>NC_064615.1:591582980-592207980 GCF_023898315.1 Schistocerca nitens
TAAATTAAGAAAGAATTCTCGTGCTGCCATCCCATGCACCATGATGATAAAATATGAGTGATCAATAAACACATAGAAGAACATAGGCCGTTATTTTTCCCTCTCAGTGCACGAATGGGATAGGCCGGCGAATGGCTAATATTGATATAAAATATCCTCTACCTCGCCCTGCGCAAGGCCTTGCGAAGCTCAACTCGGTCCTTCAATCTGGTATATGCATGGTCCATCGCCTTCCTGCACAACCGTCTTTCTGAAAAAACTCATGATCACCTAAACGCCCAAAAAGATCTTGAAATGTCGTGTGATGTAGTTGGTGTATAGAGGGTACTCGGTTTGGTATGGCCGCGCTCCCTCTCGACTGTCTCCATCTGCTTGGCCATACACGAACACCATCTCGGCTTGTTCCCGACATGAATACCGGACCATTCTGCTGTTTACAGCACTCTGCGTCAACCACACAACTTGCAATACACAAGGAACACATGACACGTGGCCAGAGGAACTTCTATTCGTCAGCACCATCTGCCGGAGTAACGATGCATTTCCGGGCACATGTTCACACTACCTTTATTCCTCTGTTTCCAGTCAGGGATCCATCACTGCAGTTTGTTGATTTTATTAATGTTCACCCTATATGTGTAGAATGCTGTACTTCATTCTTCACGACAATAGACGAAATCCATTTCTACCCTTCACCAACAAATATAATGAGTCATGGCCTGTGCGGCTGGTCCCGGCGGAGATTCGAGTCCTTCTTCGGCCATGGGTGTGTGTGTTTGTTCTTAGGATAATTTAGGTTAAGTAGTGTGTAAGCTTAGGGACTGATGACCTTAGCAGTTAAGTCCCATAAGATTTCACACACAATTTAACAACACAATGTCCTGTATCGAGTGACCTAAGTAATAAGTTTATATAACAGTTAAGAAGGCACCGAAAGTGAATATTCCATAACAGATTGATAGGAAAAGGCTGGCCTGTTCCCTGCCCTCCATGTACCCCGGCCTAGGGATGGCGCATATCGCTCAAACAACCAGTCTTCGGTTTTCGCTTATATCGTCTTTTTTTTCTACGTTAGTTTAACCTGGTTTTTAAACTGACCGGTTTCTTAAATATCCGATTTTTGGTTTTGTTCCTATTAGTTCCCGTATTAAACGTAGAAATCGAACAAATGTAGAAAAAAAGCTGACTCGCTAACTTTTAAGTACATAGAATCAAAGATTAAATTTAATAGGCAAATAAAAGAAAATTTAGTCCATCCACAGTTTCCTGGTTTTCTCCAAAAGTCATAAATGGTTGGCTACTACAAAAAAATCACCAGTATTATTCTATTGCTAAAGAGTGAGAACTGAGGTTGAAGAGCTGTATTTTTCGTATTAAATTGTCCGTTTTCAAGGGCTACTAGCAGATAAAGGCAGCTAATCAGCTGATTAGCTGATTTCATTTTTATTGAGAACTATGAATGAACGTTAAGTTTTCTCAATGTTGCGTCACAAACTTGTTGTTGCTCCTCTTGTTTTTAATTTTGTAAAGCATTGATACTGCACTTCACAAAAACTACCAGGCTACAGACGGTGCCATTCTGCAATGCAACCTATGTTCGTGGACGACAGTGAGCAATTACCACACAGACCAGACGGGGCAAGTCTTCAAATGGTTCAAATGGCTCTGAGCACTATGGGACTTAACTCCTGAGGTCATCAGTCCCCTATAACTTAGAACTACTTAAACCTAACTAACCTAAGGACATCACACACATCCATGCCCGAGGCAGGATTCGAACCTGCGACCAAAGCGCTTGCGCGGTTCCGGACTGTAGCGCCTAGAACAGCTCGGCCACTCCGGCCGGCGGGCAAGTCTTGAACACTGCATGTCCACACCTACCATCTAATAGGCCACAATATAGGTAACAGATATATTAACGTCCCATCAATGCTATACCAGTTCTTATGCCACGTGTTTGTCCCTCGTTTCTGTCAGCTCTATTACACTACTGGCCATTAAAATTGCTACACCAAGAATAAATGCAGATGATAAACGGGTATTCATTGGACAAATATATTATGCTAGAACTGACATGTGATTACATTTTCACACAATATGGCTGCATAGATCCTGAGAAATCAGTACCCAGAACAACCACCTCTGGCCGTAATAACGGCCTTGATATGCCTGGGTATTGAGTCAAACAGAGCTTGGATGGCGTGTACAGCTACAGCTGCCTATGAAGTTTCAACACGATATCACAGTTCATCAAGAGTAGTGACTGGCATATTGTGACGAGCCAGTTGCACGACCAGCATTGACCAGACGTTTTCAATTGGTGAGAGATCTGGAGAATGTGCTGGCCAGGGCAGCAGCCGAACATTTTCTGTATCCAGAAAGGCCTGTACAAGACCTGTGACATGCGGTCGTGCATTATCCTGCTGAAATGTTAGGTTTTGCATGGATCGAATGAAGGGTAGAGCCACGGGTCGTAACATATCTGAAATGTAATGTCCACTGTTCATAAGTGCCGTCAATGCGAACAAGAGGTGGCTGAGACGTGTAACCAACGGTACCCCATACCATCACGCCGGGTGATACGCCAGTATGGCGATGATGAATACACTCTTCCAATGTGCGTTCACCGCGATGTCATCAAACACGGATTCGACCATCATGATGCTGTAAACAGAACCTGGATTCATCCGAAAAAATGACGTTTTGTCATTCGTGCACCCAGGTTCGTCGTTGAGTACTCCATCGCAGTCGCTCCTGTCTGTGATGCAGCGTCAAGGGTAACCACAGCCATGGTCTCCGAGTTGATAGACCATGCTGCTGCAAACGTCTTCGAACTGTTCGTGCAGATGGTTGTTGTCTTGCAAACGTCCCCATCTGTTGACTCAGGGATCGAGGCGTGGCTGCACGATCCGTTACAGCCATGCGGATAAGATGCCTGTCATCTCGACTCTAGTGATACGTGGCCGTTGGGATCCAGCACGGCGTTCCGTATTTCCCTCATGAACCACCCGATTCCATAATCTGCTAAAAGTCATTGGATCTCGACCAACGCGAGCAGCAATGTCGCGATACGATAAATCGCAATCGCGATAGGCTACAAAAAAAAAAAAAAAAAAAAAAATGGCTCTGAGCACTATGGGACTTAACTGCTGAGGTCATCAGTCCCCTACAACTTAGAACTACTTAAAACTAACTAACCTAAGGACATAACACACATCCATGCCAGAGGCAGGATTCGAACCTGCGGCCGTAGCGGTCGCGCGGTTACAGACTGTAGCGCCTACAACCGCTTTTTTTTTTAATCTCATTTTGTTCGTTATTGTTCGTTTCAATTGTTAGTGGCGGACGTCACCTGACGCCCGATGAAGTTCGTTATTGATACATCCACTCAGTTTTTTTTTTCTTATTACAGAGGGCAGCTAACCCTCTGACCGAACACGCTGAGGTACCGTGCCGGCACCGCCCGGCCACTCCGGCCGGCGATAGGCCACAATCCGACCTTTATCAAAGTCGGAAACGTGATGGTACGCATTTCTCCTCCTTACACGAGGCATCACAACAACATTTCACCAGGCAACGCCGGTCAACTGCTGTTTGTGTATGAGAAATCGGTTGGAAACTTTCCTCATGTCAGCACGTTGTAGGTGTCGCCACCGACACCAACCTTGTCTGAATGCTCTGAAAAGCTAATCATTTGCATATCACAGCATCTTCTTCCTGTCGGTTAAATGTAGTGTCTGTAGCAAGTCATCTTTGTGGTGTAGCAATTTTAATGGCCAGTAGTGTATTAAAATACCTCTGATCGCTTTTTCCTCTCTCTATGATAAAGCAATATTTCTAAGCAGTATAAATTTTACGAAAAAATTCCTCGTTCTTTAAAAATGTTTATTTAAAAACGAAGAATTTTAACACGATTGTACTGAGTAATTCATATTCCGCTTTCTTTAGCCGGTTATTAGTAGAAAATAAAAACACTTGTTATAACCGAGAGGAGACAAATACCGAAAAATACCGGTTATTCAGAACTACCGGGGTCTGTTTTAACCGGTCGGTTTTTCCCATTCCTACTACGGCCCTAAGCCCAATGGGTGACACCTGTAAGCTTTTCTACCTTGAACCTCGGTACAAGAGGCAAAGATGATGATGATTATTATTATTATTATTTTGGTTTGCGGGGCGCTCAACAGGGTGGTTATGAGGGTCCATACACAGTCCCAATCTTTACACTTTCCAGTCTCACCATTTCCTTGAAGGATGATGAAATGATGAGGACAACACGAACACCCAATCCCCGGGCGGAGAAAATCCCAGACCCGGCAGGGAATCGAACCCGAGTTCCCGTGATCCAGAGGCTGCAACGAAGAGGTAAAGAGCCTCCGTTCATGTATTGTTGAAGGCAGCGAAACTGTACGCAAATACACCGGAGATACATCAGCCCATTCAGGACATAGCCATATTGTTGCTAATACTGATTTATTTTGCTTGGTCTTCCACAGTTGATGCGTTCAGTAAAAAAGAGAAAAACCACACTATGAGACTTTTTTCCTTTACAGGAAGAGGGACATTTCTGGAAGGAACACAGGGTACTTACATAAGAAGATGCTCTGTATTTGTCGAAGCCGACAATAAAAGAGTATAAATGAAACACAGAAAATAAGAAATATTTGTGGCATGGAAACCTCCCTATACAGCTTGAGAAAGTAAGTAAACTTGGATTTCTCACTAACTTTTTACTTCTTGTTCGCACTCCTGAACAGCCACTTTGATTCTGCAGAGAGGGGCAACGTGAGAGCCGGCCGCGGTGGTCTCGCGGTTCTAGGCGCGCAGTCCGGAACCGAGCGACTGCTACGGTCGCAGGTTCGAATCCTGCCTCGGGCATGGATGTGTGTGATGTCCTTAGGTTAGTTAGGTTTAAGTAGTTCTAAATTCTAGGGGACTTATGACCACAGCAGTTGAGTCCCATAGTGCTCAGAGCCATTTTTGAGCAACGTGAGAGATCTGACAGCGCGCCACGCCTTAGTAGCCGAAGAAAGCTTTCCCTGATTTATGGAACGGCCTATTCGTGACGAGCGAGTTCTTTCCCATCGCTGTTGTTCCGTTATACGGCTGCTAAATCCAGCTTCTTCCACTTCATGGGTCACACCAGCGCGAGCTGGCCTACTTCAGTCCAGTGGCCTCATTGGAAGGCCCATTTCTCGCCGTCGGGTTAGACAGCTTCTACCACCCGTGGAGGAAGGGGGGTGCTTGTGGTACAAGCTATTTTTATTTCTATCAAAAAGGTACGCATTTAATGAGAAATAAATAAATGTGCAGAGACAAAGCGATTATCAACTGGTTTTAAACATATAAATTATCAGTAACATACCGTTAAGGAAGATGAAATAAAGGAAAACAGAATGAGACGACAGTGTGTCTCATCTGATCACAAAAATAGTCTATCCAAAAATCGACTATACTTTATTTGCAAAAATTAGCATGAACGAAACATGTTTTGTGCCCTGTTAAATGGAAACAGTATAATGCTGCAACAAATGGAACAACCTCAAGGGCAAGGTCATTTTATTGACAAGTGGTGTGACAAGTATTTCATCATTTTAGGAGTATATGATAAGAAACTCGGACCAAATGAAACACACATGTCACAGTAAATCGTATCCAAGCAGTTCCATCAATGCACAGTGTAACTTCCCCCAGGCGGCAACGCAGGCGTGTGTTCTCACATGCAAATGGATATAAAGATGCTGAATGGCATCGCGCTGTAGATTGCCCTTTTGCTGCAATTCAGCATTGGTTTATAGAGGCCCTGGAGAACAAGTAAGTTCGCGTTTCATAATGTTCCATACGTGTTCAACTGGCGACAGATTTGATGATCTTGCAGGTCAGGGCAGTTGTACGTTTCGTCGTGGCAGCAGTATGTGGACGTGCAGTGTCCTGCTGAAAAAGCACGTCGCCTTCATGTCGAAGACTCGGCACTAGCACGAGTATAACAGTCTGTGTAATGCAGCGGGCACTAGTTGGTTTATCCTGCAGAGACACCGAATGTGACCAAAAGTCGTAACTGATATCCCCACCCACCATCGAGCTCGGGATGGGACCTATGTGTCGAGGGCGGTTGCACTCCCTAACAGACAGCTCACCAGGTCCACGTCATACACGTGTACGTCCATCACTCGCATACAGACAGAACCTACTCTCATCACTGAAGACAAGAGAGTGCATTTCAACTTTCCATTCAACTCTTCCGCTACACCAGAGTAACCATTCTTGGTGGTGTCGTGGTGTCAGTAGTACAATGGCCAGAGGCACTCGTGATCTTAGTACGGCTACTGCAAGCAGGCGGTTCCCAATGGAACAGCAGGTGCAATATGTGCCCAGAATTCATCCGTGGACAATTTTCGGTCGGCCACCGCTGCTCCCACAATGCGTCGATCTAGACGTGTGTCTGTAATACGCGGACGTCCAGAAGCTGGTCTACGGGTGTGGGAATGTTCCACATACCACTGCAGAAAGCAGCGACACAACACTGATACACTGTGCCCAACATGTACAGCTCAAATGGTTCAAATGGTTTTGAGCACTATGGGACTTAACATCTGAGGCCATCACTCCCCTAGACTTAGAACTACTTAAACCTAACTAACCTAAGGACAGCACACACATCCATGCCCGAGGCAGAATTCGATCCTGCGACAGTAGCAGCAGCGCAGTTCCGCACTGAAGCGCTTAGAACCGCTCGGTCACAGCGGTCGGTCATGTACAGCAATCCGTCGATACTTCCATCCAGCTTCCAACAGGACCACAATTTGACCCCGTTCATATGACTGAAACTGTTCAATAGCAATTATGTTCTCGTCGGTGTGGTATGGTTGTACCCTAAAATGAATGTTGCAAACACTGTTCACCTCTAAACTCAGCACGTTTACTGTATGTACAGTCAGAACAGAGGGTGCACAGACTGGCCTCCTGATCGCCATATGATCGCCGATGACAATATAAATGAGCCACTAACACTACAGCCCCTCAGGATGCACATATTATACTGAGGTGCCACTGAACACAGCCCTTGAGGGTGTTGCATTTTCTTGGGCCATGTATTTGTGCAACTATAGAACTAAATAATATAAAATAGCATATTTTCGAGATCCTGAGATGGGTGGGGATAAAGTATAAAGACAGACGAATAATCTTCCATCTCCTAATAAATGCCATAAATCAAAGAAGACAGCTGTTAAAAACAGGTGTGATGTGGGTTTGGATATTATTGCTGCTTGTGCCTAACTTGAACAGCAAAAATACAACGAAAGATACTGAAAAGAATACCAGAACAAGAACAAACATATAAAGGAAACACACACTAACTGTAAAGTTGACAGAGAATAAGTCCTCCTGGTCGAAGGAAAGGAGATCTGGAACCAGTGTTAAATGGAGTGGGCGGTTGACTTAAGGTGAAGATTATTCTAATATCCTGAGACTCCAACGATGTGGAGACCGCCTCGGATAGTAGCGCGAATTCTTTTGTGCGTTGCTTAGTTCCGTCTTCGACAGCCGCGACTACAGTGTTCGCGACAAACACGCCACTTGGGGATGGACACTAATACAGGGTGTATCAAAAAGAATCATCCGATTTGGCACGTCTATGTTTCTGAAACTAATAGAGATATATAATGAATTTTGTTTTTTGATGAACGGGAAACTAAAAAAAAAAAAAAGAAAAAAAAATCATACCTTTTCATAGACGTTCAACATGCCCCCCTTGAGATGCACGGCATACAGTATGTCAGTGCTGTTCTCAAATTGTTCCCACACTGCAGCGAGCATGTCTTGAGTTACAGCTTCCACAGCTGCTGTTGTGCGATGTCTCAGTTCATTCATTGTTGTTAGTAACGGAGGCACATAAACAGTCTTTTATAATCCCCCAAAAGAAATAATCACATACAGTTAGGTACGATGACCTTGGAGGCCAGTAATGTAAGGCTGAATCATTTGGTCCAAAATGACCGAGCCATCGTTTAGTAATCCTTTGCTTTAAAAATCCCCTCACTTCCAGAAGTTAGTCTGACGGCACCCCATGTTGTTGGTAGATGAAGTCTTTCGAATCAGTCTCCAACAGTGGGAAAAGAAGTACATATCGAGATATGTACTTCCTATAACAGAGTTCTCGGCAAAGAAAAATGGGCCATACACGTTTTACCGTGAAACTGCACAAAACAATTAAATTTTGGAGAGTCCCTCTCATGTTGTACAACTTCATGTGGTTGTTCCGTACCCCATATTCTCGCATTATGACGGTTCATCTTTCCATTTAAATGGATTGTTGCCTCGTCGCTAAACACAAAGCGTTGAACAAAACTGTTATCCTCCATCTTGCCAAGAAGGAAATTACAGAGCACACGTTGTTGTTTGTCACCTTCACGAAGAGCTTGCAGTAGCTGAATTTTGTATGGTTTCATATGTAAACGTCGGCGCAACACACACCAGACGAACATCGGGGGCATGTTGAACCGTTGAGCTGCACGGCGAACGTATTTCTGCGACCCAATGCGAAACTATAGCGGATGCTTTCGACGTCTGTGTCAGACACTTGGGGACGGCCCGGCAATTTTCCTTAACACAAACAACCTGTTTCTCGGAATAGTTCATGCCATCGTGTAATCTGAGCTGTAGGAGAATCCATATCATACCTAGTACGAAAGTCACGCTGAACAGTTACTACTGATCCGCACTGCGCAAAACGTAGAACACAAAACGCTTTCTGTTCTCCCGACACCACTTTTACTAGAACCGAAATGGGCGCAAACCCACCGTGTAATTTTCTGTGCTCACAGTTTAACATGTCTTTTGTGTATGTGGTTATGCGTCTAGCTCCCGACCAGTATGTACTGTCTAGCGCTCTTAGAAAGTCTGATCCTAGTTTAAAAGAGAGTCTTCACACAATTCAAGGGTTTGAAACTCTATCATAGGCACAACGCACATTCGACGTTGACTCGCCATCTGTGCAATGTGCAACCGATCTTGACTTAGATGTGACAAAAATTGTATCCTAGACAAAGTCGTTCCCAAAAGTCAGCTGATGACAGGACAACGTCATCATCTCCAGATTCTACGGCATCATCACACAAAAGTCGAGGTAAGCCGATTAGGAATCTAATTAGGGACTTCAGCTTTTGCGTAACACAAGAGCATCCCACACCACTCTTCGTCATGTACTACTTGTAGACTGTTCTACGAGGGGACTACAAAAAGTAACACATTATTACGGCAGGTCAAGTAACTTCTATTGATCGCTGCGTTACTCCTCATAGTGATACAGATACGTGACACTACATTCAACACCAAGTCTCTGTAAACAACAGTAGAAGCGTCCCATCAGTCGTGCAGTTGCTAAAATATAGAAACCAGGTTGTTGGTCGCCGAGCCTTTCGACAACTGTGTGTGAACGTTGCCACTATCGATAAAGCTCTCTCCAACAGATATTCTTTAAACTGGCCGAAAAGATGGGAATCTCATCGTGCAAGATCTGGACTTCCCCGATCGGCACCACTTACATCAGTGCGGCCTTAGTAAGATTCTTGGCCACTTTTCTCTACAGTTCGACGCGGCAAAGCATTTGGTTCATATAGCGCGATAATTTCACGATTAACCTGTGTGCAATTTAGACTTTCGCCCATGAGAATCGTACTCTCCCGCGCACTTTGTTTTTGGAGGACATTCCAGCTGCCGCGGCACTGCAGTCGCACACTGCGATGCACCTGTTATCTGTACCGCAGAATTTTTCTTTTCTTTTCCTTCAAAAAACCTAGAACATGCACTCTCTTCTAACAATGTGCCATTCTTGTGGCGCAATTTTTACAAATGTTAGTGGATGTGAGTGACGGAGATCTTCACAAGTGTTAGCTGCTATTAGCTCCGATCTATCTTACAGTGAACCGCCTGTAGCAGCCTTTTGGAGTTCCCTGGTTGGGAACGGTGCAGCGCCAGCCGGCAGCCCACACGGCGTGCAGGAGAAAGTGTCACGCCAAGCCGCGGACTGCTAATAACGGGTCCTAACTGGCTGCCTGGCCAAACCGGGCTCTCCTCTCGCGAGCGATTTCAGCCGGCTAGCTGCTCCGGCACCTACACAGCTACGCCCGCGCCACGAGTACCCCTAGGCAACACCAGCTCTCTGCAGTCACAGCCTCGCCCACCAGGGCGGCTTGCAGTTACGACGTGAATACCCAGATCGTAAAGGAAAGAAGTGACACTACGTCTTCCCAACACTGACTGTCTAAGCGTTCCAACTCCCGTTAACGTGCTCTTTACAGGGATGCTGGGGCCATGGTTACTTGCGCTGCCTTCAAATTGTCATGAGAGGGCGATAAAGAAAAGGAAGAAGGAAGGAAAATATATGAAGAAAGGGTGGGAGTCATAACATGTAAGCTTTCACGGCCGGCATCTTCATTAATTAAAACTGGCTAGATATCTTGCTTCTTTGTTGCAACCGTATATAGGTAAAACTGACACTCATATAAAAAATTCCATGCATTTTATCTAAAAACTGAGGGACATCACAGTTAGTCCAATGACATCAAAAAAAAAAAAAATGGTTCAAATGGCTCTGAGCACTATGGGACTTAACATCTGTGGTCATCAGTCCCCTAGAACTTAGAACTACTTTAACCTAACTAACCTAACGACATCACACACATCCATGCCCGAGGCAGGATTCGAACCTGCGACCGTAGCAGTCCCGCGGTTCCGGACTGAGCGCCTAGAACCGCTAGACCACCGCGGCCGGCCCAATGACATCCTTGTCAGTTTCGATGTAGTATCCCTGTTCACCATGGTCCCTGTTGACGAAGCTCTTTCTTACATAGCTGATATGTTTCCTACTGATATAATAGCTTTGTTTCGACACTGACTATCCTCGACTTATTTTCAATATAACAACGAGTTTTATGAACAAATTGATGGGGTGGCCATGGGTAGCCCTCTAAGCCCTGCTATTGCTAATCTATTTATGAAATTTTTCGAACAACAGGTGCTGCAGTCGGCCAAAAAAAAGCCCTTTGAAATGGTATCGATATGTGGATGACACCTTTGTGATATGGAATCATGCAGAAGAGGAACTGAGTGATTTTTTGGGGCATATAAACAGTTTCAATCCAAAAATACAATTCACCATGGAGAAAGAGAGTAATGGACAAATAAATTTTTTGGATGTATTGGTTATTAAACGGGCAGATGGGACTTTAGGGTACAAGGTATATAGGAAAGACACACACACCGATCGTTACCTACATAAGGATTCGAATCATCATCCTAGGTAGAAGAGAGGAGTCATAAAACTTTAGTGGACAGGGCTAATAACATCTGTGAGCCAATTTATTTGCAAGATGAATGAAGCCATTTGCGAACGGCTTTCAAGAGAAATGGGTACACTGACAACGAAATAGATCGAGCACTCACCGTAGAAGAAAAGTGTCCGAACATACACGACAACAACAACCGTCGGCTGGAAACGTTTTTCTACCATTTATTCATAACATCACGGACCGTATTGGGAAAGTTTTGGCCAAGTTTCAAGTAGAGACAATCTTCCGACCTACCAAGAAAATTAGTAAAAGTTAAGATCGGTGAAAGACACACGACACCCCTTAGCTACCCCAGGTGTGTAGCTGTGGCATGTTTTATATTGGAACAACTATAAGGAGTGTTAATACCCGCCTAACGGAAAGGAACTGCAGATTGGGACAAATTGACAAATCAGCTGTAGCGGAACACGTTTTCAAAGACGGTGATCACGAAATAAAATTTAGTGAGACAAGTGTGATAGCTAGGACCTCACATTATTATACCCGCATATATACAGAAGCTATAGAGATCTACAAGCAAAGAAAATAATTTTAATAAAAAAGAAGAAGGATTAAAAGTAGAAGAGATATGGCGGTCGGCTCTGTACCAACGAAGTGACTGTTGTTGTTGTGGTCTTCAGTCCTGAGACTGATTTGATGCAGCTCTCCATGCTACTCTATCCTGTGCAAGCTTCTTCATCTCCCAGTACCTACTGCAACCTACATCCTTCTGAATCTGCTTAGTGTATTCATCTCTTGGTCTCCCTCTACGATTTTTACCCTCCACGCTGCCCTCCAATGCTAAATTTGTGATCCCTTGATGCCTCAAAACATGTCCTACCAACCGAGCCCTTCTTCTAGTCAAGTTGTGCCACAAACTTCTCTTCTCCCCAATCCTATTCAATACCTCCTCATTAGTTACGTGATCTACCCACCTTATCTTCAGCATTCTTCTGTAGCACCACCTTTCGAAAGCTTCTATTCTCTTCTTGTCCAAACTGGTTATCGTCCATGTTTCACTTCCATACATGGCTACACTCCATACAAATACTTTCAGAAACGACTTCCTGACACTTAAATCTATACTCGATGTTAACAAATTTCTCTTCTTCAGAAACGCTTTCCTTGCCATTGCCAGTCTACATTTTATATCCTCTCTACTTCGACCATCATCAGTTATTTTACTCCCTAAATAGCAAAACTCCTTTACTACTTTAAGTGTCTCATTTCCTAATCTAATTCCCTCAGCATCACCCGATTTAATTTGACTACATTCCATTATCCTCGTTTTGCTTTTGTTGATGTTCATCTTATATCCTCCTTTCAAGACTCTGTCCATTCCGTTCAACTGCTCTTCCAAGTCCTTTGCTGTCTCTGACAGAATTACAATGTCATCGGCGAACCTCAAAGTTTTTACTTCTTCTCCATGAATTTTAATACCTACTCCGAATTTTTCTTTTGTTTCCTTTACTGCTTGCTCAATATACAGATTGAATAACATCGGGGAGAGGCTACAACCCTGTCTCACTCCTTTCCCAACCACTGCTTCCCTTTCATGCCCCTCGACTCTTATAACTGCCATCTGGTTTCTGTACAAATTGTAAATAGCATTTCGCTCCCTGTATTTTACCCCTGCCACCTTCAGAATTTGAAAGAGAGTATTCCAGTTAAAGTTGTCAGAAGCTTTCTCTAAGTCTACAAATGCTAGAAACGTAGGTTTGCCTTTCTTAATCTTTCTTCTAAGATAAGTCGTAAGGTTAGTATTGCCTCACGTGTTCCAACATTTCTACGGAATCCAAACTGATCTTCCCCGAGGTCCGCTTCTACCAGTTTTTCCATTCGTCTGACTATCGATTACTTATAATCGAGAGAGATGGCACTAGCCAGAGATAGTTTCAAAGTCGAAAGCACGTGATGAGTGGTGGCGCCATCTAAGCGTCGTCCCACCAGAATGAGAGTCCAGTACCTTAGCCACTGCGCCACTTCGTTCGGTAATAAAGCAGAAATACACGGTGTGGCCAAAATACAGAAAAATAAAAAACACATTAGCGTGCCTAATACAGCGTAGGAAAACCGATGGCATTTAAAATAGCCTCAGTTCCTTTCCAGTGGATAAACATAGGTGCTGTATGGTTTTCAAGGCGATTTTATACTATTCTTCCAGGAAAATAGTGGGCAGTTTAGGTAAGGATGATGGTGTTGAATAGCGAACATAGCAGCTCACAAAGACTCAATACTATTGAGATCTGGTAACTGTGGTGGTCCTGGGAGATGCGATAATTCATGTCAGTGCTCTCAAAACCAATCCTGGACGATGGTAGCTGTGTGAGCAAGGAACCTGTCGTCTTGGAGCACAGCGTCGTCATTCAGGGAACAAACATTGTACCATGGATTGCATCTGACCAGCCAAAAAGCTCGCATATTATTAGTAGTAATGCGACCTTGCAGAGTAACTATAAGCCCCATGGAATACCACGATATGGCTGACGAAATAATCACAGAGCCTCTGCCATGTTTCACTCTTGGGACGCTGCAGTGTGAAACAAGACCCGCCCCACCAAACAATTTTTTTCCAGTGCATTGATTTTGGAATTCTAGCTCGCCCTGCAATTCCCTGCTTATGGAGCTAGATTCAGCTTGCTAAAAAATGCTGACAGGGTTCGCGAGTGCAGCATTCAGTTCTGCAGTGACTTTTGCGGCCGTAGTGCTCTTATTTTTCGTCACAGTCCTCTTCAGAGAACTCTGGCTCGATGACTCAATATACGTTTTCGTTCGCGTTGTGCCTTAGCGGGTGATGTTTTACCGCTTTCCCTGTGTGCGGTATAAGTCTTCGAAATAACAGACAGTTCGGCTGCTTTGATTATGGTATCACCCCCCTCCCCCAACTCCCATACGACCACCAATAGTTAGCCCACGTTCGAAATCACTTACCTCCTAAACCCACTCATGACTACACAGAACACTGTTCTGTCCGTTACTGACACTTGCAATGTATTAAGGACTCTGCACAGGTACCGTTCGCGGTCAAATACAAGAACGCAACCTGCAGGCTTGGCTACCATCTGCATTTATGTTCAAGCATGCACTACTCGCGGTGGTTCCATAGATTTTTCCACTACCTGTATACAAGTTCCACACTAAAGAAACGAACAGGTTTCCTATACGTGCGAAAACTATGGCCTTCAGCGAGTACGCATCCCAATACAAAGTTTAACTACATTAAATTTTTCACAAAAAGATAGTGTTCATTTTTTTCTGTTTGACTAATAGCTTGCGCGTAGCGACTGAGAGAATGCGAACATAATTCGCGTGATTTCTGAAGGCCAGATGTAACATTGCGGGTTGCATAGAACGGCGTCAGTAGTGGCAGCTGAATCACCCTAGTATATACACTCCTGGAAATTGAAATAAGAACACCGTGAATTCATTGTCCCAGGAAGGGGAAACTTTATTGACACATTCCTGGGGTCAGATACATCACATGATCACACTGACAGAACCACAGGCACATAGACACAGGCAACAGAGCATGCACAATGTCGGCACTAGTACAGTGTATATCCACCTTTCGCAGCAATGCAGGCTGCTATTCTCCCATGGAGACGATCGTAGAGATGCTGGATGTAGTCCTGTGGAACGGCTTGCCATGCCATTTCCACCTGGCGCCTCAGTTGGACCAGCGTTCGTGCTGGACGTGCAGACCGCGTGAGACGACGCTTCATCCAGTCCCAAACATGCTCAATGGGGGACAGATCCGGAGATCTTGCTGGCCAGGGTAGTTGACTAACACCTTCTAGAGCACGTTGGGTGGCACGGGATACATGCGGACGTGCATTGTCCTGTTGGAACAGCAAGTTCCCTTGCCGGTCTAGGAGTGGTAGAACGATGGGTTCGATGACGGTTTGGATGTACCGTGCACTATTCAGTGTCCCCTCGACGATCACCAGTGGTGTACGGCCAGTGTAGGAGATCGCTCCCCACACCATGATGCCGGGTGTTGGCCCTGTGTGCCTCGGTTGTATGCAGTCCTGATTGTGGCGCTCACCTGCACGGCGCCAAACACGCATACGACCATCATTGGCACCAAGGCAGAAGCGACTCTCATCGCTGAAGACGACACGTCTCCATTCGTCCCTCCATTCACGCCTGTCGCGACACCACTGGAGGCGGGCTGCACGATGTTGGGGCGTGAGCGGGAGACGGCCTAACGGTGTGCGGGACCGTAGCCCAGCTTCATGGAGACGGTTGCGAATGGTCCTCGCCGATACCCCAGGAGCAACAGTGTCCCTAATTTGCTGGGAAGTGGCGGTGCGGTCCCCTACGGCACTGCGTAGGATCCTACGGTCTTGGCGTGCATCCGTGCGTCGCTGCGGTCCGGTCCCAGGTCGACGGGCACGTGCACCTTCCGCCGACCACTGGCGACAACATTGATGTACTGTGGAGACCTCACGCCCCACGTGTTGAGCAATTCGGCGGTACGTCCACCCGGCCTCCCGCATGCCCACTATACGCCCTCGCTCAAAGTCCGTCAACTGCACATACGGTTCACGTCCACGCTGTCGCGGCATGCTACCAGTGTTAAAGACTGCGATGGAGCTCCGTATGCCACGGCAAACTGGCTGACACTGACGGCGGCGGTGTACAAATGCTGCGCAGCTAGCGCCATTCGACGGCCAACACCGCGGTTCCTGGTGTGTCCGCTGTGCCGTGCTTGTGATCAATGCTTGTACAGCCCTCTCGCAGTGTCCGGAGCAAGTATGGTGGGTCTGACACACCGGTTTCAATGTGTTCTTTTTTCCATTTCCAGGAGTGTATATGGTCAGAAGCAGTGTTAAAAGCTTTTAAGAGTTTTGCACAGTAGGTTGTGATGACGAATAATTATTAAGAAGCGAGCAGCAAGAGACGATATCGTCAAGCGTGTTTTTCGTTTGGTTTTCTACAAGCGAACAAGAGAGTGATACAAAAACTGGACACTGGATTTTAGTAAGGATCGAAGCAGACTCAAAGGCTGAACTGTCTCGTTCGCTGTCAACTACGCCATGAGAACAACGGACACTAAGGCCGCTTGAATTTGCCTGATTGTCTAACTTCAATCCAATGGTGTCACCGGCAATGCTATGAAATGGTTTGAGTCCTATCTAACTAACAGGAAACAAAGTGTGTCGTTGTGAGGTACCTGTACAGTAACCAGTCAGTCTTCATCTGATTGGGAATAAATTATATGTGATGTTCCTCAAGGAGGTCCCATCTTGGATCCGTTGCTTTGTCTTGTGTACATTAACGATGTCTCGTCTGTTACATTATCAGATTCTAAGTTTGTTTTGTTTGCAAATGATACAAACATCGCAATAAGTAGCAAGTCAAGTACAGATTTAGAGACAGCTGCTAATCAAATTTTCATTGAAATTCATAAATGGTTTAAAGCTAATTCACTACCATTAACCATAGAAAATGCCCTCTACGTGCTGTTCAGAACCTGTAAGAGATTTCCTTCCAGCATATGTCACATACGAAGACATGCAGGTCGAAGAGGTTGACTGTGTTAAATTTCTGGGATTACAACTCGATAATAAATTTAAGTGGGAAGGGCATATCCCAGAACTGCTGAAGCGCCTAAACAAGTCTGTATTTTCAGTGAGAATTACGTGAGATGTAGGAGATATAAACATAAAATAACTTGCATACTTTGCTTACTTTCATTCTATTATGTCATAAGGAATCATATTCTGGGGTAACTGGTCAAGCCGAGCAAAACGTTTTAGCGTGCAAAAGCTAGTAATAAGAATCATTTGTGGTGTAAATCCAAGAACATCATGTAGAAACCGGTTCAAGTAACTTTGCATTCTAACCACTGCTTCTCAGTATATTTATTCCTTAACGAAAGTTATTGCAAGTAATATATCTCTATTTCCAACCAATATCTCAATATATACGAGGATTGGAACTTAAATAGTGGCAACTATTTATTCACAACCGATACAAAAGAGTTACATGTTTGCACCTGTTACTGTTCTTCAAAGTAGTCACCAGCGTTGTGTAGAACCCGTTTCCAGCGATGTGGACGGCGTAGTACACCGTTAGCAGAGCCTGTTCTGTTGATGGTGCGAATGGAACGGTCTACTGCCTGTCGAATCTCTGGAACAGTTCTGAAGCGAATACCACGAAGCCAAAACTGAAACGCTACTCCAGCGAATGGCGTCATTATGGGTCGTCCCGAAAGTCGAAAGTGCGTCGGAGCCCCAGTATGGTGAAAGTTATGGTCATTCTCGTTTACGACTGTGATGGTATTATCCTAACGCATTACGTTCCTACACGGCAGACCGTCAATGTACAGTCTTACTGCTCGGTTTTGGAGCATCAACTGCGACCATCTTTGCGAAAGAAGCGGCGACCCTTTCTGCGCAATCCACCCATCATTTTGCACAACAATGCGCGGGCGCATACAGCACAAGCTGTGCCTGCACTGTTCGGTCGATTGGGACTGGAAAGTACTGTACCATCCACCATACTCCCCGGACTTAAGTCCTTGTGACTTTGATTTGATTCCGAAGATGAATGAACCACTTCGTGGCATTCGTTTCGGAACTGTTCCAGAGATTCGACAGGCAGTAGACCGCTCCATTCGCACCATCAACAGAACAGGCTCTGCTGACGGAATACTACGCCTTCCACATCTCTGGCAAAGGGTTCTACATAACGCTGGTGACTACTTTGAAGGACAGTAACGGGTGCAAACATGTAACTCTTTTGTATAGGTTGTGAATAAATAGTTGCCACTATTTAAGTTCCAACCCTCGTAGTATCAATACTAGGAATAAGAACAGTCTACGTAAAGACCTAAAATCATTTACCTTCGCCCAAAAAGGGATCCAGTACTCAGGAAGATACATTTTCAATAAACTGCCAACAGCCATTAAAATTTGGTTTCAGATAAAGTACGGTTTAAACGGAATTTGAAAGATATTTTTATAGGAAACTCCTTCTACTCTATAGATGAATATCTTAACAGTGACTGTTAGACCAACTTAAGTGCCGGCCGATGCGGCCGAGCGGTTCTAGGCGCTTCAGTCCGGAACCGCGCGACCGCTACGGTCGCAGGTTCGAATCCTGCCTCGGGCATGGATGTGTGTGATGTCCTTAGGTTAGTTAGGTTTAAGTAGTTCTAAGTTCTAGGGGACTGATGACCTCAGATGTTAAGTCCCATAGAACTCAGAGCCATTTTTCGAACCAGCTTAAGTAAAAATGTGTGTTACATTTAAGTTCTGACAGCACTTGGTCACAACAGTCACGATTAGGTATTTTGTGTGTGATAAATTTATTAAAAGTGCATAACAATGTTTCCGTCTAACGGTGTATTAATTCTGTAAATATTAGCAGTTCCAGTTTTCTGTAATGTATTCACCTATTTTGACAATCTCCTGACAAATGATGAGGGTGGTAAATATTATATTAAACTGACATGTTCTACACCCGCGGGAATCATCTCATTTTTCGGTCTAAGGAACTAAAACTGAATCTAATGTAAACGGGTCAACGTATAGAACTTTTTCGTAACAATTATTTTTCAGCATTACTAATACCTTTACAATATTTTCAGACTGTTTCTGAGTCCCCGATACCCGGTGCCTCTCCTAGAAGACATCTGCCGAAACACAGGGAAAAATGCACCTGACCTAACTCATAGTGAAAAACGACGTAAGTGAAGGTACAAGATAACAGAAGCAGAATAGTCCCTGTAAACACGGGACGTTTGCGCGATAACTATGAATGTGTGGTTACAAGACGCCAATGACATCGTATAAAATATTGTGCTCGTTAGTAGAAATGAGAACGAAACGTCATCTCGATTAAGTCACCAGGTAACTGGACTCAAATTTTACCCGTAGCCTGCCTTAGCGAAAAATACGCTACTTAAGCACGTTACACGCTACAACTTCCTGTACACTCGCACCTGTTAAAGAAGATGTTCAACGAGTTGCCCTCGCATCTGGATGAAATACTTCACTCGCCTCATAGTGAGTTACAAACTCTTTCCAACATCCTCGGATAATCTTGTAAATATTGACGAGACTGTTCAATTCGCTGCACCAGTTCTTCAATAGTGTTAACGAAAGTGCTGTACACTTCGCTATCGAGATTAGGTAAGACAGAAAATTCCAGCGTATGGGGACCAGGAGATCTTGGAGGACAAAGTCTAGATCAAGAATGACCTATCCATCCTGGCGCTTTAGATGCTGTCTTCCATAAGCAGTAAACGGTGTCGGTGCTTCATCGTGCATGTTTCATATTCCCCAACCGGGTGATGAATTTAATTCGAGCCCAATAATATAGTGCCTTAATCGAAAAACTTACGTTTGAAATACATTTGAACCAACTATGGCAACACTACAGAGTGAAGTAAGTGACAGCTCGCAGCAACCACAGATTTGCAATTGACGTCCAAATGGCTCTTTTGCGGAATGATTTTTATTGGTACCTCTTTTACTTTTGGTAGCGTATACTTTAATTCATGATTGGGCAATAGTGTCATTCATCTAAACAGTTCACCTCAGATATTCAGAGAGCTATGTAAGATGTACAGTCGGATGTCAGAAGTCGTGGGATACCTCCTAATATTGTGTCGGACCTCCTTTTAACCCGGCGTGGTGCAGCAGCTCGGCGTGGCAGGGACTGCACGAGTCGTTGGAAGTCGCCTGCAGGAATATTGAGCCGTGCTGTCTCTACATCTTCATCTACATCCGTACTCCGCAAACCACCTGACGATGTGTGGCAGAGTGTACCTTGAGTACCTCTATCGGTTCTCCCTTCTATTCCAGTCTCGTATTGTTCGTGGAAAGAAAGATTGTCGGTATGCCTCTGTGTGGGCTCTAATCTCTCTGATTTTATCCTCGTGGTCTCTTCGCGAGGTATACGTAGGAGGGAGCAATATACTGCTTGACTCCTCGGTGAAGGTATTTTCTCGAAACTTCAGCTACAGCCGCCTATAATCGCGACATTGTTGCCGGTGCAGGATTTTGGGTACGAACGGACCTTTCGATTACGGCCCATAAATGATCGATGGGATTCATATCGGGCGATCTGCGTGGTAAAACCATTTGTTCGAATTGCCCGGAATGTTCTTCAGTCCAATCACGAACAATTGCCTATGTGCATAACGCTAGCCCATGACTTTTGTCACCTCAGTGTGGTTCTGCTTTCATTCAAATGAAGTGTGAAAAAAAACCGTCCATTAGATGACGTATATTCTTTTCTCATTGCTACATTAATTACACAGATATCAGTAGCAGCTTCGCTTGTTCAAATGGAACTATAACAATTTCTGCTGGCGATAGTGTAGGTCTAGAAGAGATGAATTCAACGAAGTTTCTTTCTTCAAAATATAATTAGTAGTTTCGGATAAATTACAGTAGCTATAACTTACGGTTTGTTTGTTCTGATCGTGAAACCGATTGCTGTCTTAAGCGTAAGTTCGTGATTTTATGCTCACATAAGGAAGTACATCACGACGAATAGGCTGGAAACAATGATTTCCACCGTCGCGATACAGGTATAAAGGGGGCACAAAGGATGTGTAGCTATCATTCTGCCTGTGTCGTTCATGTGTCTTAGTTTGAAAAAATAAATGTGTTTGCAAACCAAGAGAAACTAGATTGCTGCCTCCGCTCGGAGAATGCAGAAGGAACGCCAAGAGAATGGCTGAGTTGCCCTCTCAAAAGTATCCTACCAGACGATGTACGACAAGGATGACTTTCCAATGAATGCACAAAACATTGTAATTGGGAAGGTTTTGCAATACTACGCCAGAGTGCAAGGCGCAAGCCTGCAACGAACGGAGCGAATGAAATGGGTAATCTCGCAGCTGTTGCTCATAATACACATATTATCTCCAGAGAAACTGCAAGTGTCTCTTGAATAAGGCAGCCTGGCGTTGTTCGCTTGTTGCTCGCGAACAGCAATTAACCAGCGGGATTGCAAAAGACGATTGGTATTCTGTCCCTCGGCTCTGATGCGACATCAGAACAGTAGGTTTTCTCTTCAAAAATTTATCTTCAGCGAAGAAGATGATTTCGAAATATGGGTTCCGACGATCCAGGAGGATTTAAAAAATGGCATTGCAGCAGTATGTGCAATGATATCGAGAGAATCTCTCTTCAGTTTGTCCAGAAGCATTTGCACCAGCGACCGAAAACGAATACTGCAGTACACATTCGACATTGCAAACACTTGATTATATTAATGGAATTTTAAGAAGTGTTCATGGCTACACGACTTTGTGATTTCCTTTTTGTTGCTGTTGTTGATGAAATTTTCCATTGTAAGTGTGTTTCTTTACATTAAACTCATGAAGTGAAACTATTATTTAATCATCTATCTTCATCAATTCCCTGTTGTATAAATTAATTCAACTTTTTAGGTGCGTCTTTCTTTCAAGACTCTGTTAGAAACAGGAGCATAACTGTTACCGTGGTTAACTTGTATATCATTCTTAGGCGATACGTTCTTTGCCCTCCAGCTGATGTGTCGGTCCAACCACGTACAAAAGTGTAACTAGTATCAGTTTTAAATTAAACGCTTCCCCACCGTTTAGTTGTTTTTTTTTTTTTTTTTTTTTTTTTTTTAATAGACTCTCTTAGTTGCGATAACCTGGAGCGTCCAATCAGCTTGATGTGACACGAACTTCCGCATAAGATAGCAATCGGTTTGATGTTCAGAATAGTCTAATTCAAAGTTCTAAATACTACAGTTTCTCCGATGTTAAAAAGAGTGAAACACTGTTGAAATTGTCTTTTTTAGAACTACGCTACTAGCAACCGAAATAACTACGCTTCTAGTTGAAAACTCTAAGCTGATACCAGTATCTCTACTCGATATAGCTATGAAAAGTGAATATATCGGTACGTTATTTAGTGAGGACGGTTTCGCAATCCATTTTGGCGAACGCAGAATTACGATATCTTAAACGGTTCAGGGAGCATGTCTGGTGAATAACTTAACTAAATCACCCTTTATGCATGTTAGTCACAAATATCTCTGGGGTTTCAGAAGACGACAGCATGGAAACTTCAAAACAATCAGAAAATAGATATACCGGGAGATCAAAAAGTCAGTATAAATTTGAAAACTGAATAAATCACGGAATAATGTAGATAGAGAGGTACAAATTGACACACATGCTTGGAATGACATGGGGTTTTATTAGAACAAAAAAAAAATACAAACGTTCAAAAAATGTCCGACATATGGCGCTTCATCTGATCAGAATAGCAATAATTAGCATAACAAAGTAAGACAAAGCAAAGATGATGTTCTTTACAGGAAATGCTCAATATGTCCACCATCATTCCTCAACAATAGCTGCAGCCGAGGAATAATGTTGTGAACAGCACTGTAAAGCATGTCCGGAGTTATGGTGAGGCATTGGCGTCGGATGTTGTCTTTCAGTATCCCTAGAGATGTCGGTCGATCACGATAAGCTTGCGACTTCAGGTAACCACAAAGCCAATAATCTGGGACCTGGCGACCTGGGAGCCAAACATGACGAAAGTGGCGGCTGAGCACACGATCATCACCAAACGACGCGCGCAAGGGATCTTTCACGCGTCTAGCAATACTTTTTTTTTGTTCTAATAAAACCCCATGTCATGTGTGTCAATTTTTACCTCTCTATCTACATTATTCCGTGGTTTATTAAGTTTTCAAATTTATACTGACTTTTTGATCACCCGGTATATCAGTGCATTGAGAATCTCGACAAGTTTTCAGTTCACATTACAGGTGCTCAACATGGGCACCGTTTATGACGCAGGAAACGTCAGCAAGATAGTCAGACGATTGCCACACACATCTCATCACATCATGGTCAATGTCAGCGAGAGCATTAATTTCCTTCCTTGTTCTTGCAACTCTTCCATATTAAGTGGTAGTGGAGACAGGAACATCCAATCGCTGACATAACCCCATAGGAAGAAATCACATGGAGTTAAGGTTTTCAAAACAGCCACTTAGTATTTTTATTTACTGCTTCCGCTCTTCCGATAAACTAGAGCATCGTCAGAAAGTACACTGTAAAAGATACAAATTGAAACAATAATTACTTGACATAAAACTTACACTGATGTTGTGTAAAGTACGTATTCTATTTCCAGAGCGGTGATATACGTTTAAAGATGGCTGACAGCACTGAAGATTAAACTGGCTCTACTATAGTCCTTATACTTGCGTTTGAAGTACAGTAGTAAATCATGACATTGACAACGCCAAGAATTAAACTGACTGTACAACGGTACTTGTGACGTCCATAGTATAGTGTGTCTGAAGATATTTACAACTACAGAAAACGAAATTTACATTTTAATCGCCTCTTTTACTGGCGTGTGTATAGACATCTAAGAGCCGTACATATCTGCTTATCTTTCAAAATACATCTGTAAAAATTACAATGTCTCTCAAAATATATTAGAAAAATACATATTTAAAAATGTCTTTACACACATGCATTCAAAATTACTATTTTTTAAAATATTTCTGTTAGGATAATACGGTAGATATTATGTGTTTTGGTTGCTTATCTACAGCACTTCATCAAATTTACTGGAAGAACCCTTGTAAATTAAATTCGTTTTGTTCGTGTAATAAATTTTGTGAGCTTTTCTTATTTTCTACGAAAATTTCAAATTCTTCTAAAACGTTTAACAAAGTGCCTTTATCTGCGCTGTGGATAATTTTCATGCCATCTTGAATCACAATGCCTGCTCTTGATAGAGTTCAATCTAGTGACTGTTCGGCGACAGAACAAGAGGAGAGTCATGGACGGGAAGCACATTCACATGAACAGTGAGGTAGTTCGGCATTGAGAAAATTACGAATCATTCAAAAAAGTGTAGTAGAGCACGTCTTGTTACAAAATGAAGACTCAACTGTCTTGCGCTATTGCGGAATAAACCAATGCTGCAGCACTTACAGGTGCACAAAACCAGTCACTGCTTTCTCCGCAAAGAGGAATGGCTCCAAACTTTACGAGAGGACATGGCGCAAAAGACGTTAACTTTAAGTGAATCACGAATGTGTTCCACAATCTCGTGTTGGTGCTCTGTGCACCAAACACTCACGTTACGACGATTCACTTCTCCATACACATGAAACGCCGCTTCGTCATCGAAAACCATCAGCCTTCTTCCAGTAGCCGCTGCAACTCAACGTAAAAGTCAGTACAAGGCTTATTCTTTCGAGTAGTCAGTGGATATAACAGCTGCGACCGCAATTGTTTTACACCCAAGCGTTTACATAGAATGTTCCAGACAGTTGACTGCGGTATCTGCAGATCTCTGCTCGCACGTCGATTTCTGACTAATGATTCCCACACAATCTCCACCAAATCTGCTCATGGTGATGGCCGGCCTGTTATCTTCGTACCGAATAATCAGCCGATCTCTAGGATGTGTTGTGCCACCTAAGCATTGTTTGGCCTCTTGGCGCGTTTACCTGATAATTGGTACGAAATCATCGCTGAAGCGTCACAAGTAGCGAATTCAAGAACACAAAACTGACACATCACCCCAGCATACACCATGTTCTGACGCACCTCCCCCTATTGGTAGACTGTGTAGCTACCCCACGGCGCGTATTACGAACTGAAACTTGGAGAGCTGCTCTATCCATTTACATCTGTCGTTTATCCTGAATGTCTTATATTATTGACGTAGTCGTCTTCTCAAACACTGGAGGTACTTGCGAATAACGTAAGTGTCTCAATTACTCCATAGGTCAAATTTAAAAAAAAAAAAAAAAAAAAAAAAAAAAAAGGTTCAAATTGCTCTGAGCACTATGGGACTTAACTTCTGAGGTCATCAGTTCCCTAGAACTTCGAACTACTTTAACCTAACTAACCTAAGGACATCACACACATCCATGCCCGAGGCAGGATTCGAATCTGCGACCGTAGCGGTCGCGCGGTTCCAGACTGTAGCGCCTAGAACCACTCGGCCACCCCATCAGATTTCATATTTGCAATTTGGATTATGTTTTGTTATCACGAACCACCGCTTAGTGCTTCCAGTTCCTTCGGCGCATGAAAGGAAGTAAGATTTCAGCTGACGTATGAACTGCATCGTTCAAGTGAAATACGCAACTTTTGGATGGGAAGCTCACCAGGAGAATACTCGGAGTAAATGGAACAAAATTATAGAAAATAAAACGCCGCTCTGTTCAAAGGGTTATACTGAAGTATTACACCCCAAGATTGTTACATGAGTGCGTATTTATCTCGAAAACGAGACATAACTTCTCGCCTTCGGCATCATCAAGCACTACACAATTTCCTGATTGTTCCGTCCTTAAAAGTTCTTGCTAGTTATCTGTTCCTCGGTCGTCCATCGTTCCTTTTTTTGGGCTTCGGACTGTAGCTCGGCATACTGTTTGGAATCCTGACCACATCCATTCCGGACACGCATCTTTTTTATCTTTAGGCTACTTACTGTTCATTAGTCACGACTCTCCAATGCCTAATTTAAACAATTGGTTCTGAAATGTTTTTGTTGATTTTCAACATTTGAACATACAGTTGTAGACACACTTTCACAAATACAGCTGCGTGTGAAGTTCCTGGACCGTACAATAGATAGATGCCACTGTTACAAGACAGTGTCTCTGGGCTGTCACGAGTTGAAGAAACAAAAGCACACCTGAGCTGTATTTTGAACATTAAACACTAGAAGACGGTTCCACGCGAAGTATGTTGCTTGGAATTCCACTGACTGTATCCGACATAGTTTCGTCAATTGTTTACGCACTTGAACAGAGTAAATCATAGAACGCAATGTCTCTAACGTTGTGGTCGTCGACGAGATGTCAAACCCTCGTCAGGTATTCCTGCCGGAAAGGTAATATTAGCTGTCTCATCAAAAAATTGGACACAATACGACGACTGATTGATAGCGATGCGATTCCGGTTACATGGATAATGCATGTTAAGCAAAAGTTCAATGAAAGACATATCCGCGTAGCTGTGTTTTGTTATTTACACCCCGTAGATGTAACCGAGAGGGAGTCTGTGTTCATAGCACACTGGTATAAGTCTCAGAGTTTCTGCAAGCTCGCATACGTAAGGCGATACGCGGCCTTGTAACACATTACGCGTGCCTTACGCACGGCCGTATCAGCTACGTCATCTGCTCTTTGTCCCCGTGACGTCACGCGCCACTGGCACTCTCAGTCCCAAAGACTTGGCTCCTGTCAACATCCGCGAGCTCAAGAGCCCCCGAGCGAGAGTGCTTGGTTACGTCAAGCGACTGCGCTGTTTCTAGTGGAACACACCTATCAGAACCCTAAAAAATGTTCTCGTTCTGCGTAAAGTCGCGCATGACTAGGGAAAACGCATTATTTGCAGTTTTAGTAAGGGTAAAATAACAAATGCACAATATTGCAGGACAACATCCCTGACGTCCGTCTACGCTATAACATTCAGACAATCTTGGCGGAAAAAAAAAACTTTTCAACAAGACATAGCACATGTTTAGAGAAAACACGAGACATTTTTCAGCTAATAGGTCCTTTTGAAGAGGTAACTTCTGTCTTCGTAAACTTCTAAAAGACATTCAGCCTTCAGTCAAAACAATGTTTTTTATTTAAAACAGAGAGCATTTTGCCTGCTGGATCTCCATTTTCATGTGCTTAGCATATTATGTTGTATGGTTGTCCTGACAATTTTCATAGAAAAACTTGACTTTGGCATACGTGTATGTACATTCTTAAAATCATTTGCATGCTGCCGGCCGCGGTGGTCTAGCGGTTCTAGGCGCTCAGTCCGGAACCGCGCGACTGCTACGGTCGCAGGTTCGAATCCTGCCTCGGGCATGGATGTGTGTGATGTCCTTAGATTAGTTAGGTTTAAGTAGTTCTAAGTTCTAGGGGACTGATAACCACAGATGTTAAGTCCCATAGTGCTCAGAGCCATTTGAACCATTTGCATGCTATTACGGAATATACCACTTTATCTATCTAGATGATTTGGAAACAGGTTCAGGTAATCCGAAACTAATCATCAAATAAATAAGAAAACAGAATCTAGCAACTATGGCTGTTTTCATATCAAACTGGTTAACACTAGTCGCTGTCCGATTATTAACCCAGTATGCTGGAAATCCATTTCCTTCTGAGGCTATTCTTGCATAACTGTCTCCATTGGCTGTATTAAGTACATCTATTTTAGTCTGCCGACGAAACAAATATGTCCAAAGTAAAACTATTGTCAAAAATAACTAACTTCTTCGGTTAGCTGCTCTAAAAACATTGTTTAACCTTTTTCATGCATATGCAGGTTAAAAAATATAATCATGTCAAAAATAGCTGTATGCTATAATAATGCACGAGCGGTTTTGAAAGACTGCTTCTCTATAGATTTCAGAGATGATCTGTAAGCTGAAAATGGTTTTAACTGTTCGATTAATGACTTTTTTGTGACTAATAAATCTGTCAAATTACTAGAGAAAACTATGTCTGTTGAAACTGATTCGCTAATTTAGAAAATTTTCCGAGAACTTTTCTTTGTATGAAACTATTTCAACTTGTTCTGATAGCTATAGTTTTTTCCCTTTCGTTTATGTCTGAAGTGCTGTGAGGCTGTTTTCGCTTCGTTTAGTAGACTGTTTGTCTGTTACGGTATATATGTAAGTAGGCTGTTTAGGTTTTTTTATTGGTAACGCCACCTCTGTATGAAAATCACTGGCTGTGCTGTGTGCAGTCTGTGGCTGCTTTGCATTGTTGTAATACTCAACCATTGTAGTGTTAGGCAGCTGGCTGTGAACAGCGCGTAGCGCTGGGCAGTTGGAGGTGAGCCGCCAGCAGTGGTGGATGTGGGGAGAGAGATGGCGGAGTTTTGTAATTTGTCATGATATCAAGGTAAATACATTGTTGGTTCTCTATTAATATCTTTTATTTGCTAACTATCCCTATGAGTAGTTAGTGCCTTCCATAGTTCGAATTTTTATTTAGCTGGCAGTAGTGGCGCTCGCTGTATTGCAGTAGCTTGAGCAGCGAAGATTTTTGTGAGGTAAGTGATTTGTGAAAGAGATAGTTTAATGTTAGTCAGGGCCATTCTCTTGTAGAGAATTTTGAAAGTCAGATTGCGTTGCGCTAACAAAATATTGTGTGTTGAAAGTCAGATTGCGTTGCGCTAAAAATATTGAGCGTCAGTATAAGCACAGTCATGTAAAATTATTCAAAGGGGAAGTTTCATATGTCGACCCTTAGCCTAGGATACCTCACTGGAATCTTCTGATTTTTTTCTTGTAGTTTGTGTAATTAGTGTAGCTTTTGTTTATTGCTAGCGCGTAATTGTAGAGAAAATCTCCTTTGTAGTTGTGGTTTTTCATTGGCAGCTGCAATTAACTAGATATTATTTTCAGTGTTATGTTAATGTGTTCTCTTATTTTTGCTCTTCAAATTGTGTTTTTTCTGTGTTGTCGTGTGAAATACTGTGACAATAATGGCGTGTGAAAAGCGTAACACTAGGCTCCAAAGTAAATTGAGAAACGACAGCGAAGACGAAAGCAGTATGTTAGCGCCGCAGAGTAATGAATTAACTAATGTTAAAAGTAGTAATTTGGTAATTGCGCATAGGGAGATGGAGCGGGTTGCAAACAATGGTGTAGACAGCGAAACAATTAGAGAACAGGGAAGCATTATCGATCGATCGGTCGGCAATAGCTCGGCTCAGGAATCCGAAATGACACGAGACGATCTCACAAATACTGTAGATTCAGGTTTTGGATCCTCACCGTTTTCTCAAATAAGTCAAGACACATTTTCTGCTTGTCAAAATGTGAATGTTGCCGGTGAAAATGCACTGCCAAAAAGCATAGAGAAACAGATTCCAGACACTAATACATTATTATTGCAATTAATGCAACAAATGGAACAAAATCAGAGAGAAATGAAACAAATGGGACAAAATCTTCAAAAGTTAGACACAATGGAACAAAATCTTCAAAAGTTAGACACAGTGGAACAAAATCTTAAAAAGTTAGATACCACACTTGAACAAACACGTGAGGATTTAACTAATGAGTTACATCACATTGAATCGAAATGTCAAAAAGTCTGTAATGACGTAAAAACACAAATTTGTGAACATTTCCAACCTATTTTTTCGCGGCATGAAAATGCACTACAGAATCACGAAGCAGCCATAAAAGAACTGCAAACTACTGTTCATGAAAATCATGAGACCTTGCAAGCTAAATTTGACTCAGTTGCATCTACCGATTCGGTTACGCAACTTGCAAAAACCCAGGAAAACTTAAAAGACACAGCAGAAAAACACACTGAGGAAATAAGTACATTATCGGATAAAGTAGCCGAACTTTCAGATCAGTTCACTAACTTATCTACGAGGGTAGATGATGATCTGAATGACACAACACCTGTAGCCTTCACTGACACAGAAGAGTATGAACAAATTAGAAAATTCAAACAAAATCAAAATCAAATTAATACGCAACACCAAAGAGAAATCCGCGAAGTACAAGATCAGCTGACACAGGTAATACAAGAATGACGTATTTCAGAGGACACTCGCGCCCCAATACGGGAAGAGGGACGTAGAAATACGGAACAGCCACAAAATAATAACTCAGGGCACTTCGGAAATTATGAAAGAAATTGGCAAGGTACACCGAATTTTGAGATGGAACCGCCGACACGACGTAACAATGACCGGTATGCTACTCGCCGACACGATGATTTTGACTATAAGCTGTTCATTACTACACGTAAATTTAAAACATTTAAGAATTCTGCCAACGACATTCATCCACAAGCGTGGCTCCATCAATTCTCTCATTGTTTTCCTCCCAACTGGTCATTGGAGCACAGGTTAGAATTTATGTGTGGCTACTTAGAGAATGAACCAGCTGTAAGAATGCGATCGGTCATTCACGATTGCCACAGTGAAGGAGAATTTTACCATGCCTTCCTCTCCGCATACTGGTCTCAAGCCACACAAGACCGAGTAAAACATGGCATCATAATGATGAAACATTTCGAACAATCTGAATTCTCCAGTCTTGTGAAATATTTTGAAGACATGTTGCATAAGAATCAGTATCTTTCAAACCCATACAGCCCTTCAGAACTCATCCGCATTTGCTTAATCAAATTACCTGAACATTTAAGACATATTATTTTGGCAGGACGTTGCAAAGACGACATTGAAGCTTTTCAGGGACTGTTACAAGAACTGGAAATTGACACTGACAATCGCGGAACGCAGGAGCACAACAATTACAGATTACATCCGTCGCAATTACGCGATGAAAGAAATAATAACTGGACGCGACAAGGCTATTCTCACAACACAAATCGTGACCGAAACAGACACCACCCGTATAACAACCGTTGGCAGAGTAGTAATAATTACAGGGAAAGATCACCTCTCCGCGGTAATGACTATGACAGAGACAATCATAGAAACAGACAATATGGGAACCAAAACAATTATTATTATCAAGGGTGGCAGAATGACTTCAGACGCGACGGTTCGACGCGCAGTTGCGATTCCGGGAGAGATTCTCCACCACATGACCGACAAACAAGAAACTATGTAAACTACCGACATAACGACAGACCTGAATTGCATCAGAACTGGCGGGATTCTAACAGAGCTGGGCCCTCTCGGCAAGGCGAATTTGTGGAGGTTCGGTCTCCGAATCCCATTAGCGACGCGCGCCAGTGGAGAGACAGACAATGACCCGCACCGCAGGCAGACACCTGCGCCGGCTGGCTCCGAGAAAAATAACATAGCGCTAACCTTGAGAAAAAAAATTCCAGTATTCTTTACCGACGTATACTACTTGACAATTGCGTTAAAGTTGAAACTCTGCATACTAGGAAGAGCAAAGGTTTACACCACATTTCACACGTAAAACCGTTTATTGAGAGATAATGTGCTTTTTTAACTTGAGATTTTAATGCAACATTTTGGTTTATTTGAAAATACATTCTGAAATTAAAGTGCTTTCTGTGAGATACCAGATGACACAGAGGTTAGTTTATGTGACAGCTACACGATGTTATCACGACGCTACTAATGAGTGACAGTTTACAATGTTGCTTTTGCGGTGTATCTGTTTTATATCTGCACAGTTTTTCTGAATTCTTCTGGAAAGAAAAACATGTTTTAGTAGTAACTTTTGTGGTATAGCAACAATGAGACAGCCTTTTTCGTGGCACAACAATACGTTACAGCACAGTACTTTCTTCATCACAACAATAAGCATAACTAAGATATCTATACGCAAAGCATTTCACTTTTGTGTATCATCAGGTAAGTACATTGACTTCTGCAGAACTTAGCTTTCGGAGGACGATAACTACGAGACTTCCACAGAGATTATCTTACAACATGACGCACAGTTTAGCGCTACAGGACACGTATTTGAGTGATTAATTTTGTACTTAAAACATTTATTTTTAAAGATTTTTGAATTACAAAGAAAGTTTTCTGAGATATATTTCACTCCATTGCTGTAATCTGTAACACCTAAGGGTATAATTACATTAATCCTCAGGGGGGTACACGCCTACTTTCTGTACCATGTGTTTGGCACGCACAAGGAGCCCTAGCTAATATGGTATTTGCTTATACAACTTTACACATCGGTACCATATTCCTCTAACACATAATTACACAGCTATCTGATTATTTGACAGAGATAAACATTTTTTTTTACTACATCAGTGACACATGTTTACGCAATTACACAGTTGGGTAACTTCACACTTATGAAACTGTATTTTGTCTGTACTTTGTAAACTGTTCATATTTTTTCAGAACCATTGTGATACTATGAGAGCTTTGAATGATATATTTGGTATGGGATCATGATTTTAAAGTACGTTTGAGGTAGATGACACTACTGAAATGAGCAGAGAATTTTTTTTAAAGTTTTGATATTATTGGAGGAAGCTACGACGATTTTGAGATTTGACTGAGGTGTTATGATGTTATTTTTACGACGACGATGTGTATTATGCTGCTGAGGTATGTTTATGGTCAAGAAGCTGATGCTGTATGAGGAATTTGATTATGCTACGTATTTCATGTAATGAAATATTAAAGAAGCATCGACGAATTTGTATATGTGTAATAAGGTAAGGAGTAATGAGTAGCGGTTAGGAACTCTGCCTTGTGAAGACGTATGTTGGAAACCGAGAATCGTACTTTTAGAATTATGAAATGTGTGTAAATCCGTGAATGTATCACAATGCTGACGAATATTTTTTTTGGACACTTATATTTATAGGATTTTGTTTCTACAGATTTGCAACGCTAATTCTTGATCTGTGAAATATTTTTATATGAGACTGTCGCTGTAGCGAAAACTGCTGTCGTAAATATTTCGTTAAGAAAGGTAAGTGACCTTGATGTAATGCGTTGTGGCACGCAGCTGGGCCAGCCGCCCGGAGAAAAAGCCATTAGGTGGAGAAAAAAAGAGGCCATTAACCTCGCTTCTGACATTCCCTTGTAGAAAGCATCGTAAAAACGACACGGTCGAACTTGAAAACATATGATTACACTGGATGCCTAATGAAATGACGAGAAATATTTTTATGTCTATACACCTGATTATGACTACTGACTCTCTAGTTGAGAGATTTTTCTACTAACTTATGAAATACCTCATGACTACTGAATGATATTTTTATGCTTTGCTTTGTACATAGTTGCTTATTTCATTTGATATCTAGTTTCTAGCTGCACTGCAGCATTGGTAAAAATAAAATTTTATAGATGTATTAATGTAAATATTTTCTGTCTACAGATCGAGTAAATAATAATTTTTTCAAAAAAATGAGGGAGCACAAAAAAAAGGGCATCTACCTTCACAGGAACTGCATACATAATTTTCTTTCTAGTACTTGGTAATCTTTTCTAGAATTAGTTTTTGTGGTGCACCACTTTAATTACTTAGACATTAAGATGTGATTATACATTTCCCTTATCTGCATTGTTGTCTTTACTGTAATATTTTTCTGCTTGAGCGTTGTCATGTTTAGATATAATTTATTGCTTTTGCTTCTGCTGTTTGCCAGGCATAATGTTACTGAATTTGACTTTGTATTACGCTGTTAAGCCAGTTTTACTAATGATTATTTTATTGTTTGCTGCGCATTGCCTCATATTAGTTGTAATGTTGAATTGCTTGGTAATTTAGATTTACTGTAGCTTGCTTTGCCAGTTTGAAATTTTTGTCATTGATGTTGATTGTTTTATGTGATGCTGCATTGCCTCGTCCCTTGGTATATATATCTGAGCTCAGTAGATTTAAGTTAGCTTAAGAGGGGGTAGACTATATAAGAAACTAACTATGATGAATTGGAAGCAATGCATTGACAAGGTATATAAAAAAAAGATTTGGGCCTAAATGAGTATTGTACAATGAGCCATATTTATTTTGAAAGACTTATGGTTGGAATACAGAAAAGAGGTACAGATAGGACTTTTTGGGAATAATGATGAACACAGGGAGATCTCCAAGAACAAAAAAGGTTTTGTTCGCACAATACTGCAGTACCAAAAGTTACGCTGAAAACGAACCCTATCCATTCCTTTTGTGTCAGCCCTCTATGTGTTTGTGTACCCTTGTGTATTTGTGTTTTTCCTGTCTTTATGTGTTTAGCTGATTAGAGCTATGTTGTAGAATTTTTCTAATACTATGTTATTTACTTGGTAAATTCTGTTTTGTTGCTCATATGTGGAGGTGATGTTTCAAAAGTTATTCTGATCTTTATGTAAGTACTTATGTCATTATTTTTGTAACACTGATGTATATGTTTATTTCTATTCTTTGGTAAAGCCCCTATTACTACGAATGTTATCTGTACTATTATGTTTTTAATGATGTATTTTGTACCTTTGTAATTGTATTCTTATGTTATAAAATTGTAATTGACACCGGGTCATCAAATTAAGTACCTTGTAAGTTACATTTCACTGCACACGTTTCTATTGGTCATAGTATATGGACAATATGTGAGAAGTAGGGAGTGATAGTGTTTGCATGTGATTTAATGATTCAGCAAGGGACTGGATAACAGCATTGCTGGTTCTGAGGACAATTCCAAAAACTTTGTGAGTGCACAAGTGGTGGTTATGGACTTGCTACATTATCCGCAAGACTCTTCGATGGTGATTGTGCACCTGCACAGTCACAACAGATGGTTGCTGGCCATCTCTACAAGGACTACAGTGGGTCTGCACCTCTGGTGGCCCACCAGTACAGTCACTTCTACAAGGACTACAGTGGGTCTGCACCTCTGGTGGCCCACCAATACCATTATTTCTACAAGGACTACAGTGGGTCTACATCTTCGATGATCCATCAATACCATTATTTCTACAAGGACTGCAGTGGGTCTGCGCCTCTGGTGGCCCACCAATACCATAATCTCTACCAGGACTACAGTGGGTCTGCTCTGTGATGACCTACCAAACGATATTCTTCAAAACTTCGATAGACTACGCTGTGGGTTTGCTCTGTTGTGGCCCATTACGTGTCAGCATGTCAAGAGTCAGCACTGTCTTTCCGTTGGAAGGACAACGATACTTCTTCAAGACTGCATGGAAATCCACTACGTCTATGTGCATTTTCTTTTACTGCTCAGACTTTGAGAAAAACACTGCAATGTGATGAATGATCAGGACTGTCTTTATGGACTGTGAGAAAATTTTAGCTTTTGACCAACATTGTATCAATAAGTGTGTGCATTTGATTTCTTAGTTATTGTAATTATGAAAAATTTTTAACAAATATGTATTGGCCAGTGCCCAAAAAAATTTGTAAAATTTTTTGTGGGTAGCATGGGGGCTATGTAAGTAGGCTGTTTAGGTTTTTTTATTGGTAACGCCACCTCTGTATGAAAATCACTGGCTGTGCTGTGTGCAGTCTGTGGCTGCTTTGCATTGTTGTAATACTCAACCATTGTAGTGTTAGGCAGCTGGCTGTGAACAGCGCGTAGCGCTGGGCAGTTGGAGGTGAGCCGCCAGCAGTGGTGGATGTGGGGAGAGAGATGGCGGAGTTTTGTAATTTGTCATGATATCAAGGTAAATACATTGTTGGTTCTCTATTAATATCTTTTATTTGCTAACTATCCCTATGAGTAGTTAGTGCCTTCCATAGTTCGAATTTTTATTTAGCTGGCAGTAGTGGCGCTCGCTGTATTGCAGTAGCTTGAGCAGCGAAGATTTTTGTGAGGTAAGTGATTTGTGAAAGAGATAGTTTAATGTTAGTCAGGGCCATTCTCTTGTAGAGAATTTTGAAAGTCAGATTGCGTTGCGCTAACAAAATATTGTGTGTTGAAAGTCAGATTGCGTTGCGCTAAAAATATTGAGCGTCAGTATAAGCACAGTCATGTAAAATTATTCAAAGGGGAAGTTTCATATATAGTTAGCAATTGTGGGTTTTCCATAGTTGTTATAAAGCTGTGATGAAGAAAAGTAACTAAAATATGCATATCAGTTAATGTCGGCTAACAAATTTGAAAAATAAATAAATAAATAAGTAGTCTTCAGAGCCACAATGATAAGCACCACGCTGGTACTTCCAGCATTCGTTTCTTGACTGACACACACATTTAATCGGAAATGATGATTGATGAGCTTTTAGGCTCGAGAATGAGCATCATGAACTGTTGTTACATACCCAGCCGTAAAACGAATGCAGTGAAGCAGCGCCCAGAGTATACGAGATCCGGAAGAAGGAATCAGAGTAGTAGTGAGAATATTCACGAGAGAGTGAATACTAGATTCGTTCGTTTATCTCATTCGCATCTGCGTTTCGACTGTGCACAACTTCTGCATTTTGCGAGGGTTAGGTAACAATCTCTGTGTTTACCATACAGATGGGACTGATACGGTGAATTTTATAAACAGCAAACAATCTTGATCATGGTAAAAAAAAAAAAATCATCTGCTATGTCCGGATAAGATCATCTTCAGATCTGAAACAGAGGAGGGCGGTTGCTATCGTCGGTGTGACCTGGTGCACATCGTTAAAGGGGTAAAACATCTTATTTGGATTGCTTTTTCTTCATACGATCACAAAACATTATCGCTGTTATCTCGTCCGACTAAGCTCCGTCTTTCTGTCACGGATTTATGAATCACTTATGTTGATATGTGTTGCGCCAAGAAGTAAGTCAATTATCATCTTGTGCTGATGAATAGTTTTGCTTAAAAGGCATTTTAAAATGGTGTTTTGTGTGTCTGGATAGCCATATTCCGCAGTAGCTGTTACATATATGTTATGGTTTGGTTTTTTTTCTGTCTTGTGTGTATCGCAGTGTAAGAGTGTATTACACCAGTAAATATAGCAATTTGATTCTTATAGATTAACATCAGTTTTTGTTTATGAATGTGGTATACAATTGAAGGGATCAGCAGAAGAGAGTGGTAATCCACAAGAGCTTATTTAGAATAGCAATACATGCGGAATTAATTGTTATTAGCGTGCGGTGCATTCGAATATTCAACAGATAAGCTGATCACACTAAATTGAAAGCAAGGCTTCGCGTTCCGACCCAGTCGGGCCAGTGGGGACCGACAGACCACCACGTCAACCTTTGCCAATAGTGGTGTGGAGGGGCGTGGGGAAGTAAGTCCTCAGCTAGCCTCACGAGGGCGAGTGCACCCTGCGCCAGTCATCCCACAGTGGAAAAATCCCTGGCAGTATAGAGAATCGAACCCACGTCCTCCACATGGCAGCCAGACACGTTGACCACTGAGCTCCGGAGGCGGACTTATTAAACTGAGGATTAGCCCTCACTCCCGCCAGGCGTTTATTAATCCTTGATACATGTCTCCATGTTGACAGGTTTTCCCCTCGATGCTCCTAGTAATCGAAACAACTTTCTTTCACTTTCGCTTTTAGGAACCCGGTATTATTTTTGCCACCCCTCTCCCCTCCCACTTGCCATTACATTTTGCTGCTGACACATCTCCAATTTTCACTCAAATACGAGGGTTGGAACTTAAATAGTGGCAACTATTTATTCACAACCGATACAAAGAGTTACATGTTTGCACCTCTTACTGTCCTTCAAAGTAGTCACCAGCGTTATGTAGAACCCTTTGCCAGAGATGTGGAAGGCGTAGTATTCCGTCAGCAGAGCCTGTTCTGTTGATGGTGCGAATGGAGCGGTCTACTGCCTGTCGAATCTCTGGAACAGTTCCGAAACGAATGCCACGAAGTGGTTCATTCATCTTCGGAATCAAATCAAAGTCACAAGGACTTAAGTGCGGGGAGTATGGTGGATGGCACAGTACTTCCCAGTCCCATCGACCGAACATAGCAGCCACAGCTTGCGCTGTATCCGACCGCGTATTGTCGTGCAAAATGATGGGTGGGTTGCGCAGAAAGTGTCGCCGGTTCTTTCGCAAAGCTGATCGCAGGTGATGCTCTAAAAACGAGCAGTAATACTGTGCATTGACCGTCTGCCGTGGAAGAACGTAATGCGTTAGAATAACACCATCACAGTCGTACATGAGAATCACCATAACTTTAGACCGCTCCATTCGCACCATCAACAGAACAGGCTCTGCTAACGGTATACTACGCCTTCCACGTCGCTTGCAACGGTTTCTACACAACCCTGGTGACTACTTTGAAGGATAGTAGCAGGTGCAAACATGTAACTCTTTTGTATCGGTTGTGTGTAAATAGTTGCCACTATTTAAGTTCCAACCCTCGTACACACACACACACACACACACACACACACACACACACACACACACACACATACACCACTTCTCTCTCTGTCTCTCTCTCCATCTCTCTCTGTCTTTCACAAAATGGTTCAAATGGCTCTGAGCACTATGGCACTTAACATCTATGGTCATTAGTCCCCTAGAACTTAGAACTACTTAAACCTAACTAACCTAAGGGCATCACACAACACCCAGCCATCACGAGGCAGTGAAAATCCCCGATCCCGCCGGGAATCGAACCCGGGAACCCGGGCGTGGGAAGCGAGAACGCTACCGAACGACCACGAGATGCGGGCTCTCTCTTTCACAAACATTAATACAAAAATACACTTAAAACCTTCGAGGCCGCGGTAGTACTCACAGTACACACGAAAAACAAGTGCAACAAAAATACAGGGCAGAATGCAAAATACGTCAATCCACGTGAAGAGAAGTACGAAGAATCGCAAATGCAATAAAAGAAAAAAGGTTCCTGAGAGCTGTAAAATATGGAAAGACATAAAAAGAAGTAATGAAAGTCTTCAGTACATGAGCAAAGAACTGTTTTTAATGTATGAGAGTCAAAATGTGGAAACTGTTATACATGCTGTATTTACAGTACCACCGCTGATGATTCTTTGTCAATAAAATCTAAATGTGTCTTGTGTAACTCTCTTAAATTATAGCACGCGTACGGCAGAAAACATCAGACCATATTCATTGAGTGTATTTGGTATACTGAAGAAGATCAACGCTCCATAACTGAAACCATCAAGCTTCTGCACCGTACAGTGCACCTTTTCGTTAAGACATTTGAATATGATCATCGTTGTGCCCCATCCATATACTGCTCATTGCTGAGCAGATAGGTCTACATCAACGACATGCGTGTTCCGGCAAGGTGTTGATGAAAATCTGTGGTCGCATATATTTTATGTTGCCTTGTACAGTAGGTCGTTCGTGGAGAAGGTTCCATTGGCGAGTTTTGACAATACATGTACAGAGACCGATTTTATGTAAACGTCACGAGAATGTTGTTTATTTCAACTAGAAGTATTTGCCTTTTGTAACTGACTCTGTACTGTATAGGAGCAGTGAAAGGATGTTATAAAGATAAACAAAATTTTGAGAAAAACGGCTGGCGCGTGGAAAGTTCGGTCATTGATTAGTTTTTTGTGCAAACATGACAGACGCGTTAGTTTGACTTCAAATTTACAGGAAAGATAATTAATAGAACGGTAAGTGGGCGCCTACCACGATTTGACTGAAATAAAAAAACGCGGCCAATTCTTCCTGGAAAAAAATCATCATGGGTGATGGGTGACGAGACGTGGTGTTGCCAAGACGCACCTACCACAAAACGACAAAGTGCTCAATTGGTCTCTGATGGACCGCGTAGGCCGAAGAAGGTGCGAATGTGACGCACGAGTTGAACAACATCCCACAGAAGGACTTTTCTGACAGTTTCACACGGTTGTATGGATGTTCTGTGCTTTGTATTCAAGTGATGGGGGCATTAAAATCGTCATATTAACTTTTCTCTATTTTTTATTAGACCAGTCTTGCTACTTTTTGGACCGACGCAGTATTATTCGGCTTCGGGACTTAAATATTAATTTGGCCTAATAGATCCATTTATCTGACACCTATACAGAATCACTGTTGCCAGATGAGGAAGTGACTTCTACCAACTTCAGACGTGTGGCATCTGAACCGCTATTGCAGTACCTGTGGCTGGGAGGAAGGAAGATTAGGTTTAACGTCCCGTCGACATCGAGGTCATTAGAGACGGAGCACAAGCTCGGATTGTGGCATGGACGGGGACGGAAATTGGCTGTGCTCCTTCAGAAGGACCATCCCGGCATCTGGGTGGAGCAATTTAGAGAAATCAGTATTGTACAAATCAGTATTGTACAAAATACGTTATATTACAATCGTCTCAAGGAAGGAAGCAGTTTTTACACAGATTTAGACGAACCCAATGGCAGCCGCACACATAATATGACATAAATCCAGATGATAATCGTCTCTTCACCTAGCCAACTCAGTCAGGTCTGATGAGGTACAGTGGACGGACGTGGTAAAGGTCCTTCTCAGTTCTGGCAGCGCCTCTGGAAAGAGGAGGCCGTAACAACAAGCATGCTTCATCTCTTTATACTGATTCGGATTGCCAATCCATCAAGTTGCTCAGTAATGACTGCAAAATTCTTGTAAAATGCCTACCTCTTTTGGAACCATTAAACTCTATCTTTTACATCAGCTGTGTGCAAGTTGCAAATAACCTTTCGCTCCCTGCATTTAATCCCTACTACCTCAAGAATTTCAAAGAGTTTTTCCAATTAACATTGTCAGAGGTTTTCTACAAATCTATAAATGATATAAACGCAGGATTTTCCCTTTTTTCAACCTATCTTCTAAGATAAGTCGTAGCATCAGTATTGCCTCGCGCATTCCTACATTTCTCCGAAACAAACGGATCTTCCCCGAGGTCGATTTCTTCCAGTTTTTCCAGTCTTCTGTAAAGAGAATTCGCGTCAATAATTTGCAACCGTGACCTATTACACTCATGTTTGGTAGCATTCGTACCTGCAGCACCTCCCCTCTGTGGAATTGCAATTATACATTGTTCTTGAAGTCTGAGGGTACGTCATCTGTCATCTGTCTGATATATCATGTACAGTAGATGTAATAGTTTTGCCAAGGTTCTCAATAATTCCATTGCGAAGGACTTGTTTTCACTTAAGTCTTTCAGTGCTCTGTTAAAGCCTTTTATATTTTCCCTAGTCATGCATGCTTCCACGCCCTCGAATTTGTCTTCTAGCCATTCATACTTTTGTGTCTTGCACTTTCTATCAGTCTCATTTTTTGACGTTTGTATTCCTTTTCGCCTGCTTCATTTGCTGCGTTTTTATATTTTCTCCAAATTATCACCTATGATACCGAAGGAGTTCTATTAGGCATCATCTCTCTACCAATTTGAACCTCCGTTATCTTCACGATTCCATCTCTCAAAGGCACCCATTCATCTTATGCTGTATTCCTTCCCCCTGTTTCAGTCAATCGTTGCCTAATACTACCTCTGAAACTCTAAACAATCTCTGGTTCTTACAACTTATCCGCGCACCATCTTCTTAATGCTCTATCTTTCTGCAGTCTCTCCAGTTTTAATCTGCAGTTTATAGGTAATAAATTATGGCCAGTGTCCACATGTGCCCCTGGAAATGTCTTTTGGCTTAAAATATGGTTTCGGAATCTCTGGCTTACATTATGTAATCTGTTTAAAACCATCCTGGGGCTCGAGATTTCTTCCACGCATGCACCCTTCTTTCATGATTTTTAAGTCAAATATAAACGATTATTAAACCGTGTTCTGTACAATTCTGCCAGGCGGCTTCCTTTTTAATTCTTTTCCCGCAGTCCACGTTCTCCTACTACTTTTCCTTCTCTTCCTTTTCCTACTATCTAATTCCAATCCCTCTTACAATCAGCTTTTCATTTCTCTTAACTATCTTAATGATTTCTTTTATCTTATTATACATTTTTTAAATTTCTTCATCAACTGCGGCGCTACGTGGCACGTAAACTTGTACTATTATGTTGGTTTTTAGCTTCGCGTCTGTCTTGGCTACGATAATGAGTTTACTTTGCTGTCCACAGAAGCTTAGCCATGTTCCTGTTTTCTTATTCATTAGTGGACCTACTCTTGCATTACCCCTATTTAATTTTATATTTACAAGCCTGTAGTGACCTGACCAGAAGTTTCTATCACTGCACGTCACTAACTCCCATTACGTCTAACTTCAACCTATCCCTATCCGTGTTTAAATTCCCTAGCGTATCTACTCGATTAAGGGATTTAAAATTCGAACTTCCGACCCGCAGAATGCCAGTTGCTTTTTCTGACTGAGACTTCCTCTTGAGTAGCCCGCTCCCGGAGGTCCGATTGGAGGAGTATTTTACTTCCGGAATATTTTACCTAAGAGGATGTCGTGATAATTTAACAATACTGTAGAGCTGCATGCCCTATACGATGCAAACTCTATAATAGATCCCTTGTTGACTTTACACACACAATTTGACAAACCGCAGACCACGTTGCATGATCACTCTGATCAGTCTGCATGATCAGTCTTCATCACTCTGTTACCTATAATCAGTTTTCTGCAAGGCTCTACAGAGATATGTTAACATGCGTATGGCAAAGATCCGGCTGTATAGTTGATATTTCTGATGCATCTTTGGTCATGTGATCGCTGTGGCTTTTAGTATTGGACTATTTCACTACGGGTACTCCGAAAATGACGTAGCACGTCCACATGTACCATAGTTAAGTGTGCATTCTATTCCATTTCACTGTGTTTTAATCACTAAATTGAAACTACAAATTATTCGATGAATAAAGGAGGATCTACCACAACACAGCGACCTCTGTTCTGAGAAATACTTCTTTGAAGTATAGCATGTGTTAACATACAAGATGAAGAAAAACAACCGAATAATAAGGTCAGAAAACGCAGTGTTGTGGAACTACATGAAACAACAACTAGTCAGCGACGAGAGAGCGCAAGTTCGTGTGTTTAAAATGCATAGCTCCAGCTAACAACTGTTATGGTAAATAATGTAGTTACTAATTAAGTTAGCCGAAGCTAACTGTTCCAGATGATCAGTCAAAGCCAAGAAAACTTTATCTGCTATCGACGGCTATCTGCGTTGGTCGCGAATTTTCTGTGATGTTGACGATGAATCCGGTACGGTACAGCTGACGGGAACACCTGTAGTGGAGCACAACAATTGTTGCACGATACTGTAGCTACTTATTCGGATAAAACCACATTGCTGAGACACATCCAAATACGTTTGCTTTCTGGACAAGCTGAGCTCGTCGCTGACTGGCTGTCGTTTTATGGCCGCAGATCCACAGCGGTGCGTTTTCGTCCTATGTTCATGTGGAAAATTTTGCGCTATTAGACGTCCTCTATTGTGCTCTGACCTTGTTATCAGTTTGCTTTTATCCGCCGTGTGTACTATTTCAGCCATATGTTTAGCTTTTTGCCAAATACATACATATTTACGACTTCTGTGAGTCCACTGATTATAATTCTGTGTTGCACAGCTGTGTGTGCTTTCGTTTCCAGCGCGTTGTGCTTCTCAAGCTTTAGACAGTGATTTTAAACAGCGGGCCGGAGTGGCCGAGCGGTTCTAGGCTCTACAGTCTGTAACCGAGCGACCGCTACGGCCGCAGGTTCGAATCCTGCCTCGGGCATGGATGTGTGTGATGTCCTTAGCTTAGTTTGGTTTAATTAGTTCTAAGTTCTAAGCGACTGATGACCTCAGAAGTTAAGTCGCATGGCGCTCAGAGCCATTTGAACCATTTTGATTTTAAACAAATACTGAGTTTTAGAAGTAAATAATTTTGGTAGGTAGTAGAATATGCTGCAACCTACAAAGAATAAATAGTCATTTTTACAGTAACGGTATTTACTGGCCCTCAAATATTGTTGTATCTGGCCACATTTAAAGTCAACAAGAAGGTAAGGAAAGTAAAAGGACTGACTCTCGAGGTTCCAGAAGCGCAATGTCTGTCGCAGAATGCAATCAGTCGGCAGCTCATGGTCTAGTGGCTAGCATTGCTTTCTCTGGATCATGGGGTCCCGGGTTCGATTCCCTGTCCGTTCGGGGCTTTTCTCCGCCCGGGGACTGGGTGTTTGTGTTGTCCTCATCATCTCATCATCATCTGGGAAGTGACGATATTGGAACTGGAAAGATTGGGAATTTGTATGGTGCCATGATGTTGAGTGCCCCACAAGCCATAATCATCATCATCATCAGGGTGCGATCAGTGAAACTTGATGGTAACGTGGCTAAGTTCAGAGCTTTCCACACGACACAGGTCACGGTAGCACAGGTATCATGAGGGGTTGTTTTAGAGTGTATCGTCTCTCGACGAGTATTACTGACAGAGTCATTCTTCTGTGGTGCTACAGCACAGGGAGACGACGAATCCGACAGTCTAGTGGTGTGGAGCGATGTCGTACTCATGAGCCCAGAGGCAGTTGCAATGAGAAGACGGTGGTTGGAGACATTCTGCTTCTGGTGGCTGCGCGAAGAAACTTACTTCCACCTGCCTTGCGGCAGATTCGTAGTTCTACAGGCGGTCGACTTGCATGTGGCAGAGGTGCTTAACTGCTACAGTGTCTGCCACTGTTGCGTTTTCGTCTATTGATGACAAAGATAGATATTACATTTTTTTTCGGTTTTGACAATTTGAGCCACGGTACTTACGTTGTGAGAACGCAAGTTTAGTTTTACCTCCATTACACGGGTATCAGTGCATAGAGATTTCTTGTAGTTAAAAGAGTATTGAGAGGGAGATTTCCGATCAAAACACAGCAAACAATGCAAGTTATGGGGGTGGGGCGACAGGTTATTTATGTGAGGTTTTGGTGTGAATGGTGCAGCAGCTTGCAAGGGCGGGTACTCACCGAGAGGATCGGCGGAGAGCAGCACGCCGTTGTCGCACTTGCTGCACTTGAGCGTGCTGAGGTTGGTGCCCAGCTCGGTGGGGTCCTTGCAGCGCTCGCAGCAGCACTCGAAGAACTTGCCGCGCGACAGCATCTCACGCCGCACCATCGTGGGGTCCAGCGAGTGCGTGTACGACGTGAACAGCTCGCCGCCCGCCGGCACGCGCACCGTCACGTGCAGCTTCAGCCTGCCGCAGCACCAACACCGTCTCCACCAGGTGTATTGCCAGCACCGCACTTATCTCCTACCTCCTTTATACACTATTCCCTCATCACTTTACACACATCGATCAAACCCAAATTACAAATTACTCGCGAATATCTCAAACGAACCAAAACATAAAAGCAAGTGTTGCCTTCATCTTTGCTCTAATTCACTGACTGCCATAGTCCACTTTCACACACACACACACACACACACACACACACACACACACACACACACTCACACACACGCGCGCGCGCACATGCAAATGTACACGCAAACATACATATACACGAAACTTTAATTTTTGTGTGAGATACTTTGCCCCAGAAAAAAACTTAAAATAACTTCAATACCCAAATTCTGGAAAAACCCTAGTTTTTGGGCGGCTTATGTGCTGGTGTAAGTTACCGCCAGCACACTGATCGGCAAAGATGAAGCACGAAGATCGATACTAGGTGCTGGATAGAGCGCACCTATCAAGAAAGAGACCAGAGACACACCGACAAGCATCACACCGCCAAGGCCCTCTCGACAGCAAGCATTTAGGCCGCTGACACTGACTGCAGGGCGTGACTAACTCACACGCCAGTTTCCGTCTGTCAGTCCACTAGCAGAGTGGATCACAGGCTTGTGATTCCTTGATGTCTCAAAACATGTCCTACCAACCGATCCCTTCTTCTAGTCAAGTTGTGCCACAAACTTCTCTTCTCCCCAATCCTATTCAACACCTCCTCATTAGTTACGTGATCTACCCACCTTATCTTCAGCATTCTTCTGTAGCACCACATTTCGAAAGCTTCTATTCTCTTCTTGTCCAAACTAGTTATCGTCCATGTTTCACTTCCATACATGGCTACACTCCATACAAATACTTTCAGAAACGACTTCCTGACACTTAAATCTATACTCGATGTTAACAAATTTTTCTTGTTCAGAAACGCTTTCCTTGCCATTGCCAGTCTACATTTTATATCCTCTCTACTTCGACCATCATCAGTTATTTTACTCCCTAAATAGCAAAACTCCGTTACTACTTTAAGTGTCTCATTTCCTAATCTAATTCCCTATATACCAGAATTGTGACTATAGCAAGATTACCGATACTGTGTGCAACAGGACTGTTACTGAGGAGCTTGTACCACAACTCATGGACTCTATTCAAGTTAAGTAGCAGCTGCCTGTTCATGTAAATAAAGACCACATTAATCCACGTGTGAATTTGTGTTGTAGAAAGAAGATACTGGTCACCAATAACAACATGCTCTCCCTTCATTTCTACAATACAACACTCTACAATGACGATGAGTATACAACAGTGGCGACGAGGATACCACAGTTTCCCTTGTTTACCAGGTCAATACTGGGCTTGCAAATCTCTTCCCAAATATTCCCATTTGAGAAGCCCATACTCCACTCCCAGCCTAATGGGACGATTGGCTGAAAAGAACAGTTGTACAGCAACCCACTCAACTTCGTTGAGTAAGGAATGTTCTTCTTGTTGTGGTCTTCAGTCCTGAGACTGGTTTGATGCAGCTCTCCACGCTACTCTATCCTGTGCAAGCTTCTTCATCTCCCAGTACCTACTGCAGCCTGCATCCTTCTGAATCTGCTTAGTGTATTCATCTCTTGGCCTCCCTCTACGATTTTTACCCTCCACGCTGCCCTCCAATGCTAAATTTGTGATCCCTTGATGCCTCAGAACATGTCCTACCAACCGATCCCTTCTTCTAGTCAAGTTGTACCACAAACTCCTCTTCTCCCCAATTCTATTCAATATCTCCTCATTAGTTATGTGATCTACCCATCTAATCTTCAGCATTCTTCTGTAGCACCACGTTTCGAAAGCTTCTATTCTCTTCTTGTCTAAACTATTTATCGTTCATGTTTCACTTCCATACATGGCTACACTCCATACAAATACTTTCAAAAACAACTTCCTGACACTTAAATCTATACCCGATGTTAACAAATTTCTCTTCTTCAGAAACGCTTTCCTTGCCATTGCCAGTCTACATTTTATATCCTCTCTACTTCGACCATCATCAGTTATTTTTGCTCCCCAAATAGCAAAACTCCCTTACTACTTTAAGTGTCTCATTTCCCAATCCAATTCCCTCAGCCTCACCCGACTTAATTCGACTACATTCCATTATCCTCGTTTTGCTTTTGTTGATGTTCATCTTATACCCTACTTTCAAGACACTGTCCATTCCGTTCAACTGCTCTTCCAAGTCCTTTACTGTCTCTGACAGAATTACAATGTCATCGGCAAACCTCAAAGTTTTTATTTCTTCTCCATGGATTTTGATACCTACTCCGAATTTTTCTTTTGTTTCCTTTATTGCTTGCGCAATATACAGATAGAATAACATCGGGGAGAGGCTACAACCCTGTCTCACTCCTTTCCCAACCACTGCTTCCCTTTCGTGTCCCTCGACTCTTGTAACTGCTATCTGGTTTCTGTACAAATTGTAAATAGCCTTTCGCTCCCTGTATTTCACCCCTGCCACCTTCAGAATTTGAAAGAGAGTATTCCAGTCAACATTGTCAAAAGCTTTCTCTAAGTCTACAAATGCTAGAAACGTAGGTTTGCCTTTTCTTAATCTAGCTTCTAAAATAAGTCGTAGGGTCAGTATTGCCTCACGTGTCCCCATATTTCTACGGAATTCAATCTGATCTTCCCCAAGGTCGGCTTCTTCCAATTTTTCCATTCGTCTGTAAAGAATTCGCATTATTATTTTGCAGCCGTAACTTATTAAACTAATAGTTCGGTAATTTTCACATCTGTCAACGCCTGCTTTCTTTGGGATTGGAATTATTATATGCTTCTTGAAGTCTGAGGGTATTCCGCCTGTCTCATACATTTTGCTCATCAGATGGTAGAGTTTTGTCAGGACTGGCTCTTCCAAGGTTGTCAGTAATTCTAATGGAATGTTGTCTACTCCGGGGGCCTTGTTTCGACTCAGGTCTTTCAGTGCTCTGTCAAACTCTTGACGCAGTATCATATCTCCCATTTCATCTTCATCTACATCCTCTTCCATTTCCATAATATTGTCCTGGAGTACATCGCCCTTGTATAGATCCTCTATATACTCTTTCCACCTTTCTGCTTTCCCTTCTTTGCTCAGAACTGGGTTTCCATCTGAGCTCTTGATATTCATACAAGTCGTTCTCTTTTCTCCAAAGGTCTCTTTAATTTTCCTGTAGGCAGTATCTATCATACCTCTAGTGAGATAAGCCTCTATATCCTTACATTTGTGCTCTAGCCATGCCTGCGTAGCCATTTTGCACTTCCTGTCGATCTCATTTTTGAGACGTTTGTATTCCTCTTTGCCTGCTTCATTTACTGCGTTTTTATATTTTCTCCTTTCATCAATTAAATTCAATATTTCTTCTGTCACCCAAGGATTTCTATTAGCCCTCGTCTTTTTACCTACTTGATCCTCTGCTGCCTTCACTACTTCATCCCTCAAAGCTACCCATTCTTCTTCTACTGTATTTCTTTCCCCCATTCCTGTCAATTGTTCCCTTATGCTCTCCCTGAAACTCTGTACAACCTCTGGTTTAGTCAGTTTATCCAGGTCCCATCTCCTTAAATTCCCACCTTTTTGCAATTTCTTCAGTTTTAATCTACAGTTCATAACCAATAGATTGTGGTCAGAGTCCACATCTGCCCCTGGAAATGTCTTACAATTTAAAACCTGGTTCCTAAATCTCTGTCTTACCATTATATAATCTATCTGATGATAGGGGTGGGATTTTCTTATCACGAGGTGGCAATATTACCACATACAACGTTGTGTTAAAGCATTTTCCCATGTGACAACACTGTCGAGAAGCTGAGAAGCTGTAGCAGTGCAAGACGTTCGGGTGTGGCGCTACTCCGCTTAAGCTAACGTTAATTTACTTAAACTAAAGGGCAATGTAATGAATTAGCGGTGTGATATAAACATAAGCACATTGGAGTGAAATGTTCAATGCGAGATGCATTTCATAATTTCGACAACGAAATTCTGTCTCGGAATCTCTTAGAAAGCCTAAAGAGATTCTGGTCATACATAAAGCTCACCAGAGGCAAAATGCAATCAATACCTTTACTGCGCGATAACAACGGTGAAGCCACTGATGACAGTGCCACTAAAGCAGAATTGTTAAACACTGTTTTCCGAAACTCCTTCACCAAAGAGGACGAAGTAAATATTCCTGAATTCCAATCAAGAACAACTGCCAAGATGAGAAACATAGAAGTAGATATCCTCGGTGAAGCAAAGCAGCTTAAATCAATTAATAAAGGCAAGGCCTCCGGTCCAGATTGTATACCGGTCAGGTTCCTTTGATAGTATGCGATACAATAGCTCCATATTTAGCAATTATATACAACCGCTCGCTCACAGAAAGATCCGTACCTAAAGACTGGAAAATTGCTCAAGTCACACCAATAACCAAAAAGGGAAATAGGAGTAATCCGCTGAATTACTCGCTCATATCACTAACGTCGATTTGCAGTAGGGTTTTGGAACGTATACTGTGATCGAACATTATGAATTACCTTGAAGAAAACGATTTATTGACACATAGTCAACACGGATTCAGAAAATATCGTTCTTGTGAAACACAATTAGCTCTTTATACTCATGAAGTAATGAGTGCTATCGACAAAGGATGTCAAATTGATTACACATTTTTATATTTCCAGAAGGCTTTCGACAACGTTCCTCACAAGCGTCTTCTAACCAAACTGCGTGGCTATGGTATATCACCTCAGTTGTTCGACTGGATTCGTGATTTCTGTCAGAAAGGTCACAGTTCGTAGTAATAGACGGAAAGTCATCGAGTAAAACATAAGTAATATCCAGCGTTCCCCAAGGAAGTGTTATAGACCCTCTATTGTTCCTTATCTATATTAACGACATAGGAGACAATCTGATTTGCCCTCTTAGATTGTTTACAGATGATGCTGTCATTTACCGTCTTGTAAAGTCATCAGATGACCAAAGCGAACTGCAAAACGATTTAGGTAAGACATCTGTATGGTGCGAAAAGTGGCAATTTATCCTGAATTAACGCAAGTGTGAAGTTATTCACATGAGTACTAAAAGAAATCCGCTAAATTTCGATTACACGATAAGTCACACAAATATGACTGTAAATTCAACTAAATACTTAAGGATTACAATTATAAATAACCTAAATTGGAACGATCACATAGATAATGTTGTGGGTAGAGCAAACCAAAGATTGCTGTTCATTGGCAGAACACTTAGAAGGTGCAACAGGTCTACTAAAGAAACCGCTTACACCACGATTGTCCGCTCTATTCTGGAGTATTGCTGTGCGGTGTGGGATCCGTATCAGGTGGGATTGACGGATGACATCGAAAAAGTTCAAAGAAGGGCAGCTCGTTTTGTATTATCGCGAAATAGGGGAGATAGTGCCTTAGACATGATACGTGAATTGGAGTGGGAATCAGTAAAACAAAAGAGACAAAAGAGTTTATCGTTGCGACGGAATCGTCTCATGAAATTTCAGTTTTCTCCTCCGATTGGGAAAAATTTCGTTGGTACCCACCTACATAGGAAGAAGTGAGCATCACGATAAAATAAGAGAAATCAGGGCTCGCAGGAAAAATTTAAGTGCTCTTTTTTCCCGCGTGCCATTCGAGAGTGGAACGGTAGAGACAGCTTGAAGGTGATTCATTGAACCCTCTGCCACGCCCTTTATTGAAAATAGCAGAGTAATCACTTAGATGCAAATGTAGATTGCTACTACTTCCTACAGCTATGAACTTCATTTGTAATGGAAAGAGTCGCACCTGATGAAGGTTACGAGCTACGTGACCGAAATATCGTGCAAGTACGACGCTGATATCCGGCAGAACACCCGACAACCCAAGATGTCAAGAGTGAAACAGTTGATTAGGACTACTCTTGAGGTGTGTATTATTTTACCCAATATTTTGTATTAGATAACTTCTAACCTGTCATCCATCATTTTCAATAGCACTGCAAATGCAACTATCATAAGAGTTTTCAGTGTATTAAGCACATTTTGCGAGTCACAATCGGCAATAGCGTTTAACATCTTTTCCATACAGGTACGAAATAATTAAAAAAACGCCTTATTATAGTTAAATGACACGAGTATAATTAAATTGAAGTTTGGTTAACTGTCACACTCTGATCAGAATGTCAGGATGAAACCGGAAAAAACTGAATACACACCATTTCTGAAAATCCCGCTAATGATATACCCATCGTCTTTGCTGTATATATACTGCACAAAATTTTTCCAGACGAAGAGTGTAAAACCAAAGCTTTTCTTATATCTTCCGAATGTAAAATGCTCTCTTCTTACGTTTGACGAGACATTTAATATGTTTGCCTGTAAAAACTTTATCATATTGTGTTATTAAACGCAGACATCTCTCATTAGTGTTAGTAGTATCTTGATTTTATCCTCTTTTTCTGTTTCTATGCTGTAATCAGCTTTTTTCTTCTTTGGTGACAGAGCAGCTGGTGTGTTTAGTATTCGTTTGTGAGTTTAAAGAGCGTACCTTATATTATTTATTTGCGAAACCTATTCACTTGAGGACGGAACATCATCAGAAATGTCTTTAATAAGAAGCAATGTAGACACTGCAGTCAGTTTTAAGATTCTATTGTTGTTGTTGTTGTTGTGGTCTTCAGTCCTGAGACTGGTTTGATGCAGCTCTCCATGCTACTCTATCCTGTGCAAGCTTCTTCATCTCCCAGTACCTACTGCAACCTACATCCTTCTGAATCTGCTTAGTGTATACATCTCTTGGTCTCCCCCTACGATTTTTACCCTCCACGCTGCCCTCCAATACTAAATTTGTGATCCCTTGATGCCTCAAAACATGTCCTACCAACCGATCCCTTCTTCTAGTCAAGTTGTGCCACAAATTTCTCTTCTCCCCAATCCTATTCAATACCTCCTCATTAGTTACGTGATCTACCCACCTTATCTTCAGCATTCTTCTGTAGCACCACATTTCGAAAGCTTCTATTCTCTTCTTGTCCAAACTGGTTATCGTCCATGTTTCACTTCCATACATGGCTACACTCCATACAAATACTTTCAGAAACGACTTCCTGACACTTAAATCTATACTCGATGTTAACAAATTTCTCTTCTTCAGAAACGATTTCCTTGCCATTGCCAGTCTACATTTTATATCCTCTCTACTTCGACCGCCATCAGTTATTTTACTCCCTAAATAGCAAAACTCCTTTACTACTTTAAGTGTCTCATTTCCTAATCTAATCCCCTCAGCGTCACCCGATTTAATTTGACTACATTCCATTATCCTCGTTTTGCTTTTGTTGATGTTCATCTTATATCCTCCTTTCAAGACACTGTCCATTCCGTTCAACTGCTCTTCCAAGTCCTTTGCTGTCTCTGACAGAATTACAATGTCATCGGCGAACCTCAAAGTTTTTACTTCTTCTCCATGAATTTTAATACCTACTCCGAATTTTTCTTTTGTTTCCTTTACTGCTTGCTCAATATACAGATTGAATAACATCGGGGAGAGGCTACAACCCTGTCTCACTCCTTTCCCAACCACTGCTTCCCTTTCATGCCCCTCGACTCTTATAACTGCCATCTGGTTTCTGTACAAATTGTAAATAGCCTTTCGCTCCCTGTATTTTACCCCTGCCACCTTTTGAATTTGAAAGAGAGTATTCCAGTCAACATTGTCAAAAGCTTTCTCTAAGTCTACAAATGCTAGAAACGTAGGTTTGCCTTTTCTTAATCTTTCTTCTAAGATAAGTCGTAAGGTTAGTATTGCCTCACGTGTTCCAACATTTCTACGGAATCCAAACTGATCTTCCCCGAGGTCCGCTTCTACCAGTTTTTCCATTCGTCTGTAAAGAATTCGCGTTAGTATTTGGCAGCTGTGACTTATTAAAGTGATAGTTCGGTAATTTTCACATCTGTCAACACCTGCTTTCTTTGGTATTGGAATTATTATATTCTTCTTGAAGTCTGTGGGTATTTCGCCTGTCTCATACATCTTGCTCACCAGATGGTAGAGTTTTGTCATGACTGGCTCTCCCAAGGCCATCAGTAGTTCTAATGGAATGTTGTCTACTCCCGGGGCCTTGTTTCGACTCAGGTCTTTCAGTGCTCTGTCAAACTCTTCACGCAGTATCTTATCTCCCATTTCATCTTCATCTACATCCTCTTCCATTTCCATAATATTGTCCTCAAGTACATCGCCCTTGTATAAACCCTCTATATACTCCTTCCACCTTTCTGCCTTCCCTTCTTTGCTTAGAACTGGGTTGCCATCTGAGCTCTTGATATTCATACAAGTGGTTTTCTTCTCTCCAAAGGTCTCTTTAATTTTCCTGTAGGCAGTATCTATCTTACCCCTAGTGAGACAAGCCTCTACATCCTTACATTTGTCCTCTAGCCATCCCTGCTTAGCCATTTTGCACTTCCTGTCGATCTCATTTTTGAGACGTTTGTATTCCCTTTTGCCTGCTTCATTTACTGCATTTTTATATTTTCTCCTTTCATCAATTAAATTCAATATTTCTTCTGTTACCCAAGGATTTCTATTAGCCCTCGTCTTTTTACCTACTTGATCCTCTGCTGCCTTCACTACTTCATCCCTCAGAGCTACCCATTCTTCTTCTACTGTATTTCTTTCCCCCATTCCTGTCAATTGTTCCCTTATGCTCTCCCTGAAACTCTCTACAACCTCTGGTTCTTTCAGTTTATCCAGGTCCCAACTCCTTAAATTCCCACCTTTTTGCAGTTTCTTCAGTTTCAATCTGCAGTTCATAACCAATAGATTGTGGTCAGAGTCCACATCTGCCCCTGGAAATGTCTTACAATTTAAAACCTGGTTCCTAAATCTCTGTCTTACCATTATATAATCTATCTGATACCTATTAGTATCTCCAGGATTCTTCCAGGTATACAACCTTCTTTTATGATTCTTGAACCAAGTGTTAGCTATGATTAAGTTATGCTCTGTGCAAAATTCTACAAGGCGGCTTCCTCTTTCATTTCTTCCCCCCAATCCATATTCACCTACTATGTTTCCTTCTCTCCCTTTTCCTACACTCGAATTCCAGGCCCCCATGACTATTAAATTTTCGTCTCCCTTCACTACCTGAATAATTTCTTTTATCTCGTCATACATTTCATCAATTTCTTCATCATCTGCAGAGCTAGTTGGCATATAAACTTGTACTACTGTAGTAGGCATGGGCTTTGTGTCTATCTTGGCCACAATAATGCGTTCACTATGCTGTTTGTAGTAGCTAACCCGCACTCCTATTTTTTTATTCATTATTAAACCTACTCCTGCATTACCCCTATTTGATTTTGTATTTATAACCCTGTAATCACCTGACCAAAAGTCTTGTTCCTCCTGCCACCGAACTTCACTAATTCCCACTATATCTAACTTTAACCTCTCCATTTCCCTTTTTAAATTTTCTAACCTACCTGCCCGATTAAGGGATCTGACATTCCACGCTCCGATCCGTAGAATGCCAGTTTTCTTTCTCCTGATAACGACGTCCTCTTGAGTAGTCCCCGCCCGGAGATCCGAATGGGGGACTATTTTACCTCCGGAATATTTTACCCAAGAGGACGCCATCATCATTTAATCATACAGTAAAGCTGCATGTCCTCGGGAAAAATTACGGCTGTAGTTTCCCCTTGCTTTCAGCCGTTCGCAGTACCAGCACAGCAAGGCCGTTTTGGTTAATGTTACAAGGCCAGATCAGTCAATCATCCAGACTGTTGCCCCTGCAACTACTGAAAAGGCTGCTGCCCCTCTTCAGGAACCACATGTTTGTCTGGCCTCTCAACAGATACCCCTCCGTTGTGGTTGCACCTACGGTACGGCTATCTGTATCGCTGAGGCACGCAAGCCTCCCCACCAACGGCAAGGTCCTGCTCAGGCTGTGGATCTCGTAAATAATCGTCCTCTTTAAAATACAAGCTACAGAAAGTAGCATTTGTAATGTGATTGCCATCACTTATTCCGCAGAGTTGAACCCACCGAGCACATGTTTCTGGATCTTTGGGAAAGCTGTGATAGGTAATACTACTACTTTTAATTTTCTTATTATACAGTAGTTTTCACATAAAGCCATAGCATAAGCCAGCATTATCATTGTCATACAGAACAAACAAGCTCGATAGAACACAAAAATAACGAGCAGCAACCCAAGAGCCCCCGCGAACTGAGCAGCGCTTGTCGACAGTGACGCAGCTGGCAGAACGGAGAAAAATCCCGGTTTGCGCACGGTCGTTGCCCTCTGCCCCCGCTCACCCTCCCTGACGAAGTAATAAGATGCACGACAAAGATAATACACGCAACATGTAAAAAAAAAGTCATTCACCGGAAGGAAGGTGGAAGAACATCAGGTGTTAGGTTGTCCAAAGATAAACATAGACAGGGCATGTCTCCACTATCTCTGCAATACGAAGCTTTGAAACCAACCCCCCAGTCACGTGACAGGTGGAACAAAACGGAGTCTCTGTCATTAACTGCAGTGAGATGTGGACCTGACATACTTTTTCTTTCTCAGGTGAAGTAAAGCGTACAACTGGAGTGACACAACAACTGAGTGACGTACTGTGTTAATATTATGTTAGTAGCAGTACAGTTAACGAATTTCATGGCATCAGTGTAACTGCCGATATTATTCCGACGACTATTTTTTATTGGTCATTATACGCGAAACATTTAAATTATGGTGATTGATTAACAAAGGATTTTGGCGGTCAAGGCAAAAAAGATTCTAACAAAGAGTGAGATATTCTCTCTTTCCGTTTATACTGCCAAAATTACTTTTTCTCCAATGAATCATCCTCTTTGCTGTAATGTCCACCATCTGGATCGCCATCCACACTTAACTAGAAGAGAATGCCTGAGTGTGGTACGAAGCGTATCGCTAACTGACGACTCCTAAGAAATGTTTGTAAAAATGTTAAAAAAGAAAAATGGCATCCGATTTTAGACATAACATTCAGTTTTCCCATAAAAATGCGTTTGCTTTTACGATTTTTAAGAAAGCCGGTGTGGGTATTGAAACAATATTGAAACAAGAAGCAGAATTTATCACAAAACATTGATTAATCAGAAAAATATCACGAGTCAGATAATATTAACATTTTGCTTCCTAAAAACCTTTGTCATATCAAGGGCAATGCAGACAAAATGCATCGCACATTTCACTGTCCGATTAAGGTAACAATTCTTTCGCATTTCAGTTAAATGACAGCTACCTCCTTTTTCCTCTAGAGGCTAAAGCCGGACGAAAATAAAATCTGGTGATATAGCATCTGGTTTTAGTTTCCTTCTGATACAAAAAGCCTTAGTATAAAAAAAATCCTTCGAAAATGTTGACACGTGTCGGTTTGTATGAACGCTTGCCATAAAATTTTTCCTCTTCCGTGTAACATGTTAACTTTTCTGCGTATTTCATCTGTGGGAAGGCATTCCTGGTATTACTTCATCTGTAGGAAACTATTTCTAGTATTCATGATTTCGTAAAAACGAGTTATTAACTTCGTATCTTTGACAGAAAAAGAGTGAAAGAAAGACGGCAAGTGCTTTTATGAGACAGATACAGAAGGTAAAGCTGTCATCAACTTGAAGGTTGGTCTGAGCAGTTTCCTGCTGATATGCCATTGCGTTTATCTGACCTTTAAAGTGATTTACCTAGCCATTCATAGGTACTTTTCACACTGACAAATATGGCTTTAAAAAAGGCCGTTCGCAACTGCATGGTAACGATATTACTGCTTATCTTCAGTCTAAAATCAAATAACTTGATTTAGAAGAGTGTCTTAGCAAACTTTACACATGGTGGTCAGAAACAGTCTGAAAAGCTTGTAAGGATGTTGCAAGGTAGATTGTGCTGATAATTAACTATTAAGAAAAAAATTCGATACGTCACGGCGTTTTCGAGATAAGTAGCATTGAAGTTTGCCAATCAAGCCGTTGCGCGCGAAATTCAAGCGGCCCGCCAGAGTCGGTGTTTTTCGTTTGTTGCCTAAAAACAAGAGAATGATAGAAAAATTGGACATGGGACAGTAGTCAGGCTTGAACCCTGCCACTAATTGTATATGGCGGGTTTGAATTTGCGTGCGCAACGATGTGATTGACTAACTTCAAGCCGGCCGGGGTGGCCGAGCGGTTCTAGGCGCTTCAGTCTGGAACCGCGCGACCGCTCCGGTCGCAGGTTCGAATCCTGCCTCGGGCATGGATGTGTCTGATGTCCTTAGGTTAGTTAGGTTTAAGTAGTTATAAGTTCTAGGGGACAGATGACCTCAGAAGTTAAGTCCCATAGTGCTCAGAGCCATTTGACTAACTTCAATGATTATTAACTCGGAAACGGCGGAATGTATCGAATTTTTTTCCTTAATGACTATTTCCCAGCAAACAGCCTTCAACATCCTTACAAGCTTTTCGGACTGTTTCTGACCACTCTGTATGCATAACGAGAAATTACTTCCTTTCACAGATGTTTTCGTGCATTCAGGCACTGCACAACTGTTCACTATTACAAACAAATCATTTTGAATGAGAACACTGTGAGTGCTAGTCACACAGTTTTAAATATCACCTCGAAAAAATCAAACTGCAACGATGGAACATGACGACGGTGTTAGCCCTTCGCTATACATTCAGTCTTAATGTGACACTTCCATCTCAGTGATGGATGACTTGACGGGGACCTTAGTTGCAGGAGTTTGTATTTTGGCTAACCAGGGAGACTTAAACTCTTAAATCAAACCATCGTCATTCTCTAAATGACTGCCACGCAGTTATTTCTTTATCCGTGGAAAAGGAAAGAAGGCAGTGGCTGCCACGACGGAGAAATACGGAGGTCGGGCAAATAAGCTCGAACAAGAAGCATGTGTGTGTCTGCGTCCTGTGCAGAACGAGCTGGGCCTTGCCATGGAGCAACACGTCCCTTCGGGCAGCTTTGGTCAGCCTCTTGCAACTTCGTCAGGAATTTCGGTGTTATGCTCCTGTCATGGTTCAGGAGATTTTGGTATTATGTTCCTGTATGACTTACCTCTTACGAGAATAATCTGTTAGGACCACACCACCACATCTCTACATCTACATCTACATCTACATTTATACTCCGCAAGCCACCCAACGGTGTGTGGCGGAGGGCACTTTACGTGCCACTGTCATTACCTCAATAAGCACTCAGCACCACCTTGTCCAATGATGGCTGGTTCTCCGTCTTTTCGACGCCGGTCAACACTACATGCATTTCTCCTTTGTCTCGAGGTCACATCGATATACCCAGCATTCGTCGAGGGCGATCAGGCGGCTAAATAAGTCATGTGGATTGGTCTGACACAGCTGCAACATATTCGCTGCCGCGTCTGTTTGGCGGACCTTTCTAATGGTTGTGACCAGTCGCGGAACCCAGTGGGCAACGACCTCTATCATGGTAAAATGTCGTGAAATAAGTGAAATCTGACGCGTGACGGATTTTCACTTTTTGATACGATGGTCTTGGAATCAGAGCCTTCACTTCTGTTGTGGTTTCCTGTTCATCGCAGAAAGATGATCTACCACTTCTTCTTTCGTCATTGAGCTTTGTTTCACTACACTGGAATCTTTTGCACCACCGAACCACTGTGTAATACTGGGTGCGGTGCCGGAACTTCCTTATATGAAACGCTCGCCATACAGCGGCCTTAACTGACTGTTGTGTGCCGTTGAGCGTTTTCGGAAGAGTGGGATCTAAGGTTAGTTTATCAGAAAGCTTGCAGTGGACGAGAGAGGAGCGCGTGTTCGGCTTGGCGACGTACTTTTCCAATAGGGGTTCCGTCATCACAATGCAGGTTACATCCGCAAAACAGTTTAATATCACGCCTGCAGGTCGTGTTCCTGATCTAACATCCATTGCTATGGGGTGGACACGTTTATGGATACTTGTAGTGTACAGAAATAGAAACCAGGGCCTTCGAGAACCACCAGGACACCAGAGAACGTCGAGAAAGTAACGCAGGCGATTTTCAATTCGCCCAAGCGATTGCACGCATCCATGCACCTGCTCTTGCAATTTCTGATCGCACAGTAATATGAATTCTTAATGAATACTTGAAATGTCGTCCATACACACTGGCAGTGGGACACACGCTTAATCCACTCGCTTTTGTTTCACGAAAAAAATTGCACGTGGAGCCTTGATCGAAAAGTTGCGCCATGACGCCATTGTGTTCTTCAGCGACGAGGCACATTTTCATTCATCTGAAGGTGTGAATAAACTTCATGAGCACCTCCTGCATACATAAGGTGTGACTGATGTTCATCATCCACTATTGCCGTCGGTTGGCTCGTGGTTGTTAGAAGAGAACGATAGTGCATTTACGGTCACTTCTGACCGTTATGTCCACCTGACTAGGAGTTTTTTTCTTCCCGAACTTGAAGGAATGGGTGTGGGGGACACATGGTTCCAACAGGACGGCGCCACGGCCCACACATTACGAACGTCAGTGACCCTCTCGCGCGAAAGCGTGTCATCTGTTTGAGGGAAGATCTTCAGTGGCCAGGACGCTCGCCAGATTTAGCCTCAACAATTTTTTATTGAGGGGCTATCTTGATTCCAAGGTGTATACCAATCGTCCACGGACCCTGGGTGAGCTGTGGAACAATATCCGTGCTGCTATCGCCAACATAGAGACCTGCTCGATAAAGTCGACCAAAACTTCTGTTTCGACTCTCAAAATACACTGAGCAGAACGGTGGCTATCTTCACGATATCATTTTCAAGCCATAATGAAAACTTCAAATGTAGCTCTATGTAAAGAACAGAGAATAAAAGTGATATCTCCAATACCTTCTGTTTTATGATTTTTTTAAACGAGGAAGTTCCTATGCTGCACCATCTATACTGGTCCATTGTTGTCGTACACTTCCGTCAAGTCAGCATGTCGTAGCGTTTTTCAAATGTCTAAACAAAGCTACCGCATAATAATCCACTTTATCAATAGGGTGCACCATTTAATTTTGGCTGCTTTAACGGCATGCTACGGTAATGTGGTATTTCCAATATTTATCACGAAAGTAGACATGTCCCTGCAAACAAACAAGAAATTAATTACCTAACCTTTCTTTTTTCAGTGATATTTAAAACTTCGTAACCATCCCTTGTACAACAAAAAGAAAAAAAATTAACGATTGCTCCATAAGCTGTCTGTAACTCGTATCACCCATCAGTTTATTGAGATGTTGGTTTCAGTGTGATGTCTACACAAGCTACGGTCTCAGGGTTTTGGTACTTGCAGTTTATCTGTCTGGGCTGACCTGTGCTGCTCGCCAGTCTCGGAGCGCGTGGCGATGGTGTGTCCGGTGTTGGCGATGCAGTTGTGGGACAGGATGGCCGTCTGCGGGTAGAGGCCGCGCACCAGGGCGCCGTTCTCGCAGCGCACCTCGAAGCAGTTCACCTCCAGAATGCCGCACACCGTGTGCACCAGCTCCTCGTCGAACCTGCGGGCGGCTACAGACTTCAGACCACGACACAGTCCGTCTCAGCCCCAGCACAACGGATCACAACCCAGTACAAAAAGCACACTGCTGCCCATTAAAACTGCAACACCAAAGAGGCAGCACTCAACAATTGTCAGACTGTCATGAAGTGTACTACATGCTTGAATATGCAGATAATTAGCATTTCAGCCGAAATGTTTTAACGGACCTCTTCCTTCCTTAAGTTCCAAAGTCTGTAAGTTAGATCCTATTCAAGTCCTACTCCTTTGTCCACATGGTAAATTTAGGATCTACAGGATGTTCAAATTTAAAGTTAGACAGAGGTCGTTAACAAGTACGAACGGTGTTGGTACTTAGCTTTTACGATGATGGCTTCGATATTGTCTTCATAGTATATATTGGCTTCGTTGAGTCTAGGAGTGGTTCCGCTGAGAGCTTCCCGTGGCTTTCTTTATGTTAGTATGATACCAAGCGGTTTGTATGGTAACATGTGGTATTTCGTCTTTTAGAGAAAAAAGTAATGCAAATCACTATTTAACGAATCTTCTCTCATTTAACAACACTTCTATACAAATATAAAACGAAACTTATTGTGTTTCACCAAATTTACAATCAAGCGTCTTCCGCCATGTCTATATCACAACCTTACAAACCGACACTAGTGATAAAAGACCCCGAACCTCGTGTTCCAAAGATCCATCTCGTACCAACAAGACCAATGATGACAGTCTCTCGAAGCCAAAGACAATATTTACAGAAAATATTATAAGTAAAGAAATAAATAATTTTACGTTTCTCACAGCTACCAATTTGTTTCGGGCCATTAGTTTAAATACGGAGGAATGCACAGAAAAGGCTAGCTAATGTTTTCTGCATGCATCAAGATTACGCTAAATGGTGTATTCAATGTGCTTCGGAAACTATTATATGCGACTCAACAGTCATAAGCTGAAGACGCCATTGCCACGTAAACAAGGTTAAAGTGTACAAAGATAAATATACGGAATCTGAGTCTTGAAATCGGACATTGGAGTATCGGTTACCTCTAAACTATTTACTGTATCGAGTATTACTATACTAGTTTAGGGTTCAAGGTGACGTTCTGTTATACTGTGCAAAGCAGATATAAGTGACTCCGTGGACATACTACAGGGTGTTTGTTTGAACCAGAGGCAACTAAATATCTCAAAAACGAGGCATCGTGCAAAAGAAAAAAAAAATTGTTCTCGGTGAAAAGTTAATATTAGCTGGTCACCTCCTAACCGCCTCTCCTGTGTGGGGGGAGACAGCTTTGTGTTTTCAAATTAAACCTCCCGATTTTTATTCTACGCCAAAAAATACGTACTGTTTACCAAACGATTGTTTCTCATGGGCGCTTGATGGCGCTGTAAACTACAAGTATCAAGTATGCCTGTTATTGCAATAAAGAACCGACGCATTTGAGTCTACATTTCATTTACGACGTAAATGGAAACCTTCGTGTTCTAACGGTTGATACTGATCGTCAAACGTTGCTTGAGTGTTACGAATGTGGCTGTGCAGTACAAATAATACTGCTAGACTTTGACATTTCGGCGAATAAGCTACTTGTATGGTAACTAAGTTTTCTGTTCCCTAGGGGTTGATTGTGGTGAGTCTCCAAACCATCGGAATGCTTGATTTCGGTGGCCGCCGTCGCACCCCGCCATCAGTGTAAAAGATTTTGGTGTTTGTTTCTGTCCAACCGCTGTAACTCCCGCGCTGGCTGCTACGCGGCTAGTAGCGGAATGCAAACCACAGCCATTGTAATGTGAAAAACTGTCCATGAAGTGATAGGACACGCGCTCTTGTTGCCATGGATAGTCACTGAAATCAAGCACCCAAAGGTGAGAGGCAAGGACACTTACCTAAATCAAGCATCCCGAAGGCAATAGAAAACAATTACATTTACAGTGTTGTTCCTGGATCACGCTAAACGTAGTTTCTGACCAGACATGGAAACGGCTAACCATATCGTATTGTATAATCTAATTTGCGACACTGTGGTATATTTCAAACAGAAATATCAACCGTCACACCTCCAAGGCTTACATCTACATGGTAAATGAAATGTAGAATCAGATACATCAATACTTAATGGCAAAAACAGGCACACTAGATATTTGTCGATCACAGTGCCATCTACCACGAATGAAAAAGAGTGCTTTGCTAAACCGTACGTAGTCTTTGGCGTAGAATCTGAATATGCAATAAAACCGGGGGATTCAGTTTGAAAATATAAAGCTGACCCCACACACGCAGCTGCGGTGGGTAGCAGGTGGACAGTTGTAGCACAGACAGATGTCCCCTTTACTGATATTAACTTTCCATCTAGAACTTTTTTTTTGTACGAGGTGTCGTTTTCGAGATATTCAGTTGTCTCAAGTTAAAACCAACAACCGGTACATACCATGTAAATATTGGTTGGTCGGTCTCTCCCGCCGGAGGTTCGAGTCCTCCCACGGGCATGGGCGTATGTGCTGTTCTTAGCATGAGTTAGTTTAAGCAGTGTGTAAGTCTAGGGACCGATGACGTCAGCAGTTTGGTTTCATAGAAATTCACGCACATTTGAAAATTTTTTTTTGGTTGGTTGTGAGGAGATCATGTAAAGCCTCGCGTAAAGAGGATACTTGCATTTGTCGAAATCCGACAGCAACAGGTTCTTCACCCATCAAGAGTGCGGTTTATCATTCGTTAATGACGCTGCTTGGATTTATCGGGATTCCACAACCATAGAGTCGATGAGTTCAGGAGCGCCGTATCCGACACCTTGAAGAAACTCCATTGCCCTTGCGACTAGCGCCCGAAAGGACAGATATGTTGTTCACTCGGCCGTGCAGGAGCGTACATCTACGTCACATAGGCCAACCTTGACTCATGAAATTCACTAGTTTGCAGTAAAAGAACTATCCACAAGCACATTGCGATGACAAATGGAGCACCACGGACTGTCAGCATGGCGACTACTGTTGCGGATACCCTTGACGAGGCAGCCGAGAAAGGCGCGTCGACAGCAAGGTGTTCGGCGGTAACACTGGACACGGCAGTGCCACCACGTCGTCTTCTCAAACTAGTATTGGTTCTGTACACAACATCACGGTGGATGTATCCGTGTGTGGAGACTCGGAGAACAAAGAAAGTTGCCGCATTGCATCCGTCATTGTGAAATAGACTCAGAACGTATCTTGAGGCTACAGGCTGTCGCTGGTACAAGACGCGATCACCTCTGTTTCGCATAAGCGCTGACCAGACAGCAGTCGTCACGTCTGTAACGTCTCAAGGCTTGTGGCTGTGCCTTATCTTCGAGATATCCGTGACGTTATCTTTCAACAAGATAACGCAACCCTCAAGTTTCTCGTGCTGTACAGACCTACCTCGATGCACAGGGTGTTCGACTTCTGTCCTGGCCGGCACGTTCTGCAGATTTCTCACCTACTGAAAACATCTGATCAGGGGTTGTCGAGAAATTGGCACGCTATCACTCTCTAGCCACTATGATTGATGAACTGTGGAATGGAGTTGAAGCAACAGGGAATGACCTATCTAAGCTCAGTTTAACGCGATGCCCATCTGCGTTAGAGAGATTGTTGCTGCCATGTGTAGCAGTTCTCTGTATCTAATTTCACAGTGGTCCACCATTACCCCTGAGTGCAATCAGGTATTAGCCAGTAGCCCCTCGCCCCTTCCCCACACCACCATCAACAATGGTGCCCAACTAAAATGTAGAATGAAAAGAATTTTTTTAAATACTTTTATTTTTACGATAGATGATACTTGCTTTTTGTGGGTGTCTTATTAAACCACGAAATAATTACTCACTGGCGCTACTGGTACTGCTTATTTCTAACAACTATGTTTTATAGTCTGATGAAGCAATTCTCGGGGCGTCGTGAGTGCTAGACACAACGCTTTCTTAGGAAAGAAAGCTAGTTATCCGAATTCAGGGCAGACAGCTGTTTGAAAACATGCTTCCTCTCCACCATAAGTGCTTCACCCTCACCGTATATCCGCATTTAAAATCAATCAGGTTAAATTGTGTGCACTACACTTAGTTTTTGTAAGTCACTTGATTATTGGACTCCTTAGTTCTGAACTGACAGAACCTGGAAGACTATGCTTTGTACCTAAACACTGTCAATAATAGCGATAACAGTAATAATAATAATACGACATCGGCCCTACAGCGATGTATTAGCCATTACATAGTTACCGTTGTGTTGTACTGTCAATTACTTTGTTTGTTTTTGTGAAATAAATAAAGAGGCAATTTCTAGTATATTGCGGGGACTGCGCGCAACTCGGAGAAAGCGTTTTCGTGAGATGTTTAAGCATATGCGACATACGCAGATCTCAATTTTACTTCCACAGTAGCATGGTACAAAGTATATGTGTAGTGGGTGGACTGTGTAAGGAAGATATTCATACTCTCACTTCTGAAGCTGGAACCATCACCACACTGTGTCAAACGTTAATAAAACAACTCACTGAAAAAACTGTACTTATTGGTAAATTACATAATCTGTATTACAGTCTTACGAAATAGTAATAACAGTAACGATCTTTTAAAAATAATTAATTGCATAACCCAAACACAACTGAACTGTTTCGTTTTCACTCTCAGAATATTTCATTTTACCCCTCAGGGAGGAACTATCCCTAGGTCTGGAGCCAATCCCCTATATAGACTGTCAGCGTGGCGATCATCGATGCGGCTTCGCTTCATCCAACAACAAAAAAAGGCGCGCCAACACTTACGTGCCGACAGAAACGGACATATCCACAGGAGTGGCGCAGTGAGTAGAATTCCATTACTTTATATCCCTCCTAGATTTGAATATTTAGTGGCCAGAAGCGCATTTAGAAAATATCCCTTTCACATAGATTCAGTCCGACACAGATTGTTACGTCAATACTTAACAATCGCACAACGCAAGTCAACTGCGCGATGTATAGTGCAGTTTACGTCTCAACAAGTTTTCCACTCCCTGTGCCGTTCCAGTCGTGAATGGAGTGAGGAAAAATACACAATCTGTGTGCTGCCGCACACTCTATAATCTCTTTCTATCTTACTGTCCTGAGTTCGATTTGAACTTTACAATGAATAGAATGAATTCTTCCACTGTTCGTCTCTAGTATCTGTTATCTAAATTTACCCATAGTGTTCCGTGAGAACAGTGTCTTCAATGATCTCATCTTTCCTGAGCATATTTTTTTATACTTTTGAATGAGATACATCGACCTTTTACGATCCTTGCGGCGTTTCTCGAATTCCTCTGATATCTATCGCCAGTTCGATTTAATAAGGGAACCAAACACTCTAGAATGGGCCACAGTCGTCACTCGCACGCGGTGTTCTGCATAGACGTTCTGCGCTCATCCACATTCCATGCAACCAATCTAACTATCCCATTCAGTTTCACTATTCCTCCTTTCGACTTCCCCCCCCCCCCCCCCCCACCATTGTAGCATATCGTTCAGTAGTATTTCTTTTAGATATCTGCACAATGTTACGATCACATACTGTTCCTTTCTGTTGTTTGTAGGCGTTATCTTGTGTTTATTTTTAATTCAAGCAGGACAATCATTCAGGACAAGAAGTGGAAATGTTGTCAATGGCTTTCATTACTCCCTAAATATCATCCAGCGATGATAATTTCCTGTAGATAATGACATCGACAGTAATGAACCTGAAAGGCAGGCTCATGCAGCCCGGTAATTGTTTTACGCATATTCAGAACACTGGCGAAGCTACTATGCTTCCTTGGGCACTCTCAACGCTACTTTCATTTCTGTACAAAATTTCATACAAAATTTCTCCCCGACTGTGATACTTCTGACAAGATACAATGTATGCATGCATTTTAGTCTCACTCGACTGTAAATTGAACGGTGGCCAGGAATTTAGCATAAATTTCTCTCTTCGCCTTTGTTTACTATTGTAAGATATATATTTCGGCGAAGAAAACGAAAACTGTGTTTCACACAACTTATGTTTCTCGACTAAGGGATAGAATCTTTTGGTCCTCTAGGAATCCAGGTGTTGTTGTTGTGGTCTTCAGTCCGAAAACCGGTTTGATGCAGCTCTCCATGCTGCTCCGTCCTGTACAAGCCTCTTCATCTCCAAGCAACTACTGCAACCTACAGCCTTCTGAATCTGCTTACTGTATTTACCTCTTGGTCTCCGTCTACGATTTTTACCCCCCCCCCTCCCCCATGATTTCCTCCAGCTCTAAATTGGTAATCTCTTGATGTCCCAGAATGTGTCCTACCAATATCCTTTATTCTAATCAGATTGTGCCACAACTTTCTTTTCTCCTCAATTCTATTCAGTACCCCCTCATTAGTTACGTGATATATCCACCTAATCTTCAGCATTCTTCTGTAGTACAATATTTCAAAAGCTTTTATTGTCTTCTTGCCTAAACTGTTTATCGTCCATGTTCTGTTTCCATACATGGCTACTCTCCATACAAATGCTTTCAGAAAAGACTTCGTAACATTTGAATCTAAATTCGGTGTTAACAAATTTCTCTTTTTCGGAAATGATTTTCTTGCTATTGCCACTCTATGTTTTATCCTCTCTATTTCTACCATCATCAGTTATTTTGCTGCCCAAATAGCAAAACGCATCTACCACTTTGTGTCTCATTCCCTAAACTACCTTCCTCAGCATCACCTGGTTTCATTCGACTACATTCCATCATCAGCATTTTGCTTTTGTTGATGTTCATCTTATATCCTGTCCATTACGAATCTATACACATTATAAAAATAGATGTGTGTCTGTGTGTGTGCGTATGTTTCACATCTGCTCCTAAGCCACACGACTGATTTCAACCAAACTTGGTACACATATCTCTTAGTGTCATTACTGTCAGGCAACAGTCGTTGCTGACGTAAGATGCACCTGCCTATCACAGTTCAGGAGATATGACATCATAAACAATGAGATGTGTGAAAAACTGCCGCATTTATTACTTCTGTGCTACAAACTTCATTCGCAATAAAGTTTGCAGACAGTACCCAGGTATTCCCCTAAATGCACCTACAAAGTTATATTATGGTACTACACACGGTTCAGAATATCTAACGTCATAAACAATGAGGTACGTGAAACTCTACCGCATTTTTAATAGGTTTTTAGGAGAGGAAATGAATTACCGAAAAAAATTCATACCGCTGTTCATATCTTTGTGAGGAACACAGCTACAACGAAGGCAATCATGCTGATTGATGTTCTCCTCACGGCTAAAGAACATTTGCTTGAAACATTTTGTAATTTCCATCTGGACAGACAGTTATATAGGGTGGTCAACACAAATGGAACACCCTGTATAATGAAGTAATATTTGGAAAAAAAAACTTCAGAAATATCCAGGCAGATCTTGATAAGATTTCAAAGGAGTTAAAAAATTGGTAATTGTCTTTAGATGTTCCAGACCTTAAAATTGCATACTCCACAAAACGCTAAACGTAGTACTTATGACTACAATGTCAACGAATCTCAGCTGTAACAGGTCAACTCACGCAAATTCCTGGGGGGTGTATCCACTTGTAAGGGTATACAATGGAATGATTGTATAGGTTCAGTCATAGGTAAAGCAGCAGAGAGACTTCAATTCATTGGAAAGATACTGGCAACATGTTGTCAGTTTAAAAAGGATACCGTTTACTAAACATTGATGTGACCCATTCTAGAGGCATGTTCAAGTGTCTGGAGCCCATACCACACAGAAATAACAGGGGATATTGAACACTCGTATATAAAGAAGTACGTCACGATTGGTCACAGGTTCCTCAGTCAAACGATAGAGATTCACGGAAATGTTGAAAACCTTGAACCGAAGGACGCTGGAAGATAGACATTAATTATCCCGCGATTCGTACTTACAAACATTTAAGAACTATTGAGGAATCAAGGAATGTATTTCAACTCTCTACATACCGATTCTGTAAAGACCACGAAAACAATATTAGGCAAATTATAACGCACTCAGTGGAGTTTAAAAAATCATTCTTAGGACGCCCAGTATCCGCATGGAACAGGAAGAAACCCTGCACGCAGTACAGTGGTGAGTGGCCTCTACGTCTGGTTTGTAGAGTACAGGTGCAGATGAGGATGAAGATGAGTCGCTCCCAAGTGTAATGTTTAATTATTTTAATGTTGTGGAAAGATTTTGCTCTTTTGTTACTTAAAGAAAATGTCATCTTTGCTAAGATCAATTGTGTTAACGTATCGCACTATGTATATTGCTAGACTTGCCCACTTGAAAATGACAGTGCAGTCCAAATAGGTCAACAGTGGTTTAAACTGTTTAAACAGTTTCGGCGAAAATAATATCGTTCTTCAAGGATTTTCTTTAGTCCTTCCGAGATTCTGTACAAGAAAGAGACACTTACTTACTGATGGTGCTTAACTCTAGACGCTAGAGCAGTTACGGGCGCCAGATAGTGTACCTCTGCTCCTGTGCTTACCTTAGAAGCATTCCTCGCTGTACACTGACAATCGAAAATATTATGACCACCTGGTCAACAGCGTGTTGATCAACCTGTGGACCGCAGTACAGCAGCGATCCTGCGTGCCGTGCATTCGACAAGTCCTCGGCAGGTTTCCAGAGATGTGTGGCACCAGCAGTCTACGCACAGGTCACACAGTTCCCATAAATTATGGGTCGGCGGTTTGCACAATAGCGTCCCAGCTGCGTTACATCGGGATGAGATAGAGTGACCAAGACATCAACATGAGTTCACTACCGTTCTCGTTAAACCACTGTAGCTCGTTCCTAGTTTTGTGAAACGGACAGTTATCCTGCTGCAGCGGGGAAAGCATCAAAGCATGAAGGAATGCAGATGGTCGGCAACAATGTTCACGTTGTCCGAAGCTGTCATGGTGCTTTCTATTACTACCCTACAGCATAATACTGCCCCGACATGCCATGTTTCCAACAGACGTTCGCCTGGATGACGACGTACCCAGACAACCGTCGATCTGGTGTAGCAAGAAACGGGATTGACGCGACTAGGTGACACTTCTTCACTGATCCACGGTCGATTCTTGATGACCCCATGCCAGTAACAATCATAATTGACGATGACGTCTACTGCGGAGCCACGTGTTCTTCTCTGTGACCGGGCGAGGTGGTGCAGTGGCTAGCACACTGGACTCGCATTCGGAGGACGACGGTTCAATCCCGCGTCCGGCCATCCTGATTTAGGTTTTCCGTGTTTTCCCTAAATCGCTCCAGGCAAATGCCGAGATGGTACCTTTGAAAGGGCACGGTCGATTTCCTTCCCTGTCCTTTCCTAATTCGATGAGACCGATGAACTCGCTGTTTGGTCTTCTCCCCCAAACAACCCAATCCTCTTCTCTGTGAGCTAAACAATGTGCTCCATGTGCGCCGGCCGCTGGTGGCCGAGCGGTTCTGGCGCTACAGTCTGGAACCGCGCGACCGCTACGGTCGCAGGTTCGAATCCTGCCTCGGGCATGGATGTGTGTGTTGTCCTTAGGTTAGTTAGGTTTAAGTAGTTCTAAGTTCTAGGGGACTTATGACCTCAGCAGTTGAGTCCCATAGTGCTCAGAGCCATTTTTTTGCTCCATGTGCCGGCACCATCATTGTACTGCCACAGACAGCCACGTATACTGATTCACAAAGCGGGCAAGCCCCCGACATTCTCTTTCTGTGACGTGGCGTGAACGCCCAACACCTTGTCGCCTACTCGTGGTTTCGCCATCCCTCAACCACTTTCCATTGACGCTCGCGACACTAGCTCACGAACAGCCGACCGGCTTCGCCCTTTCCGAGATGCATTGTCATGGTCGCTCATGTCAGTGGATTTCGATATTGCAGCCCTTATCGTCGCTGGCATGATTCCTCATTCGCCTCTGCCCCGCTTATACACTTTCTCTACATGTCATGAGCCTGCAGCACCATTTAAATTCGCGGCGGGGAGTGGTCACAATTTTTTGATTCATCGGTGAGTATTACTCTATTACTTACCAATGTAAAGACATTTTATCGAATTTGACTGCTGGAGAGAATGAACTGTTTATAACTGCATACAAATGTTTAAAAAAGACCAGCGGACAAAAAGTTAGTCAACTATAGCAAAAATCGCGCTGATGTCTTCGAACACCGCCTCTAGCCCAGATAATGGTCTCAGTTTTGCGAGTAAGAGAGTAGACGAGACTCTTCTGCTATACCATATCCAGGAAAAAGCCATTCACTGACGATTAGATGCCACAGAGATACAAAACTGTGCGCCAGCCGTGGTGGCCGAGCGGTTCTAGGCGTTTCAGTGAGGAACCGCACTGCTGCTACGGTCGCAGCTTCGAATCCTGCCTCGGGCATGGATGTGTGTGTTGTCCTTAGGTTAGTTAGGTTTAAGTAGTTCTAAGTTCTAGGGGACTTATGACCTCAGCAGTTGAGTCCCATAGTGCTCAGAGCCATTTTTTTGCTCCATGTGCCGGCACCATCATTGTACTGCCACAGACAGCCACGTATACTGATTCACAAAGCGGGCAAGCCCCCGACATTCTCTTTCTGTGACGTGGCGTGAACGCCCAACACCTTGTCGCCTACTCGTGGTTTCGCCATCCCTCAACCACTTTCCATTGACGCTCGCGACACTAGCTCACGAACAGCCGACCGGCTTCGCCCTTTCCGAGATGCATTGTCATGGTCGCTCATGTCAGTGGATTTCGATATTGCAGCCCTTATCGTCGCTGGCATGATTCCTCATTCGCCTCTGCCCCGCTTATACACTTTCTCTACATGTCATGAGCCTGCAGCACCATTTAAATTCGCGGCGGGGAGTGGTCACAATTTTTTGATTCATCGGTGAGTATTACTCTATTACTTACCAATGTAAAGACATTTTATCGAATTTGACTGCTGGAGAGAATGAACTGTTTATAACTGCATACAAATGTTTAAAAAAGACCAGCGGACAAAAAGTTAGTCAACTATAGCAAAAATCGCGCTGATGTCTTCGAACACCGCCTCTAGCCCAGATAATGGTCTCAGTTTTGCGAGTAAGAGAGTAGACGAGACTCTTCTGCTATACCATATCCAGGAAAAAGCCATTCACTGACGATTAGATGCCACAGAGATACAAAACTGTGCGCCAGCCGTGGTGGCCGAGCGGTTCTAGGCGTTTCAGTGAGGAACCGCACTGCTGCTACGGTCGCAGCTTCGAATCCTGCCTCGGGCATGGATGTGTGTGTTGTCCTTAGGTTAGTTAGGTTTAAGTAGTTCTAAGTTCTAGGGGACTTATGACCTCAGCAGTTGAGTCCCATAGTGCTCAGAGCCATTTTTTTGCTCCATGTGCCGGCACCATCATTGTACTGCCACAGACAGCCACGTATACTGATTCACAAAGCGGGCAAGCCCCCGACATTCTCTTTCTGTGACGTGGCGTGAACGCCCAACACCTTGTCGCCTACTCGTGGTTTCGCCATCCCTCAACCACTTTCCATTGACGCTCGCGACACTAGCTCACGAACAGCCGACCGGCTTCGCCCTTTCCGAGATGCATTGTCATGGTCGCTCATGTCAGTGGATTTCGATATTGCAGCCCTTATCGTCGCTGGCATGATTCCTCATTCGCCTCTGCCCCGCTTATACACTTTCTCTACATGTCATGAGCCTGCAGCACCATTTAAATTCGCGGCGGGGAGTGGTCACAATTTTTTGATTCATCGGTGAGTATTACTCTATTACTTACCAATGTAAAGACATTTTATCGAATTTGACTGCTGGAGAGAATGAACTGTTTATAACTGCATACAAATGTTTAAAAAAGACCAGCGGACAAAAAGTTAGTCAACTATAGCAAAAATCGCGCTGATGTCTTCGAACACCGCCTCTAGCCCAGATAATGGTCTCAGTTTTGCGAGTAAGAGAGTAGACGAGACTCTTCTGCTATACCATATCCAGGAAAAAGCCATTCACTGACGATTAGATGCCACAGAGATACAAAACTGTGCGCCAGCCGTGGTGGCCGAGCGGTTCTAGGCGTTTCAGTGAGGAACCGCACTGCTGCTACGGTCGCAGCTTCGAATCCTGCCTCGGGCATGGATGTGTGTGTTGTCCTTAGGTTAGTTAGGTTTAAGTAGTTCTAAGTTCTAGGGGACTTATGACCTCAGCAGTTGAGTCCCATAGTGCTCAGAGCCATTTTTTTGCTCCATGTGCCGGCACCATCATTGTACTGCCACAGACAGCCACGTATACTGATTCACAAAGCGGGCAAGCCCCCGACATTCTCTTTCTGTGACGTGGCGTGAACGCCCAACACCTTGTCGCCTACTCGTGGTTTCGCCATCCCTCAACCACTTTCCATTGACGCTCGCGACACTAGCTCACGAACAGCCGACCGGCTTCGCCCTTTCCGAGATGCATTGTCATGGTCGCTCATGTCAGTGGATTTCGATATTGCAGCCCTTATCGTCGCTGGCATGATTCCTCATTCGCCTCTGCCCCGCTTATACACTTTCTCTACATGTCATGAGCCTGCAGCACCATTTAAATTCGCGGCGGGGAGTGGTCACAATTTTTTGATTCATCGGTGAGTATTACTCTATTACTTACCAATGTAAAGACATTTTATCGAATTTGACTGCTGGAGAGAATGAACTGTTTATAACTGCATACAAATGTTTAAAAAAGACCAGCGGACAAAAAGTTAGTCAACTATAGCAAAAATCGCGCTGATGTCTTCGAACACCGCCTCTAGCCCAGATAATGGTCTCAGTTTTGCGAGTAAGAGAGTAGACGAGACTCTTCTGCTATACCATATCCAGGAAAAAGCCATTCACTGACGATTAGATGCCACAGAGATACAAAACTGTGCGCCAGCCGTGGTGGCCGAGCGGTTCTAGGCGTTTCAGTGAGGAACCGCACTGCTGCTACGGTCGCAGCTTCGAATCCTGCCTCGGGCATGGATGTGTGTGTTGTCCTTAGGTTAGTTAGGTTTAAGTAGTTCTAAGTTCTAGGGGACTTATGACCTCAGCAGTTGAGTCCCATAGTGCTCAGAGCCATTTTTTTGCTCCATGTGCCGGCACCATCATTGTACTGCCACAGACAGCCACGTATACTGATTCACAAAGCGGGCAAGCCCCCGACATTCTCTTTCTGTGACGTGGCGTGAACGCCCAACACCTTGTCGCCTACTCGTGGTTTCGCCATCCCTCAACCACTTTCCATTGACGCTCGCGACACTAGCTCACGAACAGCCGACCGGCTTCGCCCTTTCCGAGATGCATTGTCATGGTCGCTCATGTCAGTGGATTTCGATATTGCAGCCCTTATCGTCGCTGGCATGATTCCTCATTCGCCTCTGCCCCGCTTATACACTTTCTCTACATGTCATGAGCCTGCAGCACCATTTAAATTCGCGGCGGGGAGTGGTCACAATTTTTTGATTCATCGGTGAGTATTACTCTATTACTTACCAATGTAAAGACATTTTATCGAATTTGACTGCTGGAGAGAATGAACTGTTTATAACTGCATACAAATGTTTAAAAAAGACCAGCGGACAAAAAGTTAGTCAACTATAGCAAAAATCGCGCTGATGTCTTCGAACACCGCCTCTAGCCCAGATAATGGTCTCAGTTTTGCGAGTAAGAGAGTAGACGAGACTCTTCTGCTATACCATATCCAGGAAAAAGCCATTCACTGACGATTAGATGCCACAGAGATACAAAACTGTGCGCCAGCCGTGGTGGCCGAGCGGTTCTAGGCGTTTCAGTGAGGAACCGCACTGCTGCTACGGTCGCAGCTTCGAATCCTGCCTCGGGCATGGATGTGTGTGTTGTCCTTAGGTTAGTTAGGTTTAAGTAGTTCTAAGTTCTAGGGGACTTATGACCTCAGCAGTTGAGTCCCATAGTGCTCAGAGCCATTTTTTTGCTCCATGTGCCGGCACCATCATTGTACTGCCACAGACAGCCACGTATACTGATTCACAAAGCGGGCAAGCCCCCGACATTCTCTTTCTGTGACGTGGCGTGAACGCCCAACACCTTGTCGCCTACTCGTGGTTTCGCCATCCCTCAACCACTTTCCATTGACGCTCGCGACACTAGCTCACGAACAGCCGACCGGCTTCGCCCTTTCCGAGATGCATTGTCATGGTCGCTCATGTCAGTGGATTTCGATATTGCAGCCCTTATCGTCGCTGGCATGATTCCTCATTCGCCTCTGCCCCGCTTATACACTTTCTCTACATGTCATGAGCCTGCAGCACCATTTAAATTCGCGGCGGGGAGTGGTCACAATTTTTTGATTCATCGGTGAGTATTACTCTATTACTTACCAATGTAAAGACATTTTATCGAATTTGACTGCTGGAGAGAATGAACTGTTTATAACTGCATACAAATGTTTAAAAAAGACCAGCGGACAAAAAGTTAGTCAACTATAGCAAAAATCGCGCTGATGTCTTCGAACACCGCCTCTAGCCCAGATAATGGTCTCAGTTTTGCGAGTAAGAGAGTAGACGAGACTCTTCTGCTATACCATATCCAGGAAAAAGCCATTCACTGACGATTAGATGCCACAGAGATACAAAACTGTGCGCCAGCCGTGGTGGCCGAGCGGTTCTAGGCGTTTCAGTGAGGAACCGCACTGCTGCTACGGTCGCAGCTTCGAATCCTGCCTCGGGCATGGATGTGTGTGTTGTCCTTAGGTTAGTTAGGTTTAAGTAGTTCTAAGTTCTAGGGGACTTATGACCTCAGCAGTTGAGTCCCATAGTGCTCAGAGCCATTTTTTTGCTCCATGTGCCGGCACCATCATTGTACTGCCACAGACAGCCACGTATACTGATTCACAAAGCGGGCAAGCCCCCGACATTCTCTTTCTGTGACGTGGCGTGAACGCCCAACACCTTGTCGCCTACTCGTGGTTTCGCCATCCCTCAACCACTTTCCATTGACGCTCGCGACACTAGCTCACGAACAGCCGACCGGCTTCGCCCTTTCCGAGATGCATTGTCATGGTCGCTCATGTCAGTGGATTTCGATATTGCAGCCCTTATCGTCGCTGGCATGATTCCTCATTCGCCTCTGCCCCGCTTATACACTTTCTCTACATGTCATGAGCCTGCAGCACCATTTAAATTCGCGGCGGGGAGTGGTCACAATTTTTTGATTCATCGGTGAGTATTACTCTATTACTTACCAATGTAAAGACATTTTATCGAATTTGACTGCTGGAGAGAATGAACTGTTTATAACTGCATACAAATGTTTAAAAAAGACCAGCGGACAAAAAGTTAGTCAACTATAGCAAAAATCGCGCTGATGTCTTCGAACACCGCCTCTAGCCCAGATAATGGTCTCAGTTTTGCGAGTAAGAGAGTAGACGAGACTCTTCTGCTATACCATATCCAGGAAAAAGCCATTCACTGACGATTAGATGCCACAGAGATACAAAACTGTGCGCCAGCCGTGGTGGCCGAGCGGTTCTAGGCGTTTCAGTGAGGAACCGCACTGCTGCTACGGTCGCAGCTTCGAATCCTGCCTCGGGCATGGATGTGTGTGTTGTCCTTAGGTTAGTTAGGTTTAAGTAGTTCTAAGTTCTAGGGGACTTATGACCTCAGCAGTTGAGTCCCATAGTGCTCAGAGCCATTTTTTTGCTCCATGTGCCGGCACCATCATTGTACTGCCACAGACAGCCACGTATACTGATTCACAAAGCGGGCAAGCCCCCGACATTCTCTTTCTGTGACGTGGCGTGAACGCCCAACACCTTGTCGCCTACTCGTGGTTTCGCCATCCCTCAACCACTTTCCATTGACGCTCGCGACACTAGCTCACGAACAGCCGACCGGCTTCGCCCTTTCCGAGATGCATTGTCATGGTCGCTCATGTCAGTGGATTTCGATATTGCAGCCCTTATCGTCGCTGGCATGATTCCTCATTCGCCTCTGCCCCGCTTATACACTTTCTCTACATGTCATGAGCCTGCAGCACCATTTAAATTCGCGGCGGGGAGTGGTCACAATTTTTTGATTCATCGGTGAGTATTACTCTATTACTTACCAATGTAAAGACATTTTATCGAATTTGACTGCTGGAGAGAATGAACTGTTTATAACTGCATACAAATGTTTAAAAAAGACCAGCGGACAAAAAGTTAGTCAACTATAGCAAAAATCGCGCTGATGTCTTCGAACACCGCCTCTAGCCCAGATAATGGTCTCAGTTTTGCGAGTAAGAGAGTAGACGAGACTCTTCTGCTATACCATATCCAGGAAAAAGCCATTCACTGACGATTAGATGCCACAGAGATACAAAACTGTGCGCCAGCCGTGGTGGCCGAGCGGTTCTAGGCGTTTCAGTGAGGAACCGCACTGCTGCTACGGTCGCAGCTTCGAATCCTGCCTCGGGCATGGATGTGTGTGTTGTCCTTAGGTTAGTTAGGTTTAAGTAGTTCTAAGTTCTAGGGGACTTATGACCTCAGCAGTTGAGTCCCATAGTGCTCAGAGCCATTTTTTTGCTCCATGTGCCGGCACCATCATTGTACTGCCACAGACAGCCACGTATACTGATTCACAAAGCGGGCAAGCCCCCGACATTCTCTTTCTGTGACGTGGCGTGAACGCCCAACACCTTGTCGCCTACTCGTGGTTTCGCCATCCCTCAACCACTTTCCATTGACGCTCGCGACACTAGCTCACGAACAGCCGACCGGCTTCGCCCTTTCCGAGATGCATTGTCATGGTCGCTCATGTCAGTGGATTTCGATATTGCAGCCCTTATCGTCGCTGGCATGATTCCTCATTCGCCTCTGCCCCGCTTATACACTTTCTCTACATGTCATGAGCCTGCAGCACCATTTAAATTCGCGGCGGGGAGTGGTCACAATTTTTTGATTCATCGGTGAGTATTACTCTATTACTTACCAATGTAAAGACATTTTATCGAATTTGACTGCTGGAGAGAATGAACTGTTTATAACTGCATACAAATGTTTAAAAAAGACCAGCGGACAAAAAGTTAGTCAACTATAGCAAAAATCGCGCTGATGTCTTCGAACACCGCCTCTAGCCCAGATAATGGTCTCAGTTTTGCGAGTAAGAGAGTAGACGAGACTCTTCTGCTATACCATATCCAGGAAAAAGCCATTCACTGACGATTAGATGCCACAGAGATACAAAACTGTGCGCCAGCCGTGGTGGCCGAGCGGTTCTAGGCGTTTCAGTGAGGAACCGCACTGCTGCTACGGTCGCAGCTTCGAATCCTGCCTCGGGCATGGATGTGTGTGACGTCCTTAGGTTAGTTAGGTTTAAGTAGTTCGAAGTCTAGGGGACTGATGACCTCAGATGTTAAGTCCCATAGTGCTCAGAGCCATTTGAACCATTTAATTTCAATAATATAAATGTGACATAAAATCATGTAGGAGCCGTGCGAATAGTTCTGAACTCAGGCTGACTAGGTCGCTATGGAAAAAGTCAAACATCAGGCAAGGAATGACTTCATTGCTCGTATGACGCGTTTCGGAAATTATCCATCATCAGATATCGAGGAACGATTACTGCACATGGATCGATTTAAATCGATCATCTGCTGTTGGTAGCGATCAGTGTTAACGGTTTCACCAGATTTTAGTAAAAAAATGGTTCAAATGGCTCTGAGCACTATGGGACTTAACATCTATGGTCATCAGTTCCCTAGAACTTAGAACTACTTAAACCTAACTAACCTAAGGACATCACTCACACACACACACATACACACACACACACACACACATGCCCGAGGCAGGATTCGGACCTGCGACCGTAGCGGTCGCGCGGTTCCAGACTGAAGCGCCTAGAACCGCTCGGCCACACCGGCCGGCTGATTTACGACGTTTGGGATTCTCAAAATACAGGGTGAGTCACGAAGACATGCAAATATATTGACATGTTATTCTACAAGTAAAACTAAAGAAAAAAGTTCATATAAACATAGGTCTACAAATGTTTAGTTATGGAGTTATGGCTAATAAAAGATTTTGCCTTACATTTAGAAACTTCGCTAATATAACTGTACCAGATTAAAGTAAAGCACGATTTCCATTCATTTTGTTGTTATTGATCTGGTGATTCTAATAAAACATGTCCCAGATGAGTATCTGCAGTAGTTTTCCAGAACATCCACAGAAGCAAAGAAGTAATTTCGTAATTTTTTTAATTTATTAACTACTTGCCCCAATTTGTTTTTTAAATTCCAGAAAACTGCACAGAGTTTTCAATAGAAGTTGTAGAGAATTTAGTTTTCGAAACATTATGGTGACAACGTTAACTGAAACTGTATGAATGTGTCAGATAATCTGCTTTTATTAATACCACAGCACACGTGAATTCATGTTAAACCGAAAAATCCAAAACTCAGTGTTAGGGAAGTTGTACAGTGTACATACAGTTTCACAATATATACACAATAAATGTTCAAAAATGTCTTCACCGAGTTCAGTGCATTTAGCTGCACGGGTATGAACAGATTTTGTTGCTAGTTTCAGTTTCACAGGGTTGTTCTTAATTTCGTCTGTTGCATTCATAATGTGAGCAAGTAATGGCTCACGTGTATTGACTTTGTCCTCATTAACCATGTCTCTCATCTATCCCCATACACAAAAATCCATTGGTGTGAAAGAGGGCGATCTGGATGACCACAGACGTGTAGCACCACGACCAATCCATTTCTGGGGAAAATGTTCATTTGAATGTGTAGTAACGGCTTTGGTGAAACGTTGAGGACCGTCATGTTAAAAATACATTTGCAATCGCGTATCAACTGGGACATCTTCGAACAAGCGGGGCATTTCTTCTTGAAGGAATTGTTAAGTACGTTAGACGTCCTGGGAAAATGAAAGGTCCAATAAAGTGCGTGTTGATTATACCACAGCACACATTTATGCTACATCGCTGCTGGAAATTGCGTTGCACTGTTGCACATGGGCTTGCTTCAGGCCATACGTGCTCGTTATGTAAATTGTTTATACCATCTCGAGTAAACTATGCCTCATCAGTAAATAAAATGTATTTGTGTAACTGCCTATTAGTATTTAACCAGTTGCACAACTCCAAGTGAAGGGCACGGTCTCCTAGATGTGAATGATGCACTTTTTGTTTACGGTAACGACACTGATTATTGTACTTGAATGTACGCCATGTCTTAGATTGTGAAATGCCTAATCGTTGAGAGGTACTTCGTGTACTGGTACCCGGGCTACGCTGAGCATCATCCATAATATCCTCATCTGGTCTTCACGTATCGAGCGCTCGTACTGATTATGAACGCTAGATATGAAACCTGTATCCCGTGACATTCGCAATACTCCACTAATGGTTCGTGCATTCGGAATCCTCCGAGTTGGATAACGTACGCGATATTAGTTTTAACTTCAGCCGTAGCGTTACCATCACATTTGCCATAAATAAACACCATATCAGCGTATTCCTCTGTCGTAAATTTGAAAGGGATCCCTATTTCATAAATAATCTGCAAAGTACAACAGTTACTACTGTATGTGGTTTGACTTGGTTCAAATGGCTATGAGCAATATGGGACTTAACGTCTAAGGTCATCAGTCCCCTAGAACTTAGAACTATTTAAACCTAACTAATGGTTCAAATGGCTCTGAGCACTATGGGACTTAACTTCTGTGGTTATCAGTCCCCTAGAACTTAGAACTACTTAAACCTAACTAACCTAAGGACATCACACACATCCATGCCTGAGGCAGGATTCGAACCTGCGACCGTAGCAGTCCCGCGGTTCCGGACTATTAAACCTAACTAACCTAAGGACATCACACACATCCATGCCCGAGGCAGGATTCGAACCTGCGATCGTAGCGGTCGCGCGGATCCAGACTGAAGCGCCTAGAACCGCTCGGTCACTGCGGCCGGCTGTGGTTTGACTTAAATACACTGTTGTTATTATGTTCTTTCACTGAACAATACAGAAAACTAACTCGTTTCAAGGTCAGGAACGACTGAAACAACTCACTATCGGTTGCCAATAATGACATAAACATTTCTACATTCTTAATGGAAAGTAAACAAATTTACTTGTACAATAATCTTTGCTTCTCTGGATGTTCTGGAAAACTACTACAGATACACGACTGGGACATGTTTTATTAGATTCACCAGACCAATAACAACAAAAGAAATGGAAATCGTGCTTTACTTCAACCTCGTACAGTTTTGCGATGGCTTCATACTAGCGAAATTGCTAAATTTCAGACAAAATCTTTTATTAGCCGTAACTCCGTTACTAAATATTTGCGGACCTATGTTTACATAAACTTTTTTCTTTATTTTTCTCGTAAGATATATTAAAATATTTGCATATCTTCGTTAATCACCCTGTACATCCATTTTTCATCGCTTGTCACTTTCTTTTGTATCTAGCGAGCAGCATTTCACAAGTGTTCTTTCGAAATGCTTGCTGTCTTTCATTCAGTTCATGTGACCCCATTTTCCTACTTTCTGCACCTTTCCCGTAGCTTTCAACCGAAGCGGAACGGCTTTATGCGTCACACTCAACTGTTCCGCGAGTTTCTGTTGAGTTTGAATATCGTCTTCATCCAATAAGGTCTGCAATTCGTTGCCTTCGAACTTTTTCGGTGGTTTCCCGTACTCGTCGTTTCTGACGTCAAAATCACCACTTTTGAATTTTTTGAACCACTCGAAACACTGTGCTTTCCCAAGAGCATGTTCGCCGAAAGCTTCGACAACCATTCGATGCGATTATGCAGCAGTTTTCTTCAAATGGTAACAGAAAACCAGTGCTGTCCGCAAATCGTAGTTCGTAGGCACAAAACTCGACATGTTTACGGGTTTGAAACAGATGCCGATGTATGGAACTTGGGTTACTGTGTGTTGGGATTCGTCGTCAGCCGTTACAGGTAGAACATGGCGCTCCAGACGAGGTCTCACGGGCCTACACTAACGGCTGGCACCATGTATAGGGAAATCCCGGTTTCATACTTCTACTCCTGGTACACCTGGAGATGCCATATCTACGTGCAGAAATCGTCCCTGGATATCTGATGATGGATAAATTCCGAGTCGCGTCATATGAGCAATAAAGTCATTCCTTATCCGATGTATGAATTTCGCCATTGCGACCCAATCAGCCGGGGTGCAGAATTACGACTGTTCTAATGCCGAGTTTGACGCCATATAACAAAAGACAAAAAATTATTTTTTCGTGTGATATAAGTAGAAATTAACAACTTTCAGATTTTTTCCTTTGGTTGTACTGTGAAACTTTACTTATTGCCAAATTTCAGTATTCTATGCCAACGGGAAGTATCCTATAGGATTTGGTGACTAAGTTTTCGAGTATCAAAATATGTGAAATAAAATGGCCATATCTTTTCACCGCCTTGACTTAGAAGTTTCAGTTTTTTACATCGCCAAGGGACAGTAGGCGTCAGTTTGTGGCATGAATTTCAACTCGATGCATCTAAGCGTCCTTGAGGGAACACGTAAATAATAAGACAAAACAAAATTAGCGACTACTGTTATGTGAAACGACAAGTTGAAGTTCAGATGACAAGGACAAATATCGACGTAGGCGTTTGTGTAGGTGCAGATGATATTTCAGTTCTCGCTGCAGCAGCGCCTGGCGCGTTTATCTGGACACCTGATGAAGCGGGGATTCCCGGCCCACGCAGCCACCTATCTCGCAGCAGACCACGCAGCGCCATATCGCCAGCCGGAATGCACAACAGCCGCAGCCTGAACCAGCACCACCTCCTCAACGTCACGGGCAAACGTTGTCGTGGAACTTTCGCAGTTCGCTTTCGCACTCCGTTTCTCAGTACATGTTATTCCCCGAGTGTGGCGTAATGTTCAGTCAAAATGGTTCAAATGACTCTGAGCACTATGGGACTTAACATCTGACGTCATCAGTCCCCTAGAACTTAGAACTACTTAAACCTAACAAACCTAAGGACATCACACACATCCATGCCAGAGGCAGGATTCGAACCTGTGACCATAGCAGCAGGGCGGTTCCGGACTGGAGCGCCTAGAACTGCTCGACCACATCGGCCGGCTTCAGTCAAAAGTGTTACTCTGAGATCCCGATTTAACTCAACCTTTCTTCACAGAGTTTCCCAATAAAACAAATATATTTTATGCAATGTAATGCATAAAAAAAACAAATCGTTCCAGATTGCCGTCCCCTATCCACGCACAGCCATTTTAATTAGAAATTATTTACTGAAAATTCTTTTCGATCGTTAGTTACTCTCATGCAGCTTCTTACACATTTTAGCAACAATCAAGAGTTAAAGGCACACATAAAACGCCAAAGTAAGATTGCCTATCTTTTGCCAGGCACTAATGAGAGGTTGACAGGTGAAAACAGATAAGTACCCTCATCAAGCTTCCTTATAGAATTATATATAAAATGCTGATAATTTTATTTCGAACGTTATGGTATTGTTTTGCCTTAGGAAAAGTAGGCCAGTCTGAGGGTTGTCGCGATTTTCTTTCTGCGCCAGTGACGGCGGAGCCGCGTAGCGGTTCTGTTTCGAAACTGCACGCTCCTCACAGTATTATTAAAACGATGAAAAATATGGTCTGTTCATCTAATGACAGAATCAATAAAATCTTTTACATAACGTTTCTACTGGTAGGCCAGCATTATTTTCAGATTATACTGATTCCCTGCTTACTCTTAAGTCAGTGGGAAAGCAACAAAGTTAACTTTTATTTCTGAATGCAGTTATGTTATCTAGATTTGACAAACCAATATCGCGAAACAAAATCTCAATTTAGCACGACAGTGTACCTCCAAAGTTCAGGTGAATAAACATAAAAAAGCAGTGCTAAAAGTGGAACGAGACGTCTTTGATCGACTACATGCCATTAGCCTTGAAAAAGGAAAGAAAAGGAGGATACTGACATTTCTGCTATCACCAATGCCTCCTGCTCTTTCCTGGTGTATCGGTGAAATGTTAAATGCAGACAAGTCCACATCAGCCAGAACACATGGTGCAGGCAACACAGATTGACGTTGAAATAGTAGATGGACTTATACCGCATCGGATTCTCCTTACCACAAAACTTTTATAAAGTAGCTGAATCGGTTCTCATTAAAATTTTGTTCAAGTAATGCTGCAGAACTAAATATTATGTTTCATACCTGTTTAACGTCTTCAATCAAGGATTCTGAACGACAAAATCAACAACAATTTGATATTCCATACATAATCACAATTATTGCTTTAACCAGGCTTCGGTACAGTTCTGAGATGATTATTGGGAGAATTTCCATTTGGTATCAACTTTGCAATCGAAGAGTCTTTATAACCGTTCGGAATCAGTGCTGCTCTTATCAACTAAAGACAAACAATGCAAAGGCTGAAAAAAGTGGTTATGAATGTCAGCTTGAGAAAGTGGATACGATATTTATGTTTCGTGTAAGCAAAGTGCCACCAACTTTCAACACTTTTAGTAAAAGCCTCCTGCACTGTTGTTCCGATAATTCTTCTCGTCAATATGCATAATATTTCTGAATTTTAAATTTGGTTGGCAGGTTCAGCGATTAAGACAAAAAATAATAAAAACGTTAACTGCATCAATTGCATGGAATTATCACGGAAGTACTGATATTCATTACATCTAACTCTACCAGAATTCCACGTATTTACATGATGCGATTACTTTGCTGCTTTCTATAATAAAGGAAAAGTCAGATCTGAATTTTTTTCAAACAACGAAACTTACAAGTTAACTTTTGCGCCACTAACGGTTGATGCCGACATTTTATTACCGAAAAAACTGAGGTGGTTCAAGAAGTTACTGCGCTGTATATATGGATAAAGCAGTGCGCATGTGTTACTGACGCAAGATTTCGTATTTTTCAAATGAATGATTTCGCCAAGAAATAAAATGAGCAATTCATTAAAAAAATTAGAAACTGCCATTTAAGCATGATTCCACCACGCTGGAAATGTTAAAACCAAAAACTTTCCGCACAATAAATGAAAATTCAATGTGGCCTAATGCTATCGATCCTTATTGCATAAAACTACGTCCTGAATATAAAACTACGTCCTGAATCTCGCGGATGGACGGCTATTTAAAGCCAAAAGGCTTTCTCGGGGACTCAATACCATTACAAGTTGATGCAATTTTAGATGTTACAGACAGCGAAAATAACGATTACAATTCTTCAGTATTGGATTTCAATGCCGTAACTTTTGACGCCTCAGCTTCTCAATAACTATAGCCTTTGGACTCTCTTCATTTTGAAATGTGTAATAAAATAAACTTTGTATTACAAGAGACATATTAATCGTTTTTCAAAGTAATGATTTATTTTCCTTTACTTAGATTTATTAACCCTATTTGTAAATAACTTACGTAAAAGTTGAAAAGTAAGTGAATATTGTGTGTGTATTGTGTATTGAGCCGGGGCCTAGAAACGACGGATAGGCTTCGTCCCCGCCGTAGCCCTCAGCGGTTCTCAACCCACAACAGGCTACAGCAGTCCACTCACCCCACCGCCGCCCCACACCGAACCCAGGGTTATTTTGCGGTTCGGCGGCCCTGAGAAGATCGAGGATCATTCGCAAAGTTTAGACAGGCTATTAATAATATTATTATTATTATAAATATTTTTGCTCCAAATGAGATTCTCGGCGGCAAGGTTGCAGTTTTCATCACTTTTTAAACACCATTATTATTTAAATAATAAGTATTATTAGTAGTATTATCATTTAAATTATAATAATTACTGTTATCAATAAAAATATTGTTTACTCTTAAATAGATTCTCGGTGGTATAGTAGATCTGTCTCTCTATTACGCTGAGAAATGAGCATTCGCACTCTCTTTAACTCGGTGACTGTCTCACAAGCAATGTTGTTCGGCATATTTCTCTTTCACATAGGATTCCTCGTTCAGTGTTTCTCTGTCGCGCCACACTCTCATACTCTATTACTGAAAATGAAAAGAGTGACATCCCTAAGATTTCCCTTGTTTTTCTAACCCGTCCCCATACCACATCGTCTTCATAATTACATAAGGAAACTTGATGATGGTAATTTATTCACAGATGCTTACCAGTTTCCTCCTGGCAACCTTTCATTATTGCCTGGAAAAAGGTAGGCAACTTTACTTTGGCGTTTCATTTACATCTTTTTCTCTTGATTGATGATACATTTTTTAAGAAACTGTATGAGACTAACCATCGAAAAAAGCCATTAAGTGATTTTTTAATTAAAAATAGCTGTGGAGAGATATGGGACGACAATCCTGGCACTTTTTTCTTATCTTTAACTTACACCGTACACAATATACATTTTATTAGGAAATTCGATGAGAGAAGGTTTGAGTTAAGTCGAAATCTTAAGACTACGTTTGGCGAAGTTGTGCAAAGAACTCCTGACCTCTGAATTAAGAATGTGACGCATAAATTTATGAGGAAACACAGCCCAATAGCTAGCATACCCCACCATCAGTAATTTACAAAGATAAATCGAGACTTTATGAAAGGAGAATGGCTTGGTGGAGAACTAACAACGTAGAGCGATATCCCCTACTGCTCCAAATCACATCGACAACATATGCACAGTTCTATGAAAAGAAATGTTCTTTCGCTCCGGTCTGAAAAGAACAGTCGATGTCATCGCTCATATGGACCAGAAGAGGTGTGTCGTACGCTTCTTCCGCGCGACATGAGCATACAACGGAGGGTGAAGAAAAACGTCCATAAGCGCAGTCTGATATGCCTACTACACGCGCATGTTCTTTACGTTACCGTAGTTTAATACATATCAGCAGCCTTTCACTGACAGGCGAGAGACAAGATCAATTAGTCTTCAGTCTTGTATTAGCAAGGAAATACAAGATCCGAACACTGGATGCTTTTATATGCACTAGCGTTTCCGGCTTCGATGTCTTTTGGACAAACAATGTCTCACGACAGCACTTAAATGTCCGACAAATCGCACGCTGGCAAAGCAAAGTCGTGCTTCGGTAGATTAGTTAGACGCCGACACGGGCGCTCAGTGTGTTCGGTCAGAGGATTAGCTGCCCTAAATATATATATATATATATATATATATATATATATATATATATATATATATATATATATATATATATATATAAAGACTGAGTGAACGGATCAACGATGAACCTCGACGGGTGTCAGGGGACGTCCGCCTCGAACAAATGCAACGAAAAATAACGAACAAAATGAGATAAAAAAAGGTTGGTAGAGCACTTGCCCACGAAAAGTAAAGGTTCCGGCTTGTAGCCCCAGTCCAGCACACAGTTTTAATTTTTCCGAGGAAGTTTCGTATCAGCGCACACTCTGCTGCAGAGTGAAAATTTTATTCTGGAAATATCCCCCAGGCTGTGGCTAAGCCATGTCTCCGCAATATCCTTTCTTCCAGGAGTGCTAGTTCCGCAAGGTTCGCAGGAAAGCTTCTGTGAAGTTCGGAAGGTAGGAGGTGAAGTTCTGGCGATAAGCAAAGGTTTCGCGCTCGATTCCCGGTCCGGCACACAGTTTTAATCTTCCAGGAAATTTCAAAGCAAACAAGATTCCACGGAAGAAACTACATTATTCGTCACTTTAGCAAAAGTTATTCACGGCGAGTGTTTTATCCGTCAGCCTTTAACGTAACGCAGGGCTAAAACTGAAAATTATGTGTATGTCACTGAAACACTTCCACCGTCTTAGGAAGGACAGCAGATAGTGGCCCGCATAACATAACCCATACCTCATCTTTTCTCTCACGAAACACGTAGCCTACCCCACCAAGGGTTGTAAAATAGTCAATAAACGATGTCTATTGGGTCTGCACATCGAATCATTCACAAGGAAAAGCATAATTTAACCAAGTCACCAGACTGTCCCAGCGGAATGGCTCCGGAGCGAAATATTTTACCAGTCTATCTAAATAAACTCTAAAATTCTATAAACACTCTAGAAGAACGTGAAATAATTCGGCTTGGGAAAATGCGTGGGACGTTCGTTCAAGAATTCTCTCTTAAATTACTAATGTGAGACGAGCTTCAGTGCCATATTCTTCAATCCGCTAACGAGGTAGACCTTTTGGTTATTATAAAGCACAAGAGGCTTATAGCATTAGTTTAAAGCAGAGCTGCAATCTTTTGTTTGATTTCGACAGAGATAATAAACCGATGTTTCGTATTCAGTCGTGTCCTTTGCAGAAGTGGAATCCTACTTAACCTTCTCTGATAGGCAACAACTGACCTGCTATCCTCTGACAAAAGAGAAGGGTAAGGACAATGTCACTGTCAGAGTGTCGAACACAGGTCAACCAGACGAGCTCTATATTAGGCTCCCGAGAAAGATAATGTTGTTACAGTACTAGGAATGCTTCGAACGCTCATTCGACAAACACTACCGACCAACTGCATCGATCTTAACTAAAATAAGACAAAATATTTGCACAGTTGTTTTGGAGATCGTATTACACAACCTCAGAGTGGACTAGAGTGTTTCCGCATTGAGAAACTTCTTCCCATGCTTCACACTTTGTAAGATGTACGATATACACGCACAGATAAATGTGATCTTCCTGATAGGCGTACAGATAGCAAGTTATCATTGCTAGACGCTGCACTGTTTAAAATCGCACATTACGTCGTCATTCCCTCTCGCCGAGTACAGTTTTAATACTTTCTTGTGAATGAAAGCAAGTAGTATCATAATCCCAAAATTACGTAATTCTATATTGCATGCTGTACCACAGAAAGTGACGAGCGTGACTCTTCCACGAACTTGACCTCTGAACACTCGTTTAAGATAACCTACTGCAGTAACCGTGGAAGACAGAAAACAGCGACGAATCCCCGTGGTTACAAAATGTTTTAGACGTGTAGGAGCACCACCGTATCAGGAACACTGAAGCTCATGGGCCATTAAATGCATCCTTAAGCGCGTTAATAAATTTCGGCAGTGCTGTCACAAATAAAATTAAAGAGTATGAGTAAATTTCTAGTTGTACATGTGACTTGTACATTCATTTAAATTGTATGTAATAAAATATTTTGAAAGTGAGAGCAAATAAATGAGAGGGCCGAAAATCATCGCTAATTTTCTCTTATACTTTCCCGGAGAAGGTGAAGAGTTGTTAGTATCTTGATGTGTCACGGGTTTTCACGTAAATTGATGCTGCGAAGAAATTTTTGTCCTATTATAAATGTCGCTCAGAAATAAAACGTATGAGGTTTGCCGATGACATTACAGTTCCGTCAGAGACAGCAAAGGATATGGAAGAGCAGTTGGACGGAATGGACAGCGTCTTGAAAGGAGGATATAAAATGAACATCAACAATAGAAAAACAAAGATAATGGAATTTTGTCGAATTAAATCAGGTGATGGTGAAGGAATGAGGTTAGGAAACGGGACACTTAATAAAAGTAGTAGATGAGTTTTGTTATTTGGGCAGAAAAATAACTGATGATGACCGAAGTGGAGACGATATAAATGTATAATGGCAATGCCAAGAAAAACGTTTCTGAAGAAGAGAAATTCATTAACATTGAATGTAGATTTAAGTGTTAGGAATCTTTTCTGGAAGTATTCGTATGGATTATAGTTATGTATGGAAGACACACTCTCAGACATCAAGGGACCACCAATTTAGCACTGGAGGAAGGAGAGAAGTGTGTGTCTGTGTGTGAGGGGGGGGGGGGGGAGGGGGGAGCGGAAAGGGGGGGGGGTAATGAGTAAGACCACGAAATGAATACAATTAGAATATTTAGGTGGATGTATGTTGCAGTAGTTATTCTGAGATGAAGAGGATTGCACGAGATAGAGGCCTGAAGACCAGAACAACTACGTGTCGTTGATCTTTCTATAATATTTATTCAGTTTTAGCGAGAGATGAACATAGATTAAACAGTAGTACTTCGCGTTTTAAATAAGATGCAAGGAACTGCTCACGATGTCCTGAAGTTTACGCCCTTTTGCTGTTCTAACAACATTTAAGACTTTATCACGTAGAGCAGTCGTTACGCTCTTCAGTTAGGCACCTGCTTCGAAAATATTTTTGCCTCTAAATTCACGGGCTGAAAAGACTTGACAAGTAGCAGAAAGGTATTTTAAACATCCATGAATTAGTGTAATTAAACCCTCTACATTCCACCAAATGTAACAAGTATAGTACCTCAAAATAACAAAACCGAAAAAGGTCTCCCTACCCATGTTCTTTTACATTTAACAATCCGTAGGCTGCATTTACTACGTATGACCTTTTGTAGGGAGCCACATGCCAGACAACCAATATTTATGTACAACTGCTCAATATTGTTAGAGTAGATAGCAGACTTCAAGAAAATTTGTAACGACGAAAGGAATGACAGTACTGCTATGTACAATGCCGGATAAATCCCGTTCGTCCTTGCGTGGCTGCTGATAAGGTAAACCTACGTTGTTACGTAAGATGGTTATCTGTCGCAGCGCGTGTACGGCCACGTAACAGCCTGCGGGTGTTGGCCACTCCGAGATAGGCGCTCTTCCAGCGGTTGGGCTATTCAAATCTCTAAGAGATCCCTTCCACGTCCCATGCTCTTCTGCAAACATGTATCTGAAATCAGCGTTTCCTTTTCCTAAATCCACTAGAGTTTCAGTGTACCAGTAAGTTGAGAGTTACGTAGATCATTTTGTTCTTAACGCAATTTCTGAAACAGGAACATGTGGGGAATGTACATAATTGAAATCACCTGAATAATGTGCGTCAAATAATGCAGCACTGGTTGTCTCACTCTCGAAAGTTGACTCACAACCGGGTTCCCGGGTTCGATTCCCGGCGGGGTCAGGGATTTTCTCTGCCTCGTGATGGCTGGGTGTTGTGTGCTGTCCTTAGGTTAGTTAGGTTTAAGTAGTTCTAAGTTCTAGGGGACTGATGACCATAGATGTTAAGTCCCATAGTGCTCAGAGCCATTTGAACCATTTTTTGACTCACAATTTGTTTGTTATACAGAAACGTTAGCAGCATTGAACTACTGCTACTGAATACTTTTTTAAGCGTCAATTTTAGACCTTTAGAATAATGCAAATTTGGGATGCGGCTTTTTAATTCAGTTTCCACTCTCAAAATACCACGGTTCGCCATAAGTTCATTCCAACTCAGCTCACTCTTACAATCCGCAGCTCATGGTCTAGCGGCTAGCGTTGCTAGCTTTGTATCATGGGGTCCCGGGTTCGTTTCCTGGCCGAGTTGGAGATTTTCTCCGCTCGGGGACTGGGTTTTTGAGTGCCCTCATCATTTCATTATCATTCGACAAAGTGGCGTGACTGGACTTTGAAAAGACTGGGAATTTTTACTGGCGCTGATAACCGCGCAGCTGAGCGCCCCAAAAATCAAATATCATCATTCTCTCAGCTTCACTCTCATTCTCCATCCTTATTTTTCATACGACATTGCAGTGGTTTTGTTGTTAAGAAGAACTATGGAATGTTCCTTCGAATAGGCATGCATGTCCGAAGGAACGCTGCATAATTTTTCTTAACAACACAGGCACTACAATATCACATTTATCCGCCGATATCAGGCAACGACTTTCAATCAAAATGTCTTCCCCGTTTACGGAAATTGCATTATTGGTGTACTAGTATAGGCTTTGACGCAGGAACGACGACATATGGAAGTTTGGATCTGACCGTGAATCGTGCTCGGAAAGCCAAAGCGGTTAAGGCGGCCGCTCGCGTAAAGGGGGAAATCCGGGTTCGAGCCCCGGTCTGACATGAATTTTCCGTGTCGTCATGCCTTTATACGGCCAACTGTTGTTCATACATTTCATGATTCTGATATAAGACACTTGTGGTCTATGTAGCCGGGAAACGGCCTTAAATAGGCCTACAAAAGCCATCTAAACTTCCGGCCTAGTCGGTAAAATATTTTAGTTTTTATTTCGTTAACAGTAGTTTAAAATTTACCGTGAAGGTGGTGAAAGAAAAAAGATTTTTGTACATGTTATGCAAAAATTACTTTGGTTAGAACCCGATCTAAACTTACACAAGAACAGTAACTTTGTCTAAAGAAGGCCAGAGATGCAAAGCGGTTTTAATTGCTAATTTTACGCTTTCATGATTAATAAAATGTTGTGTTTGGTGCACTGTAAGGGGCTTATGGAAACGCCGTTTAGTTCATGGGTGGTTCCTGATAAAACCCGAAAAACATGTGTTTTGGGTACCAAAAACGAGCCGCGGATTCCAAGACAGCTATGTCCAGCAAATGGCTAAAATTCTTGCAATATATTTCTAAGATACCGATCTCGAAGAGGCCTGAGAATTTTCTTGATTTCTAAGATACCGATCTTGAAGAGGCTTGAGAATTTTCTTGATATCTTTATCCGTTTCCGAGATACAGAACTAATGATACTGTACTTGCATAAATAAAACGTGTACGTGAAATCCGCTGTGAGACGACATATAAATGATAAATTTAACGATATATTATCTAGGCATTTATCTAGAAGCGTCACCTTCCCGTTTTGAAAAATCTTTATCCGTTATCGAGAGTCACCGCAAAAACATCGCTTTTGGTTACCAAAGCCGAGCAGAAGATTGCAAGACGGATAACACGCATTAAATATAAGTAATTTTTACAATAAATTCGTAAGATACCGACCTCGAAGAACCTTGAAAATTTTCTTAATATATTCATTCATTTCCGAGATACGGAGGTTCGAGGTTATCTTACCTGTAGTCTTAAAATACACACGTAAAATCCGGCGTGACGCGAAAACATAGTTTATAAAGTGATGTAGCACGGAGAAGTATGATCCAAAGTGTCTTTGTTATCGCCAGAAGAGCTCTGGGTACCCGATGTTGTACTACTGAACCACATGCTGAATTTTTGTACACGTTAAGTCCTGTCTGAAATGTAAAATTAGTTTTGTGTTATTTCAGTTTGACGAACTGAACTATGAAAATTTTATATGAAGATGACCGTGTAGCTTCTCTAGAATAAATGATAATTAATTGAAACCCTCAGCTGCCGACAGGTGTTGTTGATATACTTCGATGGGAACAGTTGAAATTTTGTGCCCCAACCAGGACTCGAACCCGGGGTCTCCTGCTTACATGGCAGACGCTCTGTCCATCTTTTTTCTTTTCTATATCGTTCCTTGAATTTGTTCGGGGCGGACGTCCGATGACACCCGTTCAGGTTCTTTGTTGATACGTTCACTCAGTTTTTTTTATTACAGAGGGCAGCTAACTCTCTGACCGAGCACGCTCAGATACCTTGTCAGCAAAAAAATGGTTCAAATGGCTCTAAGCACCATGGGACTTAACAGCTGAGGTCATCAGTACCCTCGAACTTAAACTACTTAAACCTAACTAACCTAAGGACATCTCACACATCCATGACCGAGGCAGGATTCGAACCTGCGACCGTAGCAGCAGCGCAGTTCTGGACTGAAGCCCCTAGAACCGCTCGGCCACCGCGGCCGGCGCTGAGCCGTCGAGGACACAGATGAAGAGCGCGACTGCAGGGACTTATCCCTTGCACGCCTACCGTGAGACCCACATTCCCAACTGTCCACAATCTCATACGTAATGTTCCTAATTACGTATGTAGATTGTGGACAGTTGGGAATGTGGGTCTCACGGGAAGCGTGCAAGGGATAAGTCTCTGCACTCGCGCTATTCATCTGTGTCCTCGGTGGCTGAGATGGATAGAGTGTCTGCCATGTAAGCAGGAGATCCTGGGTTCGAGTCCTGGGTTCGAGTCCTGGTTGGGGCACACATTTTCAAGTGTCCACATCGAGGTATATCAAGAACACCTGTCGGCAGCTGAGGGTTTCAAATAATTATCATTTATGAAAATTTTACTGACCCATAAAGTTCTTTTCGTATGATTGACCGTGCTCTGCTGTAGCAGGCGAAAGAAGGGAACCAGCGGAGAAATGCTCCTACCAGAGCACAAGACAGCCTAATACGCTCCTGTTTTTAGAATACTCTGACTGAAAAGTGGGGTAGCAAGAGCCTCATTCTACCTTCCTCAACGCCTTTAAATATTCCCCAAAAATGTTGGCATGCGAACACATTCGCGCTTTTTTATGCTGAGAGAGAAGGAGACAGCGTCAGTGGGAAAGACACAAAAAAGTAATAAATGCTGCAAAGAACGAAGGAGACAATGGCAGTGTGAGAGAAAGAAGGGGACTCAGTAACGGTGGAAGACAGTTGAGACTGACAGAACACTACTAGCAAAAAGTGAAGGAGAAGTGCGAGTGGCAGAGGAATAAAGAGAAGGAGAAAGAGGAATTTGGTGAGAGCCAGTGATAATGAGAGACAGAGCGTGTGGCAATGACAACGAGCAGGAGAGAAGTAGTGATTGTGAGAAGCGACAGCAGCAGTGGGAAGGAACGGATGCGATGGTAACAGCGAGAGAGAGCAAGAGGAAGATAGCGACAGTGACAGGTGACTGTAGAAATAGGACAGAACGAAGAAAACTGTGGCTGTGAGAGAGGAGACAGTGACAGACACAAAGAGATAATAGCAATAAGTTGATCTGAATGAGTTGGTGAGGATGCACAAGTGGGAGTGGATGGGTATGAGCGACTTACAATGATGGACTTCTGGGTGTGAGCGAGTTGCAGTTAGGGGTGCTTGTGGGAGTGAGAGGTAAGTTGCACGTTAAAGAAACCGCAAAATTCTTGGGAAAATTTTTAAAGGTGCTGAGGAAGGTGGAATGAGGCAGCTGATACTCCACTTTTCAGTTAGAGTCTTTTATATAAACAGGAACATGTTCGAGCTCTTTTGCGCTGGTTTAGAGTATATCCCTCCTGAGAGCTTTTTTTCTTTCTTTTCTTGTCCGCAGCTCGTGGTCGTGCGGTAGCGTTCTCGGTTCCCGCGCCCGGGTTCGATTCCCGGCAGGGTCGGGGATTTTCTCTGCCTCGTGATGACTGGGTGTTGAGTGATGTCCTTAGGTTAGTTAGGTTTAAGTAGTTCTAAGTTCGTCCCATAGTGCTCAGAGCCATTTGAACCAAGCCATTCTTTCTTTTCTTTTGCTTGTGCCTTTTTTCCCGCGGATACGCAGGGTCGGCATGGTTAATCGGATGTGGCAATGTTAGCTGAAGGGGTGGCCGGATGCCGTTCCTGCCGCCACCCCGTACTCCCCGGGAAGGAATTAACGTACCCCAACTGTCTGTGACTAGTGTAATCCATGGAATAGTACGAAAGTGTTCAGATGTCTGCGAGACGTGTAACTAAGGCGAGACATGGGGACCAGCCCGGTATTCACCGAGGGGGATGTGGAAAACCGCCTAAAAACCAAATCCAGGCTGGCCGGCACACCGGCCCTTGGCGGTAATCCGCCGAGCGGATTCGATCCGGGGCCGGTGCGCCTACCCGAGTCCAGGCAGCAGCGCGTTAGCGCGCTCGGATAACCTGGCGTGTCAATATCTCTCCTGAGAGCGTCAGGCGCATTTTCTCTGGTGTTTCGGCAGATACTTGCAATTCTGTTTTGTAGTGTCTAGCTGGTGTAGGCCCAAACACACTCTGCCTGTTACGTCTTTCATGCGATGCCTACTATCAACGGAAAGCATCCGTTTGTGTCCCATTAAAAACAAAATGATTTTTAAAACGGAATTTTACCTGTTAATTCAATAGAGCGCTCCAAAATTAGTCTAGTGAGAGATTCATTTTGTTGGTATGTATAAACAGGAACAGTAAAACACAAAGAATAAACAGTACTCCAGCAGCGACAGCACTGCCATCATCTGTGCTGAGTGCTACCGCCACGCAGCCGCGCTGCTCAGTCGCTTTTGGAGTACTGCTTATTCTTCGTATTGTACTGTCCCCGTTTATACATATCGATACAATGAATATCGCAGCATACTCATTTGGGACCGTTCTATTGAATGGGCGTATAAAATTCTGTCTTAAAAATTATTCTGTCCGTAGAAAGACGTGATGACCAGTATCTATTTGGACCGACTCCAGCAACAACAAAATTGCTAAACACCAAAGGAAGTGCGCCTGACGACTCTTAGGACAGACAATCGGTATGTATGTATTACTTTGTACTTTATTGAAGTAAAGATGAGAGTAGATACGTATACATCACAATTTACTTTTAATCAAACTCTCGTTTATTTCCACATTTTCATCCGTCCCTCTCGGTTATTGGAACTGCCAGTAATCACCTGTCGGCGAGCCCGCAGCGGTCCCGCAGGAAGGAGACGACGTTGACCTGGTTGGAGTGCCAGCCGGGCGTGTCGCGGCGGCGGTCGTCGTGCGCCTGCATGGGCGCCACCTCCCGCTGCCAGCGCGCCGGGTCTCGCTCCTTGGCGAGCAGCGCGCGCAGCGGCAGGATGCACTCGAGCTGCGGGCAGCTGTCGGCGGGGTCCTCGACGGGCGCGAGGCGCACGCCGGTGCGCGAGAACTCGGCGCACTCCGCCTGCGCGTGGGCGGCCGCCGCCTCGCAGTCCGGCCCGCAGACCGGCCAGCCGCAGCGCGAGCACAGCGTCGAGCCGTCGTTGTAGGCGTAGCAGGCCAGGCAGCACAGCATGCTGTCCACCTTGGGCCCCACCGCCACCGGCAGCTCCGTCAGCACCTCGGCGCCCGGCTCCAGGTCGCGCGTCGCCACGGCGTACCTGCGGCCACGTGTCAGCCTTCACACTACAACACGTCTCTGCTCACCCACGACCACAAATCACACCGTACAAAGAGCTCAGTAAAATTTGATATTGCATATACACAACAACAGCGATGATGGGGTGAATGAATCACTAAGGAGACTCCTAAAGCAAAGAGTTTGCCAGACAAATGAAGCTAAGCTTCCAGAACACATGGTCACATGTCAATGTAACTCACTCCACATGTACAGAATGGGCGAGTATGTAAATTATTGGAACTGTAATTCTCTCCGACAGCTAGAACGACCACGAGAGTGCATTAGCGTTGTTCCTAATCAGTGTTGTTACCAGATCTGGTAGGTTGTTCAGGTTCTACAAGGGGAAGGAACAACCTCAGTTGCTGAATTACCACAGTGAAAGATTGTTGTTGTGGTCTTCAGTCCTGAGACTGGTTTGATGCAGCTCTCCACGCTACTCTATCCTGTGCAAGCCTCTTCATCTCCCAGTACTTACTGCAACCTACATCCTTCTGAATCTGCTTAGTGTATTCATCTGTCGGTCTCCCTCTTCGATTTTTACCCTCCATGCTGCCCTCCAGTGCTAAATTGTTGATCCCTTGATGCCTCAGAACATGTCCTACCAACCGATCCCTTCTTCTAATCAAGTTGTGCCACAAACTTCTCTTCTCCCCAATTCGATTCAATACCTCCTCATTAGTTATGTGATCTACCCATCTAATCTTCAGCGTTCTTCTGTAGCACCACGTTTCGAAAGCTTCTATTCTCTTCTTGTCTAAACTATTTATCGTCCATGTTTCACTTTCATACATGGCTACACTCCATACAAATACTTTCAGAAACGACTTCCTGACACTTAAATCTATACCCGATGTTAACAAATTCCTCTTCGTCAGAAACGCTTTCCTTGCCATTGCCAGTCTACATTTTATATCCTCTCTACTTCCATTATCATCAGTTATTTTGCTCACCAAATAGCAAAACTCCTTTACAACTTTAAGTGTCTCATTTCCTAATCTAATTCCCGCAGCATCACCCGACTTAATTCGACTACATTCCATTATCCTCGTTTTGCTTTTGTTGATATTCATCTTGTACCCTCCTTTCAAGACACTGTCCATTCCGTTCAACTGCTCTTCCAAGTCCTTTGCTGTCTCTGACAGAATTACAATGTTATCGGCGAACCTCAGAGTTTTTATTTCTTCTCCATGGATTTTAATACCTATTCCGAACTTTTCTTTCGTTTCCTTTACTGCTTGCTCAATATACAGATTGAATAGCATCAGGGAGAGGCTACAACCCTGTCTCACTCCCTTCCCAACCACTGCTTCCCTTTCATGTCCCTCGACTCTTATAACTGCCATCTGCTTTCTGTACAAATTGTGATTAGCTTTTCGCTCCCTGTATTTTACCCCTGCCACCTTCAGAATTTGAAAGAGAGTATTCCAGTCAACATTCTCAAACGCTTCCTCTAAGTCTACAAATGCTAGAAACGTAGGTTTGCCTATGGAAAGTTATTTTTTTTAGACAACATAGTTGTATGGAGATAAACAGCGATTAGTTTACTTATAGTCAATTATTCAAAATGACAGTCACAATCGCATTATTTATTTTGCCGCCAACCGGTTTCAACCCGCGATGGGGTCATCTTCAGGGCAATTTACACTGTAAAGTTGTAATATTAGTAAGTAATGATGTAGGTAATCTACAAGCAATTAGTCAAAGTTACGTAAATAAACAGATTTTTATACCCATTTGGCCGCTCGGTGCAGTCGTCACCCTGCCTGTGCACGGTTGGTAACTATGCATGGTAGGTTCTCTGCATGAGCTTAAATAACGGCCAACAACACATGGGCAGACGGTAACGCCCTCCACGGTGACCAACGGTAGTTACATACTTAAGCACGAAATTGTAAATTTTAAAGTTTGTTCCAGTTGTAATATAAAATATAGTAAATAATAAATAATGCATCTATCATTATTTACTAATATTATTGTGGTGTCACCGCTAGACACCACACTTGCTAGGTGGTAACTTAAATCGGCCGCGGTCCTGTAGTACATGTCGGACCCGCGTGTCGCCACTGGGTAATCGCAAACCTAGCGCCACCACATGGCAGGTCACAAGACACGGACTAGACCTCGCCCCAGTTGTACGGAAGACATAGCTTGCGACCAGACGTACGAAGCTTTCCTCTCATTTGCCGAGAGACAGATTGAATAGCCTTCAGCTTAGTCCATAGCTACGACCTAGCAAGGCGCCATTTGTATCAGTGCTTATAGCTTCCTAATATTCAAGAGAGATGTATTCCAACAAGAGAATAAAAGTTAAGTAACCAACATCTACGTACTTTTCTTCTTATTCATTAATAAGTCTCATGTTCCAGAACTTCAAGCCCGTCTGCGTTAGTTTAGCGTGCACCTAGCTACCTCATTGTGTCTAGACTGTATGAACTAGACACAACATTATTTGGCGACGAGTAAAAGAGTTTGTATTCATTCGTTTGTGTCTTGGCTTCGCCACATTCTCCAGATGTACTGTCCGAATTTTTTCGCTTGCAGAATCAGCAGACGCAGGCGTTATTGGAAGCCCTTGGACAGCTCGTCCAGGGTCAACGTGCGCTGCAAAACGATGCGGCAGCCGCCGCTTCTTCGCTACCGCTGCCACAAAACGCTGTTGCACCTCCCTTTCGACCATATGTGGCGGCTGAAGAAACCTGGCCCGAGTGGGCCAGCCAGTTCAACTTTCATCTCGCAGCCTACAGAATTCAAGGTAAAGAGCGGCAGCCGTTTTTGCTTTCTTGTGTCGGTGTGTCTACCTACCGTGTGATAGTGAAATTGTTTCCCCGACGCGACGTAGCAACTCTGTCCTACGAAGAAATTTTGTCTGCTTTAGATGCCTATTTCAAAGAAACAGTAAATGTAGTTGCAAAAAGGTATACGTTCTTTCGTACAAAACGTACGGCCGGTCAGACTAATAGGGAGTGGGTAGCAACTTTGCAAGGACTTACTAGGGAGTGTGCATTTGAATGTGACTGTGGACTTCCTTATTCAGACACTATGGTGCGTGATGCAATAGCACAGAACGTTTCTGATGTTCGCATAAGGGAACAGATTTTGAAACTAGTTAATCCCTCCCTTCAACAAGTGATAGACATATTGGATAGGCAAGACACACTTGACTTTGCTCAGGAATCATTTGAAACTTCGCCAGCCGTGTGTCACATTAACCGGCCCGCCGGCCGCGCTGCCCGGGACGCTACACGGCCCTCGCGCCCGTCCGCACAGCAGCGGCAGCCTAGCTCGCAAACACGTGCGCCGCGTAAGCAAGCAACTGCAGTGAAATCATGCCCGAGGTGTGCAACTAGACATTCGCGTGACAATTGCCCGTCACGCCAAGCTATTTGCTTTTACTGTCAAAAGAAAGGACATGTTCAAAGTGTTTGCCAGAAAAAGCTTCGATCAGACAATCACACAAATTCCAGGCCTTTTGCTTCGCGCCGGAATCGAACCCAGGACAATCGGGCTCGTGGACCTTCGCCCATGGACATTCATGTAGTTCATTCCCACCCGTCCAGTGACACTTTAGCTATCAGTGACTGTGTTCGTCCCACCAAAAGTGTGCGTCGACGTCGCCGGAATTCCCGTAAAGTCGCAAGTGCTTCTGTACCTGTCTCAGTTCAAATTGCACGTGACAGTCGCTCTTGTCGTCAACAGGACAATAAACTTTTTGTGGACTTAGACTTTGCCGGCACTGTGATACAATTCCAGCTCGATACAGGAGCTGCAGTTTCATTGCTCAATCACGACACGTACAAACAACTGGGCAAACCGCCATTGCGTGCCGCAAATGTTAAGTTAACTAGTTACTCAGGACAGCAGATCCCTGTGTTAGGACAGTGCAGCCTTATTGCAACATACAAGGGACAAACAAAACTTGTATCATTTTACGTTCTTCGTTCTTCTACTGCAGTGAACTTGTTTGGTTTAGATTTGTTTCAATTATTTAATATGTCTATAGTAAATCAGGTCCTATCAGTGAATCAGACTGTGCCTTCCGCCAGTGTTTCCAGTCTTTGTGAAGAATTTGCAGACATTTTTGCACCGGGCCTTGGTTGCGCTAAGAACTATGCAGCACATTTGGAACTGAAAGACAACGCGCAACCGAAATTTTTCAGAGCGCGCAATGTTCCCCACGCATTGCGTGATGAGGTCGCAAGAACATTAGCCGATTTAGAATCTCAAGGTGTAATTGAACGTGTACAGGCTTCTCTCTGGGCCTCACCCTTAGTAATTTTGCCAAAACCTTCCGGAAAATTGAGACTTTGTGTGGACTTCAAGGCAACTGTGAATCCACAACTTGTGACTGCTTCTTTTCCTTTGCCCCGCCCGGAAGATCTTTTTGACAAACTGTGCCCAGGAAAATATTTTTCAAAATTGGACCTAGCAGATGCGTACTTGCAGATACCTGTGGACGAAGAATCCCAGCGCGTCTTAGTGGTAAATACGCATCTTGGCTTGTATCGCTTCAAAAGACTGCCGTTCGGGTGTGCATCCGCCCCTGCTTTGTTTCAGCAATATTTACAAACTGTTTGTGCGTCGGTCCCTACTGCTGCGAACTATCTGGACGATATTGTGATCTCCGGAAAGACAGAAGCCGAACATTTGCAAAATCTCCGAACATTATTTCAGGTCTTGCGTCAGAATGGTCTTCGCTTGAGGAAGGACAAATGTGTGTTTTTTGCTCGGGACTTACCCTACCTGGGGCATGTCATAAATGCCCAAGGTATACATCCGAGTCCAGAGCACCTCCGTGCCATACAGGACTTACCTGCTCCGCAAGATTTGAAACAGCTACAGAGTGTGCTGGGTAAAATTCATTATTATGCAAAGTTTGTGCGCAATGCTTCTTCCATTTCAGCTCCGCTTCATCGCTTACGCCGTAAAGGTGTTCCGTTCGTCTGGACGACGGAATGCGAACGCGCCTTTCGCCAGTTGAAATCGGCGTTACTTTCAAATACTTGCCTTACGCCATTCGATCCCCGAAAACCCCTTTTGTTGATGGTAGATGCTTCGGAATTCGGGATCGGTGCTGTGCTTGCGCACAAGGATGGCTCGCATGATCGCCCTATTGCCTTTGCGTCCAAATTGCTCTCATCTGCGCAAAGAAATTATTCACAGATAGAGAAAGAAGCTTTAGCTCTCGTGTTTGGTGTTACCAAGTTCCATGACTTCTTGTATGGTCGTCACTTTACCATCATCACCGACCACAAACCTTTGACATCGCTTTTTCATCCGAACAAGCCTGTACCTCCGCGTACAGCGCAGAAATTCATTCGCTGGTCACTTTTTCTCTCGCAGTACCGCTACGATATCTTGTATCGGTCCACTGCTCGGCACGGAAACGCTGATGCGTTGTCCCGTTTGCCTGTTGCTGAGGATAAAGCATTCGATTCTTCCGAACTTGCTTGCATGTTCATTGATTCCGAAACCGATGACGTGGTCGAATCGTTTCCGATTGATTTTCGTCGTGTAGCTACAGCCACAGCTGCTGACCCTGTCCTTGCGACTGTTTTGCGTTGTGTTGCTACGCAATGGCCCTTGTCAAAGTCGCGGATCGAGGATCCTTTGGTTCGCCGTTTTTTTGCTCACAAGGAGAGACTTTTTGTACGACGTGGTGTTTTGTTGTTGCGTTCCGATGATGATCAATCCCGAGTCGTAGTCCCACGTTCGTTACAGTCCTCTGTCTTAAAGCTTCTTCACCAAGGACATTGGGGTATAGTGCGTACGAAACAACTTGCTCGTCAGCACTGTACTTGGTTCGGAATCGATGCTGCGATTACCAATATGTGCTCCTCTTGCGTGGCGTGTGCCGAACAACAATCCGCACCGCCGCGGAAATTCTTTGCATGGCCGAAAGCCACTTCCCCTTGGCAACGCTTGCACATCGATTTTGCTGGTCCATTCTGGAATGCTCGATGGTTGGTTGTGGTCGATGCTTTCAGTAATTTTCCTTTCGTTGTCCGGATGTCTTCCACGACGTCTTCTGCCACAATCCAAGCCTTGTCTGCCATCTTTTGCATTGAAGGTCTTCCGCAGACTATTGTTTCCGACAATGGCCCACAATTCATGTCCGCAGAATTTCAGTCATTCTGCAACGCCAATGGTATTCACCATCTGACATCCGCGCCGTTTTCGCCTCAGTCCAACGGTGCCGCGGAACGATTGGTCCGGACTTTCAAGTCCCAGATGTTGAAATTGAAAGAGTCGCATTCTCGGGAGGACGCATTATTGCTCTTTTTGTCTTCGTATCGCTCTCAGCCCCGCGATGGTCGCTCGCCGGCTGAGTTGCTCCATGGTCGATCTCATCGCACCCTGATGTCTTTGCTGCATCCGCCGCATCAGGTTCCTGTGCAGCGGCAGACTCCGGTTTTTGCTCCTGGCGACGTTGTCTATTATCGCAACTATCGCGGTTCACAGCGTTGGCTCGCAGGGCGCATTCTTCGCTGCCTCGGCCGCGCGATGTATTTGGTTTTGGGGGCCTCTGGTGAGGTGCGTCGGCATCTCAATCAGCTGCGCCTCTGTCGTCGCCTGGGTTCTGCCGCTCCCCGTCTGCTTTCAGCGACGGTGCCGTCAGGTCAGCGCCCTGGGGACCCATCTACTGGCTCGCCTCATCCCCAGGTGTTACCGACGATGCCTTCCATTTTGCCCCATGGCGTCGCGCCGCCGCAGCAGCCGCCGCAGCCGCCGCCGGCGCCGCCCGCAGTGGACGCTTCGCTGCAGCCGCCAAGCGCCTCCCTGGGTCCCGCGCCGCCGCTCGCTTCCCGTGACCAGCCGTCCTCCGCCATGGACCTCTTGCCCGCTCCGGACCAGATGTCGTCTTCGCCCGTCGGGTGCTCCGACCACATGGAGGTCGACCCTTCGGCCCCTCTTGTCTCATTACGTGCGCATACACCTCATGTTGACGTGCACCCTGGACTAGGTTTGCAGGCGTTTCCTAGCTCCCCTCGGACCGAATGGCCGGGTGCGGGTGGCACAGCCTCGCCTGTTGTTAGGCTCCCCACCTCATCGCATACGTCAACATGGGGTCCTCCCCACGGCGGGCGGAAGCCTTATCTCACGACCGTTCGCCGATTTGCGGGGGAGGAATGTGGTGTCACCGCTAGACACCACACTTGCTAGGTGGTAACTTAAATCGGCCGCGGTCCTGTAGTACATGTCGGACCCGCGTGTCGCCACTGGGTAATCGCAAACCTAGCGCCACCACATGGCAGGTCACAAGACACGGACTAGACCTCGCCCCAGTTGTACGGAAGACATAGCTTGCGACCAGACGTACGAAGCTTTCCTCTCATTTGCCGAGAGACAGATTGAATAGCCTTCAGCTTAGTCCATAGCTACGACCTAGCAAGGCGCCATTTGTATCAGTGCTTATAGCTTCCTAATATTCAAGAGAGATGTATTCCAACAAGAGAATAAAAGTTAAGTAACCAACATCTACGTACTTTTCTTCTTATTCATTAATAAGTCTCATGTTCCAGAACTTCAAGCCCGTCTGCGTTAGTTTAGCATGCACCTAGCTACCTCATTGTGTCTAGACTGTATGAACTAGACACAACAATTATAACCGTACAGTGTAAATTTCCCTGAAGATGACCCCATCGCGGGTTGAAACCGGTTGGCGGCAAAATAAATAATGGGATTGTGACTGACATTTTGAATAATTGATTATGGAAAGTTAGTTAGTCACATGTTCAATAAATCATTTGAACGATTCTTTTATCGAAATGACGTGGAAAGAGTCAGTTCACAGGATACACATACACGATTAGTGTTAACACTAAGCATAACACTATTATTTTAGTCCTAGTCATGAAACTACATTTAATTTTTTATTTTTTTATTTATTTTTTTACAGGGTGCCAATTAATGAAAAGAAATTCGTCAGTGGAATAGAAGCAATTGTTTAGGAGAAATGATTTTAAGTTAGATTTAAAAATTGCTTTCCTATCTGTCAGACATTTTACGGTACTGGAGAAATGATTAAAAGTTTTTGTTGCTGCATATTGAACTTCTTTATGACTTTCTGACAGCTTCAGTAACGTGTAATAAAAGGTTATTTTTGCCTCTAGTGTTGTAGTTCTGGAACCGCGCTACCGCTACGATCGCAGGTTCGAATCCTGCCTCGGGCATGGATGTGTGTGATGCCCTTAGGTTAGTTAGGTTTAAGTAGTTCTAAGTTCTAGGGGACTGATGACCTCAGATGTTAAGTCCCATAGTGCTCAGAGCCATTTGAACCATTTGTTGTAATTCTGAACATAATTATTCTTCCCAAATTGTGAAGGATTATTTTTGATGAATTTTATTGGCCAATACATGTATTATCACGGCGCAGGTAAAATGCCTTGCTCCTTGAAGAGACGTCTACTTGAAGTCTACGGGTGAACACCACATATTATATTTGCTGCTCGCTTTTTTACAATCAGTACTTTCTTTCTAAGTGACACGTTATCGCAGAAAATTATTCTGTAGTGTTAGCAGTTAGCCAACACTACGCACACTACTTGGTTGAGGAGGCCGAATGCACGCGTTAACTCACGCAGGCTGGCGTGAGGTCTGAAACAGGATATGTAATGAATGCTATAAAGAAAAGTACGTAGCTCCTGGAATACTTAACTTTAATCCATCATTGTTGTACATCGCTCTTGACGATACAAGTGAGACTCTGTAGATTCATGCAATGTAATACTAATGGCGCCTTGCTAGGTCGTAGCCATTGACTTAGCTGACGGCTATTCTAACTATCTGCTCTGCAAATGAGCGAGGCTTCGTCAGTGTGCATCGTTAGCTAAGTCGTCCGTACAACTGGGGCGAGTGCTAGTAAGTCTCTCGAGACCTGCCGTGTTGTGGCGCTCGGTCTGCGATCACTGACAGTGGCGACACGCGGGTCCGACATGTACTAATGGACCGCGGCCGATTTAAAGCTACCACCTAGCAAGTGTGTCTGGCGGTGACACCACATATTCCTTACGACATTATTGAATGGAAATATGCAAAATATGACAGGAGGTTAATTCTTTTGTTCCCAAGTCTAGCAATTATACGAAAAGCAAAATTAGCTGAACTTAATTGTTTGAGAAGCTCAGTAATATGCTTCTTCCAGTTCAAGTTTTCATCAACAAGTAGGCCCAAAAATTTGGAGCATTCTACTCTATTTACTAACTGCTGCTCATGTGTGACTGCCATTGTTTCTATGACTCTATTTGTTGACAGAACAGAATACAGAGTGTTTATTTTTTTAATTTAGGAGGAGTCCATTATTAGGAAACACTCAATAATTCTTTGGAAAATATCATTTACAATCTCTTCTGTTGCTTTCGCTCACATAGGGTGTATTATAATACTAGCATCGTGTGCAAAAAGTACCAATTCTGCCTGTTGAATATTAAATGCAAGGTCATTCACATATCTAAAGAATAGAAGTGGACCAAAAATTGAACCCTATGAGACTCCTTTTGTGATTTCTGTCCAATCACTAAAACTTTTTACCCTTCCAACATTGTTTCAGTTATCTGGCACAATCTATTGCATTCTGATTGTTAACTGTGATTAAAAAACCACCAGTTTTATGAAACTTAAGTTTTTCTGAGAGAATAATGTGGCCTACACAATAAAACGCTTTGGAAAGATCACAAAAATACCAACTGGCGATAGTTTACTATTTAACTCTTGTCCTGTTTGACAAATGAACGTATAAGTGGTATTGTCAATCGAACAACCCATCTGGAATCCAAACTGTGGTAAGCTAAGTAAATTGTTTCTACTTAACTGTGAGACTGATCTTGAATACAATACTTTTTCGAATATTTTGGAAAAAGATGTAAATAAAGAAACTGGACAATAATTGTGTAACTACGTCTAGTCACTTTTCAGCAGCTGCATGCTTAAGCTGCCTGGAAAAATTCCCTGTGTCAGTGACAAATCACGTATATCACTAAGGACCTTACTAATTAAATTGGAACAACTTCTCAGAGTTTTTTTTGACATTTCATCATCACCATATGAGCTTTTATTTTTTAGAACCTTCTTAATTCTGTTAATTTCGATGAAGGATGTCGATCCTATTTCAAATTGCTTAAAGTTTTCTAGAATAACATTTTAAATATATTTTGTTGCTTTTTCACTTCAAACACTTAATCCTATTTTTGCTGCTACATTTACAAAGTAATTGTTAAAAGTACTCGTAACTTGTGAATTATCCATCAAACATTGTGGTTTAGTTTAATTGTTACGGTATATTGTACACCATCTGGCTGTCCTGTTTCCCGTTTGACAATATACCACAGCGTTTTCTTATTACCTCCATTATTTATTTCTGTTAAAAAGTGCATACTTCTGGACATTTCTATGACTTTCGTTAAAATACTATGCAAGTAATCTCGGATATTGATTTCTTCTGATCTTTATATAAATTTCCGTCTTACTCTTACATGAGAGTTTAGTTCACTTAGTTGTCCATGGCTTACTTGTTTTTTAATGGATCTTCTGGATAACATTTTAGGAAAGCAACTTTCAAATATTGCCGGCCGCGGTGGCCGTGCGGTTCAAGGCACTTCAGTCCGGAACCGCGTGACTGCTACGGTCGCAGGTTCGAATCCTGCCTCGGGCATGGATGTCTGTGATGTCCTTAGGTTAGTTAGGTTTAAGTAGTTCTAAGTTCTAGGGGACTGATGACCTCAGATGTTGAGTCCCATAGTGCTCAGAGCCATTTTTTTTAAATATTGACACAAATTTGATATGGAATAAATTGAATTTGACATTAACATCTCTTAAAGTATTGTTTCCTGTTCTTGTTAACAAGCCTCATTGGTTTGTATGAACCAGTTAAATACTGGAAGATGCCACATTGTTTGTTTCCATTAACTGTGCACCATGATCAGAAAGTCCATTACCAAAAACGTGCATATTAATTGTTTCAACCTGAGCACTGTCTATAGAAATGTTATAAGTCAATGTCCTACTATTTTGATCCACACGAGTTAGATAATTGACTACTGAAATTCTAGTTAATTTTTCCTGTCCGTATCTTTTAAGAAATCTGCACTAAAATCTCCAAAGCTACTGTTTCTTCTTGTCTGACAGGTAACTCGATAATGCATCTAGATTTTTCTTAAATAGCTGAAAGTTTCCTAGAGGGGATCTGTAGAATGTTACAATTATCAGAGAATATTCTGCCGTAAAAACTCACAAGTACACGCTTCTGATCAACACAAAAATTATTTATTTCAATATTTTTGACTTTGTGTCAAACTTTTACACACGTTGCAACTCCTCCATTTTACATGTTAGCTCAACACAAAAATGATGATAGTCGATAACCCCTGATATATAAATTCTCCATCCCTGTGGTTACGTGCTTTCAGAGACGCACAGAACTTCTGTCACTTCAGAATTTTCTAGGCATATAATAAACTCGTCTATCTTGTTTTCCAAGCCTCTAATGTTCTGATGAAACAAATTAATTTTGTTTTTCTGGTTCTCTTCCGTTTCAATTTCTTTCAGTACTGTTCGTCCGCAACCTTACTCGAACCAAAAGAATTTGCCCCTTTGATTCCAATAACCACAGGGACATTGTCTTATGTGCTTGTGGCCCCTATTACACTTCGTGCAAGATGTTCAGCTAATCTTTCCTACCCCCTCCAATTCAGGTGCAGGCGATGATTTATGTATCACGATATCTCAATTGCAGCAAGAGGCACTACACAGATATGACATTGTTTCAATCGAAACCAGTTCGCTCTGCTCTTTGTTAACAAGGCTAATAGCTGTGTTAACCCAAGTCTGATCATGATGCTGTGTAACCTGCACAAACACCATAGGAAAGTGTTCTCTTAGATCCACCAGGTCACTTCTAATACTATATTTTAAGTTGCTAGCAAGGCTGTTACCTGTAGTTGTTACAGTAACTACCTTATCCCCTCCATAAAAAAAATGGTTCAAATGGCTCTGAGCACTATGGGACTTAACTTCTGAGGTCATCAGTCCCCTAGAACTTAGAACTACTTAAACCTAACTAACCTAAGGACATCACACACATCCATGCCCGAAGCAGGATTCGAACCTGCGACCGTAGCGGTCGCGCGGTTCCAGACTGTAGCGCCTAGAACCGCTCGGCCACTCCGGCCGGCCTCTCCGTCAAAATTAATGCACAAGGCGGCTATATTCTCATGTGTGACAGCGTTATCAGTACCTGATGGGGTATCAAAGGAGCCTCAGTGTTGATCTCCATATGGCCAGCTTGTCGAACCGTGAAATCTGGGCATTTGAATGTGACAATGCCCCGAAGACTGACTGTATGGGAACGTAAGAGCAGACATATTAGTCACGAAGGTTGTAGCCAACAAAGTCTGACTACCAGAAAAGAGGATCGCCTTATTGTGCACCGAGCACATCGTACCTCTTCACGTATCCGCCTGCCATCCGAGAACAATTACTGGACTCTTGCAACATTCTGTGACATACTACATCATTGGTTACAGACTAGCTGCGGCTAGATTAGAGAATTACTATCCCATGCGTAGGCAACCGTTAACAGCACAATATAAACGACTGAGCTTGGAATGTTGACGTGACAAGGAAGCAGGGACTGCTGATGAATGGCACCGTACTGTGTTCTGTGGTGAATCATGTTTCTAATTTGAACAGTTCTCGGGTATCCGACCGGGTAGCGTCATAATTCCTCCACAATATTTCGGCAGACGTACACGCTGCCATCTTCAGGTGATTCCTGACGAATGCTGTGCTGTTCCTCTCGGCACCCTATATATACAAGCCGTTACCCTATCCACCGTTCCTCTCCTGGTGTCTTTGGTGCGGCTGGCGCGGCGGCTACTGGAGGTGGTGGGGGAAGCGGCGCCTGGGTCTGAACTGGGGTCTGCAGTCTCCCTGCTGCCGCCGTCGGGGGCGGTCCTCGATCTCTGGGACCGCATCTTTCTCTCCAGGCTGAGTGCTGGGTTCCAAGCCTCACTAAGTTGAAGGCCGCTGTCTTTATTAATAGTCGGATTTCGATGGCCTCTTTAGTAACGCAGTCCCAGAAGTAGAAGGGTTGACAGAGCATTTTTGTTTTTTCATAGTCAATAGTATGGCCAGTCTTTATACAATGGTCAGCCACGGCTAATTTAGTGGCCTGGCGTAATTCTGAATGGTGCTTGTGTTCGCGGCACCTCTCTTCTACAGTGCAGACTGTCTCCCCAATGTATGATTTTCCGCACTGACAGGGAATTTGATAAACGCCTGGTTTTCGAAGGCCTAGGTCATCTTTCACTGAACCCAGTAGAGTCAAGGTTTTTGCAGGGGGTCGGAATACACATTTCACACTGTGTTTCCCCAGGATTCTACCGATTTTTCTTGAGGTGTTTCCGACAAACGGAATGCACACCAATGACTTGTGTTCTTCTGTTTCTTCTTCTTGTTCTCTTGGCGCAGCCTGTCTGGGTGCGTGTCTTATTTGCTTCTGGTTGTACCCATTTTTCCGAAATGTTGTCTCGAGGTGCTGCAGTTCTGCTGGAAGGCTCTCCTGATCGCAGATCGATCGTGCCCTGTGAACAAGTGTGCGCTGGACGCCTTCACGCTGGGAGTTGTGGTGGCAACTGAAGGCATTTACAGGGTGTTTCAAAAATGACCGGTATATTTGAAACGGCAATAAAAACTAAACGAGCAGCGATAGAAATACACCGTTTGTTGCAATATGCTTGGGACAACAGTACATTTTCAGGCGGACAAACTTTCGAAATTACAGTAGTTACAATTTTCAACAACAGATGGCGCTGCAAGTGATGTGAAAGATATAGAAGACAACGCACTCTGTGGGTGCGCCATTATGTACGTCGTCTTTCTGCTGTAAGCGTTTGCTGTTCACAACGTGCAAGTGTGCTGTAGACAACATGGTTTATTCCTTAGAACAGAGGATTTTTCTGGTGTTGGAATTCCACCGCCTAGAACACAGTGTTGTTGCAACAAGACGAAGTTTTCAACGGAGGTTTAGTGTAACCAAAGGACCGAAAAGCGATACAATAAAGGATCTGTTTGAAAAATTTCAACGGACTGGGAACGTGACGGATGAACGTGCTGGAAAGGTAGGGCGACCGCGTACGGCAACCACAGAGGGCAACGCGCAGCTAGTGCAGCAGGTGATCCAACAGCGGCCTCGGGTTTCCGTTCGCCGTGTTGCAGCTGCGGTCCAAATGACGCCAACGTCCACGTATCGTCTCATGCGCCAGAGTTTACACCTCTATGCATACAAAATTCAAACGCGGCAACCCCTCAGCGCCGCTACCATTGCTGCATGAGAGACATTCGCTAACGATATAGTGCACAGGATTGATGACGGCGATATGCATGTGGGCAGCATTTGGTTTACTGACGAAGCTTATTTTTACCTGGACGGGTTCGTCAATAAACAGAACTGGCGCATATGGGGAACCGAAAAGCCCCATGTTGCAGTCCCATCGTCCCTGCATCCTCAAAAAGTACTGGTCTGGGCCGCCATTTCTTCCAAAGGAATCATTGGCCCATTTTTCAGATCCGAAACGATTACTGCATCACGCTATCTGGACATTCTTCGTGAATTTGTGGCGGTACAAACTGCCTTAGACGACACTGCGAACACCTCGTGGTTTATGCAAGATGGTGCCCGGCCACATCGCACGGCCGACGTCTTTAATTTCCTGAATGAATATTTCGATGATCGTGTGATTGCTTTGGGCTATCCGAAACATACAGGAGGCGGCGTGGATTGGCCTCCCTATTCGCCAGACATGACCCCTGTGACGTCTTTCTGTGGGGACACTTGAAAGACCAGGTGTACCGCCAGAATCCAGAAACAATTGAACAGCTGAAGCAGTACATCTCATCTGCATGTGAAGCCATTCCGCCAGACACGTTGTCAAAGGTTTCGGGTAATTTCATTCAGAGACTACGCTATATTATTGCTACGCATGGTGGATATGTGGAAAATATCGTACTATAGAGTTTCCCAGACCGCAGCGCCATCTGTTGTTGAAAATTGTAACTACTGTAATTTCGAAAGTTTGTCCGCCTGAAAATGTACTGTTGTCCCAAGCATATTGCAACAAACGGTGTATTTCTATCGCTGCTCGTTTAGTTTTTATTGCCGTTTCAAATATACCGGTCATTTTTGAAACACCCTGTAGGTACAAATCGGTGTGTGTAGGTTTTTTGTGTGCACTGTGTCCCAGCTTGCCGTCAGGTTTCCGTTTCACCAGGACGTCAAGAAACGGTAGTGCACCATCCTGCTCCACCTCCATCGTGAACTGTATGTTGGAGTGAAGCGAGTTGAGGTGTTCGAGAAATTCATTTAAGCTGCCCCGTCCATGTGGCCAAACAACGAACGTGTCATCCACGTAGCGGAAGAAACAAGTTGGTTTTTGTTTGGCTTGTTCTAGTGCCTTCTCCTCGAAATTCTCCTTAAAAAAGTTGGCTACAACTGGTGAAAGCGGGCATCCCATGGCGACGCCATCTCTCTGTTCATAATAATTTCCGTCGAACAGGAAGTATGTTGAGGTGAGCACGAACTCGAAGACCCTTGTTAGGTTGTTGTCGAGTTTCTTGCTTATCAGATCGATGGAGTCTTTCAGTGGTACCCTAGTGAAGAGGGACACTACGTCGAAGTTCACCAACCACGACCACGAGCGGCTGCACCGCCACGACTGTATGGCCTACCAAAGGTCCACAAGGATGGGACACCTATGCGTCAAATTGTCAGCAACATAGGAGCAGCAACCTATGAACTGACCCAACACCTCTCCTTAGTCCATTTGTGGGAAAATGCGAACACCACATCTGCAATTCCATCCACTTTGTGCAACATATGCAAGAACTTCGGCTCCAGGATGGCGACTTGTTAGCGAGCTTCGACGTAGCACTGTAGAAGAGAGGTGCCACGAACACAAGCGCCATACAGAATCACGCCAGGCCACTAAATCAGCCGTGGCTGACCATTGTATAAAGACTGGCCATACTGTTGACTATGAAAAAACAAAAATATTCTGTCAACCCTTCTACTTCTGGGACTGCGTTACTAAAGAGGCCATCAAAATCCGACTACAGGACGATCTAATTAATAAAGACAGCGGCCTTCAACTTAGTTAGGCTTGGAACCCAGCACTCAGCCGGGAGAGAAAGATGCGGTCCCAGAGATCGAGGACCGCTCCCGACGGCGGCAGCAGGGAGACTGGAGACCCAGGCGCCGCTTCCCCCACCACCTCCAGTAGCCAGGAGAGGAACGGTGGAAGGGGTAACGGCTAATATATATAGGGCGTTGAGAGGAACAGCACAGCATTCGTCAGGAACCACCTGAAGACGGCAGCGTGTACGTCTGCCGAAATATTGTGGAGAAATTACGACGTTACCCGGTTGGATACCCGAGAACTGTTCAAATTGTAAATAAGTCGGGAAAACTTCAGATCGCTATCATGTTTCTGCTCTACAGCGGACCCAGGGAGAGGTCCCATTCTTCCAGTGTTTTAGAGAGGCACACCAGTGTTACTGTTGTTGTTGTTGTTGTTGTTGTTGTGGTCTTCGGTCCTGAGACTGGTTTGATGCACCTCTCCATGCTACTCTATCCCGTGCAAGCTTCTTCATCTCCCAGTACCTACTGCAGCCTACATCCTTCTGAATCTGCTTAGTGTATTCATCTCTTGGTCTCCCTCTTCGATTTTTACCCTACATGCTGCCCTCCAGTGCTAAATTGGTGATCCCTTGATGTCTCAGAACATGTCCTACCAACCGATCCCTTCTTCTAGTCAAGTTGTGCCACAAGCTCCTCTTCTCCCCAATTCTATTCAATACCTCCTCATTAGTTATGTGATCTACCCATCTAATCTTCAGCGTTCTTCTGTAGCACCACATTTCGAAAGCTTCTATTCTCTTCTTGTCTAAACTATTTATCGTCCATGTTTCACTTCCATACATGGCTACACTCCATACAAATACTTTCAGAAACGACTTCCTGACACTTAAATCTATACTCGATGTTAACAAATTTTTCTTCTTCAGAAACGATTTCCTTGCCATTGCCAGCCTACATTTTATATCCTCTCTACTTCCACCATCATCAGTTATTTTGCTCCCCAAATAGCAAAACTCCTTTACAACTTTAAGTGTCTCATTTCCTAATCTAACTCCCTCAGCATCACCCGACTTAATTCGACTACATTCCATTATCCTTGTTTTGCTTTTGTTGATGTTCATCTTATACCCTCCTTTCAAGACACTGTCCATTCCGTTCAACTGCTCTTCCAAGTCCTTTGCTGTCTCTGACAGAATTACAATGTCATCGGCGAACCTCAAAGTTTTTATTTCTTCTCCATTGATTTTAATACCTACTTCGAACTTTTCTTTTGTTTCATTTACTGCTTGCTCAATATACAGATTGAATAACATCTGGGATAGGCTACAACCCTGTCTCACTCCCTTCCCAACCACTGCTTCCCTTTTATACCCCTCGACTCTTAAAACTGCCATCTGCTTTCTGTACAAATTGTGAATAGCCTTTCGCTCCCTGTATTTTACCCCTGCCACCTTCAGAATTTGAAAGAGAGTATTCCAATCAACATTGTCAAAAGCTTTCTCTAAGTCTACAAATGCTAGAAACGTAGGTTTGCCTTTCCTTAATCTTTCTTCTAAGATAAGTCGTAAGGTCAGTATTGCCTCACGTGTTCCAACACTTCAACGGAATCCAAACTGATCTTCCCCGAGGTCGGCTTCTATCAGTTTTCCATGCGTTTGTAAAGAATTCGCGTTAGTTTTTTGCAGCTGTGACTTATTAAAGTGATAGTTCGGTAATTTTCACATCTGTCAACACCTGCTTTCTTTGGGATTGGAATTATTATAGTTTTCTTGAAGTCTGAGGGTATTTGGCCTGCTTCATACATCTTGCTCACCAGAAGGTAGAGTTTTGTCAGGACTGGCTCTCCCAAGGCTGTCAGTAGTTCTAATGGAATGTTGTCTACTCCGGGGGCCTTGTTTCGACTCAGGTCTTTCAGTGCTCTGTCAAACTCTTGACGCAGTATCATATCTCCCATTTCATCTTCATCTACATCCTCTTCCATTTCCATGATATTGTCCTCAAGTACATCGCCCTTGTATAGACCCTCTATATACTCCTTCCACCTTTCTGCTTTCCCTTCTTTGCTTAGAACTGGGTTTCCATCTGAGCTCTTGATATTCATACAAGTGGTTCTCTTTTCTCCAAAGGTCTCTCTAATTTTCCTTTAGGCAGTATCTATCTTACCCCTAGTGAGACCAGCCTCTACATCCTTACATTTGTCCTCTAGCCATCCCTGCTTAGCCATTTTGCACTTTCTGTCGATCTCATTTTTGAGACGTTTGTATTCCTTTTTGCCTGCTTCATTCACTGCTTATTTATATTTTCTCCTTTCATCAATGAAATTCAATATTTCTTCTGTTACCCAAGGGTTTCTACTAACCCTCGTCTTTTTACCTATTTGATCCTTTGCTGCCTTCACTATTTCATCCCTCAAAGCTACCCATTCTTCTTCTTCTGTATTTCTTTCCCCCATTCGTGTCAATTGTTCCCTTATACTCTCCCTGAAACGTACAATCTCTGGTTCTTTCAGTTTATCCAGGTCCCATCTGCTTAAATTCCCACCTTTTTGCAGTTTCTTCAGTTTTAATCCAGTGTTACTACTGGCGCTATATTGCCAGTACATAGGACGTGCACCATCTCAAATCAAGACAGTCAAGACAGGACTCGGAATACCCCAGAGCGGTGTTCCATAAAAACAGTTACTCGAGATTTGAGATCCGGAGCGCTCTACGACTTGCGACTACAGTACAACCTGTGAACTTGTGAAGACGGACGAAGTTGCGGAGTAAGAGGCAGCCAGAGCTTTTATACGGTACACTGGAGCGCTATCAGGAAAAATCCACCTAGAGTAAAAACTACCTTCTGCCCACCCAATAAAACTGGAGCATTCCTATTTGCGGAAAGTATACTAGACTTCGTGTCAGTATGGGAAGACATATATTGGACAACCAACGCACGCCATCAAAGATCGTTGCTGAGAACACCAGCGGCACACTCGACTAATGTATCCTAACAAATCGGCGGTCGGTGATGTAATACGGATGCATCAAGATCTTAGCACAAACTCCTGAATACTGGGACAGCGTCGTTAGAGAACCCATCGAGATACGCACCAGGACCAATCGCCAGCCACAGCCATAGACGTTATCGCGCGCTCTCCGGCACGGACCGCATACGGAGCAGCCCATCGGGCAGGGGATAAACACTGAAGTGGCAAAAATCATGGGATAGCGATATGCAGATATAGAGCTGGTGGTAGGACAATACTGAGGTGATTCATGTGGAGAGGTGTCCCATGTGACTGTGCCCACACGACGGCGATTAACAGACTTAGGGCGCGGAACTATAGCTGGAGCTACGCGCATGGAACATAAGCACTGGTTGTGCCGGTCGAGGAAATTATAGACATTATAAAAAACAACTTGCGTGAGCATGAAAAAATATCTAAGGCGGAAACAAACGAATTTACAGGACCGTTAAAATTGGTTTTATCATTCAATTACTTTATTTTAAATAGCAACTTGTACGTACAAGAAAACGTTTTATCAATGAGTTGTGCATTAGCAGAGCAGATAGTGGAAACGTTTTTGAACGCGTTCGAAACTGATTTTTAAAGAAGAATGCTCAGTACACTGATTAATTACTTATGTACAGAAGAAATGTCGATGACATAATGTTTCAACGATGCGAGCACGAAATTAATAAACTGGCGAATGATCTCCAAAAGATGCATAATATGTATTTACAGTAGAACATGAGCAACAGAGAATTTTAAATTATCTTGATCTGAGATCAAGGGCAAGAACAGTAGGCTAGAGGTAGAAATATGGAGGAAACCTGGGACTTAGAACTTGTCGTGGGTCTTCCGTGTGGCAGCGCTGGCGAACATTCGCTTTCAGGTCGCGTTATCACCTGCTCTTCACTATGATGAGCATCGAAAGTAGTTCTACCCGTCAAAGCTTTGCGAGCATCGAGCGGGTCTTCAGTTTCCTTGAATGAGGAACCCCCACCATCGATCTGCGTCTCAGGACTGTATAAGGGCTTCATATGGATGACATGGATGAAGTTTGTGCGCTTTTGTCTAGTTGATGAAGGATGATAATCCTCCATCTCGTACGTGACGCCCGACAAACCTCGAAGGATACGATACAGTCCAGGAAAGCACTGTAGCAACTTTTTCGATAGTCCCACTTTCGGCATACCAGTTCTTCCGCGTTGAATCTCGCCGGTATTATAGCGCTGTCGGCCCTGCTCCTGGGCTCCTAGGATCCGTATGTGATTCAGTTGTCTTGCATCTTCGATCCTGATGATGAGGTTTTTCACATAGTTATCGTGTGCATCGTCCTGTTGAAACGAAAACAATGTATCCATTGTCGTCTTGGGGTCACGACTGTGGAGCAGAAAGAACGGTGTGAGCCGTATGGTGTTTTGTTTCGCTGTGTTGTAGGCGAATGTCACGCCCGGCAGTACTGTATCTCAATTTCTCTATTTGACATCAACAACGCCGATAGTAACTTTGCCAAACTCTTACTACAGCGTTCTGTGAGACAGTTGTTGTCATCCTGTGGCTGATGTCACAACTTGAAATTACCTCTGATTCACTATACGATCAAAAGTATCCGGACAACCCCAAAAACATACGATTTTCATATTAGGTGCATTGTGCTGCCATCTACTGCCAGGTACTCCATATCAGCGACCTCAGTAGTCATTAGACATCGTGAGAGATCAGAATGGAGCGCTCCGCGGAACTCACGGACTTTGAACGTGGTCAGGTCATTGGGTGTCACTTGTGTCATACGTCTGTACGCGAGATTTCCACACTTCTAAACATCCCTAGGCCTACTGTTTCCGATGTGATAGTGAAGTGGATACGTGAAGGAACAAGCACAGCACAAAAGTGTACAGGCCGACCTCGTCTGTTGACTGATGGAGACCGCCGACAGTTGAAGAGGCTCGTGGAATAGGCAGATATCTATCCAGACCATCACACAGGAATTCCAAACTGCATCAGGATTCACTGCAAGTACTATGACAGTTAGGCGGGAGGCGAGAAAACTTGGCTGCTACGGTCGCAGGTTCGGATCCTGCCTCGGGCATGGATGTGTCTGATCTCCTTAGGTACGTTAGGTTTAAGTAGTTCTATGTCTAGGGGACTGATGACGTCAAAGTCCCATAGCGCTTAGAGCCTTTTGAACCATTTGAGAAAAGTTGGATTTCATGGTCGAGCGGCTACACATAAGCCACACATCACGCCGGTAAATGCCAAACGACGCCTCGTTTAGTGTAAGGAGCGTAAACATTGGACGACTGAACAGTGGAAAAACGTTGTGTGGAGTGACGAATCACAGTACACAATGAGGCGATCCGATGGCAGAGGGTGGGTGTGGCGAATGCCCAGTGAAAATCATCTGCCAGCGTGTGTAGTGCCAACACTAAAATTCGGAGGCGGTGGTGATATGGCGTGGTCGTGTTTTTTGTGGAGGGGTCTTGCAACCATTGTTGTTTTGCGTGGCACTATCACAGCACAGACCTACTACATAGGTGTTTTAAGTACCTTCTTGCTTTCCACTGTTGAAGAGCAATTCGGTGACGGCGACTGCATCTTTCAACACGATCGAGCACCTGTTCATAACGCACGGCCTGTGGTGGAGTGGTTACACGACAATAACATCCCTGTAACGGACTGGCCTGCACAGAGTCCTCACCTGAATCCTGCAGAACACCTTTGGGATGTTTTGGAACGCCGACTTCGTGCCAGGCCTCACCGACTGACATCGAGCTCTCCTCAGTGCAGCACCCCGTGAAGAATGGGCTGCCATTCCCCAAGAAACCTTCCAGCACATGATTGAACGTATGCCTGCGAGAGTGGAAGCTATCATCAAGGCTAAGGGTGGCCCAACACCATACTGAATTCCAGCATTACCGATGGAAGGCGTCACAAACTTGTAAGTCATTTTCAGCCAGGTGTCCGGATACTTTTGATCACATAGTGTAGTAGTCTCGAACGGGAAGACTTTTCCATGATCACACGTCATCACCGCGCTGTGCCTGTGCTTCAAAATGATTTCTTCTACAAGGAAACGCGAAAGAACTTGCCCCCCTTCTAACAGCCGTGTACCGCAAGTCTCTAGAGGAACGGAAGGTTCCAAATGATTGGAAAAGAGCACAGGTAGTCCCAGTCTTCAAAAAGGGTCGACGAGCAGATGCGCAAAACTATAGACCTATATCTCTGACGTCGATCTGTTGTAGAATTTTAGAACATGTTTTTTGCTCGCGTACCATGTCGTTTTTGGAAACCCAGAATCTACTCTGTAGGAATCAACATGGATTCCGGAAACAGCGATCGTGTGGGACCCAACTCGCTATATTTGTTCAAGAGACCCAGAAAATATTAGATACCGGCTACCAGGTAGACGCCATTTTCCTTGACTTCCGGAAGGCGTTCGATACAGTTCCGCACTATCGCCTGATAAACAAAGTAAGAGCCTACGGAATATCAAACCAGCTGTGTGACTGGATCGAAGAGTTTTTAGCAAACAGAACACAGCATGTGAGAGACGTCTACAGACGTTAAGGTAACCTCTGGCGTGCCACAGGGGAGTGTTATGGGACCATTGCTTTTCACAATATACTCGTATATAAATGATCTAGTAGATAGTGTCGGAAGTTCCATGCGGCTTTTCGCGGATGATGCTGTAGTATACAGAGAAGTTGCAGCATTAGAAAATTGTAGCGAAATGCAGGAAGATCTGCAGCGGATAGGCCTTGGTGCAGGAAATGGCAACTGACCCTTAACATAGATAAATGTAATGTATTGCGAATACATAGAAAGAAGGATCCTTTACTGTATGATTATATGATAGCGGAACAAACACTGGTAGCAGTTACTTCTGTAAAATATCTGGGAGTATGCGTGCGGAACGATTTGAAGTGGAATGATCACATAAAGTTAATTGTTGGTAAGGCGGGTATCAGCTTGAGATTCATTGGGAGAGTACTTAGAAAATGTAGTCCATCAACAAAGGAGATGGCTTACAAAACACTCGTTCGACCTATACTTGAGTATTGCTCATCAGTGTGGGATCCGTACCAGATCGGGTTGACGGAGGAGATAGAGAAGATCCAAAGAAGAGCGGCGCGTTTCGTCACAGGGTTATTTGGTAACCGTGATAGCGTTACGGAGATGTTTAACAAACTCAAGTGGCAGACTCTGCAAGAGAGACGCTTTGCATCGCGGTGTAGCTTGCTGTCCAGGTTTCGAGAGGGTGCGTTTCTGGATGAGGTATCGAATGTATTGCTTCCCCCTACTTATACCTCCCGAGGAGATCACGAATGTAAAATTAGAGAGCCCGCGCACGGAGGCTTTCAGACAGTCGTTCTTCCCGCGAACCATACGCGACTGGAACAGAAAAGGGAGGTAATGACAGTGGCACGTAAAGTGCCCTCCGCCACACACCGTTGGGTGGCTTGCGGAGTATAAATGTAGATGTAGAACCTCGCAGTTGTAGAGCTTCAGCAGTTGGTACAGCCTCCGGGGCAGCGTAACAAGTGAAGCAGTCATTGCAAACCATTATCTATCGATTCCCGTCTGTCGACTTTGAGAACCTCCACAACGGTGCTGCTGCAGGTGGAACTTGTACCAGATGCAATCTATAACGGATCGATAGAGGCCTGGACAGTGATACCCTACGTTATATTCTGTCTAGAACCATCAGGAATCCTAGGTGACCAGATGCTGCAGCATCGTTGAAAACTTGAAGCTAGCTGGGTGTAGCTGAGATAGGGCGACAAACAACTACTTCAGCTCCACTGGATCATATTTCCTCTTATACTATGTTCCGTTTATAAATGGAATTTTCCTTAGCTTGTCTCCTCATTCTTCAATGATTCCACGGTTTTTAGCAATTCTGGATATTCCCTCTATTCGGCAGCAGTGCCATTAAATGCAGCAGTGACCAAGATTTCGTCCACGTTGCCGTGTTCCCCAGGATTCCTTGATAGGCAGTCGGCGTCTTTGTGCTTGCGTCCGTTTCTGTACACCGCTGGGACGTCGTACTCAGTGCCCACCTCAGCATCGACCCGACCGACCATTCAGGCTAACCAGCCAACATAAATAAGGTTGTCCGTCACAATAGTGAATGGTTTGCCAAATACACACATCAAAAGAAGTTCTGCATCACCTCAGTTCCGAGAGTTCCGGAACCTGCACAGAAAATTGGAGTAGAGATCAACATAAACATCATGTACGCCCTTTTCATTGCTTATGAAAACCACACATTGCGTGTAGTACCACCATACAGCGGGACCTTCAGAGTTGGTGGTCCAGATTGCTGTACACACCGGTACCTCTAATACCTAGCAGCACGTCCTCTTGCATTGATGTATGCCTGTATTCGTCATGGCATACTATCCACAACTTCATCAAGACAATGTTGGTCCAGATTGTCCCACTCCTCAACGGTGATTCGGCGTAGATCGCTCAGAGTGGTAGGTGGGTCATGTCGTCCATAAAGAGCCCTTTTCAATCAATCCCAGGCATGTTCGATAGGGATCATGTGTGGAGAACATGCTAGCCACTCTAGTCGAGCAATGTCGTTACCCAGAAGAAAGTCATTCACAAGATGTTCACGATGGGGGCGCGAATTTTCGTCCATGAAGACGAATGCCTCGCCAATATGCTGCCGATATGGTTGCACTATCGGTCGGAGGCGTACATCGGCCCCACATACTGCCACCCCAAAAAAGCGGGGAACCTCCACCTTGCTGTATTTGCTGGACTGTGTCTAAGGCGTTCAGCCTGACCGGGTTGCCCCCAAACACGTCTCCGACGATTGTCTGGTTGAAGGCATAGGTGACACTTATCGGTGAAGAGAACGTGATGCCAATCCTGAGCGGTCCATTCAGCATGTTGTTAGGCCCATCTGTATCGCGCTGCATGGTGTCGTGGGTGCAAAGATGGACGTCGGGAGTGAAGTTGCGCATCATGCAGCCTATTTCGCAAAGTTTGAGTCGTAACACGACGTCCTGTGGGTGCACGAAAAGCATTATTCAACTTGGTGGCGTTTCAGGGTTCCTCCGAGCCATAATCCGAAGGTTGCTGTCATCCACTGCAGCAGTAGCCCTTCGGCGGCCTGAGTGAGGCATGTCATCGACAGTTCCTGTCTCTCTGTATCTCCTCCATGTCCGAACAACATCGCTTTGGTTCACTCCGAGACGCCTGGACATTTTCCTTGTTGAGGGCCCTTCCTGGCACAAAGTAACAATGCGGACGCTATCGAACCGCGGCATTGACCGTCTAGGCGTGGTTCAAATGGTTCAAATGGCTCTGAGCACTATGGGACTCAACTGCTGAGGTTATTAGTCCCCTAGAACTTAGAACTAGTTAAACCTAACTAACCTAAGGACATCACAAACATCCATGCCCGAGGCAGGATTCGAACCTGCGACCGTAGCGGTCTTGCGGTTCCAGACTGCAGCGCCTTTAACCGCACGGCCACTTCGGCCGGCCGTCTAGGCGTGGTTGAAATACAGACAACACGAGCCGTGCACCTTCTTCCTGGTGGAATGACTGGAACTGATCGGCTGTCGGACCTCCTTTCGTCTAATAGGCGCTGCTCATGCATGGTTGTTTACATCTGTGGGCGGGTTTAGTCAAATCTCTGAACAGTCAAAGGGACTGTGTCTGTGATACAATATCCATAGTCAACGTCTGTCTTCAGGAGTTCTGAGAACCAGGGTGATGCAAAACTTTTTTTGATGTGTGTAAATGCGGCCGCGGCTTATTGATGGCCCAAACAACTGCAAGGGACTCTTTCTCGGTTGTACAGTATTTCATCACGGACTTGGAAAGTACTCTGGAAGCATAAGCTATCATCTTTTCGGCCGCTTCCTAAATTTTTAGTATAACTGTCCTATTCCCTAACCACTAACGTCTGTGTGACGTTCTGTCTCAACATGCTCGTCACACAATTCTGGACCTGGAGTTATCCGCGACTCCTTAAGGACAAGTAAATATTTTTCTTGCACCTCATTCCAGGAAGTTTTAGCGTCTCTCTGGATTAGTTTTTGCAAGGGACGTGCCTTTTTACGGAAGTGCTCTATGAATCACAGACAGTACGAGCAAAATCCGAGCAAACGTGTCACATCACAAATGTGCCGTGTAGGCGGAAAATCGGGTATTGTTCTTATTTTGTTTGGGTCGGGACGGACACCACAGCGGATAACAAAGTGCCCCATGATTTGCATTGCTTTGGCGACGAAGAGGCACTCTTTCGGATTGAGATAGAGGCCTACAGTCTGAACACACTACAACAGTCACGTAGGCGGCTAATATGTTCTTTAAATGTCTTTAAAGGGACGACGATGTCATCATTGTAGCAACGGTCATTTAAGGTGCCGGAGCGGGTTGTCCATCATGGGCTCAAAGGTGGCTGGAGTGTTATATAGTCCAGACGACTTAACTTTAAACTCATAGAGGCCATGAAGTGTTATGAAAGAAATATTTTCCCAGTCAGCGTAGTCAGCCTCGATTTGCCAGTACCCTGTCTGCAGTTCAGAAATACTTTTCTCCAGTCAAACAGTCTACAGCCTCATCAATGCGCAGCAGTGAGTAGACATATTTTTTTCGAGATCTTCTTCAGTCTTCGATTTTCGACGCAGAAATTACGTGTTCCATCCTACTTCACGATGACCACACGCCCGCATCTCGTGGTCGTGCGGTAGCGTTCTCGCTTCCCACGCTCGGGTTCCCGGGTTCGATTCCCGGCGGGGTCAGGGATTTTCTCTGCCTCGTGATGGCTGGGTGTTGTGTGATGTCCTTAGGTTAGTTAGGTTTAAGTAGTTCTAAGTTCTAGGGGACTGATGACCATAGATGTTTAGTCCCATAGTGCTCAGAGCCATTTTTGATGACCACACGAGAGGATCAAAGACTCTCTGCAGATTCGATAATATCGTCTTGCAGCATCTTGTCTACTTCTTCCGGAATTATACGTCATTCAGCCAGCGACATCTTATGAGAGCTGGCTAATTGGTGGATGATCCAAATTGTTGATACAGTGACTTTATCTTGGAACTCTTCCATTTGGTCCCTTTTTGCACACAAAAACAAAAATATGGGAATTGTGAGTCCGGCTCGATGTAAAAAAAACAGGGTTCAGCGATAAATATCGCAATATAGCATAGTTATACAAGCACTGTAACATATTATTACATTTGTACTGTTTGCTTTTTGAATATAGTTTTCTGTGGATGCTTTCATACTACCTTATTTATTGTACGTTATAGCATGCTTTTAAGAACTGTTTTCGGCATATTTTCTGTGCTTTTTCTGTTGCCTTTTTTCTCGGCGTACATCATGCCATCTGCAACTGTGTCAGCGGCTGTTAGTAAATAAATACTAAAACGTGAACTTGCGTATGGCAGCGTTTTACAATCGGAATTGCGGTAGTGTTGTGGATACTGTTTAGGTGTGTAACAGCCTAGTACACACCAAAACTGTATCCATAACACTACCGCAATCCCAGTTGTATAACACTGACATACGAAAGATCACGTTTTAGTATTTATTTACTAACAGCCGCTCACAGAGTTGCAGATGATATGATGTATGACGAAAAAAACCGCAACAGAAAAAGCAGTGACAACAATTCTAAAAAACATGCTATAACGTACAATAAATAAGGTAGTATGACAGTACCCACATAAAACTATATTCAAAAAACGAACAGTAGAAATGTAATAATGTGTTACAGTGCTTGTATAACTATGTTATTTTCTGCATGTTTTAGATTTAAAGAGCCCACTGATGATGGCGATATTTGTCGCCGAGACTATAATCCATTCAGCATAACAATAAACCTGATGCAGACGAACACAAACGCAATGATTCGTCAGAAGCCGTAGCACGCTTGCAGTGGTGTTGTTACTCTCTTGGAAGTATGTCCTACTTATGTTTTAGATATCTTATTACTACGTTACGTTAAATAAAACTTTAAGATATTCAAATGTATTAACAGCCATCAACGTTTTTTAATCACGCTTTAGCTACGTATAGTCTTTATTTCAAAAATCGTGTACAGTCACAGCCTCTGCAGCGTTGTGCTCTTATTGTCGTGCTGATAATGCGCAGTATGAAAATGGCTGAGTCTACTTTCTGTTCCGTAATAAAACACGCACGTGGAACACGGTTAAAAAGTGCCGAGAAATAGGCTGTTCTTTTATGTTTTTCATCAATTTACGAAGATAATCGGCTTTGAAGTATTCTCAGTGTTATACATGATGAAATTCTTAACCGTGCATTGGAAGTGTAGTGCAGTCGGTAGCATGACGGATGGTGAAACAAATGCGGTTGCTCGTGCTCTGGTTCAGAAATCTACGGTTACATTTCCTTTTTCTTGTTCTATTTGAAATACCTACATCTCGCGATTATAAAACTCATCACCATTTTTTATGATTAATGCACGACTTCTTGTTTCTAATTACATATTGGACGCGAAATTCCTGTTTCCATTTCCAATAAGAATTCTTAATTATCGATGTTTTATGAAAGACTGTTCACAAAAGTTGTTGAAATTAAGAAAACATAACAATTTAATTTTTAAAGCAAAAATGAAAAACCAAATTCTCTTTATTTGAACTATGTCCTTCGTTTTTTTACCACAGGGGTAGATACGTATCGTAGAAACATGAAAAACAATCATTTTCACAGCATTGAACACATCGTGGAAACGCCGCATTTTTACATTTGCTACTGTACCATTACAATACGAACCCAACATAACTGATGTGTAGCCAAGCTGCGCGATCTGCCCCGAGAAGTAACAAGTCTGTTAAGCTGTCAGACGTATTGTAACTGCTTTTTCACACGTCACTGCCGAACACTGGCGGGATATAGAACGGTCTTCATAAAAGAAGAAGAGAAAATGCTGGGCCTGGTTGGCTTTGTGGATTCTGTTGTTGATAGGCTCGTTAACAACGTAGCAGGTGACACTTCCAGAACTGAAAGGTATTTCTCTGTTTCGGATAAGGAAGGAGCTAAGAGATTACCAGACGACTGACTGTAAGTAATGCCTTCAGTGGCTTCAATATTTAACTATACGGTGAAATCCTTCAATACTCTCTTACGTTACACACAGCTTATGCAGAAATTTACTCTGTGGTTAAGTCAGGAATTTTCATCCTTCTTGTTTTTAATTAAAGTAGTACCTTAGCTAAAAAATGGCTCTGAGCGCTATGGGACTCAACATCTTAGGTCATAAGTCCCCTAGAACTTAGAACTACTTAAACCTAACTAACCTAAGGACATCACACACACCCATGCCCGGCCCGCGGCTCCGGACTGCAGCGCCAGAACCGCTCCTTAGCTAAAAACGATAACGTGTTGCGGTTTTCGTCTAGTCGCCTAAGGAGCGTATTGTGGGCGATTTGCAGTGTATTATTTTATTCTTCTTAAAAATTAAATGACATTCGCAGCGGATTGCTCCTCTGCTCGTCTCTTTTCACGTGTGAACTGCAGCTGGCCACGCCACTGCAGGCTAGCTGTACCAGCTGACCGGCCAGTGCTGTCCAAGTTAAATGCGCCGGTAAAGCTGTTGTCCCGTGTTATCGCTAAGTCGGTGTGCAAGTAACGTACCCTTATTATCGTATCTGAGAGTACTCGAGACGGCTTGGCTGCAGTCCCACGTGAAACGGAAATCCAATGAGGTTCCAGCAAACGCGCAAGAACACATAATGCAATGTTTACATCAGGTTTATTCTTGTGGTGAACAGATATAGAACATAAATAACAAAAAATGCTTTGCATCGAGTCGAACTCACAATTCCCACACTGTTGTTGTTCAAATGGTTCAAATGGCTCTGAGCACTATGGGACTTAACATCTATGGTCATCAGTCCCCAAGAACTTAGAACTACTTAAACCTAACTAACCTAAGGACAGCACACAACACCCAGTCATCACGAGGCAGAGAAACACTGTTGTTGTCCATACAGCGTTTCACCATGGGCCGCTTGGTCTGTCTTTCCTCCACTCTGGATTTTAAAGCATCCGAAAATTGGGCCCGTCGTTGTTCCTAGGTCAGACTAGACTCTATTGGCAGTTCGATAGCAGCCTCCTCCACTGTGTCGTCTGTAGTGGTAACACAGCATGATTCTTCGTTGAAGATACTGAGCTGCCCATCCTGGAGTGGTTCGGCTGTTCCTACCCACATTCTTTTAGGGATGAGATGCGGGTGCTGTTATTGATCCAATGTTCTCCTTGATCTTCTACTATACTTATGAGCGTCGACGACGTGTAGATTTCTTTTGTGAGCCCGAGTAGCTATTCGCAATCGGCCAAATCTTCACGGTTTAACTGAGCTTCTACATTCACGACTAGAACTGGTCTCATTGATGACAGCGTCTTCAAGGGCAAACGACCGGCCAGAGCAATCTTAGTTATGTGTACTTGTTGAAATAACTTCGTCAGTCTGGAGCTCTGATCTTGCACAGTGTATGACGGCCTGCGTTGCGTGCATGAAGTCCCACCCGAGAATAACATCATCGCTACATTCTGTTAAAAAGACAAATTTGTTGTCGTTGATAGTTATTCTTGCAGTATACAGTTCAGTCGGCTGAACGAATTTCCCATTTGCGAACTTCAGCTCAATCGTTTTCGCATTTGCGCTACTTTAGCTGTCTACAATAAGCATGTGACATTACAGAAAAAGAAGCCCCTCAGTCGACTAGCGCCTGGAGGGGATAGCCGACAATCATGACGTCGATGAGATCTGCTGACGTATTAGGAACTATCGTCCATGGAGGACTTTCATTTGTGGTGGTCTCACCTCTGCTGATAGTCACCTGGCTTAGTTTTTCTGAATGCGGCTAGGCGAACAGTTGGAACGTCTGTACGGCCTCGGAGAACGGCTATGGCGTGTTGGGGAGCAACCACGTCCAGGGTACCGCGATGAGCTTCGTGGCACAGGTCGATTGTAGTTGCCTGCAGTTGACTGGTGCAAACAGGCTGTTGTGACAGTTGACTTCTTGAGGCGTAATAGCCGTCGAACACTCGTGTTCTTTCTCTGAGTAGGGTACAAATGCCTAGCGTGTCCACAGAACGGACAAGCGTTTATCTTCCGTCCTCCAAATATCTGTTCTTCTGTGTGGCGTTATATTTGGCGAAAGAATTGGTTGCACCTGCTTTGGACGGATGCTGCGTTATCGCTTGACGGTTCCAAGATAATCCCGAGTCGCTCGAGTCCATAGTTCATGGGGCGTTCGTTTGGTGGCTAAGATTGGTGGCCAGGTCACGGTGCTCACAGTGAAGGCATTCGGGAGTGGGTCAAAACTCTTTCATCTGACTTTTTTCAGTTGCATTACTTTGATGCGCTCGCACCACCTGATCAATTCTCGTGTTGTTGCGACATCTACTATCAGAAGAGTGTGATACAAGTTTGCTGCGACTCTTTTCATTAAATGTTAACTTTCGTCAGTTTTTTTCATATTCATATTCACAATGCGGCATAGTGCCAAAACACTCCATATGTATGACTTTGTCGTTCCCCCATGACTCTGGTCACTATTCGTCAATTATTCTTCTGATAAGTTGACTTGGTGTATATTGTCACCAAACGTTTTCATCATTTGGGCCCGGAATGTGTGCCAGCTATTCCGAGATTCTCTTCGCTGTACTCGAAACACTGCTGGGTTGCGCTGTCCAAGTAAAAGTGCACATTCACCAAATACATAATGTGATCAGACAGTTGTATATAGCGACTCAGTCCAATCCTTTCAGCCTTTTCGCCGAATCCTGACGAATGTCTCCGGCAAACACTTATGGCTTCCTGATGTGTTGTTGAGTTACTGCTGGCTTGGAATCCATTGGTCTCCTAAATATATGGACCTCTGAAACAACATTCTGCTTGTCTTCCGGCTCTTGTTCGTGTACGTGACGGCTTTTTTGTTGCCTAATTGGAGTCATGGCGATGTTGATGCTTTAAAGTACCCTGTGTCTCCACTAAACAACATCACGTCGTAACTGCAATCAAGTCCAAATCTGCAAGCAGATCCGTCAGTGAAGTCCAACACTTAGCACTGAAAGAGCGTTTATTATGATCATCAACCTACAGACAGAATAGAACTGAACGGCTGGATGAAGACTGGTGCTGTTTACAGAAACATGTATATGCCAGAGTATGCGAACGTTATAAACATAATAAGTTTCTAGAACCTTCCGGAAATGATAAATACTAAATAACAAACATTCGCAGGTGGTGGGGTTGAATTGACGACTCACAGCGCGCCGGTCACCGACACTTAGCGCTACTGCACGAAGAATGTAGCAAAGCTCGCAGCGGTATGTGCAATAATGCGAAGTAATGCTCTTTGTTTCCTTGTTACATAGAAAATAATTGGATAATATAGTTCTGAAACATGCTTCATTGAATATTTTTTCGATAACTGGTGCGTTATAACCTCATTACTGGGCGATGGTGCAGTTTTACGATGGCTTCACAAGACAGAAACTGAATAGCTTTTCACTGCGAGCTCATAATGCCTTACGTCTTCTTGTTCGTTTATTGTAGTTTTTTTACGACTTGGCAATAGTTAACAGTATCATTGTTATAAAATGCAATGAGACGATAATTTGAATACAAAAAGTAAGTGTAAGCAGGCGAAGAAAGAAGTGCTCGCTGAGAGAGAACAGAAACACCAACGAAAGTTACAGAACACTCTAAAAACGGTCCTCACACACTGTGACCGTAACTGGGTTTCGAATACAACCTTATGCATAAACTGCCCTGCACTCTGAGTCACTGGCGCAGCAGGTCGTTTAAAATACAGACTTGGTTGTCTACATCAATCGACGAGACTTTGGACCTTAGACAGCAAAGTGTATGACTACGAAAAAACTTTCACCTTTCACTAAGCGACAGTTAGTCGTCGTTTGATAATTCCTTACGGAACACGAACAAAGTCCGTTCTTTTAATCAATACAAGTGTAACATTTTATGACCACGTCAGTATTCTTGTGTTTACTATTGGGACATTTTTGCGGAATCTCGGGGAAGGGGGTTTTGTTCAGCCTGGACAAAAGCCGGTCTTTCCCTAACTCTCTAAAATCGGTGGTAGTCAGAGGCGACTAGGCTCATTTCAAGGCTGAACAATGTCCCATGACAACGGGTGTTTCCCATCACCTGTTGCAGAGAAACTTCTAGGAAGTTCTGGATGGAGCAGCACGATACAGAAGCGCTATGAGCAGGAGCAAAACATGTCCAGTGAAAATGTCTTCTTTCTGCTCCTGATTTCGATTGGCTGGAAGGCTTAAAACTTAAGTCACTTCGTAGAACGCCTTGAAGCTTCCGTGGGGTGTGGCAGTCGTGTGCCGTCCTGGGTGCAGGTGGTGATTTCGTAGAGTACTTCAAAATTACGGTGAAGGGGATCCATTCTGATCAGCCCAATTATTTCTTTCTGTGCGAGGTTCTGAAAGTGCGTTTCCGTGCGCGGGCGTGGGTTTTCGGTTGAACAGTCCGGTGAGTGCTGCCGTTCAGTGAGTGTGCAGACGCCGAATGGGCTCATTTTTTTCATTTTTTAAAATTATGTGTGTGGTGGATTCAAAGTGCTACCTCCCATTGAGGCTGGAGATCTAGTGTGACGTAAGTCTGTGATTCAATTTTGGCTTCATTTAGGCTTGGGCAGGAGCTTGGGTTCATGCCCCGTAGGTCCTGCTACAATTGTGGCTTCTGCGATAAGTCTGTAGTTTTACTGGGGCGCCCCCGCATTTGTGCGGGGCAGTTTTAGCCGGTGTTATTATTCTGGGAGATTGAGCCTCTGTATTGCAGGTGTCTGGTGGGAGGCCGCAGCTCGTCAATATTGCCCAGTTTGGGTGGACAGAGACCTCAGATTGGTTTGAGAAGCCAAGTAGTCAGCTGCACGGCGGTGTTTAGTGAACGAGACGGATAAGGAGTGGGTTAATTCAACCAATAATTTATATCTGAGTCTTGTCTTTTTGTGTGACTCTTTCCGTGTTACGTTGAACTCTATCTCTGTTTAGTTATTTAGCAGATTATCGGCGGAAATTGCCGGGAGACAGTTACATTGTATGAACACTATCGCTTTCAATATTCCAATCCAGTGGTCAGATTTCGGTATATTTCTGAAAGTGATCGGATTGCTACAGGGCTTCTAATTATTGACTTAAGAGTAGTGAGAAGCTTAGCTCTGTCTCACTGGTCAAAGCGAGGCTGATTTAGACTGATTGGATACTGTGGCAATTAAATGAATTAATCCGGGTCTGCCAATAAACATTTTCGATTAAATCACCAGAGAAATACCTCGTGTAATTTGTCTCACGCGCCGTACGCCGCTAAAGCCTGGTTTAAACACGAGCGAATGGATGCGAATGGACATTCGAAAACAATTCGCCAGTGTTCACTACCATTCACTTGTATCTGTGAACAATCGTTTACACTAGAGAGAATGGAAGGGAGCACGAGATAACGAACATAGCCTATGAACGCTGCGTTACTGTTTCCTGGCGCTAATAAGCAGCACACAGGATACAACACTTTATAGCTAGAGCAGCGATGAAAAACTTTTATATTCAGATGGGATTGTTTTACAGTGCACTGTAAGCAAACTGGCTTAAGAAAACAAGAATTTAGGGGGTTGAATTTGTACTTAAACGTGAAATGCGTGGAGTATGTGCTCTTAACGCCGAACAGCAGCTACAGTTTCCCTTAGTAATACACTACTGGCCGTTAAAATTGCTACACCACGAAGATGACGTGCTACAGACGCGAAATTTAACCGTCAGGAAGAAGATGCTGTGATATGCAAATGATTAGCTTTTCAGAGCATTCAGACAAGGTTAGCGTCGGTGCCGACACCTACAACGTGCTGACATGAGGAAAGTTTCCAACCGATTGCTCATACACAAACATCAGTTGACCTGCGTTGCCTGGTGAAGCGTTGCTGTGATGCCTCGTGTAAGGAGGAGAAATGCATACCATCACGTTTCCGACTTTGATAAAGGTCGGATTGTAGCCTATCGCGATTGCGGTTTATCGTATCGCGACATTGCTGCTCGCGTTGGTCGAGATTCAATGACTATTAGCAGAATGTGGAATCGGTGGGTTCAGGAGGGTAATACGGAACGCCGTGCTGGATCCCACGGCCTCGTATCACTAGCAGTCGAGATGACAGGCATCTTATCCGCATGGCTGTAACGGATCGTGCAGCCACGTCTCGGTCCCGAGTCAACAGATGGGGACGTTTCCAAGACAACAACCATCTGCACGAACAGTTCGACGACTTTTGCAGCAGCATGGACTAACAGCTCGGAGACCACGGCTGCGGTTACCCTTGACGCTTCATCACAGACAGGAGCGCCTGCGATCGTGTACTCAACGACGAACCTGGGTGCACGAATGGCAAAACGTCATTTTTTCGGATGAATCAAGGTTCTGTTTACAGCATCATGATGGTCGCATCCATGTTTGGCGACATCGCGGTGAACGCACATTGGAAGCGTGTATTCGTCATCGCTATACTGGCGTATCACCCGGCGTGATTGTATGGGGTGCCGTTGGTTACACGTCTCGGTCACCTCTTGTCCACTTTGAACAGTGGACGTTACATTTCAGATGTGTTACGACCCGTGGCTCTACCCTTTATTCGATCCTTGCGAGACCCTACATTTCAGCAGGATAATGCACGACCGCATGTTGCAGGTCCTGTACGGGCCTTTCTGGATACAGAAAATGTTCGACTGCTGCTCTGGCCAGCATATTCTCCAGATCTCTCACCAATTGAAAACGTCTGGTTAATGGTGGCCGAGCAACTGGCTCGTCACAATACGCCAGTCACTACTCCTGATGAACTGTGGTGTCGTGTTGAAGCTGCATGGGCAGCTGTGCCTGTACACGCCATCCAAGCTCTGTTTGACTCAATGCCCAGGCGTATCAAGGCCGTTGTTACGGCCAGAGGTGGTTGTTCTGGGTACTGATTTCTCAGGATCTGTTGTTGTTGTTGTGGTCTTCAGTCTTAAGACTGGTTTGATGCAGCTCTCCATGCTAATCTATCCTGTGCAAGCTCCTTCATCTCCCAGTAGCCACTGCAAACTACATCCTTCTGAATCTGCTTAGTGTATTCATCTCTTGGTCTCCCTCTACGATTTTTACCCTCCACGCTGCCCTCCAATGCTAAATTTGTGATCCCTTGATGCCTCAGGACATGTCCTACCAACCGACCCTTCTTCTAGTCAAGTTGTGCCAAACTTCTCTTCTCCCCAATCCTATTCAATACCTCCTCATTAGTTATGTGAAAGCTTCTATTCTTTCCTTGTCCAAACTATTTATTGTCCATGTTTCACTTCCATACATGGCTACACTCCATACAAATACTTTCAGAAACGACTTCCTGACACTCAAATCTATACTCGAAGTTAACAAATCTCTCTTCCTCAGAAACGCTTTCCTTGCCTTTGCCAGTCTACGTTTTATATCCTCTCTACTTCCATTATCATCAGTTATTTTGCTCCCCAAATAGCAAAACTCCTTTACTACTTTAAGTGTCTCATTTCCTAATCTAGTTCCCTCAGCATCACCCGACTTCATTCGACTACATTCCATTATATTTGTTTTGCTTTTGTTGATGTTCATCTTATATCCTCCTTTCAAGACTCTATCCATTCCATTCATCTGCTCTTCCAAGTCCTTTGCTGTCTCTGACAGAATTACAAAGTCATCGGCGAACCTCAAAGTTTTTATTTCTTCTCCATGAATTTTAATACCTCCTCCAAATTTTTCTTTTGTTTCCTTTACTGCTTGCTCAATATACAGATTGAATAACATCGGGGAGAGACTACACCCCTGTCTCACTCCCTTCCCAACCACTGCTTCCCTTTCATACCCCTCGACTCTTATAACTGCCATCTGGTTTCTGTACAAATTGTAAATAGCCTTTCGCTCCCTGTATTTTACTCCTGCCACCTTTAGAATTTGAAAGAGAATATTCCTGTCAACATTGTCAAAAGTTTTCTCTAAGTCTACAAATGCTAGAAACGTAGCTTTGCCTTTCCTTAATCTTTCTCCTAAGATAAGTCGTAAGGTCAGTATTGCCTCACGTGTTCCAACATTTCAACGAAATAGAAACTGATCTTCCCCGAGGTCGGCTTCTATCAGTTTTTCCATTCGTCTGTAAATAATTCGTGTTAGTATTTTGCAGCTGTGATTTATTAAACTGATAGTTCGGTAATTTTCACATCTGTCAACACCTGCTTTCTTTGGTATTGGAATTATTATATTCTTCTTGAAGTCTGAGGGCATTTCACCTGTCTCATACATCTTGCTCACCAGATGGTAGAGTTACGTCAGGACTGGCTCTCCCAAGGCCGTCAGTAGTTCTAATGGAATGTTGTCTACTCCGGGGGCCTACTCAGGTCTTTCAGTGCTCTGTCAAACTCTTGACGCAGTATCGTATCTCCCATTTCATCTTCATCTACATCCTCTTCCATTTCCATAATACTGTCCTCAAGTACATCGCCCTTGTATAGACCCTCTATATACTCCTTCCACCTTTCTGCTTTCCCTTCTTTGCTTAGAACTGGGTTTCCATCTGAGCTCTTGATATTCATACAAGCGGCTCTCTTTTCTCCAAAGGTCTCTTTAATTTTCCTGTAGGCTGTATCTATCTTACCCCTAGTGAGATAAGCCTCCACATCCTTACATTTGTCCTCTAGCCATCTCTGCTTAGCCATTTTGCACTTCCTGTCGATCTCATTTTTGAGACGTTTGTATTTATTTTTGCCTGCTTCATTTACTGCATTTTTATATTTTCTCCTTTCATCAATTAAATTCAATATTTCTTCTGTTACCCAAGGATTTCTACTAGCCCTCGTCTTTTTACCTACTTGATCCTCTGCTGCCTTCACTACTTCATCCCTCAGAGCTACGCATTCGCCTTCTACTGTCTTTCCCCCATTCCTGTCAATTGTTCCCTTATGCTCTCCCCGAATCTCTGTACAACCTCTGGTTTAGTCAGTTTATCCAGGTCCCATCTCCTTAAATTCCCACCTTTGTGCAATTTCTTAAGTTTTAATCTACAGTTCATAACCAATAGATTGTGGTCAGAGTCCACATCTGCCCCTGGAAATGTCCTATAATTTAAAACCTGATTCCTAAATCTCTGTCTTACCATTATATGATCTATCTGATACCTTTTAGTATCTCCAGGATTCTTCCATGTATACAACCTTCTTTTATGATTCTTGAACCACGTGTTAGCTATGATTAAGTTATGCTCTGTGCAAAATTCTACCAGGCGGCTTCCTCTTTCATTTATTAGCTCCAATCCATATTCACCTACTACGTTTCCTTCTCTCCCTTTTCCTACTGTCGAATTCCAGTCACCCATGACTATTAAATTTTCGTCTCCCTTCACTACCTGAATAATTTCTTTTATTTCATCATACATTTCTTCAATTTCTTCGTCATCTGCAGAGCTAGTTGGCATATAAACTTGTACTACTGTAGTTGGCATGGGCTTCGTGTCTACGTTGGGCACTATAATACGTTCACTATGCTGTTTGTAGTAGCTTACCCTCACTCCTATTTTTTTATTCATTATTAAACCTACACCTGCATTACCCCTATTTGATTTTGTATTTATAACCCTGTATTCACCTGACCAGAAGTCTTGTTCCTCCTGCCACCGAACTTCACTAATTCCCACTATATCTAACTTTAACCTATCCATTTCCCTTTTTAAATTTTCTAACCTACCTGCCCGATTAAGGGATCTGACATTCCACGCTCCGATCCGTAGAATGCCAGTTTTCTTTCCCCTGATAACGACGGCCTCTTGAGTAGTCCCCGCCCGGAGATCCGAATGGGGACTATTATACCTCCGGAATATTGTACCCAAGAGGACGCTATCATCATTTAACCATACAGTAAAGCTGCATGCCCTCGGGAAAAATTACGGCTGTAGTTTCTCCTTGATTTCAGCCGTTCGCAGTACCACATCAGCAAGGCCGTTTTGGTTAATGTTACAAGGCCAGATCAGTCAATCATCCAGACTGTTGCCCCTGCAACTACTGAAAAGGCTGCTGCCCCTCTTCAGGAACCACACGTTTGTCTGGCCTCTCAACAGATACCCCTCAGTTGTGGTTGCACCTACGGTACGGCTATCTGTATCGTTGAGGCACGCAAGCCTCCCCACCAACTGCAAGGTCCATGGTTCATGGGGGGTCTCAGGATCTATGCACCCAAATTGCGTGAAAATGCAATCACATGTCAGTTCTTGTATAATATATTTGTCCGATGAATACCCGTTTATCATTTGCATTTCTTCTTGGTGCAGCAATTTTAATGGGCAGTAGTGTTTTTTAAACTTTGCGCATATACCGTTTGACGCTTTTAGCTGACTTCTCATTACTACTGAGAAGAAATTTGAAAACATAACGATAATTACCAATGACCAACATAACCCATATAAAAGCTGAGAGTTACGCTCCGGTTATCAGAAACTAGAAACATGTACGTTTAGTGATTGTTTCGCATTTCAGTGGCTACTAGGTGCCGATATCGAAATTTCTGATGTCTGCAGTGAAACATACGAACCACTTCGAGGATTTTATTCCAGCGCGTATAAGAAAGATAATGTCAATAAAATATGCTAAATGAAATGTGAAATATACATACGACTTGCTACATAGGGTGGTAGTTACTTGATAAAATCTGCTATAGTCTGTTGGAGGGCGGATATTGTGATACCGGATAAACCACCTCTGATCAAGAATCTCTAATATATCAGTAATGCCTCACACAGACATAACGGCGTTCCTGCAACGTACATGCAACGCAGCACGACTATGATGCAGGTACATAAGCTCAGACATATAGGCAAGTTATTAGTGTAGCATTTGTGTCTTTCCGAAGTGCGTGCAGTAAATGCGGAATCTTGAACTATGGCGACGTAATTACCAAATCCGTCCAAACAGGATCATCCTGGTGTTATTCTTTTCTCGTCTGCCGAAGGACAAACACCGGTAGACATCTGTCAGAGAATGAAGAACCTGTATGGAGCAGCATGCCTCTCGAAAACCACCGTTGGGAGTTCAAAATGGTTCAAATGGCTCTGAGCACTATGGGACTCAACATCTTAGGTCATAAGTCCCCTAGAACTTAGAACTACTTAAACCTAACTAACCTAAGGACATCACACACACCCATGCCCGAGGCAGGATTCGAACCTGCGACCGTAGCAGTCCCGCGGTTCCGGACTGCAGCAAAAGAACCGCACGGCCACCGCGGCCGGCACCGTTGGGAGTGGTTCGTTGCATGTCGCAAATGTCGTAACGCAGAAGTTTTACCAACTCAGTTGGGAGACACTCGAGCACCCGCCCTATGGCCCGGATCTCTCCCCATGCGATTATGACACCTTCGGTCACTTAAAAAAAAGGTCCTGAAGGGTCGACGATTCCTGTCGGACGAGGATGTGCAGCAGGCAGATACGAACTTTTCCACGTAGAGGACACGGTGTTTTACTAAATGGGTGACTTCAGCCTGGTGAGTCAGTGGGATGATTGCCTTAATGTTCACGGCGGTTTCACCTGATTGGCATACCAAGGATTGTAGGGACTTCGAACGTAAACTTTTTAAGCTCCCCTTGTAATAACAGCTACCATGAACGTAAGCAACGATAATGATTCGGTTTTTCGTATATTTTTAATTTTAATCAGCGTAATATCCGTAGATACATTTTCGCTCTTATATTCAAGGAATGTATTGTACTTTTGCTTTATAATGATGCAAGCATTTAATAAATTCGTCTTTTCTCTCCGTCCCCAGTTGGCTCTTTGAGTACACCATCAATTTTCTACCAATCATATTTCTTTTCCTTCTGCATTTTCGCTGTGCACCTCTTGGATCCCAGAAGCACCTATGATATCTATATTCGTCTATCAACAGGGTTACATTTTCTTCAGACCACACCATAGCTTACGCAACTCATATTAACAACAAATGTAGGCAAGATAGCATCCGAAAAACCTCAGTACTGCTAGCGCCGAAGCGGAGAGAAGGCGAACTATCTTTCACGGTTCACTAAAAGACACAACAAGCGGAAGACGCGCGAACACTAGCGAATCTGAACCGAACACCACAGAACTCAGGGCGCTGGCGCTCGCCTACCAGTTGCACCATAGAGAATTCTTGTTTATTGAGTCTTCTTCGGTGTGTCAACTCCGATCTAAACCAGGTGTGCATTCTGGCAGCGGGCACGAGCCAAATACCGCAGGACTTCAAGGTAGCTCTGTGGTACAGACGAAGGAAACGCTTCACCAAAACAGTAATTACGTGAGCAAATACAAATTCTATTTTATCTGTACCTATGTGTTTATGTCTACATCTAAGTCTACATCACTACCCTGCAAACTAGTATTAAGTCCATAGCAGGGGGACGTCCCATTATACCAGTTATTAAAATTTCTCCACGTACCAGTTGCGTATGAAACGCGGGAAGAATTACTGCTTAAATGTCTCTGTGCGTGCTGTAAATAATTTAATTTTGTTTTCTGCGGTCTCTGAGGGAACAATATACAGAAGCTGTAGTGTCTTCCTACATTCCTCGCTTAATACATATTCTTGAAATTTTGTAAGTGGCTATGGCGGGATAACTGACGTCATCTTTAAGCGTCTTCCTTTGTACGTTTTTCGACACTTTGTTGATGTCTTCTCTTGCGCCAAACAAACCCATAAGGATTTTAATGAAACGTGTGACCATTCGTACCGCCCTACTTTGTGAACGTCGAATATCCCCTGTTGGTCGTGTTTGGTATTGGAACCTAGGATAGGTCACATGAGTGTTTTATAGACATATTCCTGCCATCTTACCAGTGAGCCTACTTTACTGTTTTACTTACGAGGCAGCCTACGAGAACATTCCATTTCATTCTCCCTAAAAAGTGACAGAGGCTGGCGATATATTTTAATTTTTATGTGCAACAGATAGGTTTCACATTTTCGTAATGTATAAGATCAAATAACAAAGCCGTTAAAGAGGAAACAATACTTACAAGAGTAATAGTAGATTTAGTAAAAGTACTGAGAAAGCATTAATTAATATCACCACAAAGAAAATACAGCAACGATAATGGAATGCAACGAAAATACAATTATTCAATCATTAAGTAACTTATTTAGAATTACACAGTATTGAAAATAATTTGACTAATTAATAGATATCATTAACGTACGTAATAATAATGAGACACTAAATTTTCTTGAAAGCTCTTGGCACTCAAATCAGCTATGTAAAAATAGTAATATTTTTTCAAAAAAGATAGAAATCAGCAGAACAAGGAAACGTATTACTATACTTGGTTTTTTTTATTTTTTCCTTCTTTCTCCATTTAAGAGTGGTTGATGGAGGATCAGATTGACCTAGCTCTTACCTCCCAACCTTCTCGTTTCGTAGCACCTCGTACGCCGGTCCATCTGACGGTTTCGTTCCCTATGAAGAAATAACAGCGAATCAGTGACGTCAAGTCTAGAAAGACATTACAAAATGAATGACAGATTCGTCGCAATTAATGCGAAGCGCAAATTCCTCACACCTTCAAAATTAACACAAAATTAGAGGGTAGGAATGGAAATAACATTGCTCAGAATCATCCACAGACGTATTGGTTCAACTTAAAAATAAACAAATAAATAAATAAAATTATTATGACGCGAACTAGAAACACTTATCAGACAAAAAGTTGTCGTAGAGATGGATGAAGCGAAATTCTAGCTGATTTTATAGTATCACATAAGCCATCGTTAAACAAATCTTGAAATATCCTCAGCGTAATTGCTTGTCCTTTGCTAATACTTCACTGAAACTATGGACTGACAGAAACGTCATACGTACACCTGATATCTTACGACATTTTAATTTAATGTTTAATTAACCTTTCATCCAACATGTTGAACATAATGATGCAAAGTCCTCATTTTCAAAGTAATGTTTAGTTGTTACCACCTATCATCCGTTACAGTATTGTAATCCTGTTGGACAAAAATATGGAAACTCCACGAACGTAACACATTATCAGGCCTAAAAGGCGTAGGAAAACCATTGGCGTTCAAAACACTTTCCAGTGGTCTCGGAATGGATAAATACAGGAACTGTATGGTTTTCAAGAGAATTTTATACTATTCTTCCCGCAAAATAGTGGCAAGTTAAGCGGCCGTCCATCCTTCTCTGCAAAGTTGCCCACAAAGTCTCCATAACACGGAAATCTGGTGACCGTGATCGCCAGGCGATATGCGACAGTTCATTCTCGTTCTGACAAAACCAGCCCTGGACGAGGCGAGCTGTGTGAAGAGCGTCCCTGGCGTCTTGGAACACAGCATTACCATTCGGGAGCAAACATTGTACCACGGTAAAGACTTATTCAGCCAAAATGGTCACATAATCTATGGCAGTAATGCGACCCTGCACGGTAGCCACGGGACCCATCGAATACCACGATATGGCTACCCAAATAATCACCGAACACCAGCCGTTTTCCCTCTTGGGACTTAAACTTGGCCAGAAGTTAGAAACAGTATGAAACAAGACTCATCCGACCAAATCACATTCTTCCATTGCTCCATAGACCATGTTTTATGGCTTCCGCACCACGTTTTGCCGTTAACGGCATTTACACCACGGAGGAGTGGTTTTGTAATTCCACCTCTCCCTGAAGTTATTTGGTAGTGGAGCTTCCTTCCTGTTATCATGGTGCTGACAGGCTTCACGAGGGCGACTTCAGTTCGTCAGCGACTTTTGCTGCTGTCGTCCACTTGTTTTTCGTCACATTCCTCTTCAATGGCGGTCTGTCACCATCGTTCAACAAACGCTTTCGTCTACGTTGTGACTTAGCGGATGGTGTTCTTTCGCCTTCCACGTACGCGGTAAAATTTTCGATTCGCTGTTTCTTGAATCACCAAACACTTAGGCTACCATGCTTATGGAAGTATCCACAATACTACCACCAACAATTTACCCATGTACGAATTCACTTAGTTCCGACCTAACACAACTACACAGAACACTGTTATGACCACGACTGAACTTGCAACTTCCTGAGAACATTGCACAAGTGCCGTTCGCAGTCAAATACAAATGCGTAACTAACAGGCATTCTCTCTAAAGTACTGGAGGGACTAGGAAATGCCGTTAAGGTCCTAGACCCGATGAAGGGAAATTCCTGATCTACATCTCCATGCGGCAGAGTGGGCAACGTCACTTCATGTGATGGCTAACGTAGACAGGGACAGAGGGATGACCGGGATAAGTCATCACCCCAGCATTTGCTGGGCAGGACAGCCTCTTACACTGGAAATGAGAAATCATTTCCAAAGGCGGAAGAACCAGCTGACGGTCAACGGCATAGGATGTGGAAGGCAACGGGAAACCACCACATTAAAGAACTACGGTTATCCAAAGCACCAGCAGTAAAACATGCCAGCATCTTCTGTAAAGTTTTCCGGAGATAAAATACTCCCCCAATCGGATCTCCGGAGGGCGCTGCAAAAGATACAGACAAGGTGATGGAAAAGAATCCCAATTTTAACATAGCAACTAGGAATGTGAGAACACTGCTTCGGTGTAGCAAACTAGAAAACCTAAAACTTGAAATGGATTGCTGGAAATCGGTAACCTACGCATATCGGAGATGAGACGGCCCCAGCCAGGTAATTTCTGGTCTGAAGAATACAGACTCATTCACAGCGGAACTGAACAAGATAGACCAGGAATGGGTGGAGTTGGAATAATTTTGAGGAAAAATTATGGTTCACGTGTAAAGGAATATGTGCAATATAGCTCTAGAATAATACTAGTCAAACTTGAAAAAAACCAAAGGACACTGTGATAACACAAGTATACATGCCAAAATCCAAAGAAGAAGATGCAGTCGTTGACGAAGTATACGAAGTAATGCGATGAGAAATGTTAAAGAAGATGAAAACCTAATTATCATGGGGTACTGAATGCGATTGTGTGTGAAGAACCGGAGGAAGGAATTGCTGGTAAATATGGACTTGGAAGAAGAAGTGAAAGAGGAGATCGACTAATCGAGTTCTGCTCGAGGCACCAGTCAGTTGTTGCAGACGCATTTTTCCAACATCACAAACGAAGAATATACACATGGAAGGCCCCTGGAGATCTGAGGAGACAGCAGATTCTAGTGAAAGCAAGTTTTAGGAACCAGGCAAAAAATTGCAGGAGCTGTCCATCTGCAGACATAGGCAGTGACCATAACCTGGACCTGATGAAAAGTTCACTCGTGTTCAAATCTCTGAAGAAGAAATCAGTAAAACTTAAAGGAGAACCGGAAAAATTGACAACCGAGGGACTGGCAAAGCGTTATGCTCACGAACCAGGCCACAAAGCTAAAAACTTTCAACATGGTGGAGTAAATGAAGACTAGGATCAAATTAAATCTGATATATACAGAGCAGCAGAAAAGATAGTCGGAAAAACTAAACCCAAAAACAAGAGGAAATGGATTACAGCAGATGTTATTGAACTTATAGAAAACATGAGATTATACAGAAATGTCACTGATGAAAAAGGGAAAGTTTAATAAAGAAGACAAAGGAATTTATCCAATAGAGAAGCTAGGAAAGCAAACGAAAATTTTCTTGAGGAAATGTGCAGGGAAGTGGAAGAAAACATGCAAAACGGAAGAACTGATTTAGCCTACAGAACAGCACATACATTATTTAACAAAGGTAAAACAACACTCTCAGGTACAATAGAAAATAAAGAGGGGAAAATACTGTTTGATGAAGACATGGTGAAGAGATAGAAAGAATACATTGAGGAGTTGTATGCCGGAACATCTCTTTCGGAAGAAGTAATAGGAAGAGAAGAGCAAGTAGACGAGGATGACAAGAGAGATGACATTCTGCAAGAAGAATTTGACAAAGGTGTAAAAGAACTACGGGACAACAAAGCAACGGGTATTGATGACATCCCTGCAAAACTAATAAAGAACGCTGGTGACAGCATGATAATGGTGCTGCTTCAACTTATCAGATCCATCTATAACACAGAAGAGATACCGACAGACTTCCAGAAATGTATCATTATTCCTATACCAAAGAAGGCAGCAGCTACAAAATGTGAACAGTACCGAATTTTAAGCCTAATATCACATGCATCAAAAATTCTCATAAAAATAATTCTGAGGAGAATTGAAGAGAAGGTGGAGATACGCTGAGTGATGATCAGTTTGGTTTCAGAAGGGGACTGGGAACAAGAGAAGCAATTCTGGCACTGAGACTCCTTATCGAAAAGCAATTACAGAAAAATAAACCAACTTATATTGTCTTTGTAGACCAGGAAAAGGCATTTGAAAACGTTATCTGGCAAGAGATGTTCAGAGTGCTGAGAAGACGTGGAGTGAAGTACACAGACATCCGTGTATCTATAAGAACGAGGTGGCAGTCATTAGGAACTCTCACCAGGAACAAGAAGCAAATATTAGAAAATGGGTAAGATAAGGATTTGCTCTCTCTCCTCTTATATTCAACGTTTACATCCATGAAGCAATTGGCCAAGTTCGAGAAACTATTGAAGTGGGGATCAAAAATAATAAGCAGAAGATAGACATGCTACGTTATGTAAATCCTATTGCTATAGTCACGGAGACAAAAAAAGATCTAGAGGAAGTCCTCAGAACAATGGAAAGGATTCTATGCTATCAGTAAGGTATGCGAATAAACAAGAAAAAGGCTAAAGTGATAGTATGCAGTACACAAGCAGAATATGAAACTCTGAGAATTAGAATTGGAAGAGAGGAGCTGGAAGTGACAGAGGAATTTACCTACCTGGGAAGCAAAGTCACAAGGGACGTAGAAGCCGGAAACAAATTGTGAGCAGAATACAACAGGCCAAAATTGCATTTAATCTGAGGAGGAACTTAATCACCAGCAAGAACATCAGTCTGAAAACAGGGAAACGTATCGTGAAAGCTTTCGTTTGGAGTGTGGCCCTGTACGGATGTGAAACTTGGACAACGGGAAGTAAAGAGAGAAGACGGGTAGAGGTCCTGGACATGTGATGCTATAGAAGGGTGATGAAGATCAGCTGGAGAGACAGAATGGTTCAAATGGCTCTGAGCACTATGGGACTTAACATCTGAGGTCATCAGTGGCCTAGAACCTAGAACTACTTAAACCTAACGAACCTAAGGACATCACACACAGCCGGCCGAAGTGGCCGTGCGGTTCTAGGCGCTGCAGTCTGGAACCGCGAGACCGCTACGGTCGCAGGTTCGAATCCTGCCTCGTGCATGGATGTGTGTGGTGTCCTTAGGTTAGTTAGGCTTAACTACTTCTAAGTTCTAGGGGACTAATGACCTCAGAAGTTGAGTCCCATAGTGCTCAGAGCCACATCACACACATCCATGCCCGAGGCAGGATTCGAATCTGCGACCGTAGCGGTCGCGCGGTTACAGACTGAAGCACCTAGAACCGCTCGGCCACACCGGCCGGCAGCTGGAGAGACAAAGTAATAAATGAAGACCTGCTTAGAAGAATACAGGAAACCAGATATCTTTGGAGGCACATCCAAACAAGAAGAAACAAACTTGTAGGGCATATCCTAAGACACAACAACATCATTGGAACAATAACAGAAGGAGCTATTGAGGGAAGGAATCGGAGGGGGTGACCAAGGTATCATACATGCAACAGATCATGAATGATGTTAGATGTAACACGTACATGGAAATAAAGAGGAAGCAGAAGAGAGGAATGGCACTCTGCTGCAAACCAACCTCAGGGTTGAACACTAAAAGAAGATCTAGCAGGCTTGCCTAGCATCTGCATTTCTGTTCAAGCATGCATTTCTCGCGGTGTTTTCATATTTTTATCGACTCCCTGTATATTACCTTTTTGAACTGCAACATTTCGAAACTAATTTTTTTCTATCATGATATGCGTTTTATTCTCCTAACTAATGTTGTTTCTTTGTTCGTAGCACTGGACGTTTTACTTAACCGACGGTTCGTTAAAAATTCATTGCAAAAGATATCGAAAGTCACAACCACGACTTGGAAGTACAGGGACAGATAGTCTGTGTACCAGCACGACACTATAGGCTCATAACGGCTTGAGACTGACCTGGGCGACTGAAATTTTTAATCGCACTGAATTTAGTTGCACTTACGATAAACTACTAACCATAACTGTGAAAGGGAGTCCTCATTTGCTTAAATAAGATGTTTATATAGCTCGTCCATAACATGGAAGGATCTCAAATGACGACGGGAGCAATAAAGAAAAGGAAAACCTTGGATATATCTTTAAGATAAAGCTCACACTGGAAACATAATGCAACATTACTAACATAGTTGAAAGCGTCGAGAAAAAGATTGCTGTAAGGATACTTCATAGATGAAACTTATAAACTTCTGTTGATGAAAATTCGGCTGTAAGAAGTGATGAAATGAAATACATTGAACATCCTTCAAGAAGACCTTATGAACTTCAACTAAAATGAAAGAAAATTGAAGATAATAATACCAATTTCCAAAGAAAGTGATGCTATTGTGGCTTTCCAGTTGACAAAGGGAAGTAAAGGACTCTAATACTTTCAATGCCAGAATAAAACGTACATTCCCATTTATCTGTTTTAATTTTTGTTGATGCGAATCTGCTACCCATTAGTGCTAGTAACAGAAACAATTACGCTTTTAAAACTAAAAATCTGCAGCTGAACTTTACTGCTAATGAAATGAGAAATTTCTTTTGCAAATTTTGCTCGTATCTGTTACTTTCAGTTTTTAGAAATGCACTGAAAAGATTGCCAGTTGTAAGAAAAAGATTACATACTTCTAATGGTATGGCCCGAAAGACATTATTGTAAATTATGAGGAACGTTGATGTTTCTGAAAATGATAAATTCAGTCCTAATAAAGTCGAACTTCTGTGACAATCACTGAATGAAAACTGGAAAAACTTCTGTTATATGGACAGTTAATGAGGCATTGATACAAAATAATGAAAGACATGGAGCAAAACAGCCTACACATAACGAGTCAACGGGATTCGGTTATACGGCCTGGTGTTTTTGGTCTCCCCACGTTTCTGAAGACTGAGCGAGGAGACGCAGCGGTTAAGACACTGGACACACGTTCGGAAGGGCTGGCGTTCAGTTCCTCTTATAGTCATCGATATTTAAGTTTTCCAGGTTTCTGTAATTAGTCTGGGGTATATGCTGGTATGTTTTCTTTGAAAAGGATTTCTTCCCAAATCCCATCTTCTCCTCGACTTCCAATGACCAACAACCTACTCTTCGACGAACGTTAGATGCCTTCGGTCCTTAAATGTAATTTGATCCACATCACCGTGTGAGAAGTGGTACTAGCATTATAAGAATCGATATTTTACCTGTTGTTTTGAATGTAGCAATTACTCTGCTGGAAGGAAATATCAGTTGTAAAATATTTTATCACAATTTCAATAAATTTTTATTTAATTTTTCATGTGTTAAGAAATAAACACGTCATACAAATTTCATGTGTTGTTTCCTTTTGCTGTAATCTAACACGACTGCTGTTCCAAAAATGGGATATGACAGATGTTGATCGATGCTGTCCTGGCACTATTGTTCAAAAACTGGAACATCCAGTTTTTTGAAAAACAAATATTTCACCATGTATAGTACAACGCTTTTTAGCGGCAAAGCGATAGGTAATGTAGAATAAGATTGTTTTCTCAGGGAAAAAAAAGAAAAAAAGAAAAAGGTACTGATCCCGAATGCGTTAATGAAAAACTATACATCTATTTCCGACCATTAGTTTCCTGTCTGAAAACGTTCAGTTTAGACTGTTCTACCATCTGTGCAATTGTCGTCCCAGAGTTTTGGCGCTATCTGCAGCCGTGATATGTGTATAGCTCATTTAAGATCAATTCACAGTGGTCACCGATGGAATGTCACGGAATGGAAGATGACGTCATTATCAAATGACGCTGTGTTCACACTAGGCGGAACGTCATGACGCCACGTCGCTTAGCTCACAGAACGGCGAGAACGGGTGTTCGAGATATTGTCCGCCTTAGGCCGGGGCCACACGAGCGGATTGTTTCCGCAGCGGTCGACGGCCTGCGGCTAGACGCAGAGTCCTGTAGCCATGCGGCTAGCAGCGGAATGTTCGTGCGGAGAGCCAAATATCTAGTCATCTATTTTGTCTCGAAAAAAATTGTTTCATGTAAACGAAGGAAAGCTACATCCGTCCATGTAGTTAGTTTCTCATTACAACTTATACTTTTCGTGTAAAAAATTAAAAACCCCTGTTTTGGAATTCGTCTGTGTTCTGCGCTACGCAATCTCTCTCATTCGATTGTGAGGAAGCTATTGGACGAAAAAAATTTATTTTTACGCATGTTATAGCCTGATATCACAGCTTGATAATGAACTGGTTTTCTTTTCGCTGCTGCCCATGGTTATCGTGATACTTCATAATTAAGTAAAATACAGCGCATATTTTGTAAAGTTTGCAGTAAAAAATGTCGTCGCTGGCTACTTTGCGTTTGGTGCATTTGAGGTCGTATAATGCTGCGTACGAATTGTAGCTAAGATATCGAAATTGTTTTTAACACTGGAAGGAGAGCCATATCTCTTTCCAGTCTCGAGTAATCGAGTGATATATATTGGCGCTTGGCCGCAGCTGCCTACGGCGCGCCACGCTCGAGGCGATTCTCGCTCACAATGCAGAGTTGTGCCGTGTTTATTTTCCGCATGTCGTCTATGAAGGCATTTACAGTCACACTTTATGTTAATGTTGCATCTTTCAGATGTTCATCATTTTAAAAGTAGAAAAAGACATTTGCAGATTCAGGTGCAGAGTTAGCTATTTGCTGTATGTGTCATTTTTTCTTGTCTACACTGTTTCATTCACGAAACATTAAATAACTATTATCAACACAATTTTTAAGAAAGTAAGTGAAGTCGACCTGGTAACTGTTTACCTTGCGATTAAATGACAATAGAGACGAGAAAAAAAACACACTTTTCATTCTAGTAAAGCGCGAAATGTTCTTAGAATGAAGATAGTTCGCCGTAGCCGCGAGGAGGCCAAGCAAATAGACGGAATTGTTCTCTCCTCCTTTTTTTCAAGGTGGTAGTCGCGATGGATGCTCGACACTGTGCAGTAGTGGCATACGTAGGGTTAAAAATACTGAAAAAGAGAAAAATACACCGAAAGTACTGGGTTCATCCCGTAGTGAGTAGTCGGTTGTTGCAAGGAGCGTTTTACGTTATATTTAACGAGCTACGAGAGGATGAAATGAAATTTTTCAACTATTTCCGAATGTCTTTCTCAAGCTTCGATGAATTACATCACACGCTTAGAAACGCTTTACAGAAGCAAGACACGAACATAAGACTCGCTATACCTTCAATGGAAATGCTGGCTACAACTTTAAGGTAAGTGAATTCTAATGTGTAAGTATCCTGTCTCAGCCAAAAATTATCTCAGCTAAAATTAAAGAAACCCAGTAATGTCTATCACTAGTTTTAACAACACTTTCATTTCAATTAAAAAAAAAATATAATGATTAGGTCAATAAACGAACAAGTTTAATTCTCTTTTCTTTATTGATATTGAATGAAATGTTACATGTAAATCTGTCTTTTGAGGATAAGAAACATCAATTAACTGTAAATGAAATTAACACAATGGACATGCAAAAAGGGAAAGTAACTCCTTTTAATTCACTTTTCTGTTAAAATCTTCTACTCAAGAGTCAGAATCAATAAGCTCTGGTGAAATAGAAGGCGATTGTTCTCTAGACGTCAGAATTCTTTCAGCTCGATACTGTTGAGACTGCATCTGCACTAATTGAGGAGCTGCACGCTGGTTGTACATATTTCCTTGTGTATGTAATGTTTGGAAATGTCCTGGGCTTACTGCATGCGTTGGTACATGTTGCATAGGTTGCTGACACGCTGCATAACAGCCATGAAATGGTTGCGATTTCGCGTTTCGGATGCGCTGAAGTAGGCGTAAAACTTCCATACGGAATTCTAGTTTTTGATCTAAATCAAACTTACGCAGCGTGGGCAACAAGGAATCAAAAAACGATTTGTCTTCGTCCTCAGCGGACGGAGAACGAATTGGAGGACTATCCAGAAATTTGCATAATTTAGCTTCAAGATCTGTTTTCACGCTTCTCACTTTCGTTTTCTTTTTTGGAACTGATGAGCCTACTGAAATCTGCTCAGGTGTTGAGGCGTCAACTGATGTTACTGGATTGCCGGTGTCGTCTTCTGCCAGGGAAAATTCCAAAGGATGTTCCAAGTGCCGAATTTCGTCTTCCTGTAGACTTGAAACTGAATCTCTTGTTTCTAAAACAGGTGCCAAGAACCCCAGCTGGTCGGCGTACACGTACTTTAATATTCTTACTGCTTCTGAACCAGATTTCTTCACTTTCCTTACATATTTCCGATAATAGTCCCTAATGTTACGCCACTTTTGTTGTGCCTTCTGGCCTACAAAGGAGAAAAAAAGAAACAGAAATTTGATGTAACTTTAAAATCTTTAACATCATTAAATAATGACTAAATATTGAACGTAATTTTTATACATTTATATCTTTCGTTTTAGGTATTTGGCTACTGGTTGTCGCTTAGTTGATCTGCACTATACATACAGAATAGGCAAGTCAACAGCCGGTGACATAGTGAGGAAAGTGTGCTGTGCGATTTGGGGCTGCCTGCGTGACAAGTGTCTGCCTCAGCCGACAGAGGAGGAGTGGAAGAATATTCCCAATGGATTCCAAATCCGTGCAAATTTCCCAAGGGGCAATCGATGGTAAACACATTCGGTTGGTCAAACCTAAGACGAGTGGTTCACTGTTTTATAATTATAAGGACTTCTATTCCATTGTTCTTTTAGCAGTGGCAGACTCAGATTATAGATTCGTTTTTGTTGACATTGGCTCGTTTGGAAAAGATTCAGACAGCACAATTTTTAAAAAATCTACCCTGTGGAAACGTCTGAACGGAAATACATTGTGTATACCAGAGCCCTCTGGTTTACCAAATGCCACTGGGATAGTTACACCGTATGTGTTTGTTAGTGACGAAGCATTTGGACTCTCAGAACACGTACTACGACCATATGGTGGTAAAATGTTGACACGCGAGAAGAGAATTTTCAACTACCGTTTGTCACGGGCTCGTAGGTACGTTGAATGTTCCTTCGGCATATTGTCGAACAAATGGCGCGTGTTCCAGCGAGCCATGAATGTGAAATTGGATTTTGCTGTTGACATAACAAAAGCATGTTGTGTTCTGCATAATTATGTGCGCGAGAGAGATGGGCACCAAATTGAAGACACATTTATTGTGAATGGATTTGAGACTGCAACAAACTTGGATGAAAGAAGAAGAAGTGTGTCAGCAATAAGAAACAGAGATCTAATGGCAAATTATTTTGTAAGTGAGGCTGGTGAAGTGCCTTGGCAGGACAGCAAAATCTGAGGTGTTACATAGAGCAGAAAATGAACTTTTTTATGCATTTTCCTTAATATTTACAGTTTTATTAATTTTATTGTTCTAGCTTATTATCGGTAATTACACCTGTAAATTCACCTGAAACTTAATAAAACTAACTAATCAGCTATTGTTGACTCTTTCATACACTATCCAGAAACTCGTTTGAGAGCAGTGCTTACTGAATCTGGTTTGTTTAATGTTCTATTTTTTGTGATTTATCACTCTGTCCAATATTGTAATTGTCCAAGGCGATCATGTGGCTTAATTCATGCGATGCAAAAGAATCGATACCATTATTGCCAATTCTTATATATTACTGCCCAAATATGCTGTTCTTTTCTATCGTTATATTTGTGCGTTGTTGTTACATTATCAATGTGTAACATGTCAACAACAATAGAAATGCAGGGCTTTCTCAACACTTATCACTGTTCAGCAATCTCTAAACAAAAATACTTAATGAGTTCCAGAAAACTAATTCGCTAACTATGTTGCAATTCAGAGTGATCTTTTAACCAACAGTATTATTCTAATAGTGGACGAAAAACTTACCAACGGATTTTTTCTCTGTGCTTGAATGATCTGCGAAATCATCGAATAATGCACAGCAGATTTCATGCCATGCTGCATCCTTCTTATTTCTGTCCTTGTATTCCTCGGTCCTTACATCCCAAATACAAGGCCTATTTTCCACTTCCATTATCAGAACCTCCATATCTATTTTCTCAATGTCTAGTGGGCACATCGTGGGAGTCACTTAGTAGTCACACGGGACGGAGCACGCAACTGCCTGCTGCAAATGGCCACTCTACTCCGCTCCCAGCACTGACTGCTGTCAGCTGGCCCTTCTCCGCACACCTGTGTGAAATGCCCAATTGATTCTCATGACCCATAGCGCTGCGTGTGCCGCAGCGGGTTTTCCGCCTCGCTATGGGCGATGCGGCTGGCAAGCGGCAAAATTCCGCGGCCGCAGACGTTCCGCCCCGTGTGGACTGCTGCATATACCCCATGCGTCATAGCGGTGCGGTCATTTACCGCGCGTCTGACGTTCCGCAGCTATTCCGCTCGTGTGGCCCCGGCCTTAGAGATGATGGGGGAGAGTGAACAACAGTGGAGGTTTCTGAAGTAACGACTAATGAGAGTAGAGACTGTTAGTGGCCAAAGCAAAAGCCACAATGTTTGTTCCTGAAGAGCTACTATGAAAAATTTATCACGCTCCTGAAAATAAAAAAATAAGAAAAACTGTCTTTCAATATTTCAAAACGTCAACATTTATTTTCTAGAGTGAATACATGCTTGCAGACACGTCAAACAAATTCTTTGAATTTGGATCACTTTCTAAATCCCAAATAACATAAAAAACTATGTTTTACTCCTTGAATAGAGTTGCCTTTTTCATATCATAAGAAGATTTATTTAATAAAATTTTTACCACCTGTAGTATTCATGTAGTTATTTACACACAGTGTAAGTTTTTTTCCCTTCCAGATATTGTAAAACCAAAATCTTTTCGGTTTAATATATTTGTCTTTTTTTTTTAGGGTTCCATACCTCATTCGAGAAAAAACCCTTATAACATACCTGTGGCATGATATTTGTTGTCTGTCTCTCTGGTAGTCTGACTGTCCGACTGTTATAAAACCTTTTTCTCAGGAACGGGTGAATACATCAAGTTGAAATTTGCCACTTGCGGTCTCTTGGCAGTGCAAAAAACTGAAGCTTTTAAGTCAACGCTGTCAAAAGATACGGCCATTTATGGCACATATTTTGATACTCTCAAACTGGCTCATTAAAATCTATAGGGTACTTCCCGTTGACGTAGAATCACGAAATTTGGAAAGAAGTAAGGTTTCCCAGTACAAGTAAAGGGGAAAAAATCAGAAAACTGTTAATCTGTAATTATATCGAACGAAAGAAATCTTTTACTTGTCATTTGTTATCCGACTTCAAGCTTGAAATTAAAACACATTTATAAATTCTTGGAAACCCTGGGAGCATCAGTGTCGATAACAGCAACAATCGTCGATTCCCCGAATGGATGAATTTTCTACACACATAACTAAGTCTGTACTGTGCCAATAGTGCGCGAATCCTGCTCCAGCCTGGCCTGTTTTTCTGGAATGACATCAATAGAAAAAATATCGCAGTCCTCATGCAACCTTATTAATGTGTCTCCGACACAATACAAACAAAAAATATAGTCGAAAAATACACAAAAGCACAAAATTCGCTACTATAACATGGCAGCGCGCTATGCCAGCAGGTGATACTACCGTCCTCCTCATCAACATAACGGCAAAACTTCCTTTCATAAAAACCTTGACGATGGTTCGGCTCTATCCTTCTGCCAACATGTATGAATGCCACCATTTGAAATGCATTGTGGAATGCTCTGACGTTCCACTCCGTTCTGTGTCTACCTTTAGTGGGGCGAGCTCTAAAGGTATGTCCTGAATGTACCTTCAGGAAGTCGATGACATGAGAAAGTTCTTGTACTCTCACAACCACTAAATGAACAACTAAAATAATTCAGCGTCACATACAACTTTATAATATGGTCAGCCACAGCTGTTGGAATTCGTGGTAAATTGAACGTTAATATTGGTGATTTATTGACGACCGGTTTCGCTGCGTTAAAGCAGCATTTTCAGGTGATTAGTAGCACCACACAGATTAGCACACGGAGACGCTTCAGTATTCGTAGTCACTGAACCCAACCCCGTGAATAGGGTAAATGGCCAACAAATAGTAACTGGCAGAGCACTGGGGCGAATAGTGCAGAGGATGACGCACAACAACAAACTAGTCAGAATAGAGAGTGAACATCAAATAGGAGCCCCATTCATAATGGCAAACCCTGTCATTGGCTGTCGCGAGGGCAGAACACTGGAGGTTCTACCCTCTCACTGACAGCTTCCAGTGTCTAACCCCGCAACAGCGAACAACAGGGTTTGCCATTATGAATGGGGCTCCTATTATCTGATGTTCAGTCTCCGTTCGGACCAATTTGTTGCTGTGCATCGTCCTCTGCACTACTCGCCCCAGTCCTCTGCCAGGTGTTATTTGTTGGCCAATTCCCCTCTTCATGGGATTGGGTTCTGTGACTACGAACGTTGGGGGCATCTACGTGTGCTAATCTATGTGGCGCTAATAACCACCTGAAGATGCTGCCTTAACGCTGCGAAACCGGTCGTGTATAAATCATAAACTAACAGCTGTTTGCGGTTGTATTCGTGTTCAATTTACTATCAGTTCGACATCAGTCTGATACCTTGTCCGCTGCTCGTGGTCGTGCGGTAGCATTCTCGCTTCCCGCGCCCGGGTTCGATTCCCGGCAGGGTCAGGGATTTTCTCTGCCTCGTGATGACTGGGTGTTGTGTGATGTCCTTAGGTTAGTTAGGTTTAAGTAGTTCTAAGTTCTAGGGGACTGATGACCACAGATGTTAAGTCCCATAGTGCTCAGAGCCATTTTTCAGTCTGATACCAGTCCGTTGTTTTGTCGCCGAGCACCGCTGCGTACGACATGGGGGCATATGTTGCTATAAGGCTTACGGCAGAGCGATGCAGTTCGGTGGGGACTCAGCCGGGACGGGATCCACGTGCCAGACGGGCACAGAGCTGTTTAAATATAGCGGTCGCAGGCAGGTGCCCGCCAGTTCAGCAAAACAATCGAGAGTGCCTGCCGCCGCTGGCCGCGCGCCCGGAGGCGCTGTCCTCACGCTTCACACGTCTGTGTGGGTGGACACAACACTCCCTCTCTTTGCAGCGCAGTGTTCGCCGATCAGCGTTAGTGTGGCGGCAGAAGTCAAATTTCCCAACAATGCTTTGCAGCAGAAGTAATAATTCTACGACCTCTATAAGTACCCAACTACACTCACGTTCATAAATTAAGGATAACTGCAGAATGTGGTGACACACAACGTGACACTACACAAAACTAGCGCTAATAACATAGGCACATAGGGAACACACACGACACATATCTGTAAGTCAACGGTATTGCTGATACGTTGAGAAAACCGTCCCGGAACACATGTGCTACAAAACGCCACTGTTTCTTGCGCATATACCCCGACATCGATATGGGATATGATCACCATGCACACGTACACAGGCCACACAACGGGTTGGCATACTCTGGATCAGGTGGTCGAGCAGCTGCTGGGGTATAGCCTCCCATTCTTGAACCAGTGCCTGTCGGAGCTCCTGAAGTGTCGTAGGGCTTTGAAGACGTGCAGCGATACGTCGACTGAGAGCATCCTAGACGTGCCCTATGGGGTTTAGGTTTGGAGAAGAGGCAGGCCACTCCATTCGCCTGATACCTTCTGTTTCCAGGTACTCCTCCACGATGGCAGCTCGGTGGGGTCGTGTGTTATCATCTACCAGGAGGAAGGTGGAACCCACTGCACCCCTGAAAAGGCGGACATATTGGTGCAAAATGACGTCCCGCTACACCTGACCTGTTACAGTTCCTCTGTCAAAGACGTGCAGGGGTGTACGAGCACCAATCAAAATCCCATCCCACACCATCAAACACAGCCTCCATACAGTTCTCTTTCAAGGGCATTAAAGGGTTGGTATCTGGTTCCTGGTTCACGCCAGATGAAAACCCGGCGAGAATCACTGTTCAGACTATACCTGGACTCGTCCGTGAACATAACCTGGGACCACTGTTCCAATGACAATGTACTTTGTTCTTGACACCAGGCTTTATGGGCTCTCCCGTGACGAGAGGTCAGTGGAATGCACCTTGCATGTCTCCGGACGGATAAACCATGTCTGTTCAGTCGTCTGTAGCCTGTGTGCCTGGAGACATCTGTTCCAGTGGCTGTGGTAAGGTCCCGAGCAAGGCTACCTGCAGTACTCTGCGGCCGTCTGCTGTCTCTGATGGTGTATCGGTCTTCTTGTGGTGTTGTACACTGTTGACGTCCCATACGGTAGCGCCTGGACACGTTTCCTGTCTGCTGGAATCGTTTCCATAATCTTGAGATCACACTTTGTGTCACACGGAGGGTCCCTGCTACGACCTGCTGTATTTGACTAGCCTCCAGCAGCCCTAGAATTCTACCCCTCATAACGTCATCACTATGTGTTCTTTCAGCCATTTTCAACACACACTCACCAGTAGCAAGCTTGAAAACCTCCTCACACTTACTCGCTGCACCGTACTCTGACACGCACCTCTGTGTATGTGGACTGCTGCCAACACCACTGTGCGACGACCGCAGGTGAAATGCACCGCATGGTCATACCCCGAGGTGATTTAAACCCGAAAACTGCCCACCAGAGCGTTATTTCACCATGTATCAGCATTATCCTTAATTTATGAGCATGAGTGTAAATGTCGTTGTTCCGGTGACTGCGTCCTTTTGTGAGTGGTCAGCGTGTTTGATTCCTACACAGAGGATCCGAATTCGTCATTGGCACCGTCAAAGAAAGTTTTCTGGAAAGAGTACCAGTTTCACGCCGACAGCTGATGAGTTACTTGAATGGCTCCAGTTATATTAACGGTAATAACAGCCGAGAGATTGGGGCGTTGATAACGTACCACTCCAGTACTTTCGCCTAATATTGGAGGTAAAGCTGCAGCCGGTCATTACACTATGGTCTTACAGAATCTAGAACTCGAAAATGAACAGTTTCTGTGTCGAAACTCCCTGGCGATTAAAACTCTGTGCTGGACTTCTCTTTCGTGCTCCACAGAGAGTCATCCAGGCCTGACTGACGAACTGCCCTCACAGCTTTACTTCCGTCAGCACCTCACCTACCTCCCCACGTCACAGAGGTTCTCCTGCATATTGTGCGGAATTAGCACTCCTGGAAGAAAGGATATTGTGGAGAAATAGTTTAAGCACAGGCTAGGGAACTGTTTCCAGGATGGTGAATATCTCTGGCACAACCGATTTTCGGTTATATCTTTTCTTTTTCATTTGACCAGGCTGTTGAAAGCGCTCGAAACAGCCTGTTACTGAAATAACCAATTTTAGGTTTGTTATTTCGTGTAATAAAGACTAAAAAATTCTGACTCCCTCAGTTTCAGGATACATAGAGTGGAAATATTAAATTAAATAGGCAAATAAAAGAAAACTTAGTCCGTCCACCGTTCGCTGCCTTCCTCGAAAAGTGATATGCAGTTGAGTACCACAAAAAATCACCAAACTATATCGATTGATTCTAAGCTTTTAAGACTCTGCCCAAAAACCATGTTGTTATATGGGATCATATCACTATTTGGACATTACAAATAGTCACTGGTAAAGGGTCGAAAGCTCGTCTAAAGAACTCTATTTTGCGTGTTCATTTTGCGTTTTCAGGGGCTAAAAGCAGATAAAGGCACCAGATCAGCTACGTTCTGTTTTCTTTTTTGTATATTATGGATGATTGTTGTTAACCCTTTAATTTATTACTGTTGCCATAATTTTTTCCTCTTTTATTATTTCCTAGAAATGACAGACAAATCTTAATCTTTTAAAGCAAACAAAGCATTGTAGTTCATTGCTACGTCACTTAGTGCTATTCTGCAATACAACGGGTGTCCCCGACGACAACGAGAAACTACCATATAGGCCATGTAGGGGCCAAATATTATACACTGCACGTACATGCGTGTCTTAAGCGACGACACATGGCGACAGGGACGTTATTGTTTCAGCAGCGCTGTATCAATTCTTATACCATCTAATGAATGGTTCAAATGGTTCTGAGCACTATGGGACTCAACTGCTGAGGTCATAAGTCCCCTAGAACTTAGAACTACCTAAACCTAACTAACCTAAGGACAACACAAACATCCATGCCCGAGGCAGGATTCGAACCTGCGACCGTAGCGGTCGCGCGGTTCCAGACTGTAGCGCCAGAACCGCTCGGCCACCAGCGGCCGGCCATCTAATAAATGATAATTAATTGAATCCCTCAGCTGCCGACAGGTGTTGTTGATATACCTCGATGAGGACAGCTGAAAATGTGTGCCCCAACCGGGACCCGAACCCGGGATCTCCTGCTTACATGGCAGACGCTCTTTCCAGCTGAGCCACAGAGGACACAGTTACTATCTTCATATATATATAGTTAAAGGCTACCCAGCCATTGCCCTTTGTCTGTGCGAATGCGCGCACGTGGCCCGAACTCTTACGGGAATCGTCACCTTAGTTTGCGCGAGTAATGACTGGATGGGCAAATATCTATTAAGTACATTACGTATGTAGACTGTGGACAGTTGGGAATGTGGGTCTCACGGGAAGCGTGCAAGGGATAAGTCCCTGCAGTTGCGCTATTCATCGGTGTATATCACACCGTCGAGGTATATCAACAACTGTCGGCAGCTGAGGGTTTCAATTAATTATCATTTATTCTAGAGAAGCTGCACGGTCATCAATGGTATCTGTTCTTTCGAGAACAGTCACTATCTTCATATAAACTACTGGCCCTTAAAACTGCTACACCAAAAAGAAATGCAGATGATAAACGGGTATTCATTGGACAAATATATTATACTAGAACTGATATGTGATTACATTTTCATACAGTTTGGGTGCATAGATCCTGCGAAATCAGTACCCAGAACAACCACCTCTGGCCGTAATAACGGTCTTGATACGCCTGTGCCTTGAGTCAAACAGAGCTAGGATGGCGTGTACAGGTACAGCTGCCCATGCAGCTTCAACACAATACCACAGTTCATCAGGAGTAGTGACTGGCGTATTGTGACGAGCCAGTTGCTCGGCCACTATTGAGCAGACGTTTTCAGTTGGTGAGAGATCTGGAGAATATGCTGGCCAGGGCAGCAGACGAACATTTTCTGTATCCAGAAAGGCCCGTACAGGACCTGCAACATGCGGTCGTGCATTATCCTGCTGAAATGTAGGATTTCGCAGGGATCAAATGAAGGGTGGAGCCACGGGTCGTAACACATCTGAAATATAACGTCCACTGTTGAAAGTGCCGTCAATGCAAACGAGAGGTGACCGAGACGTGTAACCAATGGCACCCCATACCATCTCGCTGGGTGATACGCCAGTATGGCGATGACAAAGACAAGCTTCCAATGTGCGTTGACCTCGATGTCACCAAACACGGATGCGACCATCGTAATGCTGTACACAGAACCTGGATTCATCCGAAAAAATGACGTTTTGCCATTCGTGCACCCAGGTTCGTCGTTGAGTACAACATCGCAGGCGCTCCTGTCTGTGATGCAGCGTCAAGGGTAACCGCACCCTTGGTCTCCGAGCTGATAGTCAGTCCATACTGCTGTAAGCGTCGTCGAACTGTTCGTGCAGATGGTTGTCGTCTTGCAAATTTCGCCATCTGTTGACTCAGGGATCGAGACGCGGCTGCACGATCCGTTACAGCCATGCGGATAAGATGCCTGTCATCTCGACTCTAGTGATACGAGGCCGTTGGGATCCAGCACGGCGTTCCGTATTACCCTCCCGAACCTACCGATTCCATATTCTGGTAACAGTCATTGGATCTCGAACAACGCGAGCAGCAATGTCGCGATACGATAAACCGCAATCGCGATAGGCTACAATCCGACCTTTATCAAGGTCGGAAACGTTATGATACGCATTTCTCCTTACACGAGGCATCACAGCAACGTTTCACCAGGCAACGCCGGTCAACTGCTGTTTGTGTATGAGCAATCGGTTGGAAACTTTCCTCATGTCAGCACGTTGTAGGTGTCGCTACCGGCGCCAACCTTGTGTGAATGCTCTGAAAAGCTAATCATTTGCATATCACAGCATCTTCTTCCTGTCGGTAATATTCGCATCTGTAACACGTCATTTTCGTGGTGTGACAATTTTAATGGCCAGTAGTGTATATTATGCTGATACCATCTGTTTACAATTCGTTTCTGTCGGCATTGTTATTTAAATAGCACTGATCGCCTTTCCCATTTTCTGTAATAACGCAATATTTCAAATCAATGCAAATTTTACGAGTAAAAATCACGCCTTTTTAAAAGAGGTTTATTTAAGAACGAGACATGTTAACGCTGCTGATACAGCTAATTGGCAATTTTACTTGGTCATTAGTAAAAAATAAAAATAAAAACTTTATAACCTAGATCAAATAGGTACCGGTTCTTCAGAAGTAAAATACCGGTATCGGTTTTAACCTGTCGGATTTTCTCGCCCCCAATATTTCTGCATGACACCGCAGTGATTAAGACACTGGACTCTTATTCAGGATGCGGTAGTGCCTGACGGTTACCTTCCAAACAGCAGTCCATACGAGCAAACCAGTTACGAATTTGCCTGATATTGTTCATACTATAGGTACTTCGGCTATGCACACCTCTGTCTGCACAGCTCGATGTAGTCACAGGATCGAGCCGCGAACGTCTGCTTTGATGCCCTGCAGCTAATTTGCTGCAAATAACAACCCGTAACTGTGATCCTGCAGTCAAACAGTTTGTGCGTTGGCTATAATTCTGATTGAATAAGATACACAGAAATATGAAACAGAAGTTAAATGAATAATTAAACAACAAGGAATCTATTCTAACATCTGTAATTGATGTAGACGGCAGAGAATTACGTTGAATAACGTTTATTCAAGAAATGACTTCTCAAATAATTGGGAAGCTGTCTTACGATATTCAGTTAAAACACAGACAAAAATACCATTATCAAATGCAGTAAAATTGCGTTGAGAGCGTTATGAGAATGGTAGAAAAATCCGAGACTAAATAGTCGTAAAATATTTGTGAAATATAACTCCATTTTGTAATAACCATTTACGAACATTTAGCAGCACAAAGCAGTTCAGAGGTCAACATGATGATTCACAAATTAACACACGCAAAGCAAAGAATAGTAACTCATACGCTGTCTTTTCTCAGTTTTGTAAATCAGGCGGTGAAAGTTAGAGCCCTACTCTGGATCACATTCAGACTCTCGAAATATACAGTCCTTTCAAAAGTAGTGAAGCGGCAATTCACTGTCAAGAATCAGTCATCTATATCATTGAATCATGAACATTACCATAGGCGGGTCTGCCTTCTTCCAGCGCTCGGCCTAAAGTTTCCTGTGAAATATTAACTTCTATTGTTTTAAAGATATTGTGATTTGTTGTGTAATTGGATGCATCTCATTTTTATGACATCGCGAATGTATTCAGATTTGCATCAATATTTAATGTGAGTTATTGTCTAATCTCAGACAGCTGAAACTTAGCCTTCTTTAAGAATGTGTGACACTCCGCCATTTCTTGGAGCATTTCGTGCACAAAGGCCATGCAAGTAACAGCTGCCCTAATTCCCAGCTTAGGGGTTTTCCTCATCTCCGGCCATGGCCTCCTTGTACCGGTCATCTAGTCGGAAGCAGGAACTGCCACAGCATGCACTGAGCCCTTGGGCCCATTAGTGACCAGCTGTACATCAAACACACCTTACCTCTATGCAGCCGATTAGCGTGCCTACATACCCATAACCTTATAAGGAGAACAACGGTTCGAATCTCTGACCGGCCATCAGATTTAGGTTTTCCGTGGTTTCCCTACATTGCTTAACATGAATGCCAGGATAGCTCCTTTAAATCTGCGCTGACTGGACTGGAAACTGGAAGATTAAAACAGTGTGTCGGACCTGGAGCTTAACAAGACACCAACACGCAGGTACACAACTCGAACACCAACCCAACGACCCACAGTACACATTCACTCACCACAGAGACCACACAGGAGCCCACAACAACTCCAGAAACAATTGATTCACAAGACAGAGCAAACCCGACGCCAACACAAGCACCAGCGGCCGCCAACACCACCAGTAGCCCACAGGCCGACACATCCAACATCAACACTGCATTCCAAATAATAACTGAGACGTTACTCCATGGACTCGCAGCCACTGAAATAATCATGATGATGTGGAAGGGGGGTCACAACTCCTCATGTGCAGTTCATGTCGGACTCGCTCAACTGGTCTTACAAACTATTCTCACACCACTGTTTACACCAACTGAAGGACAACGCACCACACCAGCCCCGCAACGCAGATGATAACATAGGTCCTGTTGTGGGATACGAACGGGATCTTACCCAAAAGAACCGAATTGGTAGCGTTCATGGAGCACAAGAGCATCCGAATCTCTCTCGTGCACGAGACACTGCTTGCCTATGTACCAACCAAGCGGACAGCAGGAAGGTGGGCGGCACAGCCATCATCATACACAAAGACTCTCGGACATCGACCTGCCTGCGCTTGAGAGACTACAGGCTATGGACGTCATGGCCAAGTTCAACGGAGCTAACACTACTCTGGTGTCACTTTACAACCCACTTAAAACAAAGTAACACGCGATATCAACACAGTTATCAACATAATCACGGTAACACGCGATATCAGCGCAATTATCAACATAGCACGGCGGATAATCTCCGCTGGAGATTTAAAGACAAAACATCCCGACTGGAATTCACGAATACATACCTCCAATGGCAAGAAACTATACGAAAATGGACTAGGCCGAAGCTACATTATACACACATCAAAAAAGTTTCGCATCACCCCAGTTCCCAGAACTCCTGACTGCGGATATTGTATCACAGACACAGTCCCTTCGACTGCTCAGAGATGTCACTAAAGCCACCCAAAGATGTTAAATCCATGCATGAGAAGCACCTAAATACAGAGGTGTCCGACAGCCGAACAGTTGCAGTCATTCCATTGGGAAGGAGGTACGTGGATCGTGTTGTCAGTAGTTCAACCATGCCTACACGATCAATACCGCGGTTCAATCGCGTCCGCATTGTTAGTCTGTGGCAGGAAGGGCTCTCAACATGGAAAGTGTCCAGGCGTCTCGGATTGAACCAAAGCGATGTTGTTCAGACATGGAGGAGGTACAGAGAGACGGGAACTGTCGATGACAAGCCTCGCTCAGGACGCCCAAGGGCTACTACTGCAGAGGATGGCGGCTACCTACGGATTATGGCTCGGAGGAACGCTGACAGCAACGCCACCATGTTGAATAATGCTTTTCGAGCTGCCACAGGACTTTGCGCTACGACTCAAATTGTGCGCAATAGGCTGCATGATGCGCAACTGCACTCCCGACGTCCATGGCGATATCCATTTTTACAATCACGACACCATGCAGCGCAGTACAGATGGGCCCAACAACATGCCGAATGGACTGCTCATTATTGGCATCATGTTCTCTTCACCGATGGCTGTGGCATACGCCTTCAACCAGACAATCGTTGGAGACGTGTTTGGAAACAACCCGGTCAGGCTGAACGCCTTAGACACACTGTCCAGCGAGTGCAGCAAGATGGAGGTTCCATTCTGTTTTGGGGTGGCATTATGTGGGGCCGACGTACTCCGCAGGTGGTCATGGAGGGCGTCGTAACGGCTGTACGATAGGTGAATGCCATCCTCCGACTGATAGTGCAACCATATCAGCAGCATATTGGCGAGGCATTAGTCTTCATGGACGACAATTCGCGACCCCATCGTGCACATCTTGTGAATTTCCGAATGGCTCGACTAGAGTGGCTAGCATGTTCTCCAGACATGAACCCTAACGGACATGCCTGGGATAGATTGAAAAGGGATGTTTATGGACGACGTGACCCACCAACCACTCTGAGGGATCTACGCCAAATCGCCGTTGAAGAGTCTGACAATCTGGACCAACAGTGCCTTGATGAACTTGTGGATAGTATGCCACGACGAATACAGGCATGCATCAACGCCAGAGGACGTGCTACTAGGTATTAGAGGTACCGATGTGTACAGCAATCTGGACCACCAACTCTGAAGGTCTCGCTGTATGGTGGTACAACATGTAATGTGTGGTTTTCATGAGAAATAAAAAGGGCAGAATTGATTATTATGTTGATCTCTACTCCAATTTTCTGTACAGTTTCCGGAACTCTCGGAACCGAGGTGATGCAAAACTTTTTTTGATGTGAGTACTAGGGCCGGACGTCCCCACGTATGTGCCTGCACAGGCCCAATTCAGGCAAGACGTGTTAGACGTAGTCCTCATCATGGGCATCATACGCACATTCAGCATTATGGCTGAAAACGATCTGAACACAGACCACATGCCTGTGATACTTTACACGGAAGGAAGACTACAAGACACGGAACCACACGGAATACTGAACCACAAGTGCGTGGAGTGGACTCTGTGGCAGCGTACCAGGAGTCCATTCAATAAACTGCACTTTAAGGGGCTCCGGAAAGGCTCAAAATCATGAAAAGTTCAATTTTTACTTTTTTGCGTTTTCTGAATCTGCAGACTATTACCTTTTAATAGATATATAATTTATTCAATTCCGAAGACTACAACTATTTTTAAATTTTTTTTGAAATGTGTTCTACATGGGCGTGACCCACTGTGGCGCTGTTAAACTGCTGTCAAATGGTGTTATTATTAACGTTCGTGTTCATCAGGTACATTTTAGTGATGTGAGATAAAGTATGTGTTGTGGCTAACCTGTGATGGTTCAATATATATCGCTGGTGTGATTGTCGATTGTTTCATGTTTATTTACTCTGTCGTTATCTCGAAAATATTCGTAATTAATTCTGTTTCTTGAGTCTCTGTTTTGTTGAAGTATAATAATGAGTAAAAGTAAAGTTATTAGAAATCCTCTGAAGGCTTTTAAGAAAAGGAGAAATGTTGGAAAGCCAAAGGTATGTGTTATTACTGTAAACAATAAAGACGACGAAAATCCCCAACATAGCTTGTGTCCCAAAGAAGAAGACAGTTGGTGTAAATATAACAAAGGATTGCTAACTGGTGAAGTGTACACTCATAAGCATAGTCTGCCTCATGCAATAATGGAGGTGATAAAACCTATTTTCAGAGACTTAGCAGCACCTGAACTGTTGAAAAAGTGTATTCACGGAAAAACTCAAAACCCCAATGAAAGTGTAAATAGTGTTATATGGTCGAGAATCCCCAAGACTGTATTTGTTGGAATAGAAACACTTCACTTTGGTGTGTATGATGCTGTTGCGACTTTCAATGATGGCAACATTGTAAGGTGCAAGGTATTTAGAAATATGGGAATGAAGATAGGTTCTAACATGGTACGAGCGATGCTTGCTTTAGACAAGGAACGCCTTCGGGCTGCAGACAGGGCTGTAAAGAGTCTAGAAATACAAGCAAGAGTAAACAGGAGGAGGAACAAGAGGAAGCTGGAGGAGGAGTTTGCAGAGGATGAAGATAATCCATCCTATGGACCTGGAATGCACTAAAAAGTTAATCCAATCTTTGTCGCTCGATTCCCAAAACTACTCATACTAATTACATGTTTTCTAAGGATCTTCCAAACATATTTGTTTCAAACTTTCAGTAAATGTTACACAGTACCTTCTGCATAATTTAACACAGACTTTTTCCAAAAAACTGTATATTTTTGAATATATAAATAAAAAATTGCATAAAAATGTTGTGAATTTTCATTACAATTGAAAAAAAAATCATCTTTAATAACTGAACTAAAATTTTGTAAAATCCCTGTGTTAAGTTGTAGCCCATATTCCAATAAATAATCTGTAAAATGTTCAACTTCCTACCTCAAATACTTTGTGAGGAAAGATGTAATTTATAAGCGTTATTTTAACATTGCAAGTATAGGGCGTTCCGGAGCCCCTTAACAGACTACAGGGACTAATACGGGAGAAAATACAAACATTTAGCCGGCCGGTGTGGCCGAGCGGTTCTAGTCACTTCAGTCTGGAGTCGCGCGACCGCTACGGTCGCAGGTTCGAATCCTGCCTCGTCATGGATGTGTGTGATGTCCTTAGGTTAGTTATGTTTAAGTAGTTCTGAGTTCTAGGGGACTGATGACCTCAGATGTTAAGTCCCATAGTGCTCAGAGCCATTTGAACCACTTTGAACAAACATTTAGAAACCAACAGTTGGGGCAGAAACTAGCAGGGCTACATGCCACACGTCCTGGCGTGTGGAAGCTAGCCATACACTTCACCATGGAGCAACACTGCATTCCTACTCTACAAGGCCCTGACGGCCCTGCATACACCGCAAAGGGGAAGGCAGAGCTTATGGTCAGAACACTTGCAGCGTCTGTCATGCCGACTCAGGTTCCACCAGATCCAGCATTCACACTTGGCATGGAGCAGGAGATTACACGACTTGTAGCCCACCCCGCACGGAACGAGATCAGACGTACTACCACAAATGAAATCACATGGGCTGGCAAGCATTCCAATGCTAGGGAAGCCCCTGCTCCCTATGACATGTAGTTAGCACACTGGACTCACATTCGGGAGGACGACGCTTCAAATATCCTTCCAGCCATCCTGATTTACGTTTCCCGTGATTACCCTAAATCGCTTTAGGAAAAATGCCGGGATGGTTCCCTTGAAAGGGCATTCTTCCCCGTTTTTCCCTCATCTAATGTGGTTGATGACCTCACTGTTTGGTCCCCTTCCCCGAACCAACCAACCAACCAACTAACCCAATGGCATTCAAAACCGTGTACTCCAGGAGCTCACAGATAGAGATACAACACCAACACTTCTCTGACTTTCGAAGGCGGACAAAGTCCTGATATTCAGGAAGTCAGGGAAAGACCTACCCACAAAATTACCGATCTATCAGTCTGCTGTGCTCGCTCAGCAAGATTGTCGAGAAGATAATACTAAAACGCAACACTAGGCACTGCATCGCCAACGACACTCTGAGGCCGAAGCAGTTCGGCTTTAGGAATCACCGCTCTACAACACAACAAGTCCTTCACGTAGTGGAACGTATAACACACGGCCACAACGCGAACAAAGCCTCAGGGTCTGTGTTCCTGGACACTGAAAAAGCTTTCCACCGTCTCTGGCACAACGGCCTCATACGCAAGCTAAGCGATGCTGATTTCTCCGACAGGCTCGTACGTCTCATACACTCATATCTCACCAGCAGATGTTCCAGCACTGCCGTCCAGGGCAAACAGTCGACACGACACGCTATTCAAGCTCGAGCACCCCAGGGAAGCATACTGGGGCCCACCTTGTTCGGCCTCTACATTAATGATCTACTAGCAACACAGCATACGACGTTAGCCATCTGTGCGGATGACACAGCAATCCTTGCGCGAGATTGGAAACCGTCGAACATAAATTCACGATTACAGAACTGCCGTGCCTTGGTTCGAACGATCACGTAGTAAAGTAAACGTCGACAAGTGCGAAGCAGTTTTGTTCACACACAGACCGCAACTACTGCGCTAACATCAGCACTGTAGACATGCACGCCCAATACGTTTGCGTGAGCAAATTAGATACGCCTGTGTCTGACTGGACTGGAAGCTTACATGGGGGTACCACATAAAATACGTTGCCAACAGAACGCGCGCAAGGCTCGAACAACTCTACCCTATACTCAACAGGGGAAGTACACTAAACAGGAAGATATCGAGCTCCTTATACATGACACTGATCAGACCTCTAATGACATACACAGCTCCTCTCTGGGGATACGCAGTTCCTACACACCTGTACCACCTGCAGGTCACACAGAACAAACTGCTACGCATCAGTAGCAACTCTCCACTCTATACTTGCACCGCGGATCTGCACAATGAAAATCGGCTTCAAACCCTCAAGGAAGTATTAAAAAAAACTTTCCACATGACTATACAGGATTCGAGACACTCGAACAATCCTTTCTCCTTACTCTGATCACAACCACAAGTGCAAGCATAAGCAACCAGAGACACTGTTATCTATGGCCTAACCACCTATGGCGAGCCAATACACCATCACAAGCGACAACATCGGTGAGCTTCTGCACATCAGCAATACTGACTGGACATGCATGCTGCTATCACAGCCGACCTACAGGCAACTGCACGGAAGCCGATAAACTAGCATGCTAACGCACAAACAAACAGCCTGCACTAACCTACACTGCGCATCCGGTATATGACCTATCGGACACTAACAGATGAAGAACTCAACTGTTACAGGTTGACCGAGAAAACAACGCCCGTACCCAGGTGGAGCTGCGAAGTGACAACGCATCGCATTGTCAAAGGTATCCGCCTGCATGATACCCACAACTAACTTACCCAACCCTTGCATGCTCCGTCGCAGATAGCTAGCAATCCGCTACTTCTCTTACTGCCCGACCATACTATCGCACTTTGCCTTGGCACTTTTCTTCCTCTGCCCTTCAAACCGCTATCCTTCGTTCAGTTTTCGGCCCAATCTATACCCAGATGAGCGCGCATTAATGGTTATTCATAACCAGACACACGCAGACATTGCAGTACCCACTTCCTGCGTACCCACTTCCTGCATCACTTGAATTACTTCCACAATACTCAGTTACTTATTTTACATTTGCTGATGTCCACCTTACAAACTCTTTTCAACACACGCACATTCTTGCGTTCAACTGACCTTTCAAGTCCACTGCCAAACTGACAGCGAACTGACACTTGCTGTAAATAAATGTACCATATTGTGCATACAAAGGAGAATAAATTCAGTTCTGTTCTATTACAGTATCGCTGGAAACAGTAACTACCATAAAATAATCAAAATATCCACGGGTGTACTGCCGGTCTACAGTGTCCAACGGGCACAATATTTCGGCGATCATACATGTCGCCATCATCAGGACTGAGCTCCTGTGAACGTGCCGGCACGGAGATCCGTACGCTATGGCTGCTCATGGGGAACTGGGTACGGTCGCGGCGGCGGCCGCCGCGACCGAACCCAGTTCCCCCTGAGCAGCCATAGCGTACGGATCTCCGTGCCGGCACGTTCACAGGAGCTCAGTCCGTCAGTTCACCTGATGATGGCGACATGTATGATCGCCGAAATATTGTGCCCGTTGGACACTGTAGACCGACAGTACACCCGTGGATATTTTGATTATCAAATACGCCGGGAGAAACTCAAGAATCATACCATAAAATACATACGAGTAAGCGTCCGGAGCGAACTAAATTGGAACGGCTACATAAAAGATAATGTAGGAAAAGCATATGCCAGGTTGAAGATCATTGGTACAATCTTAAGGAAAAACGTGTTTCACAAAACATTACTATTGATAAACTCGCATACTTGATTGGTTTTGGCTGACCTGTGAAGCAGCCGCGTCAATATAATCCGACCCATTGGAGAGTCGCTGTTCTACTCGGGAAAATATCTGCCAAGCTGATAGTGGGGCGAATTGGGGACCCCCAATTGGGAATAAATGGGTGGTGCTTACTAGTTCCTGCGTACTGGTTACAACCAAACGAAACCTCCCAAAAACTTTGGTCGGAACAAGTCGATTGTAACCATACTTATTTATTTCTAGGAGAACTTGCTTTCATGAGAACGTGGTCCCAGTCAAAAAATAAATTGTTGTGTATGCGTGAAGTGTGTATATATTGTGAGTGTGTTTTACTGAACCGGTAAATGATCTGTTGGGTACTATCGGAGACTCAATGAAGCTGCTACGATCCTGTCAGGTTCGTATACTACATTCGAAAAATGTAACAGAAAAGCTCTGGGAATCCCTGGAAAAAGACAACGTAATGCTTTTGAAACGCTATCGGTTGAAATTAAAGAAACTGCATTCAACAAAGACCGTGATAGCATTCTGCCACCACCACCGCATGTCTGACTAGCAATCGTAAGAACAAGATAATAAAGAGATTAGCCGGCCGGGGTGGCCGAGCGGTTCTATGCGCTTCAGTCTGGAACCGCGCGACCGCGACGGTCGCAGGTTCGAATCCTGCCTCGGGCATGGATGTGTGTGATGTCCTTAGGTTAGTTAGGTTTAAGTAGTTCTAAGTTCTAGGGGACTGATGACCTCAGATGTTAAGTCCCAGAGTGCTTAAGAGTCATTTGAACCATTTTTTGAATAAAGAGAAAATGGCTCTGAGCACTATGGGACTCAACTGCTGAGGTCATTAGTCCCCTAGAACTTAGAACTAGTTAAACCTAACTAACCTAAGGACATCACAAACATCCATGCCCGAGGCAGGATTCGAACCTGCGACCGTAGCGGTCTTGCGGTTCCAGACTGCAGCGCCTTTAACCGCACGGCCACTTCAGCTGGCGAATAAAGAGATTAGAGGCATATGCAGGGGCATATACCTAGTCGGTTTATCCTCTACCAGTAGATGATGGCGGAATAAGACAGAAAATCGATAATAGTGTCACGATATACCCTCCACCACGCACTGTACAGTGGCTTGTGGAGTATGTGTTTAGATGTAAATGGCGAACCCCATCCACATGTCTCCTAGAGGCTCTAAACTGTAATCTGGTTCTACCTTCGGGAAGAAATGTAAGAAATAGATTTATTTCTAAAATATCTTTTTTCCTACCACCACACACATGTGAACTGCCCTTGTGGAAGGATATATACGCTGCTCTAGCCTAAATCCGATATTAAAGTCAGACATATTGACTATTTCACTCCCGAACAGCACGTGGAAAAAATTAACAATATTTGTATTACACCATCTCTCCCCCATAAATCATTCTGTACTCTTAAAGTAGCTCTACATTGTGTGTGTTAACACCTTGTGGGTAGATATTGTTTCACAAAGTAATGCTGGTCTGTGGATGCTAAACTAAGCAATGTATAATTAATTATAGCTGCAGCAGGAAGATTTATTTCATCATTGCTCTGTAGGACTATCAATCTCCCTTTCTCTATACTCTCACCATTAAAACTACAGCCTGCGAGTATACTGCTTCTGCATCCACATCTTTCATCTTAAATTGGTTTATTGTCATCAGACCTTTTCTTTCTGTTTTTATATCATAGTTTGGCAATCGTCCAACAGTGTACTCAACCTTGGTTATTTCCGTAGTGGTAAATTCCTTCCAGAACTATAAAATTGGAGGTTTACTATATATGGCTATAACTTCTGCAAGACAATGACAGCATTTTATTTTTAGATCAGACCAATTTTCCCTTTCTAGATCGAATAGTAAAAATTATGTTAAAGTGATTTGCTGACTCATCCACCATCTCCAACTTTTGAATATTGCAGTTTGTGCTTAAATCACACACAGTGGTGCAGTGGTAAGTAAAATTAAATGCTAGCAAACCCTAAGTTTTATCAGCAAAATACTTCACTGTCGCTCTCTGCTGCAGATGTTTGCTTCCTAATTACTATTACATTTCTCAATAATAATTGCACATTTAGTTTATCACACCAGTTGTTTAACTAGGAGTATTGGGATGGGTATTACCTCCTAATTGTGCTAAGTTTGAAATCACTTCCTGAACTAGGGGCATATACCTAGTCGGTATATGCTAAGTGCTAAGTTTGAAATCACTTCCTGAACTTGATTGATATCAGAGCTCTCAGTACAACGTGGGGAGAATGAGGTGCTTTAGCATATAGTACAGCTGACGTAAATGAATGCATGTATTACACAGCTAAATCTCTTTATGCGAGCTATGATTTCTTGTAAAATCCCCTTGCATTCTGCTGCCACATTGTACAAGGCAACTGTACAAAGTACATGCTGTCGTGTACAGAGGAGAAGGACACAGAGGTTCATCTGTTCTCATCGTACGACTGGTGCGTAATTGTCCATACTGTAGCCTTCACCACTTCCCAGCTTCGCGGTACTACTGGCCGCGCTATTAAAATCATTTCTCGCTGGATCTCCCACTTAGATGGTGGTGGCGCAAGCTGCCTGCGGACTTTGTAGCCGCGGCGCAGTTGAAATACTGTTGCGTTTATCCCATACTGGTGGCCCTCGACGCTACGCGTAGGTGCCGTTGGTGCTTGGCCAGTGGAGAGTGTCTGTTTTAAATAAACACGTCCTCATTTGTTCAATGGTTCAAATGGCTCTAAGCACTATGGGACTTAACATCTGAGGTCATCAGTCCCCTAGACTTAGAACTACTTAAACCTAACTAATCTAAGGACATGACACACATCCATGCCCGAGGCAGGATTCGAACCTGCGACCGTAGCAGTCGCGCCGTTCCGGACTGAAGTGCCGCTCGTCCACCACGGCCGGCACGTCCTTATTGTCCCTGGCCTATTCCAGTGGTGGTGGTAGCAGCTCAAGTGGCCTACAGTTGGGTGAGGGGAAGTCATTTAAACTTGGAAATATGGGACACTAGTGTATTCCCACTGCTTTTACATATCCACAGTAGTTCCATGATGTCGGAGTCCTCTTAGGCAGTCACGTTTTATTGTGACATCATGGTGCATCATAAACTGTAGTATTTACGATTAAGTACAGCTCGGTAAAACATCCGAAGGCCATTTTGGGTCATAAATTTTAGTAATAGATATAAGGGGTGACATAAATGTGTAAAATCAGCCAAGATTTGATGCAGCAGTCATTTTGGGTCGTAAATTATATTAATTAAGACAACTAACAACCACGTGGACTGTGCCTCTAATCCTCAGCCAATAGAATAACGCCCCTTTGAAGTTATCACCATTTATGCATCACCCAGTTGGCCTAGAGAGATGGGGAAGGGGAGGGATGACCTTTCAGTGATTATGGAGGGGTGACCCTGAAAGTGACACTTGGTGTTTGGTCACATAAGGGTCGTAAATCAGTGGCCCTGTTCCCTCATTGGTCATACTGTTTGAGATACCTCATTGCGTCTGAACTCAACGGGTCAGCTACGGGTATAAATTTAGACATAAGGATACTGGACGGTAATTTTGTAGATCACTTCTGCTACCATTCTTCTAGACGAGTGTGATCTGTGCTTTCTTCCAACTAATGGGCACGGATTTTTGTTCAAGGGATCTACGAGAGATTATTATTTTTAACAGAGTAAAAACAAAGTAAGAGCATATGGACTATCAGACCAATTGTGTGATTGGATTGAAGAGTTCCTAGATAACAGAACGCAGCTTCTCATTCTCAATGGAGAGAAGTCTTCCGAAGTAAGAGTGATTTCAGGTGTGCCGCAGGGGAGTGTCGTAGGACCGTTGCTATACACAATATACATAAATGACCTTGTGGATGACATCGGAAGTTCACTGAGGCTTTTTGCGGATGATGCTGCGGTGTATCGAGAGGTTGTAACAATGGAAAATTGTACTGAAATGCAGGAGGATCTGCAGCGAATAGACGCATGGTGCAGGGAATGGCAATTGAATCTCAATGTAGACAAGTGTAATGTGCTGCGAATACATAGAAAGATAGTTCCCTTATCATTTAGCTACAAAATAGCAGGTCAGCAACTGGAAGCAGTTAATTCCATAAATTATCTGGGAGTACGCATTAAGAGTGATTTAAAATGGAATGATCATATAAAGTTGATCGTCGGTAAAGCAGATGCCAGACTGAGATTCATTGGAAGAATCCTAAGGAAATGCAATCCGAAAACAAAGGAAGTAGGTTACAGTACGCTTGTTCGCCCACTGCTTGAATACTGCTCAACAGTGTGGGATCCGTACCAGATAGGGTTGATAGAAGAGATAGAGAAGATCCAACGGAGAGCAACGCGCTTTGTTACAGGATCATTTAGTAATCGCGAAAGCGTTACGGAGTTGATAGATAAACTGCAGTGGAAGACTCTGCAGGAGAGACGCTCAGTAGCTCGGTACGGGCTTTTGTTGAAGTTTCGAGAACATACCTTCACCGAAGAGTCAAGCAGTATATTGCTCCCTCCTACGTATATCCCGCGAAGAGACCATGAGGATAAAATCAGAGAGATTAGAGCCCACACAGAGGCATACCGACAATCCTTCTTTCCACGAACAATACGAGACTGGAATAGAAGGGAGAACCGATAGAGGAACTCAAAGTAACCTCCGCCACACACCGTCAGGTGGCTTGCGGAGTATGGATGTAGATGTAGATGTATATGGGTAACTCCGTCGCAAATTCAGAACAGAGTCTGATCGTAATTCCATTTGGCCCTGGAGCTTTATTCAATTTTAACACCACTGACACTAATATCTATTTCGCTCATCTTTTCAGAGCTACAAGAACTATTTGGGGCAGTACTTCTGTGTTTTCCTTTGTAGAGGAACATTTGAAAACGGAGTTTAGCATTTCTGCTTTTGCTGTGTTACGCTCAATTTGCGTTCCTATGTCCTGCGTGACTGACTGAATTTGGTGCCACTAACAGCAATTAAATATCAGCAGAATTTCTTTGCATTTTGTAACGACAGTATTCTGCAACAGTAGTCAGTGAAGGCTTCAGACATTGCTCTCTTGAGAGCCTAACGAATTTCAATCAGCCTTTCTCTATCTATAGCCCTGTGACTTGTTTTACACCTAATAGGCAGTAGTGTCTGTTTCTTTAGAGCCGTCTTTACAGGGACTCTATAGCATGGAGGGTCCTTCTCATCTTGAACTGTGCCACTGGGTGCATATCTATCCAGTGCATCGTCAGCTATTCTTTCAAACTTGAACCATACTTCCTCTACCATACTTCCTCTTGGCTAAAAGTTTCAAGTGCCTCACTGAGACATGACTCTGCTGCTTCTTTATCTAGTTTACTGAACATATAACTCTTTCTACTTGTTTTAGCTGCCCTTTGTACTTTGGCAGTCAGTATTACTCCAACTACCATATGGTTACTGATAACAGTTTCGGTATGGACATCCTCAAAGAGGACAGGTCTATTCGTTGCCATCATATATATACTTTCACCATGAGTGCGATACCGATCTATCTGTTCTAGGTAGTTTTCAGAGAAAACATTCAGTAATGTTTCACAGAATGTCTTGTCACGCCCACCACTAAAAGAGCTGTAACTATCCCAGTTGAATGTTGGATGATTAAAGTCTGTTCTGACGATTTCAGTAAGATTGGCGATTTACGTACAAGCAAACTGAGGTTTTCTCTAAAGTTTTCGGTTACATCAGGAGGTGAGTGTACTTGTCAATAGAAGGATCCAGTTATAATTTTATGCGCACTCCTGATACTTAGTCTTTCCTAAACAGTCTCCTATGCAGTTTCTGTTTGTATTTCGGTGCGTTTGAGTTTCTGGACGACTGCAACAAATACACCACCTCCATTCCGCATTTGCCTATCCTTTCGATATACGCTTAAATTTTTCCGACAAACCTCACTGCTGTCAACTTTGAGTTTGATCCAGCTTTCTGCACCTAATAAAAAACGAGCTTCACTGGTTTTTGGGAGCACTTCAAACTGGAGCGCTTTTTTACTAATGCTTTGGCCGTTAACCACTAGCATTTTAGTACGTTCGCTTGTGAGGGATGTTTCTTTGAATTTTATATTACTTCCGGGTCTCCAACAGCTATCGTTAGCTGGACTGGATGGAGAGTCGCCTAATCAAAAACACATTTGAGTTTATCTTACACACAGTCAGCTGCCGGTGTAGCAGCCTCTTATGTACAGTGCATACCTGACCCTTTTAGGGAGGGGGGGGGGGCTTTAAGTTCTCAACCCTATGTTGTAAGTCTAGGAAGCTACAGTCCAGCTTGTCACATAACCTTCACAGTTGACGGTTCAAGCCTCCCATTGGACTCAGAACCAGGGGGCCACGATCTGTTCTGTGGACCATGCTGCAGATTGTGAGCTTTGTTGAAACCCAGTGATCAAGTCTGGTATTCTCAACATTCTCTACCAGTTGCTGAAATGATCCAAGTACGTATGACCTCAGAGCCCAAATGAAAGGCAATGTGCGTCACAGTCTGCAACTAGTTACGCCCTGTTCTCTCAATGGCAACTGGAATAGCCCCTTTGACATGTTGAATAAGGCCCCCAGGCATACACACTTAGTGCACGTTGTTTTCCTCCCCATCCGTTGCTGCCATTTCTCATAGGGGTACCATTATTAGCCATACTTTTGAACTGTCGACGATTGATGGACCCCTTTTGTGTTTGCCTCCGACTCACACGGGACACAGCATGCATCCCAAGAGGTGAAGTGAGTCTCACTGTCAGAGTTTCAGTCTCAGTAGAAAATAGTTCCTCGAATTTTTTGGTTACTGGGATAGGTCTAACATTCTGATTTCTCCCTGGTTCCTGTGTCCCTAGTACAGGACGCCTAGATCTATCATGGACATGTCATTCATAGTCAATTAGACGAGCAGTGATACGTCCTGCATTTCCCGCAGAAGAACAGTGTCCACAGGAGAGGACAGTATATGTGGTAGCTTTGGTATCTCTGATACTTGACTCTTGGTAGCCCTCACAACACACCCACTCGCATCAGCATCCAATCGCTTGCCAGTAGTGAGGACGATATCCAGCTGCTTATGAACGGGAACTTGACTCATCCCTCACCTGGGAACAGCAGACACGGAAGGGCTGCAATGTGTCTGGAGCAGTATTTCACAGAACAGTAAGCAAATAACTTTAAACTAAGCTTACTAATTATCCTTTGCTTTTGGGGTCTGATATGCTAGATGTAAGCTATTACCAGTAGCGTTTTAGAACTGAAGCGACTAACAGCCAAAGCGAGATATCTATTACGACAACAGAAAACCTTGATACAAATTTTACTGTTTGTCTGAAACGTTTTTCAAGTTATGTTGACTTTTCGCAGATGAGCAATAATCTACACTCCTGGAAATTGAAATAAGAACACCGTGAATTCATTGTCCCAGGAAGGGGAAACATTATTGAAACACCACTGGAGGCGGGCTGCACGATGTTGGGGCGTGAGTGGAAGACGGCCTAACGGTGTGCGGGACCGTAGCCCAGCTTCATGGAGACGGTTGCGAATGGTCCTCGCCGATACCCCAGGAGCAACAGTGTCCCTAATTTGCTGGGAAGTGGCGGTGCGGTCCCCTACGGCACTGCGTAGGATCCTACGGTCTTGGCGTGCATCCGTGCGTCGCTGCGGTCCGGTCCCAGGTCGACGGGCACGTGCACCTTCCGCCGACCACTGGCGACAACATCGATGTACTGTGGAGACCTCACGCCCCACATGTTGAGCAATTCGGCGGTACGTCCACCCGGCCTCCCGCATGCCCACTATATGCCCTCGCTCAAAGTCCGTCAACTGCACATACGGTTCACGTCTACGCTGTCGCGGCATGCTACCAGTGTTAAAGACTGCGATGGAGCTCCGTATGCCACGGCAAACTGGCTGACACTGACGGCGGCGGTGCACAAATGCTGCCCAGCTAGCGCCATTCGACGGCCAACACCGCGGTTCCTGGTGTGTCCGCTGTGCCGTGCGTGTGATCATTGCTTGTACAGCCCTCTCGCAGTGTCCGGAGCAAGTATGGTGGGTCTGACACACCGGTGTCAATGTGTTCTTTTTTCCATTTCCAGGAGTGTATAATGATGATCCGTCTGAGCGAAGCTGCACAAATATCCAGTCAGATCTTGATAAGATTTCGAAGTGGTGCTAAGGCTGGCAATTTCATTTAAATGTTCAGGAACGTAAAACTAGAAACGTCATAAAACAGATAGGCGTAGTATCCTATGATAGTAATATCAGTAAATCACAGCTGGAATCGGTTAACCCATACGAATACCTGAGCGTAAAACTTTGTAGGGACATGATGTAGAACAATCACATAGGCTCAGTCACAGGTGAAGCAGGTGACAGACTGCTGATTATTGGTAGAGTAGTAGCAACATGCAATCAGTCTAAAAAGGCCATTGCTTAAAAATCACCCCTAAAACTCTTTCTAGAATATGGCTCAAGTGTGTGGAAGCCGTACCAGGTAGCACTGACAGCGGATATTGAATATACGCAGCATACAGAGAAGGGCTCACGAAGGGTCGCAGGTTTGTCTGACGCATGGAAAAGTATCACAGAGATGCTGAAGCAACTGTTATGACACACAGTAAAAGGTATACGTAAATCATCCCGAGAAAGCCGACTTACAAATTTTCAGGCGCCGGCTTTAAATGATGACTCTAGGAAAATACTACAGCCCCTACGTATCGCTCCCGTGGGGATCGTAAGGACAAAATAAGAATAATAAAGCGCCCACACAGGCATTTAGTCAGTCTTCCCGCGCTCCATATATGAATGGAACGGGAAAAAACCGTAATAACTGATACAGTGTGTCATACCCTCTGCCATGCTTTTCAGAATGGTACACATGTCACAGATGCAGATGTAGATGTAGACTGAATAAAAGATCATATACTGGTACTGTCATTTAATAAACATTTAACAAACACTGTTTCGCCACAGAAAACAATGAACTAGTCCTAAATTAATTCGGAAGCAAAAGTGTGCAGACTCATATCATTTCCCCAACAAACTTGGTGTTTTTGTTAGTTTCTGTTTCTGGCTTTTAATTTACTAAAAAAAAAGGAATAAGTTGTCATGTCCGTTCTCGGCTGGTGGATTCCATAGCTCTGCAACGAAATTCTTATTCCTACATATAGAGTAACGATTTTTTGAAATGCGGCTTAGCTCGCTGTTTCGATTGGTCATGAGTTCATAAAATGTAGCAGTTAACCGTCGGACTACTGTTTAAGTCAGTGTACTGAGGAAACTTCCCTGTGCGTGCCACCCGTTTGTGTTTGTAACAACATTTACGTTATCCGAATACATTGTAACAAATAACTACTCATGATGAACTAATAATGATTTAGTTATTGTGCTACTTAATCGTTTACCTTATTCAATATAATTAATGGCTTGAGCACTATGGGACTTAGCAGCTGAGGTCATCAGTCCCCTATAACTTAGAGCTATTTAAACCTAACTAACCTAAGGACATCACACACATCCATGCCCGAGGCAGGACTCGAACCTACGACCGTAGCGGTCCCGTGGTTCCAGGCTGAAGCGCCTAGAACCTCTCGGTCACTCCCGTCGGCTTACTCAATACAGATTAGAAAGTGTTGGTTTTATAGTAGGTGTAGAGAATCTAACTTAAACCATCAAGGACACTACGTAAGCAGCAAGTTACAAGTGTCACAATAGATTACAATAAAATAGACATGCGGGGACGTAATAAGTGGTCCACGGCTGCCTTTGAATTACACAGTGAAATGATCCATTAGAAGTTAATGTTGACAATTAGTACCGACAGTAGACTTTTTGTCTAAGGAAAGTAAATCTCAGCACTTCAGGATGCCAAGAAAAGTTGCCGGATTTAGTTAAAAACAAATGGAATATGTACGGCAATCAAATGTTTGGCGAAAAAACGAAGACCAAATAAAATAAAAACAACATAGGGCATATTTTTAATACAGAGGAACAGAGCAAGAGGGAAAGTTAGATGAAGACTCTGTTCTAAACAAAGAAACTTAGAAAATGTTAGACTTTTACTGGGGCTGACCTAGTTTTGGGCGCAAGGGTGATAGAACGGGACAGTGCGCTCTACTTCCACGAGATATCGAGCCAGTACACAAGTGCTTTCTTTCTTGACACTCCCCAGTGCGATGTGTGAAACAACTGGAGGACGTGGGGGCAGAGCGAGGGTGCAATAACAATGAGGAATTCTTCTTCTTTTGTCATTATTAGTATTCACAGACCATAGTTTTTAGTTGATGACGTAATAAAGTAATGTTTTGCACCGTGAATCAATGCCTTTTGTAAGTTATCTGGCCATCCCCACTGTATTAAAGACATTACCCTACAGAGTTTTGGATACTGTGATGTGTCTGAGCCTACCTCATTCTCCGTGACTGGGAACTTATCCACAGTCTGGCGCAGATTGAACTCAAGCACAAAAACAATTCGTCATGATAGAAAAAAAAATCATTTCCATGTATTTGTGAAAACACCTCTGTAATTATGAAGCAGTCGTACAAAGAAATATGCATAATCTACAGATGTTTAACTACAGTTGCGTCGCATGTCAACAAGGGGATTCTGTAAACGTTTCTATGGTAACGCCTCATCATAACTCTTATACGTCTTTTGTTTTCGCCTACAGCCGTTTGCGCTTCACAGTTGAAAGCTCTCAATAGCGCTGCCAGGTACCACGGATTTCCTTAAGGTGACTCGACTGTAGGAGTGTCTTACAAGGGAACCTCCCCATCGCACCCTCCTCAGATTTAGTTATAAGTTGGCACAGTGGATATGCCTTGAAAAATTGAACACAGATCAATCGAGAAAACAGGAAGAAGTTGTGTGGAACTATGAAAAAATAAGCAAAACATACAAACTGAATAGTCCATGTGCAAGATACGCAACATCAAGTACAGTGTAAGTTAAGGAGCGCCGTGGTCCCGTGGTTAGCGCGCGCAGCTGCGGAACGAGATATCCTTGGTTCAAGTCTTCCCTCGAGTGAAAAGTTGACTTTCCTTATTTTCGCAAAGTTGTGATCTGTCCGTTCGTTCACTGACGTCTCTGTTCACTGTAATAAGTTTAGTGTCTGTGTTTAGCGACCGCACCGCAAAACCGTGCGATTAGTAGACGAAAGGACGTGCCTCTCCAATGGGAACCGAAAATATTAGATCGCAAGGTCATACGTCAACCGATTCCTCCACAGGAAAACACGTCAGATAATAAAAAATTAAACTTTTCACTCGAAGGCAGACTTGAACGAAGGACCTTTCGTTCCTCAGCTCCGCACGCTAACCACGGGACCACGGCGCTGCCGAGCGTATGTGTCCTTGTTTAGCATATCTTGCGCATGGACTACTCAGTTTATATATTTTGCTTATTTTTTTCATAGTTCCACACAACTTCTTCCTGTTTTCTCGATTGATCTGTGTTCAGTTTTTCAAGGCCTATCCACTGTGCCAACTTTTAACTAAATCTGAGGGGGGTGCGATGGGGAGGTTCCCTTGTTAGTAGTCAAGAATGAAAGTATTAAAACTTCACGCATGGTGCGGTATTTTTTCGCGCGTCTCTGTGTTTATGACGTCATATCTCATGACCTACATATTATTTTGTAAGTATATTCAGCGGCGTATGTGAAAACTGTCTGCAAAAGTGTTACGAATAGAGTTGCTAGCAAAGAAGTAAGAGCCCGCATCTCGTGGTCGTGCGGTAGCATTCTCGCTTCCCACGCCCGGGTTCCCGGGTTCGATTCCCGGCGGGGTCAGGGATTTTCTCTGCCTCGTGATGGCTGGGTGTTGTGTGCTGTCCTTAGGTTAGTTAGGTTTAAGTAGTTCTAAGTTCTAGGGGACTTATGACCACAGCAGTTGAGTCCCATAGTGCTCAGAGCCATTTGAACCAAAAAAGAAGTAAGAAATTTAAACGTAATGCGTTATGCAGCAGTTCTTTACGCATATCGATGTTTATGACGTCTCATCTCCTGAATTATGACAGGTAAGTGGTTCTTACCCCGACAGCGATTGTTGCTTGACAGTAAGAGACATGTGTACCAAGAGTGGTCGTAATCGGTCCAGTGGTTTAGGAGGAGATGTTTGCACACACACACACACACACACACACACACACACACACACACACAAACACATACACACTTTTTTAATATGTATGGATTACATACGATTTTATAAGAGTTACATATGCAAATGTGTCACAACTAAAAATCCTCCACAAACTCCATGTGGTATGAATGCAGTATGAGTGTCCTAGTTCCTCACGTAATCATTCCAGGTAATGATTATGTACCGTTAACTATCACAGATATCTTAAATGATTATTTATGTAAATGGCCATCAAGCAAAATTCTTCAACCTGGCCATTTGAATTTTGTTATTTTAAGGTAAATCTTTCATACGGCAAAACCAGATGTAAGCATGTTTATGAATTTTGCAAATATGCTGTGTAATATTATACAGTTTTTGTAATGAGAGGTCGCTAGATGACCTTTATGACTGTGGGTCTATTCTAATAATATATATATATAGTTCGTGTAGAGCCTAAGTTCGGATTAGTAGTCATCGTTTCAATATTTAACACGAATGGAGTAGTGTGTAACGTAACAGTGTATTTAAAGGCGAGCAGCAGTGCACATGCGATCTTTGGTCTTCCACCTTTCGTCTCGAGTCTTTGTATTGTCGTGAGCACTCTCCCGTCGTTTGAAGGTACATCGGTGGCGGCGGTCGAGATAGTCTGAGCGGCGGCCTCTTACTTTTCGTTGGGCTTAGAACATTTGACGGCGGTTTTGGTGATTGAGTTTAAGCGCGCATACGAGCTTCATTTGTGGGATTTGAGGCAGCTGAGAACTTTATAACAGCCAATAAATTCTTCTGGGTCTGTGATCGCATTGTCAATGTGTAAAACTTTCCACGTTTCGGCCACAATTACAAGTGGGCTTCCTCAGGTTTTTTTGTGCTAAATGCTGAAAGAGGAAAGTTTGGTTCTTATACAGGGTGTTACAAAAAGGTACGGCCAAACTTTCAGAAACATTCCTCACACACAAATAAAGAAAAGATGTTATGTGGACATGTGTCCGGAAACGCTTAATTTCCATGTTAGAGCTCATTTTAGTTTCGTCAGTATGTACTGTACTTCCTCGATTCACCGCCAGTTGGCCCAATTGAAGGAAGGTAATGTTGACTTCGGTGCTTGTGTTGACATGCGACTCATTGCTCTACAGTACTAGCATCAAGCACATCAGAACGTAGCATCAACAGCTTAGTGTTCATCACGAACGTGGTTTTGAAGTCAATGCAATGTTTACAAATGCGGAGTTGGCAGATGCCCATTTGATGTATGGATTAGCACGGGGAAATAGCCGTGGCGCGGTACGTTTGTATCGAGACAGATTTCCAGAACGAAGGTGTCCCGACAGGAAGACGTTCGAAGCCAATTGATCGGCGTCTTAGGGAGCACGGAACATTCCAGCCTACGACTCGCGACTGGGGAAGACCTAGAACGACGAGGACACCTGCAATGGACGAGGCAATTCTTCGTGCAGTTGACGATAACCCTAATGTCAGCGTCAGAGAAGTTGCAGCTGTACAAGGTAACGTTGACCACGTCACTGTATGGAGAGTGCTACGGGAGAACCAGTTGTTTCCGTACCATTTACAGCGTGTGCAGGCACTATCAGCAGCTGATTGGCCTCCACGGGTACACTTCTGCAAATGGTTCATCCAACAATGTGTCAATCCTCATTTCAGTGCAAATGTTCTCTTTACGGATGAGGCTTCATTCCAACGTGATCAAATTGTAAATTTTCACAATCAACATGTGTGGGCTGACGAGAATCCGCACGCAATTGTGCAATCACGTCATCAACACAGATTTTCTGTGAACGTTTGGGCAGGCATTGTTGGTGATGTCTTGATTGGGTCTCATGTTCTTCCACCTACGCTCAATGGAGCACGTTATCATGATTTCATACGGGATACTCTACCTGTGCTGCTAGAACATGTGCCTTTACAAGTACGACACAACATGTGGTTCATGCACGATGGAGCTCCTGCACATTTCAGTCGAAGTGTTCGTACGCTTCTCAACAACAGATTCGGTGACCGATGGATTGGTAGAGGCGGACCAATTCCATGGCCTCCACGCTCTAAAAATGGTTCAAATGGCTCTGAGCACTATGGGACTCAACTGCTGAGGTCATTAGTCCCCTAGAACTTAGAACTAGTTAAACCTAACTAACCTAAGGACATCACACACATCCATGCCCGAGGCAGGATTCGAACCTGCGACCGTAGCAGTCTCGCGGTTCCAGACTGCAGCGCCAGAACCGCGCGGCCACTTCGGCCGGCCCTCCACGCTCTCCTGACCTCAACCCTCTTGACTTTCATTTATGGGGGCATTTGAAAGCTCTTGTCTACGCAACCCCGGTACCAAATGTAGAGACTCTTCGTGCTCGTATTGTGGACGGCTGTGATACAATACGCCATTCTCCAGGGCTGCATCAGCGCATCAGGGATTCCATGCGACGGAGGGTGGATGCATGTATCCTCGCTAACGGAGGACATTTTGAACATTTCCTGTAACAAAGCGTTTGAAGTCACGCTGGTACGTTCTGTTGCTGTGTGTTTCCATTCCATGATTAATGTGATTTGAAGAGAAGTAATAAAATGAGCTCTAACATGGAAAGTAAGCGTTTCCGGACACATGTCCACATAACATATTTTCTTTTTTTGTGTGTGAGGAATGTTTCCTGAAAGTTTGGCCGTACCTTTTTGTAACACCCTGTATACTGGGCGGAAGAGGCTGTTATCGAACTTGAGGATGAGGACGAAGGGTATTCGACGTCCTTTATTGGTATTTTCATTACTTTTTTCCATCTTAGGAAATAGACGATCTTCATTGGTGTTTGCTTTATTAATTGCCACTGGTGGAAGTAGGCGAATGGGAAACGGGCATCAGTTGTGATGCTGCGGTGTTTACTTGATGCCTAGAGGCGTGCCAGTACTCTGCGTAGCTGCAGCCGCTGTGGTCTCGCGCGCGCATGTGTGTGTTGCTTCGCGTGAGCTGTCCCGTAGCGCTGTTATAGCTGGCAGCCACGACGCCAGGAATGGGTACTTGTCCCCTCTGTTCATGTTGGCGGGTCGCTTGGCTATTTCTATCGCCGCTTCTCTAATCTTCCTCCTGAAGATAAGAAGCTGTTTCGTCAGTACGCGGGCTTCTCGAAATTCTGTCTGTTTGCGGCACTCATCCTGGTGTTCTGCCAGCGCTGACTTGGTGTGTTGTTTTAGTCGCCTATATACTTCATGTTCAGATGCCACTGTGCATAGGGCTCGCTCCGTTTCGCCTACATACACTACTTACACCCGATTTCGTAAACTCCAGCAGCATGTAGCTTAACAAAAAGCCTCTTTCGTTGAGCGAATAATTTTTATTCTGTTGCTGCTTCGAAAAATCGGCTTGATGCCTGCCCACACGTTCAGTTACCCCTCGAACATGGCGATGTTTTCTGCTTCCTTCTGCACTTTCCTACTGCCTTCTTCCTTTGCCGTTAGTATTATCTGTCATCTTTGTCCCATAACCATTGGCTCTAAAAGTGGACGTGAAGGTTTGTAGTTCAGCTTTCACATGATCTTCATCGCTCATCATCTGAGCTCTCTTGGTTAAAGCGTGCAGGGCGAATTTCTTCTATATAGAGTGATGGTGGGAGGAGGCATATAGGTACCTGTCCGAAACACAAATAAAAGATGTCTGACACCTCTCCTCCTCATCCTCAATAGCCTATCACAGTCGATAACAGCCTCTCCCGCCAGTACATAAGAACCAAACTTTTCTCACTCAGCATTTACAGAAAAAACACTCTGAGGAAGACCATTTGCAATAGCGGCCGAAATGTAGAAAGTTTTACAGAATGACAATGCCGTCACAAACCAAGACAAATTTATTCACTGTGATAATGACCGCGGAAGCTTACGCTTACAAGATTTATTGTGTTATAAAGAAGAACTATGTTTCTTTTGCAACTACATGAAGTGTGTTCCGGTTCTTTTTCATACTTCTGGCGATCACCGGGAAATATGTAACACCCCGAAATTGGAGCTGTGTCGAGTGGCTAGTCACCATCTGCAAATTCGCCCAAAACCATCGCTCCTAGAATAAACGCGCGCATATTGTCCTCGGGAGTTCCGTTCGTTAACCGATATTGGAAAAGCTGTTCTTCTATTCATGAGGTTGCTTACTGTATTACTGTGGTATATGAAGGTTGTTCAGTTGTTAGTACTGAGAGGTTGTAGAGAGATGACCAGATTTAAGTCGATGTTAATAGAAGTCAACGTTGATCGCAAGTTGGCGATATTTATTTCTGTGCAGTTAAATAGTACCTCAGAGTAATTTGCAACGAGTAATTTATTTGTATTTTCGCCGGCTTCAGAGTTAGAAGCATGTTTAGGGAATATTTTTGTTGGAAGGAAAGACCGATTTTGACGAAGAGTTTAATTGTGTGTTCACTTGGAGGGAAGAATTCCGCTATTGAGAGTTTCTTACAGCAACGTATGAGGAAGAAGTTGATCACTCTCTATGTCCGTGTTATTTCCCTACCAGCTATTTTCTCTCGTGTTGATAAACGAACCTGCAACAATACTTTCAATGAATTTCTAAATCAGATAAACAAGTTTGGATAGAAGCGGGGGGTACAGTTAATGAAACTGCTGAGATTCCTAGACGGACGGAGATGTTGTTGACGTGGGTTTACAGAACTCTGTCAATAAATAATAGAATAATTGTAATATCTCACCTGGCGAACACGGTGTAGTCTTGCGTGACTCGTTTCGACATAAACCTTTGTGAGGTCTGAATAATTCTTAACGAATCAGTTTAGCTCCGTTTGATAATGCTCTCTCATTGAGATGTGCCTGGGTGAGTCAGCCGAGTCTTCAGTTCCCTCATTCATGAGTACCATCTGTCGCCGCCTTCTTCCCAGCCTACTCTATCGTTGATCTCATGGTGCCCATTAAATTAAGCCGTTGTGTCTTGGCACTGTGGTTGTCTTTCTACTCTTCTACCGTTTTAAATCATGCACTGTGCAAAGGTATTTTAAGCAGAAAGAACGTCGACATTTAGACACTGCGCAGCTGTTTCCTGACAAGGGAGCATTCATTTTCTGTTCACAATACTGAAGAGTCTGAGATAGGACTGGGGGCCTGTTTACTCAGTATCAAGCTGTGACCCTGAGCAATGCGGTTACGAGTCGCGCCGAATGAGACGTGCGAGCCGTTATTTTGTTTTTGGAGTTGAAAAATGTTAGATCCCGTGGTATCTGCCATTGAGTATGGGACCAACGTTCGGACGTGATACTTAATTCCACTCATTATGGATGCACTCAATGAAAACGTGAATCGAATCCCTTTATCTCATTCAGAAGGAGCAGACACTTACTGGTAACAAATGTTTGCTGTTAATGGAGGTCTCCAGGATACTACCATGGAATGAAGTCCTCATCTAGAAGCGCAGTATACTCCTTGGGTGCTGAAGTGGGATAAAGTCCTCCACAGCCAACGCGGCTGTGTGGAGAATGTACAGCTTGGTATAGGTTAGATACTTCGGTTCTCTTGTTGTCACTTCCGTTTAGGATAGAATTACTGTTTTAGAACGTATTAAACTGACACAAACGTTTGCCATATTTCCGTTTCTAATCAAGACAGTACGGTCCCCGTTTGTCATCTGCAGTTCCTTTGCTGCATTGTATTTTTCATTTATTTATTTATTTATTTTTTATTTACTTTTTTTGTGCTCCATGGATTTTACAGTTCTTAGAGAAAACGTGGCGTTTGAGAGTTGAACTAAGGAAAAGTAATTGGATAAAAGGATATTTTCCACTTATTTCTGTTTTCGTTGTATAAGATTTTGTTGCCGAGGTCACTGTAAGAAAATGGTTCTGTCTTTTGTAAGAGTGGTCCTTTGAGTCATTCGTCAAGTTCAGCAATCATGAATAGCTCCTGAACAGTTTGTTCACTATGAACAGCGCCAAGACGTCCGAAAATTAGCTAACATGATTAATTCTGCCGATCTGTATTCCACATACACGTTGTTTCGAAAATACAATGCACGATTTCTGGTATGTATTCTCGATATGTAGAAAATAAAAATATTAATTATAACTTGTGCCCGGAAGTGTTTGGTTTCCGACTTACGACCTTCAAAACCGTGATATTCACCGGAACGTTTTTCTTTCCGCAGGTAGCTGCCGTGACAGACTGCATTAGCAGGACAGTTGCGTCGGAGGCGGAGGGTACATTGAGTGTTGTGTTCGGCGCTCGACAATGCGCTGAAAACAGGAGCTAGCAGAAGCGCACTTCGTGTGTGAGAGGCACCAACAGCGAAGATGTCCAAGTCTGCAATATATTTGGAAGTGTCCTTTGCTGTCCACGTGCTCAAGGGAAGTTTACATTTTGTGGTTTGGAGAGGGGACGACCAAGATCTACAACTTCAGATTTAGAGGAGAAGATTCTGGATTCTGTGCCCATGACTCCTTCTATCAGTACACGAAGTTTAGCGTTGAAAGTGAATATTCCTTTACGACAGTCTGGAAACTGCTGGAAGAGCATAGTTGAATCCCTATCATTTGCAACGTGTGCAGGTCCTGTCGCCAGCGGATTGCCCAGCACGAGTTATGTTCTGCCAGTGGTTCTTCCAGCAGTGTGCTACAAATCCGAGCTTTTCTGTCTTAGTATTATTCACGGATGAAGCACAGTTCACACGAAATGGCATTACAAACTTCCGCAGTCAGCATGTTTGGGGATATGAAAATTCACACGCAATCGTTCAATCTCATCCCCAAGTGCGGTTCTCCCTCAACATGTGGGCCGATATGATTGATGATCGGTTTATTAAATCCCATGTACTTGTAAACAGATTTACGGGGCAGGAGTACACAAATGTTCTGGAAAACGCCATAATTCATGCGTTTGAAGAAAAAACTCTGGTCACTCGTCAATAAGACCGCTTCTTGCATGATGGCACTCCTACACACTGTGGTCTGCGGCAGTTCGTTACTTCAATCGAACGTTCCCTAATTGACGGCTTGGGTGAGGTGGCCAAATTTCTTGGCCTCCGCACTGGAATCCATTCGGAATCGAATGGTGGCAAGTTGTGAGGAGATATGCAATAGTCCTGAGATTTGGGATCGTATTAGCAGGGCCATGAGACATCGACGTGAGGCCTGTATTCAAGCAGGATGTAGATATTTTGAACATCATCTGTAAAGACAACTACCTGCAAGAAAAATGCATTCCTGTGAACCTGAGCGTTTTGAAAGCCTTAGCTCGGAAACCAAGTATTGCTGGATGCATGCTGTAATGGTTATTTCCTACATATGGCGAATACATACCTGAAATCACGTCATCTCTTTTTGAAACACCCCGTAGAATCGTGTGTATGTCTATTTTCAGCTTTAAAAGAAGAACACAAAGCAGCAGATTTGGGCATCCCTGCTTGCTAGCCATTATTCGGTTCACTAACAGTATCTGTTCTTCAATGGGTTTATTCAGACACTGAAAAAACAGTCGCAATACAGCAAACGAACTACTTCGTAACAAGTACGTGCCGATTCAAAGTCCACTACAGCCAAAACAAAGTAGTTCATCAGACTGTCCTGGGATCCAAAGCCAAGTCGTACACAATACCGAAATAGTCCAAAGTAATAATCTAGTATTTATACGAGTCAACAGGCAACGCTGGATTCCACGATTTGTTCAAGCTGTATCAGCAGCTACTCAAAGATCCGAAGTGGAGCTTCACGGCCAGTGTTGGTCCCTACATACTGGCCACGCGCTGTAGTCACGGTCACCACTCGACGTGTAGCGAGCGCCTCCTGGCGCGGTCTTTGGTGTCTTCAGCAACTGTGCTGCGGCGATGCCGATGTCTGAGTTGCAGCCTGAGTTGCCGTTAGGTCGAGATACAAGACTCTTCTGTCGAAGATTGTTACTGGTGACGAAAACCGGTTTCTGGATGATAACGTTTAAAAAACAAATGAGATAGCTAAGTTCTAACTAACGTCATACAAAACTTATGTCACACGTAAGATCATGCAGTGCACCAGGTGAAATAAAGGATACGAATGGCTTCCAGAGAGTGTAACCTGAGTTTTGACGTTCGTTGTGAGAAATTCAGACCACAATTCTTGAGAATCAAATGATGCCATACAATAAACCAGGCTGTTACCCCGCTAAAATGAAGAAAGCAACCAGACATTCTCTCTATCTTGCTCCCTCAAACTTCTGCCTTCTCCATTCTCTGTACAACAGATTGTCATTACCAAAGATACTTTTTAAACTTGGCTTGGCACTTATTTTAACTCCAAACCAAGGTGCACTCGAGAGTCTATTCTAACATTCAGAAAGAGAAGTATATATTACGGATTCTTTTCTTGAGGCTACTCGCTCGAAATAGAAACTAAATTAAAATCCTACAATTTGTTTTTATCACACAGTAGTGTTTTAGAAATAATCAACTTGTCGATGATTTAGAGCGCCTTGAAGAGAATTTCTCAGATATCCTTTTCTTGCTTTCTCTTGTCTCTATAGTACGTTTCATACTGTGACTCGATTGAGTAATGAGTTTAGTTCTTTTTTTTTTTTTTTTTTGTACCCGCCTCCGTAGCCGAGATAACAGACTCGACTCGGAAGTTGCTGGTTCGAATCCTACTGGTGGAAGAAATTCTCACCGTGATGTTTGACAGGCACGGGGTGGCGAAATGGTGGTGTGAACTTCCTGACCACAAGACTTCATGCCAATAACCTGGATTAAAAACTTGACATCTTGGGAGGGGCTCATGGAATGCAGCCATGTGATGCTGTTGGTTGTGATCCGTCCGTCAGATGGAGACGTTAAGATTGGCGGCCCATATTTTGATATTTGAGGAGCGTATGCCGTGTGCCGACCCAGCGTTTCACGCACTCCCTCCTCTCATCATCACACAACGCAACACACATCCACTACAGTCACCTGGACTCAGCATACGCACTTGAGCCACAACTTTCACACACTGTGAGGAAAGGGAGCTATTGTGCACAGATGAAGGAAACCCTTCCCGATGAAGCAGCTGAACATCCTCAGGGTCTGCCAGCCAGTGATACCATACTGACCTTTCTTTGTTTTTTTTTAGCTTACTTTAGTATTTTATTGGGCTTAACACCATTTTAGGACCGCCTCCGTAGCCGAATGGTTAGCGTCACTGACTTCGGTGCGGATGGACCCAGTTTCGGTACTTGCTCTATTTTTCTGATGTAGAGAGTTCTGGAACAGGGTCCTCAGACTCGTGAGGCCAAGTCAGGAGCTGCTTGAGCAAAGAAGCAGCGGCATCACCAGGATTCACCTTCTGGTAATAATGGCTAGCGGGACTGACGACATGCTGATCATGTGTCTCACGATCATAGAGTGTTCCTTTTTACTGACTTGTAGGCAGCAGTCGGCCAGTCGGAACGCTCTGTTTACATTTCCACATTTTACCCAGATCTCTGTGTCTGATACTGCCAAATCACAATATGTCAACGGCGCTCAAAATGGACATGATTCCAGTTCCAGTTATTGGAAATAGCTGGAAGAACAGGTAGTAGCAAAAGGCTTTTAACTGTACGGCAGTACACCATTGTTATTGATCAAATCCGCTACCCCATCTCACTGTCTCATGAACTTGAGGCCGATGGTGAATCTGCTCGTCAGATGCGGCATGTGTGGTTGGCGCCGCTCACAGTGCTTTTATGAAGGAACTGACTTTGTACCTGTCTCAGGATTCATTTACTCCAACTTCATTGTGACAGGCTCTGGGTAGTATTTACCACACTCTCATCAAAGTCATCCATTCTGATGAATTATTGTAATTACGAAGAATGATTTACATAAATAATAAAATGTTCCATGCTGTTATGGCATGGTCGAATGAATTTCACCTTGGGTTTTAAGGTCAAATGCATTCGACCACGGTATAACAGCTCCGAAACATTTTATTAATTATGACATTTCCGGCCATGAAAGTTTACATTTTACAATGATTTACATGTCAAAAATACAAGTGAAAGAATACCTGTAGCATGCGGACTTCAATTCCGATTTCCTCAGCCAACAAACCCATACACATATGTAATGAAGAAATATGGTTCTGCCTCGATCAAACATATTTTTTCTTGTTTCAGTACCCAAATATGTTTGGAGGAGTTTTCCCTTCTTCAGTGGGTTCATTTATTCTTTGGGAAATAAAATATAAAGATTTTATGCATTATAATACATAACAATTCTTCACATTATTGCATTTACATTAATAAAAGTACTGAGAGAAACATTAACAGCAAAAATAAATATACACCTTACTGTTATTTATTAATTTGTTATTAGCATTATTTATTCATTTATTTAAACTGGTCTGATTAGGGTAATCAGGCCCTTTTTACACGGGAGCAGGGTTTCACACAGATAGTACTCTGTTTACATCATAGTTATCTGAGAAATAATGTAATACGAGAAATAGTATTACAATGATTTGAATGGCTACGGTGACAATTTGAGTAGGTAGGGGAAGGTGGGGCAAGACGGGGAGGTGGGTTAAGACGGGGAAGGGTTATAAGCTACAGTTAGAGTGCTGCCATCTGTGGATAGCTACGTCAACATCATCAATAGACGTGTCCCAGTGTGTTAACATTACTGAACCTTAGTTTCGCGCCAGTTTCTGTGAGCTTTGCAAGATACGTACAATTGTTATACTGATTTTGCAGTGTTTTACACCTTTCGAGGTCCTAAAACATGTGTTTCGTGAACATTTTTTCAGACTGTATATATAGCACTGAACAGTACGTCTTATTAACAGTAAACTGCTGTGTCAGTAGTCAATATTCACTAAATAGTGTTCATGTAGGCGTAACATAACCTGAGAGCATGGTAAGGGGCAAGACGGGGTGGGGCAAGATGGGGAGCTTCCCCGTCTCGCCCCTACAATTTGTCCCACCATTACGTTCTTATCGTCTCGCTGCGGGTTTTGAACACGTACATTGTACGTTGAATACAATTGTAAATAGAATGGTATTCCTTATTCCAACGTTTCCTAATAAATTCCAAAGTATGCCTTAGGCTATATGGTGAATAAAAATACACAAAACGTGCAAAGTAAGTCTTCTTGCTATGCTTTAACTGCTGACTATTGGAAATAAGGTATTTACTATATAATACAGATTACCAGGAATGATCTGTCTCAATAGTACGTTCCACGTGTTTTATTTCAGATGGTTCGCAAGTATCGGCGACAAACGTCTAGGCAAGATTGGTCATTGGAGTCAATGGAAGGCGCTGTAAATGCTGTTATAGGTCATATGGGTTCTTTCAGGGCTGCTCGACAGTTCAACGTGCCAAAGACAATGACTGAACGACATGTGGCAAAGAAACGTGCTAATCCTGGCTATACAGTTGTGAAAATGTAAGGACCAATCACTAGTGCGTTTACCCCAGAACAAGAGGCAGAACTTAAAGACTACTTAACACAGATGGAAGGACAGTATTTTGGTCTAACAGTTAAAGAACTTTGTGAACATGCTTTTCAGCTAGCTGAACGAAACAACATCAAACATCCATTTAATACTGCAGCCAAATCTGCGGGAAGAGATTGGTTGACTGGGTTTCTTGCACGAAATCCTACCTTAACAATACGAAAACCAGAGACCACATCAATCGCACGAGCAATGGGGTTTAATCGAGTTGCTGTAGATCGGTTTTTCGATCTGTTAGAAAGTCAATTAGACACATTCAAGTTTACGGGAGACAGAATTTTCAATTGCGATGAGACTGGTTTAACAGTCATTCCAAAAGGTCCACAAAGGTGGTTGCTTTGAAAGGGCGCAGACAGGTGGGAGCAGTTACTTCAGCAGAAAGAGGCCAGACTGTGACTGCAGAAATCTGTGTTTCAGCGTCGGGGTGCTACGTACCACCTATGTTAATTTATCCTCGAAAACGAATACAACAAGCGTTTGAGACTGGCCTGCCCCCTGGTGCCTGGGCAGAAGTCCAAGAAACTGGTTGGATGACGAAAGAACTATTTTTGACTTAATTTAAGAAGTTTATTGCATTTACTGGAGCGTCAAAGGAAAGACCATTACTTCTCATATTGGACGGCCACAAAACGTACACCAAGAATTTAGAACTGATAGATGTGGCCGGCGAAAATGGGGTTGTCTTGCTGTGTTTGCCACCACACCGCTCACACCGTCTTCAACCATTGGACGTGGCATTTATGAAACCTCTCAGTAAATTTTACGAAGATGAAGTAAGATCGTGGCTTCGCATCCATCCTGGAAAAGTTGTTACGCTGCATCAGATCGCAAGTTTATTCGGCAAAGCCTTCATTCATTCAGCTACAATGTCCACAGCAGTGAACGGGTTTCGGAAAACAGGCATTTGGCCTGTAAACAGAAATGTGTTTCAAGAAAATGATTAACTTCCCTGTTCAACTACAGACATTCATCAAGCTCACATATCTGAAGTTACAGAAACGGAAGACCAAATACCAGAGATGTTGTCAAGACGTAAAACACCTGAACAATTAACAACTGACGATCGAGCCTCTGTTTCATCTAACTTTCAGGTTACCAGCCCTGAAATGGTGTTAGCTATTCCAAAGGTGGATAAAAAAACCAAAATGAAACCATCTAACAGGCGTGGAAAACCAGTTGTTTTAACCGAATCTACTTATAGGAGTGAACTATTTGAAGAAATTAAACGAAAAGAAGTCCCCAAACGTGCTGCATCTAAACGAAAGCTCTTCTCAAATACGTTTAATAAACCTGGGATACCACCAAAAGGACATAATGACAACGAAAAAGTGACAAACGTTACTGACGTCTTAACCACCCCTTCATGCTCAAGGGATTATAAACTGAGGTCGAATGACATCGAGGAAGAGAGTGAAGAATGTTTACACTGCTATGACTTCTCTGAAGGAGGCTGGATACGGCGTATTAGCTGCGGACACTGGGCCCACGACACTTGTGCAGGGATAGAAAGTGATGACGACGAGGCTGTCCACACTTGTGTACTATGTGAAAGTAAGAGGCATAAATAAAACGTAATACCTGATTCTACAATTCGCAGAACCATGTTTCGAAACCTTATCGTCACATGATTTCGTTATTCCAGTCCTTATTTAAGCTTTAGAGATGAATTCATGCTAGTTCCCCATCTGACCCCGCATAAGGGGCAAGACGTGGAACTGGTAGTTTATGTTTCAAATCGAGATATTTCTAAATAAATGTAACAGGTTTGCAGGTTTCTTTGCATGCCATTGTAATTCAGTGGTTAAGTAAACAAATGATAATCAAACCGACTTGAATTTTTTTTATTTTTGTCCCTTTTCTAAGGGTTTAAAGTTAGATTCCCCATCTTGCCCCGCCTTCCCTTAATAATGACTAGGAACTAATAAAGTTAATACCGCCAGTACTTGTACTACTACTGCTGCTGCCACTAATAGTGATAACAAGAATAATAATAATGGCAATAATAACAATAATGATAGTGGCAGATATAACATCTGAATATGTACTCCGCTAGCCACCAAGCGGTGTGTCAATGTCATATCCCCCCACCCCCTTCTGTTACATTCGCGGATCGCGCGAGGGAAAAACAACTGTCTGAATGTCTTAGTACGAGCTCTAATTTCTCTTATCTTTGGATGGTGATCATTGGCCGATTTGAAAGTTGGTGGGGCTAATATGTGCTCTACGTCCTCGACGAAGATCGGATTTTGGAATATAGTGCGCAGCCTCATCCGTTTAGCGCGTGGTCTATCTGCAAGTGCGTCCCACTTCAAACTTTCTCTGAGATTTGTAACGCTCTCGCGATGGCTAAATGTACCAGTCACGAATCTTGGCGCTCTTCTTTGGACCTTCTCAATCTCTTGAATCAGACCGAACTGGTAAGGGTCCCATACAGACGAACAATACTCTAGGACTGGACGAACTAAAGTATTTTAAGCAATTTCCTTCGTTGAAGGACTGCATCGTTTCAGGATTCTACCAATAAACCGCAATCTAGAGTTCGCCTTACCCGTTACTTGTGTAATCTGATCGTTCCAACAGAGATCTTTCCGAATAGTCACACCCAGAAACTTGACGGATGTTAACCGCTTCCAAAGACTGGGCATTTATTTTGTACTCGTACATTAATGGGGATTTTCGCTTTGTTATACACAGTAGGTATAATTTATAGATGTTTTCTCATACTACGAATTCTGGGGAAACGGAATTTAAAGAGACTGCATCAGCTAAGAATACTGGGAAATGAGGAAGCTCTGGCTGGAAAGAGGGATGTACACGGATAACGAGTGCGTACAGGGACAATGGTAATCATTGTTGTTGCTTTAGTAGTTACGTCATTAACTGTCCTCCGAAGCTGGAGATATTCTTTAGTTCTCTAATATGCTGCGGGAGGATATTCCAGAGTCGGTTTTCTGCTGCTGAGGGTAGGGATGGGCGAAAAATTCGATACATTGGGATATCGATTTTTCTTCAAAATAATGAGTGGCCGACTAGTGATGTAAAATACATGGCAATTTATAAATTGCGACAAATACCCAGGATAACTGCCTGGGCAAATGCCCAAAATTCATAAATGCCAGGGCATTATGTATTTTAAAGATTAATTGATAAGCGGCACTTATACAAAACATTTAAACTGATATTTTGTATTGGAAAAGGTGTTTCGCACCACTGCTTCTTTAGTAGCTGAGTAACTAACTTGAAAAAGCTGCTTGAGAGTTAGGGAAGAGTTATTACGGGAAATAAATTGCACTGTAAACGTGACTCTACATTTTTAATGTGGTCAGTTCTTGGGGTAGTACATAATTAAAAAAGAACACTTAAGTTTAAAATTTTCTTAAAGTAAACTATAGTTTATATTAAGTAATCCTGTACGTAGTATTTTTACTTATACGACACTACTGCGAAAAGATTAGAGTAAAAAAAAAGTTTATCCATAATAATTTTAATTAGGGATAAATCATGTGGCGATTCCGATTCCACGACTTCAAGAATCTCTGATTCTCTAGGAATCTACTTGCATCGGAATTGAACGATTCCATCATTTCAGCATCTATTCTTTGTTGTTAAATAGTTTTTGTATTAATGTCCTCATTTTATGTTTAGAGCAGCGCAGTCATACAAAAGTAGATAAAGAAAGGAGCAGAAAAGAAAACTGTAGTCTACCTCAAATGTCGCTACAGCTGACAATAAAGCATTTTCTTTTTTACTGAAAACAGTTTAACATTTAAGAATACATTTACTATCAAGAAACACATGCCACCTGTCTATTACATTCAGTAATAATTTTGTTATTAGTAATCATTCTTGAGAAGTATTCAGAGATTAGACACTAATCTAGGGACTACACAGCTGCTCAAAACAGTTTGTGTGTGTGTGTGTGAGTATGTATGAGTGCGCACGAGAGAGAGAGTGTGTGTGTGTGTGAGAGAGAGAGAGAGAGTGAGTTTGTGTGAGGAGTGGAACTCGTAAAAGTAAAAAGAAAAATGTAAATGACAAGCAGCTATTAGTAACACGTGCCCTTCCTTGGTACAGCAAGCTGGAACGTTAAAAAGATAAAAAAAAAAGAAAATGCTTCTCTCTTCTTTCCTTTTGTTATTAGTAATAAAGGCAATGAATGACAGGTATCTTCAAATGTAAACATTTGCTACTAATATCGAGAGTATTGTCCAATCTGTTATTTTAATTGGTAAAAAATACGTTCTAGCAGTAAAAACTTCAAAAAGTAGTTTTTTAAAAATAAAACTGCTTTGGGGAAATTCCCGGACAAATGCCCATTTATAAATGTCCCGCCCTCTGGGCGTTTGCTCGGCCCACATCACTAGCCGCCGACATTTAAATTATCGACCTAGCAACTAATCGGTGTATGAGATTGAATTTCGAAAGCGATATTTTTATTTAACGCACTATTTTTATTTATACGCACTATATTCCTCATCAGCAGATTCCTTGCCCGTTCCAACTACCATCAATGTTTGCAATCCGACAGTAACTGCCTTACAATGGGCTTCATTTAATTTCCTGTTCAGTGCTATAAATGAGCACCAGATTTGGCCATGCACGTGTCTACACTGCATATTAATGAAAGCTTGTTACTTCCATGTGTCGTTTTTACCTTTGAAAATGTTAGGTACAAGGTGCAAAATTTTCCATCTTCAGAAACCCACAAGCACCCGCACAGTCATACATCAAAAATCAAACCATCCGGTTACGCACAAGGAAGCTGATTTCCGATGCATGCTACACAGACTGAATAAAACTACCCTCACTGAGCACAACTACAAAAATGAGCTATAAATAATCAAACAAAGAGCTGTTGAAAAACGATGCAAAACAAATATGATAGACAAATTAAACCAAAAAATGTAAGAAAATAATGAAAAACGCACCCAAACAGGTCAGCACCAACACAAAGGCACACAAAACATAAGTACACAGAATACAAACAGATACAACACATCTGAGAAAGAAGCGTCTACAACAACGAACAAACAGCACATACTCACCCACAAAAACAAAGCAGCTCACAGGATAGGCAGTATATTAAAAAAAAAGAAAAAAAGAAAACATGACTGAAAAATTATCTACAAAACAGGAAACTCTGTACAAAAGAAACTGGGGCAACTAACGCTAAAGACAAACTTAACACCTCTGGAATCTATCAAGTCACGTGTCATTATTGCAGCTCCATTTATGTTTGACAGGCAAGTAGAAATTTCAACGTCAGACATACTGAACGAAGAAGGGGACTTAAGAGTAACAGTAGTCATTTCACATTTGGTGATCATCTTATGGACAAGAAACACAGACCAAAAGATATAACCGTAAAGTAAAGAATCCTTAAACCCAGAATTAGTGCTCCACTCCAGCGTATAATAGAAGAAAATTACCATGCACAAACAGCAATAGTGAAGGAAAGTAAGTAACGAGTGAATACACAGCAGTATGCAATGGAACCTTGATCTCAGCTCTAAAAGAGCTGTGTGTGTGTATTATGTGACTTGATCTTCTGCTAGTTCTTTGTGTGTGTGTGTGTGTGTGTGTGTGTGTGTGTGTGTGTGTGTGTGTAATCATACGGACAGACAAACAAACAAAGGCATACAAAAACACACACCCAAAGCTCAATGTCACTGCAAAATTCAAAACGCCCACTCAAAACACACAGAAGTAAGTACACACATTTACATACATACTCCTGCCGCCCTACCTCACTCAACCATTTCCCAAAGCCCACTCACAGTCACGATACACTTCAACACATTTTTCGAAAACTAGTATTGTAACCTAAGCAAGCTAGTCCGAGAGTAAAATTGCAAATCTCTGTCTACAACACTACATAATGTAATGATAGTAACGGTAGATATAAAAAATAGATAATTTCATATTAGGCCGAAAATATGGCAAATTACGTAACAAAACATTGATAAACACTTATTAATTGCAGATTACATACTGGAAGGCAATAATTATAGCTATATTGGAAATATCAGGCAGCCACGTGACCGCCAATATATGATACTAAGCTACGTATTTATATTTCCTGTTGATATTTCTGTCGGTAGTTTTATTCATGTAAATACTGTAATCCTAACAACTGCTGCTCATTATAATGTGTAAATTCTTTATTGTATTATTTAAAAGAGATTAAGTGAGCCCACTGCAGATGGAGAAACTTCTCCGAAACGTGTTTGGGTACTAAAATAAGAAAAATTGTGTTTGCTCAATGCGGAACCACATTCCCTTATTGCACATTGGGCGGCAAACGCGGACAAGAAAGAAGCTTCAACCACTAGATGATAACCCCATATAATATTAATGTGGTAGTACCAGCGAAATTTGTTTTGCCTAATCTCACTTTCAGGCTTATAATTGGCTCTCCCTTGCCTCAGGGTGTCTGTTCGCTGACGCACGTGTACTGCTGGCAGCTCTCCCTGTGAAACAGCTCCGTTTGCCAATTGTCTTCGCACGTTCACCACCTCACGCGATACGCAGCGGAATTGACCATATGCTCTACTAAAAGCATCTGTGATACAATCTCCAGTTTTTGCGCGGATTACAAATGAAGTGAAGCGAATGTGGGTCTATGTTCTGGGGCACGAATGGTGACTGTTTTATGTAGAATTTTCAACTGGTGAAGTGGTAGTTTCTTTCAATTTTTTCTTTTGTGTGAGAGGTCCTCCACGGTCCAACTGTCTAAGCAAAAAAGTTTTCCTTATATTGCGGAGATTTATCCTTTCCACTCGATGTGTCAGTGTTGTCTTTGAGGCCGGCCGGAGTGGCCGTGCGGTTCTAGGCGCTACAGTCTGGAGCCGAGCGACCGCTACGGTCGCAGGTTCGAATCCTGCCTCGGGCATGGATGTGTGTGATGCCCTTAGGTTAGTTAGGTTTAATTAGTTCTAAGTTCTAGGCGACTGATGACCTCAGAAGTTAAGTCGCATAATGCTCAGAGCCATTTGAACCCTTTTGAAGCATTTTTGAGTAAAATTCCCAGCGAGGTAAAAGGATAGAGTGCCATAATCACTCAGTTTATTTTTAGAACCGTCACTGATGTCGTAAACATAAAACTGCAATACGTCTGCTCATGGTGGTAAACAGTAATACCAGTTAAACAGAACAGTTAATTAAAAATAGCTCATGGAATAAACATACAGTCAGACAGAATTATGAGTAGTGAAACTTCCTGACTAGTAAGAGAATTTTCAGGAGAAATAGTGGTAAGAGATTTGCCAAGAATTCACTGAAGAAAGGAACCTATCCTTCTGAGAGATATGCTGAGAAAGGCAGCTTCGTATGTTTGTTGCTTCCAGAATCTCTGTTACTTCCTTAGTCTAGAGCTAAATTCAGTTTACGTTATTCCTTACCTTTTTGCAATGCAATCTCTGTGCTAAGGCTGGCTTGTCGCGTGCGATATTACAGCCGCAATCTAAGCTTGTAGGTCCTGGAACGCAGTACAGCGCACCAGTCGGAAGAAGTCTTGAGGTTGATTCATACACAACTTCACATCAACTTCACGTAATGTAAAACGCATTTTCCAAATAATTTAAATCATAGCATTCACGTTAGTTACCAACTGAACGAAACAAAATACAAGTCTAAGTCGCCTCACTGCAATAATTCTCAGCGATAACACTTATACGTTATGTTAACACGTTTGTGACGTAATATGACAGACTGATACATACAATGTAGTTCATTAGTTCGTAAATTTACCAATCATGCTGTCTACAGGAGAATTTAATCATGCAACAATTAATTCGGGAAACTATAGTTTCATGAGTGGTAGGCGTGACAATATGTCTTGAGCTATATTACTAAATGGGTTCTCTGAGAGCGACCTAAAATAAATTGCAACGAACGACCTGACCTCTTTGAAGATGCCCACATACGGACTACTGTCAATGACAACAATGATTACGAAAGTACTAAGAGCCACTAAGACAAGTAGAAGGATTTATACTTCCAGCAGACTAGATAAAGAAGCACTAGTGTCGTATCACAATAAGGAAATCGAAATATTTAACTTAAATTCATTCATTATAATCGACTTTTTATTATATCAATCGAAACTTTTAGCTCTGGAGAGGAGCGTGTATAAGAACTGTAGTTCAGATTTAGATGACTAGTTCTCCATGCACTTAACACTTACATATCTAGTGGAACAGCATATGACAAGAGAGACCCTCCATATTATACAGTCACTGTAAAGAAACTTCTAAAGAAACATAGACTACTGCATAACAAATGGAAAGCAAAGCATAGTGCTAGAGATATGGAGATACTGGATAAAATGCATTTGGCTTTCAAGAGAGCAATGTGTGAAGCCTTCAACGACTAAAGTAGCAGAATATTGTCAAAGGACCTCTCACAAAACCCAAAGAAATAGTGGTAATATGCAAAGGTCGTTAATGGTAACAAAGGTGGTATTCAATCGCTCACGGACGAGACAAGAGCTCAAAGCAAAAGCAGAAATGCTGAACTCCGTTTTCAAATATTCGTTTACAAATGAAAAGCCAGAGGTACTGCTGCAAATTCACTCTCGCGTCACTGCAAAGCTGAATGATATAGATATTAGCGCCAGTGATGTTGAGAAACAGCTGAAATCGCTAAAACTGAATATAAGTTCAGTGTCCAATGGAATCCCTGCCAGATTCTATACCGAATTTGCGACTGAGTTAGGCAACTCTTACAATCATTATCTACTGTAGGTCCCTCAAAGAAAATACCGTGCCCAGTAGTTGGAAGAAAGCACAGCTCACATCCGTCTACATGACGGGTAGCCAGAGGTTATCCACAAAACTACCGTCCAGTATCCTTGAATCCATTTGTTGTAGAATCTTAGAACGTATTCGGACTTAAAACATAATGACGTATCTCGAACAGAATGCCTTCCTCCATCCCTACCAACATGGATTGCAAGAACCTTAATCGTGTGAAACACAACTCGCACTTTCTGTGGAAGCCACGAATGAAAGCAGTGGATTCCGAAAAATTTCACTCAGTACCAAATCTGCGCTTGTTACCGAAAGTATGATCGTATGGTGCAGCAAGCGAAATTTGTGACTGATCTGAAAACTTCATGGTAATGTGGACGCAGTGTGTTATCTGGAATGGAGAGTCATCTACAAATGAAAAAGTAACTGCAGATGTGCCCCACGGAAATGTCTTTGGACCCTTGCGGCTCGTGTTTTATATTAATACTTTGCCGTCAATATTGCCTCAGGCTTTTCGCAAAATATGCAGTTACCTCTAATGAAATACTGTCAGAAACAAACTGCATAAATATTCAGTCATATCTTGATAAGATTCCAAAATCGTGCAAAGATTGGCAACTTGTTTTAAGTTTTACAACTGTACACTTTACAAAACGAAAAAAGGAGTATCCTATGACATAATACAAGTCAGTCACAGCTGGAATCGGTTAACCTCTAAAGTTACCCGAGTGGAACACTTTGTAGGGATATGAAACGTAATAATTGCATAGGCTCAGTCGTGGGTTGTGGGTAAGGAAATGAAGTCATTCTTTTTAAAGGAGGTTGCTTAGATATCACTCGTGTGACCCATCCTAGAATATTGCTCAAGTGTGTGGGACCCATATCAAATAGAACTGACAAGGGGCATTAAACGTATACAGAGAAGGGCACCACGAATGGTGACATGACTTTAAATGATAACTCTAGGAACGTACAGCCTGTTATGTATCGCTCCCATAGGGACCGCGAAGACAACATCAGATTAATTACAGCACGCAGGGAGACATTTAAACAGGTATATTTCCCGCGCTGTCTCCTTTTTCTCCCTTTGATTTACTGTATATCCCACTGCCACCCTTTCCTTTCTCACTTACACTGTCTACTTTTATCTGTATTTCCCACAGTCACTGTCCCCACCACACCTCGCCGGCTGCTCAAAAATTCTGAGGCTGGAGGGGGGGGGGGAGTGGAGAGGGTGTCCAACTTATTTTTTCCCTTGTATCCACCTGTTTAAAACTTCGGTCCATAATGTGCCCTACTCTATACCTACGTGTTGAAGTTCGTCGATCTGGGGTGTAGGAGGGCATCCAGATCCCTCCCAAACCTATATATGGTCTCCACTCATCTGAATTTTTCATTCCCACAGTCTCCTCTCCTTTTAGATCCAACCTAACTGCAAGAATTCTGAAATAGTTCCCTTTCACAGTTGAGATTTTCATGCCTTTCTAAAGAAGACTTCTTTGGGCATATATGAAGTTCATTCAAATGGCTCTGAGCACTATGGGACTTAACATCTGAGGTCATCAGTCCCCTAGAACTTAGAACTGCTTAAACCTAACTAACCTAAGGACATCACACAAATCCATGCCCGAGGCAGGATTCGAACCTGCGACCGTAGCAGTCGCGCGGTTCCGGACTGAAGCGCCTAGAACCGCTCGGCCACCATGGCGGCTTATGTAGTTCATTAATCATGCTGCTAATACAAAGCACAAAATTTGATCTGTAAAAATATTACGCTGTAGACGGAGAAGCCACAGGCTGTGGAATGAGTCAAAATCTACAGGAACAACAAGAAAATTGTAGACAATCTGTATTAATGTTAATGTACCTATCTCTATACTGCGTAGTTATATTCATAAGTTCATTAATTAAAGTTAGGAGAAGGTTGCTATTTTGAAACAAGCTTCTTCATCTATCGTTAAACTAAATACTTGCTGTTTTCCTCCCACTGGTAGCCTAATACTAACTTGATTACACTTGAATTTTTCAAGCAAAATATCTGCAAAAACTGAGTCTTGCCTGCAGTGCATTACTATTTAACATATAACTTTACAACACACATTCTTACTTACCAAGTTACCAACAGAACTTTTCAGTTGTTGAATCTAGATTTTCAAGTAATAAAAAAGCATTGCTAAGTTTAAGAATAGTTTTCTTTTGAATTAGTAGAAATTCCCAATTTCTTGCTTTATGTTAGACGGGAGCTTGCTGAATATCATACCTTTGCAGCAGAATCCATTCATTACTCCTCTCGGAACAATGGGCAGGAATGCAAAGTGCACATGAAAATGACACTGATTGCCTTGTACTGTGTTAAGTGCATCACAGTTCAGCTAAAACTTGTTTTTGTTGTCATTAAGAAAAACCATTAAGCTGTACAGGAATTTTAAGAGCCTTAAAAAGCATTCTGCACAATGTGTGGTTATCTGCTTTACACAATAATCTTGCTGCATACTTCTGGTGAATAGACACTATTTACTACACATACTAAGGTATTTTATTTACTTAAAATGCTCTGCCTCAGAGGATTCAATTACGGCGGAGTGAAAACATGCCAGCACCAATGCCCAACACCCACCCTAAAAAAAATCATCATTTACACGGACAAGAATGCACACCCTAAACACTTTACACAGACATTAGTCAATCTTTTTATCACTGTGTTTGTCCCAATATTACATTTCCACTTTCTGACTTGGTGCCAAAAATTTGAAGAGATTTCTAAAAATGAATTATTAACACAAAAGAAAAACGAAAGAACTGATGGTAATAATACAAGCACTTAATTTTTCACAGAAAAGCAGCGGTTTTGCAAAAGTTATATCCTTGTACTGTCGAAATTTTGTATTACTCAAACACAAATCTTTTAGAATCAATTTTATTTATTCCATTTCTTTGATACTGTGGAAAACATTGTATATGAGTGAACAAGGACAACTAATTAAGTAAGTTTCAAAATTAAATTATTTCACACAAAAACAAAAACTATAGTTTGTCCGTAAGAGGCAGTCTTCTGTCAGTACCTGAAAATACATCCATTTTGAAAACACACAATCACTGATTCTTAAACAATACTATTTTGGTGTAGAAACTCCTAATCTGAGCATCATGTAGTCTCAAAATATCCACGGGTGTACTGCCGGTCTACAGTGTCCAGCCCGCATCTCGTGGTCGTGCGGTAGCGTTCTCGCTTCCCACGCCCGGGTTCCCGGGTTCGATTCCCGGCGGGGTCAGGGATTTTCTCTGCCTCGTGATGGCTGGGTGTTGTGTGCTGTCCTTAGGTTAGTTAGGTTTAAGTAGTTCTAAGTTCTAGGGGACTTATGACCACAGCAGTTGAGTCCCATAGTGCTCAGAGCCATTTGAACCATTTTACAGTGTCCAACGGGCACAATATTTCGGCGATCATACATGTCGCCATCATCAGGTGAACTGAGGGACTGAGCTCCTGTGAACGTGCCGGTACGGAGATCCGTACGCTATAGCTGCTCAGGGGGAACTGGGTTCGGTCGCAGCGGCGGCCGATTTAAATACCCTCCACCCGCGGCGCACTCACTCCGCCGTCCGCGCCCCGCGCCACGGTCGCGCGGTGGAACAGATTGCGACGGCGTCTGAGATGGCGTCGGTGTGATGGCTCTGTCCGCCGTGGTCGTCACAACTATACGTTTGCTCGATTTACTCTTGATTAACCCAATCGCTGGTTCCCAAGCCTCGCTAAGATTATAGCCACAGTCACGGTTTATGAGGTCGTCATAGGTGCGAATTTCGATGACCTCTCTAACAACGCTGTCCCAGTATCTCGACGTCTGTACCAGAGTCCTCGTACGTTCATACTCCATAGCGTGATTTTCCGACAAACAATGTTCAGCCACCGCCGACTTGCTCGGATACATCAGTCGAGTGTGCCTCTGGTGTTCACGGCATCGATCCTCGACGGTACCCATCGTCTGACCAATATACGACTTGCCACATTGACACAGAATCTGGTACACGCCGGCCTTCCTCAAACCGAGGTCATCTTTGGCGCTCCCCACCAGTGCACGAGTTTTATTCGGAGGACAAAACACAGTTCCGACCCGGTGTTTCTTCAAAATGCGGGCGATTTTCCCCCAGAGTGCGCCTGTATATGGAATAAACGCAGTGCCTACCTCCTTCCTCGTGATTTCATCCATCTCCACAGGTTGTGCTGTAGTGGGTGGGCGGAGAGCATGTTGAATCTGCCACTCTGAGTACCCATTTTTTCGAAATACAGTTCTCAGATGTTCCAATTCCTGTGGTAGACTCTCTGCATCAGAGATAGTGCGCGCCATATGTACTAGAGTTTTAAGTACCCCATTCCTCTGTGAAGGGTGGTGGCAGCTGTCTGCGTGCAAATACAGATCAGTGTGCGTTGTTTTCCGATACACCCCATGACCTAGGGTACCGTCAGCCCTTCTCTTGACCAAGAGTAGCATGGAGAACGCCATCAAACTAGTCTCTGGACTGAAGACCAAAACAACAACAACAAAAGATTTCATGCATTGCAAAAAAAGGAAAAAAAAAAGACAGTTAAGACTATCTAAGAACCAGAGGTTGTACAGAGTTTCATGGAGAGCATAAGGGAACAATTGACAGGAATGGGGGAAGGAAATACAGTAGAAGAAGAATGGGTAGCTTTGAGGAATGAAATAGTGAAGGCAGCAGAGGATCAAGTAGGTAAAAAGACGAGGGCTAGTAGAAATCCTTGGGTAACAGAAGAGATACTGAATTTAATTGATGAAAGGAGAAAATACAAAAATGCTGTAAGTGAAGCAGACAAAAAGGAATACAAAAGTCTCAAAAATGAGATCGACAGGAAGTGCAAAATGGCTAAGCAGAGATGGCTAGAGGACAAATGTAAGGGTGCAGAGGCTTACGTCAAGAGGGGTAAGATAGATACTGCCTACAGGAAAATTAAAGAAACCTTTGGAGAAAAGAGAACCACTTGCATGAATATCAAGAGCTCAGATGGAAACCCAGTTCTAAGCAAAGGAGAGGAAAGCAGAAAGGTGGAAGGAGTATATAGAGGGTCTATACAGGGGCGATGTTCTTGAGGACAATATTATAGAAATGGAAGAGGATGTAGATGAAGCTGAAATGGGAGATATGATACTGCGTGAAGAGTTTGACAGAGTACTGAAAGACCTAAGTCGAAACAAGGCCCCGAGAGTAGACAACATTCCATTAGAACTACTGACAGCCTTGGGAGAGCCGGTCCTGACAAAACTGTACCACCTGGTGAGCAAGATGTATGAGACAAGCGAAATTTCCTCAGACTTCAAGAAGAATATAATAATTCCAATCCCAAAGAAAGCAAGTGTTGACAGATGTGAAAATTACCGAACTATCAGTTTAATAAGTCACAGCTGAAAAATACTAACGCGTATTCTTTACAGACGAATGGCAAAACTGGTAGAAGCCAACCTCGGGGAAGATCAGTTTGGATTCCGTAGAAATGTTGGAACACGTGAGGCTATACTGACCCTACGACTTATCTTAGAAGAAAGATTAAGGAAAGGCAAACCTACGTTTCTAGCATTTGTAGACTTAGAGAAAGCTTTTGACTGGAATACTCTCTTTCAAATTCTGAAGGTGGCAGGGGTAAAATACAGGGAGCGAAAGGCTATTTACAATTTGTACAGAAACCAGATGGCAGTTACAAGAGTAGAGGGACATGAAAGGGAAGCAGTGGTTGGGAAGGGAGTGAGACAGGGTTGTAGCCTCTCCCCGATGCTATTCAATCTGTATATTGAGCAAGCAGTAAAGGAAACAAAAGAAAAGTTTGGAGTAGGTATTAAAATCCATCGAGAAGAAATAAAAACTTTGAGGTTCGCCGATGCCATTGTAATTCTGTCAGAAACAGCAAAGGACTTGGAAGAGCAGTTAAACAGAATGGACAGTGTCTTGAAAGGAGGGTATAAGATGAACATCAACAAAAGCAAAACGAGGATAATGGAATGTAGTCGAATCAAGTCGGGTGATGCTGAGGGAATTAGATTACGAAATGAGACACTTAAAGTAGTAAAGGAGTTTTGCTATTCGGGAAGCAAAATAACTGATGATTGTCGAAGTAGAGAGTATATAAAATGTAGACTGGCAATGGCAAGGAAAGCGTTTCTGACGAAGAGAAATTTGTTAACATCGAGTATTGATTTAAGTGTTAGGAACTCGTTTCTGAAAGTATTTGTATGGAGTGTATCCATGTATGGAAGTGAAACGAGGACGATAAATAGTTTGGACAAGAAGAGAATAGAAGCTTTCGAAATGTGGTGCTACAGAAGAATGCTGAAGATTAGATGGGTAAATCACATAACTAATGAGGAGGTATTGAATAGAATTGGGGAGAAGAGGAGTTTGTGGCACAACTTGACTAGAAGAATGGACCGGTTGGTAGGACATGTTCTGAGACATCGAGGGATCACCAATTTAGTATTGGAGGGCAGCGTGGAGGGTAAAAATCATACCGGGAGACCAAGAGATGAATACACTAAGCAGATTCAGAAGCATGTAGGCTGCAGTAGGTACTGGGAGATGAAGAAGCTTGCACAGGATAGATCAGCATGGAGAGCTGCATCAAACCAGTCTCAAGACTGAAGAAAACAACAACAACAAAAAGACTATCTTCAGTAAAAAAAAACAAACAGACACATGCAGAACTGCCTACCATATTTTAAAAATATTGACATTACCATTGAAGTGCATATACGGAACAATTTCATAAATCAAAGCCAGTGAAATATCAGAAAAAAATGCATTTGTTCACTCATGTGACAAGAAATAAAGGCCAGCTGAGAAGTATGCCACAAAAACTGAGAGCTGATGAGAAAGGTCCTTGGTTCTCGGTTGTAAAACTTAACTTCCAGGACAGCATGAGTAAAAAGCTATTCCAGAAAGAGCTAAGGGATTATTTAATGGAAAAACATTATTTAGCTTACCTTTCGATGTCTGATCTTTAGCTAAGGAATAACCTAACAGCTGTAATACCTAGATATTAATCGAGAGCGGTTCTAGGCCCTTCAGTCCGGAACTGCGCTGCTGCTACGCTCGCAGGTTCGAATCCTGCCTCGGGCATGGATGTGTGTGATGTTCTTAGGTTAGTTAGGTTTAAGTAGTTCTAAGTCTAGGGTACTGATGACCTCAGATGTTAAGTCCCATAATGCTTAGAGGCATTTGTACCATTAATCGAGAGAAAAATACATGTGGTCAAATGCGGTCAACAGCAACCTTGACGACAAGTATGCCTACCCTGACGTTCCCATGCTGTCCAACTTCGGGTCACTGTCGCATCCGAATGCACCACAAATCTGGATAGTGCACGATTCGACCAGCCAGGCAAATGGAGACCCACAGTCAGGTCCGTTTCACACTCTGATAACGCTGTCTCAGACGAGTATGCATCATCTCCGTGTCCTCCAGAGTGATCACCTAACATGCGACGCTTTTCAAGCCTCTCATGTACCCTACTAATCGTGGTAATAACACTAAACACGAATACCCGTAACGTCCCGTGGTAGCCGTTTCACTTGTCCCTGAGAATTGCAATCCTTAAGTATTTACATACCTGTTACTGACGTGTACGTGTAGGAAATCACATTGACGTCCTACCATGTCTTCTGGGTGCTTCACTTTCTTTTTATCGTCCTACCATGTCTTCTGGGTGCTTCACTTTCTTTTTATCAGGGAATTTAAATTAAGTTTATAGGAATGTTTCCCTTGGTTGCCAGAAAAAATACTAGAACTGGTAATCTGGCCCGTTCATCCTAAGTTACAACGCTCTTTGTCCAGCTACCAAGCCGGCATGTGCGGCCGTGCGGTTCTAGGTGCTTCAGTCTGGAATCGCGTGACCGCTACGGTCGCACGTTCGAATCCTGCCTCGGGCATGGATGTGTGTGATGTCCTTGGTTAGTTAGGTTTAAGTAGTTCTAAGTTCTAGGGGACTGATGACATCAGATGTTAAGTCCCATAGTGCTCAGTGCCATTTGAACCATTTTTTGAACCAGCTACTAACTCACTTGGTATTTGATTCAAAAGAATCAAAGCTGTATAAAAGACTGGGCCTCAAAGTGCACCCTCCACCACTTGTAGCAGAGAACGAAAACCACAAATAAATAAATAATAATTTAGTTGACGTATTGCGTGTTAGCGTTTGTTGTAGAATATTCGGCCGATGTTCGTTTAACAAATTTTCCAGTAGATCCATTTGAGTGAAACACTGTTTCGAAAAGTTGTAGCAACGAGAAACAGCGACAGATAAAATTTACATTTGACTTGCGTGTTGTACAACTGATATGAACATTGCAAAAATAACGTGTTTTTGACCTCTTCGCCGTCAGTATATGTGGCCGATACACGGGCTGGTCAGGAAGTATTTGAAAAGTTTGTAAGAATGTTAGAAGGTAGCTTGTGCTGAGAAGAAATTGTTAAAAAAAAAAGTTCGGTGCGTTTATGAGTTATTTAAAGTTGAAGTTAGCCAATCAGACCGTTGCACGTGCGAATTCAAGCGGCCCGCCAGAGACGATGTTATCAAGTGTGTTCTTCGTTTGGTTTCCTAAAAACGGAATAAGAGAGCGATACCAAAAACTGTACGTGGGACGGTAGTAAGGATCGTACCCGAACCAAAGGTTGAGCAGTCTCGTGCGCTATCTCTTGGTCATTGGATGAATGACAAAGATTTAATATCTGGCTCACTGCCCAAGTGCAATCAACATTTTGTAATATATTATGCTTTCTATCTTGATACCGTTTCGGTATCTGTTCTGGATTAAGCAAAAGTCAGAAAATATATGCAGTTATTTTGTGTAAATATTTGACATTATGCACATAAAAGAATTTTCTTTCTTACAAAAGCATACTAAAACATTTCACACATATTCTTGAGGAATCGTTAGAAAATTAATGCAGTGTGCGAAATTGACATTTTGTCTTCCACTTCTGTGGAAGCGGTGAACTGCAAACTACAAGAATTCTTAGTGAAAAAAACAAGTGTTCACTAAAAAACTGTCATCTGTCGCTTTTTAAAAAGAAGGGTCAATACGTTTCGCTTGACCACATGTAAAAACGTAACCATTGCTGTATCATAAGGAATTTTGGAGAAACTAGGTTAAGTGCACTTCTACCTGTGTAACGGTAGTACTATAGTTCGTTGAATTGTCTAAATCAATGCTTGATTTCAGCTATAAATGAGAAAAACTGTAACTGTCAACTCCACGTCACACAGCGGGTAATGACACGAACTCGGCTTTCCGCCCTGAATCATGTAACTTAGATATTGCTTTCAAGTCTTAACACGGCGGAGATAGGGACGTGCGCAGTCTATGTTATACACTGAAGCACCAAAGAAACTGGTATAGGCATGCATATTCAAATACAGAGATATGTAAACAGGCAGAATACGGCGCTGCGGTCTGCAACACCTGTATAAGACAACAAGTGACTGTCGCAGTTATTAGATCGGTTAGTGCTGCGGCAATAGCAGGTTATCAAGATTTAAGTGAGTTTGAAAGTGTTGTTATAGTCGGCGCACGAGTGATGAGACACAGTATCTTCGAGGTAGCGATGAAGCTGGTATTTTCCCACACGACCATTTCACGAGTGTACCGTGAATATTAGGAATCCAGTAAAACATCAACTCCGACATCGCTGCAGCCGGAACAATATCCTGCAAGAACGGGACCAACAACGACTGAAGAGAATCGTTCAACGTGACAGAAGCGCAACTCTTCTGCAAACTGCTGTAGATTTCAATGCTGGGCCATCAACAAATGTCAGTGAGCGAACCATTCAACGAAACATCATCGATATGGGCTTTCGGAGCCGAATGCCCACTCGTTTATCCTTGATGACTGCACGACACAAAGCCTTACGCCTCGCCTGGGCTCATCAACATCGACATAGGACTGTTGATGTCTGGGAACATGTTGCCTGGTCGGACGAGTCCCGTTTCAAATTGTATCGAGCGGATGGACGTGTACGGGTATGGAGACAACCTCACGAATCCATGCACCCGGCATGTCAGCAGGGTACTGTTCAAGCTGGTTGAGGCCCTTTAATGGGCGTGTGCAGCTGGAGTGATGTGAAACCCCTGATACGTCTAGATACGAGACTGACAGGTGACACGTACGTAATCATCCTGTCTGAGCACCTGCATATATTCATGCCCATTGTGCATTCCGACAGCACAGCATTCCAGCAGGACAATGAGACACTCCATACGTCCACAATTGCTACAGTGGTTCCAGGATCACTCGTCTGAGTTTAAACACTTCCGCTGGCCACCAAACTACGCAGATATGAACATTATTGAGCATATCTGGATGCCTTGCACGTGCTGTTCCGTACTCTTACGGATTTATTGTTAGCCCTGTAGGATTCATGATGTCAATTCCCACCAGCACTACTTCAGACATTAGTCAAGGCCATGCCACGCAGGGGCCCTACATGATATTAGGCAAGTGTACCAGTTTCTTTGGCTATTCAGTGTGTATGGTCTATGGTTACAACTGTTGTGGGCCGCTTGCCTTAGGAAACAATACAAGGGCTTTGTGATAGCCATGCATCGAGGCCAGAGGGCATGCAACGTCGTACTGATACGTAGGCAGATACTGCCACGTTCTTTGTAATTTTGAATCAGTTAGGTAATCACTGAAATTACATCATTCATTTTCTCAACCCGTGAAGTTTCATTTCGTTTCCTCCTCCCCTTTTGCATTCTTCTCTGCTTTGGTCGGGCAGTGAAGGATTTCGTCCACATCCTGCACTTGCTTAGTACCGTCCAACGACAATATTTTCCTGTGGACAGCCCCAAAGTTCCCTAACAATCTTATAGTCTTGAGGACCCCATGTGGCTGATCCTTTATCTATACTGAGCACAGTAACAATCGGATTATTTGGCGTATATTCAGTGGTACTTTAGTTATGTTGTACATTCGCTGTGAAGTATAACGTACTGGTTTCTATAAGGCAATATTCATCACGAAAATGACCTACCTGCGAAGAAGCTCCGTACGATTGTATCCTGGTTATTATTCGACGTTTGGGTAGAGTGTAGAAAACATTTGGAAAGTGTTGGAATATTGATGCCACTTGTTCACATGCGTCTGTTGTTTGCAATATAGTTAAAGCAAGCTATGTGTTACACGAGTGGTTTTTTTCTTGAATATAAGCTGATTCTCTAAGAGAAGAATCTTCCCCTTCAAGAATGTCTAAATATTTGAGCTTGGGACGTACTTTATGAGCGCGTAACAGATCGACCAAAGCGGCAATCGTCTCTTAGTCTGTGTTTACAAGGGCTGGAAAAAGATATGGAAACGCCGCAAGAAATGCTTGAAGAAAAATGCAGATGTTAGCCAAGCTTGCAAGTTGCGCTGTTGTATTTGACCACGAACGGCAGCTGTGCAGTGTAAGAGGGCGAGTCACTGCAAAACTGAGTGTAAGCACCAAAACAATATGAAGGGAGTTCCATAAGGTGGGACTTGCCCGATGAGGTGTAATTCCCAAGCTATACAACGAAAATGCAAATTTTCGTAACGGGAAAACGTGGTGCTGAAACCATAACCCTTGGACTATGGCGCAATGGAACAAAGTCATTTGGTTGTATGGGCGTTATTTCACATTGTTTAAAACTTCTGTCCAAGTTTACGTCCAAAGCGTGAAACATGGCGTGGATTTGGTGATGACTAGGATAGCGATATCGTGGTATTGCTTGGGCCCCACGTTTACTCGACAGCGTCGCACTATTGCCGAGTGTTATGTGTCCATTTCGGTTGATCAGGCCCGTCCCATGGTGCAATATTTATTCCCCAACGGTGATGCTGTGGTCCAGGATGACAGGCCCCTGTTCACAACAGTTTGCACCGTCCAGGACTGGTTTTGTGAGCACGAGGATGAATTATTGTTGCATTCCCCTGGCACCTGCAATCACCAGGTCTCAATATTATCGAGCCTTTGTGATCTCCTTTGGAGAGAAGGGCGTGTGATCGCTATCCACCTCCGTCACCGTTACCTGAACTTGCCACTATTTTGCAGGAAGAATGCTATAAGATTCCCTTGAAAACCTTACAGAGCGTGTATTTATCCATTTCGAGAAACTGGAATATGTTTTGAATGTCAACGGTTTTCCTACACCGTATTAAGCACGACGATGTGTTATGTTTTTGGTGTTCCACCCCATGCACATTCTTTTATAGGAGTGACCTGCCCTCTTTTCCCATCACACGGGATGGTTTACTGCGCTAGAGATTCTCGATAATTGTAATCTAGTAACTCCTCGCTGTTTTCAGCATAAAACCTACTGAGAACTCCATCAAGCCTTGGTGCCTTGTTCGCTTCGAGCAGTTGTAATTTGTTTCCAGTACTGAAGGTGGCTATTTCAGTGTCTCACATTTCTGAGTACGGTAGTATTTTTATTTGTAAACACACTTTTAAATAAGGATTTTAATATTTCGGCCTTCTGTCTGCTGTCTTCAGTTTCAACAACAGAGTGACCTATGAGAGATAAAATGGACTATTGGCTCCGGTCAGTGTCTTTACGTAGAACCAGAATTTCCCATGATATTCTGATGCATCCTCAGTCATGATCTTCCTGAGGAGTTTAGCATAGGCTTACCTATCAGTCACTTATATAGCGAAGATGTTGTAGTCTCTGTTTTCGCAAAGTTTTCCAAATAGTACCATTAAATCAAGGTGAATATTTACGTATTTTTACTTTGTTTAGAACGTATTTATAAAGATAAGTTTTTGAGCTTTAACACAATTGCTCTGTATTTGTCGGACTTGGACCAAATGTAGCCCGTTCACCGTTATTAAGTTCTTAGTTAATGTTGCTGTATCAGTTCGACAAAATACAAGCTCTCTTTTGGCTTTATTGATGACTTCTTTTGCCACTGGCATCCATCGTCCATATATTAGGTTCATGGTTGCCAGCCTCTCTCTCATTGGTCTTACTGTCGAGAAGATTGGGTCTGTTTGTTGCCAGGAGGTGTATACCGTCTGCCCAAAGAGTCCTGAGACTGAGTTTGTTGCTGGCGTAAAGGTGACGTCAGCGCAATAACCACGGCGGCAGCTTCAACTAACAACTGTAAACAGCACATGTGCATTAGACCAGTCAGACGTGGGTAAACACTGTAAGTAGTGAAAGTGCGGTGGTAGTCCGTCAGCGCTATCGTGTCACGTATCGCAAAGTAGCAACATCTCTAAATCAAGAGTTCAAGACATTCTACAGATTATTTTGGAGAAGCGTAAAGTGTGTACACGCACACCTTGACTCCAGAACAAAAACAACGACGTATGAATGCCTGCTGCGGCTTCATTGAAATGTAAAACGCGGACTGTTCTGTTCTGGGAAAAATCATCACGGGTGACGAGACTTGGTGTTAGCAATACGAACCAACCACAAAACGATACAGTCCAGAAATTCAGGTGAGTGGTCAACGCTTTGGCGACATTCAAGCCGCTGTGAAGCGCAAGTTGAACAACTTCCCACAGAAGGATGGTTCAAATGGCTCTGAGCACTATGGGACTCAACATCTTAGGTCATAAGTCCCCTAGAACTTAGAACTACTTAAACCTAACTAACCTAAGGACATCACACACACCCATGCCCGAGGCAGGATTCGAACCTGCGACCGTAGCAGTCCCGCGGTTCCGGACTGCAGCGCCAGAACCGCTAGACCACCGCGGCCGGCCCACAGAAGGACTTATCTGACAGTTTCACATAGTTGTATGAAGTTCTTGTATGCTGTACTCGACCGAGGGGAGACTAGGAGTATGTACAACACTCGAGGCGTGAAAATCACCATCTTAAATTTTCTCTATTTTCTATTAATCCGGTCTCGATACTTTTTAGACCTACTGGGTAAAATATTTATTGCGGGTGTGTGCTATTCGGCTATGTGTTCGAGGCAACTGTTTGACATTGTACATAGTATTGCTTCACATGACTGTTTGTCTTGTCGCCGAAAACGTGTAATGTTGTTGCTTTAATTTGATCTGAAAGCGGTGCTGATATTCAATAAAAGCGGGTTAAAAGCTGTGAGCTGTCTGGGGAAGTTAACCTTGCATTACTGAGCAACTGTTTCACCAGGTATCCAGTCTAGCTTACCAAATTCCCAACCAGACTAACACTAATTATAATCTTTTAATCGTCATACGATATTGAATAAAAGCGGGTTAAAAGCTGTGAGCTGTCTGGGGAAGTTAACCTTGCATTACTGAGCAACTGTTTCACCAGGTATCCAGTCTAGCTTACCAAATTCCCAACCAGACTAACATTAATTATAATCTTTTAATCGTCATACGACAACCGGTGATATATATATATATATATATATATACCAACCAGAACCAGAATTTCCCATGATATTCTGATGCATCCTCAGTCATGATCTTCCTGAGGAGTTTAGCATAGGCTTACCTAGCAGTCACTTATATAGCGAAGATATATATATATATATATATATATATATATATATATATATATATAAGAGAATTTAAATAAAAAGAAATAAATCAGTTTATATTTGGAAATTTATTTTAACATTGATCACTGAAATTTGAGCATATTAGACTTGATTCATAACTAAACTGGTGCCATATTTAGGATTGTGAAAATGTGAGTTTGTAATCTTACGGAACACATCAAATAGGGAGCCAAGATTGGGAGACTACATACAACACTGCATTCATAAAGTAACATACGAAGAACATTGAAACATATGCAAGAGGAAATTAACCACAACCAACCGATTCAATTTTCACCCAAAGAAGTTACGTTCGTAGTGCAATCCTGTCCATCATGAAATTACCACACACTGGTATACTAAATTCATAATAACTCTCTGTGAAATCTTCCCGAAAAGAATAGCTGAGGGCTACTTTGATGCTTACACCACATGCTTCACGTGGTCAACTTGGTTTACACAAAGAGTGTAACTCCACAATAATTTTGATAATTAAAATAAATTACATCGAAACGCAATTTACAAAAGAAAAACCTCTAACTGGTTACTATCGTCTTACTATTAACCTGATGGGCCAAACAATTGTATAAGCACGTGGTACTGGTCTCACAAAGTACACCCCACGTGGGTTGAACATAAAGAAAAGTTGCTATATTGAAAAATATTGTCAAGACGAGACGTTATAATCTCACGCACATTCGCATTGAAGATTGATGATCTTAGTTAGGGTTACTGATCAGCACGTGGTTCCACTTTACTCACAAAGTAGTGACAAAGCAACTACTGGAAGATATTCTGAACTTCACACTCGAAATACACTGCATTGCAATTTAAGATAACATTAGATATGTTAGAGCTAAACCAGAAATAAAGGTGATTAAATTTTCAGTTAGGGTGAACTTAAGAAATCCATTGTCCTACGGACTTAGCAGACACGCGCTTAACCGGAGATCTTACCACTTCAGACGCTCGCTGCGGACAGACTGCCGTGGTCCCTTCCTGAGGGTGGCTCACAAATACCAACGGAAGTGACCAGAGAGACAGCTTCCTATACCAACATGTCAAGGGACGGACAGGACCATACTAAGAATAGAAATCTCTCTGCTTTTAGAAAGCGTAACTACCTGTTCCGACGTTGGTCCTACTGTTCTCTAGCAGACAAGCTTGTCTGCTACCCTCAAGCATGCAACTAGAAATACATTTGCTAATTCATCCTCTCACACAGAAGGGAAGGGGCATGACAGTATCTTATCATATACAGTATATAAAATAAAGCGGATGTAGGTTCCGTATGAGACTGTGTGACATGAATTACATATAAACTGTGTTTTAAAGTGTAGTAGTGTGACAGATCGTTCTTGTTTCTGTGTAAAAGTAACACGTTCCACTACTCAGTCTCCTCCCAGATAGTCAGAAACGCCACAGTAAATTTAGAAGAGGAATTTATGCCCTAAATGACAACAGATTTAAGAAATTAACATGAAAGGAATCCAACAGATACCTTTCAAACGTATGGGTAAATTTTCCAGACGACACTGGGCAAACTAAAGCCGTATGTTCGGGGTTCTTCCGTGCTGCCGAGTTTAGGCTATTGTTGAATGACTACAACCTGTGTGTGTGAATTTGGTTGCAGGTAGAAACATACGTCCATTAAACTAAATAATTTGAAAAACAAGAACTCGAAAATGTTACGCAAGTGTTCTGGACAAGTTGGATAAAAAAAAATACGAAAGAAGAGGCCAGGATTGCGGAAAAGATATTCAGAACAGTACAGGGTAAATCAGCTGAAGTTTGCATCCCCCCACTTCTGAAATTGAGGTTGCTATTTAGCGCCGTTTACAAGTAAATGAAATGTGACTAAGGAGCCACAGTTGCGCCACACAAAGATTTTAATGATCACTAGAATGTGTAATTATTTTAGAATGTCACGCTTTTAAAAAGAACAATGCCAACTGACATTGACAAGAGGAAACTAGGGTGAGTCAGAATGCCAATGGTGTTTTTTTCTGCATTCTAGAACAGGCAGTTGATGAGCAATAGCAGTTTAAAATTTGTAAGTAGCGATAATGGTCTTCCCCATCTTTCGGTACTAACACATGGAAAAAAAGTGAATAAACAAATGCTTTGGATGCCTGCAAAGGTATTGTTCAAAATGCCAGTCGCCTGCTTCAATACAAGCTTCCAGTCTACCATGTAAAGACTTGTGTACACATTCTCGCTTTTCATCAGAAGTTTTTGCGTGTGCAGCAGTAATACGTCGTTTCATATCGTTCGATGTAGTCAGCAGGTCCTTGAAAATAGTGTCTTTTAGCTTTCCTCAGGGAAAAACATCTAATATGACCAAACGTGGTGCCGGGGCTGGGTAAGGTACAGGTCTATTCCGTCTAATTTAACGATTTAAAAACAACTGTTGAAAACAAGCGCTATTCATTGAATATCCATCATGCTGATGCCACATTTTTTTCCTAGTCTGCAGTGGAACGTGTAATAATACTTGTGGCGATTAGCACTCCGTCTTCCGCCCACGAGTGGGCTACTGGGACCATCCGACCGCCGTGTCATCCTCAGTGGAGGATGCGGATAGGAGGGGCGTGGGGTCAGCACACCGCTCTCCCGTCCGTTATGATGGTATTCTTGACCGAAGCCGCAACTATTCGGTCGAATAGCTCCTCAATTGGCATCACGAGGCTGAGTGCACCCCGATAAATGGCGACAGCGCATGGCGGCCAGGATGGTCACCCATCCAAGTGCCTACCACGCCCGACAGCGGTTAACTTCGGTGATCTCACAGGAACCGGTGTATCCACTGCGGCAAGGCACTTGTGGCGATTGCTCTGTTAAAATGTTGGGATCGTTTTGTTAATTTAGTGTTCCTTCTACGAAAACAGGTCGTGTGAGCTGAAGGTTCACTATTCCACACCACCTGTTTACACTCCTTGGACGCTGACGGTCCCTCTTAAGAAGCCATTGGAGATTATTTACGAACCAATAATGCATGCTGTGGAGGTTTGCTTGAGCGTGAAATATTGCTTAATCACTAGGCAAGAGACATGGTAACTCAGGTGAGTCTCATCTTAATGACCAACTACAAAAGTTAACACGATTTGCAACTCGTTGACACAGATGGAATTGTGACAGTGGAGAACGTGCAGTACGCTTACCTGACCTGTGCCACTTCCCCGTGCGACCGCAAGGGAACTAACGTGCGAATATACAGCAGCAGCAGCTAGAACATTAATTTCACCCTCTTCTCCAGTCACTCGATTTGTCGTGTCACGTTTTTTAGGTGTTACTTTTCTATTGTCACATAACTGGTTCAAGAGATTTACAAATACATGTCGAGCCGGGTAACGTCTATACGAATATCGTTCCAAGTACAGAGCACAAGAACGAACAGCATTCTTCCTACATTCTCCACACACCATTAACATGTCGGCTTTTTCAGCGTTGGTAAATACCATCTCCACTAATTCCTACCACCAGAAAATAACTAACAAGTAAGCTGAAACACTGTCAGTGTACTGTATAGGCATCAAACATACGAATGGATCAGACGACTGTCCGTGTTTACAGCACGTTCCAATGCAGACTAGGAGAAAAATGAGGTACCAGTACGGTGAATGTTTAGCGCATAGTGTACAGCACACTACAGCTTGTCTCCAGTAACTGTTTCCGAATCGTTGGATCGGACGAAGGGGACGTGTACGTTGGCCGGCCTTATTCTCTTGGATTTTTTTCCGCGGAAAGCTAAAAGACACTGTTTACAATGACATGCCGCCTGCAGCAGATGACACACAAACGCACACACAAATGCATACACGAACAGATCACAGATACTTCAATAATCACACTCGAAAGTTTGGCAATAACATTCGATCTTTGACAAAAACATTTGACAGTCGGCAACAGAAACCTAAACATTGCATTGAAACAAGCGTTCAGTTCATAGTGCTGTGGAATGTGGGAAAAACCGCAAATTGGCATTCATAAGAAGAAGAACAACACCAAAAATGCAACAGGAGCGTAATATGTAAGAAATTGTCCACGCAACCTGTAAGTACAGTTCAAAACATTACTACTTAATAGGAAATACCAACCACCAGAAATGTTTATAACCTATAGACACAGTGACAAAAAATGTAAATTAAATAGCTAACATATGTACATATTCCGGGCCACTGATGATGCCTTGCAGAAAATAAAGGCGAAACGCGTATGGCACTAACATTGTGTTTTATTCAGTTGCTGTCAGACGGTCCATAAGTAAAAATTATCAATATACCGTAATATTACACGCAACTGAGGAAGACAGGACTAAAAAAGTTGAAGATGTCAATAAAGTATTTTGTTTGCCTTGCGGCATCGGGTTTGTGTTGTGTATTCTCTGTGACACCTGTTGTCGCACTAGAGGGCGAGGTGCCAGAACGCGATGCAGAAGTCAGCGTTGTCTATTCTGGAGCAGCTAGCGGGACCCGACTCTCCGATTATACGCGATGTGCTAAAGTGCATGATGACTACATAGGTAACGTTCTCTACGATCGTGTGAGGGAACTTCACAGCACAAGGTGATAGCGAACTCCAGGAACAAGTTCAGGGTCACTGGTCGAATTTTATAACATGCCATCTGGTTAGTCAATACTTAATAATGTCACATTAATATATTAAATGTTTATTATGTCCTTTAGAGTGTGAGTGATGGCTTCTGATATACAGTGTCTATCGTAACTAGTAGGGCAAACTAAATCTGATAGGAGTATATCATAACTGAAGCAAAGACGATCAAGTAAACATGAATCCACAATGAGCCATGCTTGAAATAATTGTTAGTGTGTGACATCAGTATGATGTATTGTCGCATTTAGTAGAAACGTATTTGAAATATACAACTGGGCTCCAATTTCACTTACAAAATACTTTGAAGGTGATTGAAAGGAAACTCGATGCAGAGATGGGTTCCGTATTGCATCGAAATGCGGGAACGACACGTGTAACATCTTTGACAGGTACAAGTGTACAGTAATTTGTAATATGTAGCGTGCTGAAACAGTATTATACTTTTTTGTTAAGACAGAGCATGGGTGTAACTTAGAGAGAATGTACAGGAGTATCATATCGCAAAATTTACATTTCAAATATAACTGCACTATCTAGAACAATATTTCATGCTGAAGACAGTGATAGCTTGTAACCATACTTTCGCAGGTATCTCGCAAACGTCACGTTTGCTGACCCAAGTTTACAGTTTTGCTTCGGTTATCTTATACTTCCACTCGCGTTAGTATTCGCTATCAATTATTATACAATCTGCATTATAGAAAAAACTGAGCTTCAGACATTAATATTGCAATAACATGAGCAATGAAGCATTACTACAAAACACACAAAGGAAAACCACAGAAAATGTATTAAGTGATTAAGGAATCGTAAATTAATCAGTCTCCATTATTAAACACATATTGCCTATTTGAAATAACTTTCACGAAAATTTTTGCAAACCATGAAAGACACTATTATAGGACCCCATAAATTGATAATTACAGTGTTGACATCTAGATCAAAATGAATATCGAACGGACTCTCATAAATGAAAGTATTTACAACACACTAACAGAAAATTCTCATACCTAGTGATAAACATCGTTGAAAATGAGTAATTCAGTCAAAATTATATCTTATTGTATCCAGAAACATCGATCGGGTAACATGCCGGGCCTGGGTAAGCAAATGCAATGGTTATTTGTGTCGGATAATAAAATCAAATTTGATATAATTATAAAATGAGCCTGCCGAGATACACATATATATTCCATAAGTCATATATATTCCATAAGTCATTTGAACGATTCTTTTATCGGAATTATATGGCTCGAGTCAGTTTATAAAATATAATACACGATTACTGTTAACATTAATCAGCAAAGTATCACTTTATTCCTACTCATGGAATCAAACTTAAAAAAGATTTTTTATTTTATTTTTACTGGCTACCAGCTTTTAATTAGAAACTCTTCAAGAGAATAGAAGGATTTGTTCAGGAGAAATGATTTTACGTCAGATTTAAAATTTGCTTCGCTACCTGTGAGACATTTTATATTATTGGGCAAATGATCAAAAATCTTTATTGCTGCGTATTGAACTCCTCTCTGAGCCACTGACATCTTTGACAGGCCATTTTTCCCTCAAGTGTTGTAGGTATGTACATCATTGTTCTTCTAAAATAGTGTTGTATTTTTTACGACGAATTTCATTGCCGAAAATAAGACTGAAAGGCAATTACACACTAATTCCTAGGTGAAGCTAGTAGACCCCTACGTTGTAAATCTAGAGAGTACATTACCAAAGATCCTTTCATAATCTGTAAAGTTTTCTCGCAACAAATACAATACTTTATATATTCGTGTACTGTAGCTTATATTTTTTTGGTTTCGCAGAATACCTCCAAGAAGTTAAGTTTTACAATCACGTGTTTATGTTGTTTCTGTGAGAAGTCCTCAAGTTAATACCATTCTGCAAGTGCGAAGAAAATGCGCCACTGTGTAGCAAACCTGTTTTTGACAGAGTTAAAATAAGCCGCAGTTTATGTAGGATATATGATTCGTTTTCAAGCAAACAAAATTAGTTCATTTAACACTACACTGCAGAAGAGATTTTGATGGATGCGTTTTTTTCGCCGCCGATTTGTGGCAATATAAATATAGACAATATCCACGGTCAGGGTTTATTGAGCAACAACATAGCATTTTTTCTAACACCGCTGTGGATTAACACCAGTGCGTTTCACGAGGTGTCCCGCCGCTGTGCTGGAGGTGTTAGTGCAGGTCCGGCACGCGCAACACTGAACACGGAAGAAGACGGGGGCAGTCCGCCGTGGGGTCCCAGAGCGGCGGGAGCGCCGTGCTGTCTGCTGAGCAGCGTACGCACTCACCGAGGGCGCGGCACTCATGGCGGGTGTCTGGCTGTCTGCCGGCGGCTGATAGCTAAGCTACCGCGGCGGCGCCGCCCTCGCCTTTATATACGGGTGGCGGTGGCGGTGGCGGCGCGGGCGTGAGCCGGAACCTTCTGGGCGGCGGCAGACAATTGGACGCCTTTGGTGCCGTGCGCGCAGGCCGATGGACGCTAGCCGCCCGACGCTGCCGGCCGGACCGCAGCTTCGCTTATTTTTGGCGCCCGCGATAGGAAAGCGATGCAGACCCTCTCCGCGCATGCGCGCTGCACTTCGCCGGCACCTTTGCGGTCGCCGGAGGAATGTCCGGCCTTCGGACAGGAAGGCTGTGAATTGTGGGGAAGCATCCCAGACGACGACAGAAACGATGTACAGCTACACATATACATCGTCCGTCCAAAAAAGTTCTGATTTTAATCCTGACATATCAGCGGCACTAGAGCAGTAACTACGATGGAAGCCTGAGCTAACAACACGTGTGCCTTCGACCAATCTGTTGTGAGCAGCCGCGCGGGATTAGCCGAGTGCCGGCACGGTAGCTCAGCGTGCTCGGTCAGAGGGTTAGCTACCCTCTGTAATAAAAAACTGAGTGAATGGATCAACGAACAACCTGAACGGGTGTCATCGGACGTCCGACCCGAACGAATTCAACGAACAATATAGAACAAGCCGGCACGGTAACTCAGCATGTTCGGTCAGAGGGTTAGCTGCCCTCTGTAATAATAATAATAATAATAATAACTGAGTTAATCGGTCAAAGACGAACTGAAACGGGTGTCTTGCGACGTCCGCCCCGAGCAGATACAACGAACGAAAACGAACAAAATGAGATTTAAAAAAAAAAGCGGTCTAAGGCACTGCAGTCATGGACTGTGCGGCTGGTACCGGCGGAGGTTCGAGTCCTTCCTTGGCCATGGGAGTGTGTGTGTTTGTCCTTAGGATAATTTAGGTTACGCAGTGTGTAAGCTTAGGGACTGATGACCTTAGCAGTTAAGTCCCATAAGATTTCACACACATTTGAACATTTTTTTTCTTTTTTTTTTGTGTGAGCAATGTTAAGCAGTGGACGTGCGGCCCTAGTCTGTCAACGCTGTTGTGACACAAATTGCAATGGTGCAACATTCGTAAATCAAAAATTTAAGACGCTCTCCAAAATGTTTTGAAGAAGAGACAAGTTTGTCCTCCACACCGTGACACCCAAACAAAAAAAGTGACGCGTGGATACCTACCACCACTTGACTGAAATGCAAAACGCGGTCAATTACTTTTTGGAAAAATTCATACCGGGTGACGAGACTCGATGCTATCAATACGGACCTACTCTGAAACGACAAAGTGCAAAAAATTCAGACGAACAGTCAACGCTTTGACGACATAACAGACATTCAAGCTAATGTGAAGCGCAGTTGAACAACATCCTTAAGAAGGAAGTCTCCGACAGCTTCACATCGTTGTATGAACGTTCTGTAGCTTGTATTCATGGATGGGGGAGGGCGGGGGGGGGGAAATGCATAAAACATCTAAAGCAGATGTCGTCAACCCGTTTTACCTACCACCCACTTTTGCATCTCTGGTAGTAGCAAAATTTTCTAACCGACCACTGGCTCCACAGTAACGGTGTTTTAAAAAGTACGAAAATACTATATAAAACTTATAAAGCAGAGATACAGAAAGTTAAAGTGTATGATAACATTTACTTACCAAATACTTTTCGTCAAAATTTTATGAAAATGTAATGAATATATTTTTAAAATCCTTATCACATACCACCCATCATGAAAGCTGGAACACCCACCAGTGGGCGGTAGGGACCAAGTTGACTACCACTTATCTAAAGCATTGACACCACCATATGAAGTTTTCTCTATCTTTTATTAATCCAGTTTCGAAACCTTTTGGACTGATGGGGTACTCCGCAAATCACTCCACAGTGCATAGCGGTGGTTTCTTCGTACCAATATTATCAGTTTTCTGCGCTATCCCATTCGCATATCGAACTACGAGAAAGTAACTGTATAACTCAGCACTGGTCTTAATCTCTCTCATGATCCATAGGTGAGATATACGATGGTAGCACAATGTTTTTATACTAAAGGTTCTCTAAATTTTCCCAGTACATCTTGGTGAGAGCAATGTCGTCTTCCTTCCAAGGATTCCCGTTTAAGTTTCCCGATCATTTCTATTTCACTTTCATACTTTCTACGCTGGCCTGCAGCGACCCTAACAGCACGGCTCTGGATTCGTTCGACGTACGTTGTTACGCCTGCGTGGCAAGAACTCCAAGCAGTAGAATAATCCTTTAGAATTACTGCACTACCGTATGGTTTGTGATTCCCTTTAAACGTGTCTTGCACTTTCCCACAACGCTTCCAGCAAATTTAAGTGTTCTATTCGCCATTCCTAATAATTATATTGCGTTATCTTCCCATTTCAAATCGCGTTTCGGGGCTCTAATGGGGAGAAGACGACAGGTGATACTACCCTATTTCCAGAAACTTTGTTAAGTGGAAGGGGAGCCAGACCAAGCGAACATGTGACTCGGCTTATCCATAGACACCCCACCGTTTCTGAGAAAGCTACGGTCAAGGTTTTCGATTTAATTTAGATGGCTTTTAGCGCGCCATAATGACAGCGTAACTGGTGGCATACTTCTGCGTCATATGTTCGAAACCCGATTATTGGTTTCATTTGTTTCATTTTTTTTCATTTATCTACCTGGGTCCATAGAAGATTATTATACGATTGTTTCTTACCAAGTTAGATGATACAAGGGCTTTATATTTACTACAAACTTGCAAGTGGGTTTCATAATAAGTGTCATACACTTATTATATAATATATGCGTGGATGTTGTTTTCAGGGGTTACAATCCTTTTACATTCTTATGTTCTTAGAGCAGTCCTTAATTCATATATTTCATTAATAAATTTTGAATAATCAGTTGCGCTGCTATTAGAATTTTTATGACATGTGAGTTACTTATGGATAATATGTTTTACATACGTTTGTAAGTACTGACTTCTATGCAGTATCGTTTGCTTTGTTGCTGTGTATTTGTTTACTGATTATATTCTTTCGTTGTTAATTTATCAGAAATCAGTTGTCTGTTCCAGTATGTTCTGACACTTCCTTAATAAAGGTCAGAAATAAAATTAATTTGCAGTTTACATCTCGTGACAGCAGTTATGTCAGATGATCAGTGATATTGTATGGTTACATCTGCTTGTTGACAACTCTGTCAGCGATGTTATTGGGTTATATTGAATAGATATCTGTGGAGTTGTGTTATTTAAATTTTGGCTCTAGCTGAATTATGATTTATCCAGGATCTTGGTGGATAATGTCAATAAAGTTTTCGATGAAATGTTTATATGTTAGGTCAGTTTGTTCTGTGATAATTAAATGAGAATAATTTCTTGTGTTTAAATATATCTCGATTTCCTCCAACGTACTCATTATCTTCTGCGATTATTTGTGCCACATATTGCAGGGTTTTAATTTCTTTTTGTATATAGTCGCGTTCTAGAGGGAGGTTAACCTTTCTACTTATCATGGTGCGAAAGTATGGATATTTGTGTGATTTCGGGTGACAGGAACTTGCATTGATGTTATCACTTGTTGTTGGCTTTCAGTATATTACGAATTTTTTAGTGGTGTTCCTTTTACTTACGGTCAATTCGAGGAAGTTTATTGATTTTTTGTTGCTGGTTCCACTGTAAATTTCACACAGTTACATAACAAATATACAAAACCTTCACGACCTGCTATTCATAAGGAAATAACAGTCATCAGAGATACACGAATGAAACAGAAAATTATGTATATATCTACCACATACTTGGGAAGAAGAAGCTTGCACAGGATAGAGTAGCATGGAGAGCTGCATCAAATTAGTCTCTGGACTGAAGACCACAACAACAACAACCTGGGAACTATATGAAACAAAATTAATGCACTACTAAAAAAAAAAAACCAACATACGTTTCGCGTGCCAAACACGACATACTATGAAAAAAAATAGTCATGAAGCTGGAAATCACCGAAGTACTTAAACCCAGGTATATATAAAATTCGTTACAAAGACTGTGCAAAATTCTACTTCAGACAGACAGGTAGAAACTTCGCTACTAGATATCAGGAGCATGTTACACTAAGTGACAACAATCCATCCACCTTTTTCGGCCAAATTAAAAATGAGCAACACAACAGACCGATTGGAAAATGCTTTCGATATTTTACACTTAACGCCAGAGGACCGATAGTGAATATTTTAGAGGAAATCGAGATATATTTCCAGGCAAGAAATTATCCATATTTAATCCTCAACGAATAAACTGACCTAAAATATTAACATTTCATTGAAAAATTTATTGGCATTATAACCAAGATCGTGGATAAACCATCATAGAAACGGAGCCAAAATTTAAATAACACAACACCACAGATATCCTTTCAATATAACCCAATAACATCGCTGATAGAATTATCAACAAGGAGATGTAACCATACAATATCGCTGATCATCTGACATAATTGCTGCCACGAGATTTCAACTGCAAATTAATTTTATTTCTGACCATTATTAATGAAGCGTCAGAACATACTGGAACACATAACTGATAACTGATAAATTAACAACGAAAGAATATAATCAGAAAATAAATATACAGCAACAGAATCAACGATATGCATGGAATTTAGGACTTAAAAACTTACGGAAAATCAGATTGTCCATAAGTAACTCGCATGTCACACAACATATTTACCAAAATGTATAAGATGTTCTATTACAGGTAACATTATGATGGTTGTGTAGTTGAAATAGGCCTATAGTTCACCTAAAATATAATTCCCATAACAGCGTATCTGGTTATACAAAATTTATTATGTCCTTGGAAGATATTTATTACGCACCAGGCCCAAATGATTACAAATATGTTGTAGTCTTACGTTTATTCTTGAGGAAGATTTGGTACATTCCCTTGGATGATACCGAGCGTAGAAACATTCGAAACAAAGAAATTCCGAGCATCGCGTATAGGCAGGTTTGCCACAATGACAATTTCTTCGTATAAATCTCACTCGGGAAAGAAATGACGTTAACATTGCTGAAGATTTCACGCGTTGGCGATGGTTTCGCGGCAAACCGCGCATGACGGATCATTTTTCCGAAATTTTGCGCTTGCAACTGATTATGAATCAATATACGCTATAAGAATTTCACCGAAAAAATTTTCAAACAATTTTACCGTTAACTACACTCCTGGAAATTGAAATAAGAACACCGTGAATTCATTGTCCCAGGAAGGGGAAACTTTATTGACACATTCCTGGGGTCAGATAAATCACATGATCACACTGACAGAACCACAGGCACATAGACACAGGCAACAGAGCAGGCACAATGTCGGCACTAGTACAGTGTATATCCACCTTTCGCAGCAATGCAGGCTGCTATTCTCCCATGGAGACGATCGTAGAGATGCTGGATGTAGTCCTGTGGAACGGCTTGCCATGCCATTTCCACCTGGCGCCTCAGTTGGACCAGCGTTCGTGCTGGACGTGCAGACCGCGTGAGACGACGCTTCATCCAGTCCCAAACATGCTCAATGGGGGACAGATCCGGAGATCTTGCTGGCCAGGGTAGTTGACTTACACCTTCTAGAGCACGTTGGGTGGCACGGGATACATGCGGACGTGCATTGTCCTGTTGGAACAGCAAGTTCCCTTGCCGGTCTAGGAATGGCAGAACGATGGGTTCGATGACGGTTTGGATGTACCGTGCACTATTCAGTGTCCCCTCGACGATCACCAGTGGTGTACGGCCAGTGTAGGAGATCGCTCCCCACACCATGATGCCGGGTGTTGGCCCTGTGTGCCTCGGTCGTATGCAGTCCTGATTGTGGCGCTCACCTGCACGGCGCCAAACACGCATACGACCATCATTGGCACCAAGGCAGAAGCGACTCTCATCGCTGAAGACGACACGTCTCCATTCGTCCCTCCATTCACGCCTGTCGCGACACCACTGGAGGCGGGCTGCACGATGTTGGGGCGTGAGCGGAAGACGGCCTAACGGTGTGCGGGACCGTAGCCCAGCTTCATGGAGACGGTTGCGAATGGTCCTCGCCGATACCCCAGGAGCAACAGTGTTCCTAATTTGCTGGGAAGTGGCGGTGCGGTCCCCTACGGCACTGCGTAGGATCCTACGGTCTTGGCGTGCATCCGTGCGTCGCTGCGGTCCGGTCCCAGGTCGACGGGCACGTGCACCTTCCGCCGACCACTGGCGACAACATCGATGTACTGTGGAGACCTCACGCCCCACGTGTTGAGCAATTCGGCGGTACGTCCACCCGGCCTCCCGCATGCCCACTATACGCCCTCGCTCAAAGTCCGTCAACTGCACATACGGTTCACGTCCACGCTGTCGCGGCATGCTACCAGTGTTAAAGACTGCGATGGAGCTCCGTATGCCACGGCAAACTGGCTGACACTGACGGCGGCGGTGCACAAATGCTGCGCAGCTAGCGCCATTTGACGGCCAACACCGCGGTTCCTGGTGTGTCCGCTGTGCCGTGCGTGTGATCATTGCTTGTACAGCCCTCTCGCAGTGTCCGGAGCAAGTATGTTGGGTCTGACACACCGGTGTCAATGTGTTCTTTTTTCCATTTCCAGGAGTGTATTTTTATTTTTTATTTATTAATTTTTTTAAATCCATTCACCAGACATACAATTAGCAGTCGAATAATTATTTCAATGTACAATGAAAAACATTCATGCAGTAATCTTCTACGGACATGGGTAGATAAATTAAAAATAAAAATAAAAACAATAATTGAGTTTCGAACACGGGGAGCACAAGAGGGCCACTGCGTTAGCCCCCGCCTCCGTTGAATGTTTACTCGCTAAATGGTACATAAATTACCGTGAAAACTTTGACCGTAGTTGTCTCAGAAACTGTCGAATATTTACGGATAATCTCAGACACAGGTTGACTTATTTTGACCCCTCTTCCACTGAGTGAAGTTCCAGGGATGGGGCTATAGCACTACCCGTGTTCTCCTCGTAAGAAGAGTGAATACACAAGTCCATCTGCTTCTGTTGTTTGTAATATGACCAGTACGAATAAAAAAACCTTCATTTCACACGAACAGTGCCCGTGCTCATTCTTTGAGAGCAACTTTGAGCTTAGAATATGCTCTAGCTTACTACAACTGCGGGACTTCAGCGACATTCGTCTGTCTGTAACTCTGCGCACCCGATAGTGGTACATAGACGGTCGCGTAATTTTTTCTTCGCTTAGTCCGCTTAACTCTAGTATCAACCAAGTCAATGAAGTGAATATGTTCCTTTTTGATGGAACAATTTACTTTTCTAATGTCATTCGGAAACTTTTGAAAAGACGTGAACAATGATAGAACGCTTGTTAATGCTGACCATGAAACTTCTCGCAACTTCAGTATTAACAAGCATTATATCACTGTACTCATCTTTTCGAATGCCATTAAAAAAAGATACTTCCTTCAATAAGTCGGTTGATACAGGAGTTGAGAGGATTAATCATAGAACAAAGTTACAATAATAGTTCACGTACCACTGTAATAATTCAAATATAATTTTTTACTGATGTATGCCCGGATATAAGTCAACCAGCTGTCGCTGCACGACTATTGATACGAAGCACTCGGTAAAATTAAACAAAAGGCTTATAAAATATTAAAACATTGTAAACATTACGACACTAAGACTATAGGACTCTCACAAACTTTATGTACTAAAATTTTCACCCTGTATACCTTCGAATTACCTACAAATTTCATCATGTATGCGATACACGCACAATAAATAAAATTTCCTTATTTGTTGGCCTTCCTGGTGATTCAATTTTAACGGCCAGCCGTGTAGATGTAGATAATGCACGTTCTCACTCAACTCGCCGCATGCAGGAGCAGTGATACGCGACAATTAGAAAGGAAACGGGAGAATAAAGCGTTCTAAGTTCGAACAGCTAGCATTACTGTCATGCGAAAGTATTAAAAGCCACCAGCCGGGAAGTGCAAACATTTTAGCACTGTTACCGGTCAGGAAAACACCAACCTCGGTACTCTTGAGAGAGACTGCAAGCAAGCTCAGCAATAACTCGTTAGAAGGGTGCAGACCGAACTGCCTTCGTAAGTGAATCTAGGCAGGACGCAACATCGCCTAGCAGGGGTTTGACTAAGCAGTAAAGACACTGTAACAAATTACTTAAGGATACAGGGTACATTTCCGGCTCAATATTATGTAAAAATCAACACCTATTTATTTCAGGCACTGTTTATAATGTATATGTTTTACAGATTTTTTGTTCATATCTGGTAATGCAGCACACTTTCTAAACAAATTATAAATATTTTGAATATTTTTCAACCTGCTTAAGGTTATTAAAAATGACAAAGAAATTGATGCAATTTTTTTCCAAAATACTTCCTCAAATTGAGGTACCATTTAATCCAATGTTATACAGCTCAACGAGACCAAATTTTTACCAGATATGCATGACATGATGGCTGAGGTGACAGACCTATTTAATTCCACCTATTATGTATATTAATAGGATAAAAAATATCACATCTTACATTTTAATTTTTATAATTTTTTCCTAATAAAAATGTTTGTTTTCTATAATGTAAAAATAAATCTTAAGTCTACTACATAAATATGGACTATACAAAAAAAATTAGAGCAATGCTTTATAAACTGTAGGAAATATTTGTACCTGAATTCTGAAAAATACAACTCGCGGGAAATTGCGAATGAAGATATGAGTCCAATTTACCTGTGCCTCAGAACATTCCTGAAGTATAGTCTTCATCCTGCAGCATTTCTTCATCTTCAAGTTTCCTCTTGGCATATCTTTTAGCACTTCTTGCTTCCTTGGTAACTTGAAGAGCGAATCTTTCAGCTTCATGCACACGTTGTCTGTCGCACGGAAGCAATTGATCTTCCATATTAGAGCCACGTTTCATGCCTAAATTTCTCAGGACTTTCAACCTTCCTATCACTCCATCATTGAAACATATCACTGCATCTAGTACACCAACTTTTAATGTATTTATTCCTACAAAAACATTCTTGGGTAATCTTTCCCATATTCAGTGGCTGAAACTTTCATTTGTATTCTGAGTGTCCCCATGAAGACATTTACTAAGCAAAATAGGGTCACTCAGGTCTCTAAAAATTGGTTTTATTTCATTTATAACATGCTCTGGAAGAGAATGCTTATTACTGTATATTTGACCACTTTCTTTAGCTTTTTGGTAACCACACCAAGAATCTGCTCCTTTAGTGGTGAGCAGGGTGGTCATCCGTGAACAACTTACGAAAGTAGGTGGCGCATACAGCTTTCCTCATTGCTGTAACATCATTCAGAGGTGCAGTTCGTCTAATGGCCACTCCATAATAACTCTGAAGAAGGTCTATTTCAGTTTCTGTCAATCTGCCCCGGTCAGAAAGAGGTTTTCCATCAGATAGCAACTTTCTTCCCCCCATGAACCATGGACCTTGCCGTTGGTGGGGAGGCTTGCGTGCCTCAGCGATACAGATGGCCGTACCGTAGGTGCAACCACAACGGAGGGGTATCTGTTGAGAGGCCAGACAAACATGTGGTTCCTGAAGAGGGGCAGCAGCCTTTTCAGTAGTTGCAGGGGCAACAGTCTGGATGATTGACTGATCTGGCCTTGTAACATTAACCAAAACGGCCTTGCTGTGCTGGTACTGCGAACGGCTGAAAGCAAGGGGAAACTACAGCCGTAATTTTTCACGAGGACATGCAGCTCTACTGTATGATTAAATGATGATGGCGTCCTCTTGGGTAAAATATTCCGGAGGTAAAATAGTCCCCCATTCGGATCTCCGGGCGGGGACTACTCAAGAGGACGTCGTTATCAGGAGAAAGAAAACTGGCATTCTACGGATCGGAGTGTGGAATGTCAGATCCCTTAAACGGGCAGGTAGGTTAGAAAATTTAAAAAGGGAAATGGATAGGTTAAAGTTAGATATAGTGGGAATTAGTGAAGTTCGGTGGCAGGAGGAACAAGACTTTTGGTCAGGTGATTACAGGGTTATAAATACAAAATCAAATAGGGGTAATGCAGGAGTAGGTTTAATAATGAATAAAAAAATAGGAGTGCGGGTTAGCTACTACAAACAGCATAGTGAACGCATTATTGTGGCCAAGATAGACACGAAGCCCATGCCTACTACAGTAGTACAAGTTTATATGCCAACTAGCTCTGCAGATGATGAAGAAATAGATGAAATGTATGACGAGATAAAAGAAATTATTCAGGTAGTGAAGGGAGACGAAAATTTAATAGTCATGGGTGACTGGAATTCGTCAGTAGGAAAAGGGAGAGAAGGAAACATAGTAGGTGAATATGGATTGGGGGGAAGGAATGAAAGAGGAAGCCGCCTTGTAGAATTTTGCACAGAGCATAACTTAATCATAGCTAACACTTGGTTCAAGAATCATGAAAGGAGGCTGTATACATGGAAGAAGCCAGGAGATACTGACAGGTTTCAGATAGATTATATAATGGTAAGACAGAGATTTAGGAACCAGGTTTTAAATTGTAAGACATTTCCTGGGGCAGATGTGGATTCTGACCACAATCTATTGGTTATGAACTGCAGATTGAAACTGAAGAAACTGCAAAAAGGTGGGAATTTAAGGAGATGGGACCTGGATAAACTGACAGAACCAGAGGTTGTAGAGAGTTTCAGGGAGAGCATAAGGGGACAATTGACAGGAATGGGGGAAAGAAATACAGTAGAAGAAGAATGGGTAGCTCTGAGGGATGAAGTGGTGAAGGCAGCAGACGATCATGTAGGTAAAAAGACGAGGGCTAATAGAAATCCTTGGGTAACAGAAGAAATATTGAATTTAATTGATGAAAGGAGAAAATATAAAAATGCAGTAAATGAAGCAGGCAAAAAGGAATACAAACGTCTCAAAAATGAAATCGACAGGAAGTGCAAAATGGCTAAGCAGGGATGGCTAGAGGACAAATGTAAGGATGTAGAGGCTTGTCTCACTAGGGGTAAGATAGATACTGCCTACAGGAAAATTAAAGAGACCTTTGGAGAGAAGAGAACCACTTGTATGAATATCAAGAGCTCAGATGGCAACCCAGTTCTAAGCAAAGAAGGGAAGGCAGAAAGGTGGAAGGAGTATATAGAGGGTTTATACAAGGGAGATGTACTCGAGGACAATATTATGGAAATGGAAGAGGATGTAGATGAAGATGAAATGGGAGATAAGATACTGCGTGAAGAGTTTGACAGAGCACTGAAAGACCTGAGTCGAAACAAGGCCCCGGGAGTAGACAACATTCCACTAGAACTACTGATGGCCTCGGGAGAGCCAGTCATGACAAAACTCTACCATCTAGTGAACACGATGTATGAGACAGGTGAAATACCCTCAGACTTCAAGAAGAATATAATAATTCCAATCCCAAAGAAAGCAGGTGTTGACAGATGTGAAAATTACCGAACTATCAGTTTAATAAGTCACAGCTGCAAAATACTAACGCGAATTCTTTACAGACGAATGGAAAAACTGGTAGAAGCCGACCTCGGGGAAGATCAGTTTGGATTCCGTAGAAATGTTGGAACACGTGAGGCAATACTGACCTTACGACTTATCTTGGAAGAAAGATTAAGAAAAGGCAAACCTACGTTTCTAGCATTTGTAGACTTAGAGAAAGCTTTTGACAATGTTGACTGGAATACTCTCTTTCAAATTCTGAAGGTGGCAGGGGTAAAATACAGGGAGCGAAAGGCTATTTACAATTTGTACAGAAACCAGATGGCAGTTATAAGAGTCGAGGGGCATGAAAGGGAAGCAGTGGTTGGGAAAGGAGTGAGACAGGGTTGTAGCCTCTCCCCGATGTTATTCAATCTGTATATTGAGCAAGCAGTAAAGGAAACAAAAGAAAAGTTCGGAGTAGGTATTAAAATTCATGGAGAAGAAGTAAAAACTTTGAGGTTCGCCGATGACATTGTAATTCTGTCAGAGACAGCAAAGGACTTGGAAGAGCAGTTGAACGGAATGGACAATGTCTTGAAAGGAGGATATAAGATGAACATCAACAAAAGCAAAACGAGGATAATGGAATGTAGTCAAATTAAGTCGGGTGATGCTGAGGGAATTAGATTAGGAAATGAGACACTTAAAGTAGTAAAGGAGTTTTGCTATTTAGGGAGTAAAATAACCGATGATGGTCGAAGTAGAGAGGATATAAAATGTAGACTGGCAATGGCAAAGAAAGCGTTTCTCAAGAAGAGAAATTTGTTAACATCGAGTATAGATTTAGGTGTCAGGAAGTCGTTTCTGAAAGTATTTGTATGGAGTGTAGCCATGTATGGAAGTGAGACATGGACGATAACTAGTTTGGACAAGAAGAGAATAGAATCTTTCGAAATGTGGTGCTACAGAAGAATGCTGAAGATAAGGTGGGTAGATCACGTAACTAATGAGGAGGTATTGAATAGGATTGGGGAGAAGAGAAGTTTGTGGCACAATTTGACTAAAAGAAGGGATCGGTTGGTAGGACATGTCTTGAGGCATCAAGGTATCACAACTTTAGCATTGGAGGGCAGCGTGGAGGGTAAAAATCGTAGAGGGAGACCAAGAGATCAATACACTAAGCAGATTCAGAAGGATGTAGGTTGCAGTAGGTACTGGGAGATGAAGAAGCTTGCACAGGATAGAGTAGCATGGAGAGCTGCATCAAACCAGTCTCAGGACTGAAGACCACAACAACAACAGCAACTTTCTTTTCATTTCTCTTCGTAGCTTCCTCAATCTAGCACCCATCCTCTTTTGCACATGTCCACAACATTCCAGTTTTGGTATCACCAGTTAAGGTATCACCATAAACATTGAACTCATTAATTTTATTAAAAACTTTAGAGTCTCCATCAACCTAGGTACTTCGTATATCTAACGTTACAAACGGGCACCGACCTCTGAAATATTTGTAGAGCTCCATCACACTCCCTATCTCCACTGTAACCATCAAAATTCTTAGAACACTGGATCAAATGGCTCTGAGCACTATGGGACTTAACATCTGAGGTCATCAGTCCCCTAGAACTTAGAACTACTTAAACCTAACTAACCTAAGGACATCACACACATCCATGCCCGAGGCAGGATTCGAACCTGCGACCGTAGTGGTCGTGCGGCTCCAGACTGTAGCGCCTAGAACCGCTCGGCCACTCCGACCGGCAGAACACTGATGTTCAATACGTCCTTCAGTGTTACCATGGCAGGTTTGGCAGTACTTAGATAAGCACTCAGTATCAACAACTTTTCCATTCTCCAGAGAAGTAGCACTTACAACACCATTCAAGGAACGGTGTCATCGACGATGCCATTTCCCATCAAGTTCAACAGCTATGTCCTTGGTTCCACTAATATTTACAGTTTCGTCTACTGCACATTTCATAGATGCTTTAGACACAACCGCCAGGGCACCTAAGAGTATTTTTATGTACTTTCTGAACCTACTGGGAGGAGGAGGAAGGCCCATCAAACCACAAACTTTTGAACAACCTTTTTTGCTTTTCCTATTGCACGCATTGGATACACTAACCTCAAATTCACATCATATGAATTATGCACAATGTTCGAAGTCATTTTCGAGGTAGATTTATTGCAGGATCTACACAGAACAACTAATTTTGACGCTAAAACCTTCCTGCTACTTTGTTGTTCAGTTATTTCCAGGCAGCCTACACCGTCACATTGTTTACATTTCGCCACTTCCTTTATCAAAGAAGATAAGATGCTCACATCAACAACCACAAATTCACTACAAACAGCGTCATTGTTAACACAAGAATTTGAATCACCAGGAGGCGTGCCATGTGGGAGTTTCTTCCCTGAAGAACTGATACATAGGTTACTTTCAACAGTGTGGCTTGCTTTCTTTGTGAACTGGTTACCACGGAATTTCCTTTTATTGAATTTCTTGATGTGTGGCACAGTTCGTATTTATTACACACTAAAGGATATGTACTTCCACAAATATACGTAGCACTTGGGCAACAAACATTCAGTAACACGTGAAGAAACTGCTTCAGCGAAACAAAAGTGAATACTAGCAAAGATAATAATTTACAGACACTAGAAACCTGCACTGTTACCAAAATATACAATGTATCATACGTATAATCGCTGGAAACAGAAAGTTCACAGTTCTTTTCGAAATAATACTGGTTTCTGTAACAGAAATAAAGGGGGCATGGTGGCATACATTACCGTAACTTTAAAATTTGCTACATATAAGTCATTTTTCATTTGAAACCCTATAATGTATACATGAATGTAATCAGGAAATACTATAGAATTTAATAAAGTCATAAAAAATTCCAATTTTCCACCATTTATAAGTACCCTGAATCCTTAAGCAAAAGTACAGCAACTGAAGACCTCTGAGAACTCGAGAAGTGCAGAACCAATTCAATCATTACGAATGACGTCGTAAACTGGAGCCTCTCCTTGACGACATAAATACTCCACCCCCAACCAGCCTAGAGCACTCATCAGTAGAATTGATGGCGTTCATGTCGTTCGAACTCGCCTCTCTGGTTATGGTATGGTAACATCTTGTGTGTGAGATTATTCTGGTTTTGCTCTTACACTTGCTGCCTTACGAGCAGATCAGCGATCCGTACCCACAAATAATGAAGTCCAGCATCCAGTACCGAAGTCAGCACAGCAGCCAGCACTGATGGCTAGTTCAGAAGGCTGTCAACACGGCTTCGGTCTGTAAAGGAATTATATAAATTTTTTTATTAATATATAGACACTAGTTCAACTACCAGAGATTAATGCGTAAAGTATTTGCTGAACAAAAGAAGCTTTACGCTCTTCGTTTACTAGTTTTAGAATAAGTTACCTTTCGCTATTATCCTGCCCTGGTGTGAAGACGTGTTGTGCCATTTCTTACTGATAAAATTGGGTTACATAAAGAAAGTGATTTTGAAGCAGAGCGATTTCGTCTTTTGTGATACCATGGGTATCAGCTCCTGAAATTCTGGAAAATTATTACTATTATTTTAATTTTATGCAGAGAATTTAGATGGAGGCGACGATGTTCACGGCGACGCTGCTCAACAATAGAGGTACGTGAATGTGTTCATCTTTTTCCTTTCGTGGCCGCTACCGTCAATTTCAGTATATTTGCCGCGACATTCAGAACCTGCAGTCTTTCTTTTCATTTAATTTCGAAGTCCACGCATTTATGTTCTAAGATGAATAAATGCATTTAACTGTAATTTTTTTAATCCAGGCCACTGGGAATGATTGCACTCAAAATGTACGTGCCTCTATCCCGTTCGTATGTTCGCATACATTTGAGTGTGTACAAGCGTAACTATATTTCCTACACAGTATTGACGCGTTTTTTTTTTTTTTTTTTTTTTTTTACCACTCATTCGGGAATGTACGTGCCTCTTATTTGATGTGGTCAGTCGGCCGTATTCTTTAGTAACATTATTGGTAATATTCAGTGGCTTAGTTTCCACAATTGATCTTTGCCTGTGTCGCAACAGCGATTCACGCGAAATATTTATTACGCGACGTCCACAATAACTTTTATTTCAAAATTTCGACGACCGACTGAATAAAGATTTTTCTAACAATAACAATAGCAAAACGTAATAATATAAGAGGACGCGTTACAGGTCCCAGGGAGAAGTTGCCCTAAAACTCAACGTCGCACGAGTCTGATGGCCTACCGTACCTTCGGGCCAGGTTCAGCATTCAGCACGGCATCACGCCACCAGGTATCGCGGTCCATCTCATGGCGCACTGCGGGCAGTGATCTGGGAGGAACTCAGTATTCCCGGAACGGCGCGTGAATCAAACAGACACCGCCATCTCCAAGCAGGGTTACCGACGGGTGTGCCCACCTCGCCAGCGGGCGGGTAAACTGCAGCAGCACCAGGGTGTCATCGACTTTCACTCCTAGCTGACGCAGCGCCCTCGGCAGCCTTCAGTCCGCTGTTGGATTCAGCGGCTTCCTCTCCGGACTGCATAGCCACCAGACGTCGCAGAAGACACGGCAGCTACATATATTCTGAGTAATAAATTGAATAATATCCAGTATTGTTTTCCTGCGTCTGACGACGCCACACAGGTCCTCGGTCTACTTTCTGGAAAAACAGTATGGATTTCCATTTCGACAGTGGGCAATCTCTACTGAATCTACAGCTTGTGAATACCACTATCTGAGAACTATCTGAGCTGCTAGGTCCTGAAGCGTCTCACCGGCGGAAAGCCTTTGTGATTTTCTAGGAAGAGATCTGCCACACTGTCAGCATTTGGCGATACCTGTGCCACATGAAACATGCCTCGTCACATTGCTCTATCGACTAGTGACCCCTCTCTCCTACTAAACAACCGTTATACCCCGACTGTATCACACACGACTGAGAGCCACTATAATGTCCCTTCTCCGTGTTTATATTCCTCTGTTGATTTGGTGTGTGATCCTGATCAGACTCTTATCCATTTATTCATTGTGTGCGTAGCGATTTCCTAAGCGCCATAGTGAGTAGTTAACAAAGTTTTAACGCGGTGAATCATTAATGAGAAATGCCTTCCGAAGACTTGCCTCTAAATATACTGAGATACAGATCTAGGCCTGCGAAAAGTTACAACGATTCGAAAAAATTATATGTAATCTGAAGGTGGAGAGGAGGAACGGGGGGGGGGGGGATGGAAAGGAAAGGGCTCACTGATGTCAGCTGCATCGGGACATTACGCGGAATCAGCAGCGATTCCGATGTTATATTGTTCATTGCGTTTACTTAAACTTATGGCTTGTCTATTGTGGGTTCATAAATATTTTATTTTATCTGTTATTACATTTATGTTGTGATTTCCTGTACTGACACGTTCCAGGACCTTGGAGATTTTCTCCTCAATTTGGTCCTACGGATCTAGATGTGTGTAATAAAATAAAAGCGAGAGAATATGTGCACGGATCGGGATTTTTTTCTTTTTTTTCATTTTGTTCGATATGTTCGTTGCGTTAGGTCTGCGCGGACGCACAAGACATCCGTTGAAGTTGATCGTTGATTCCTTGACTCAGTTTTAAGTTTATCCACTACAGCAACCGTACAGCACGGATTCGAACCCAGGCTCCCTTGCTTATTATGCAGGTGCGATAACCAATGCGACATCTGGGACACAGTCTTAACACAACTGCACCGACTATCTCCGTACGCCTCAAGGCCGACCCACACTCCCACCTAGCGTCATCTATCTGCAGTCCCTGTCCATTTCCTTCACGCTCGCTACTCTGACATTCCTGAGGGAGGTAGGACGTACTTGTGCATCCGCACTGAAGAAGTTGGATCCATTACCCATCTGAGCGAATCAGTTATATGAATGCGTGGTGTCTGTTCTTTCGGATATAACCTCGGCTGATTTCATGCAACAGCATCATCCAATTGAAGTTTGACTGCGTCTTCTATAGACGTAAAAAAAGGGCAGGAGGGGACTATGGGACTGTAACACACCACCCTCCCTCCCCTCACCCCTCCCCAGAATTACTCATGTCCATAAAGTCTTTGCAGCATAACTTTAGACTTAATAGTCTCGAAAACCGTCTCGGAAATTTTACCGCTAGTGTAGTTGGTATTTTGACAGATTAAGAAAACACCTTTGTTTAGACAATTTGGAAACGGCCCGATAATACAAAATTTCTGTTAGCTCAGTCCCCATCGAGATCAAAATCATGGATTCGACTCTGCTACTCTTTTGACACGATCTTAAGATGGCCGTGATTGTGTACTAATGAAAAGGGTGACCGGACTTCACTTAGTTTCCCGCGCGAGCTAAGTGTTCAAAAATGTTAATCGAGCAGGAATCGAACTGATGCGTTCACGCAAAATAAAGACGATCACCTGTCTAAATTAGAAAAAAATAATTTCAAACAAATGAATAGTAAAAGGTAACACAACTACTGTATTAAGCTTTACTTTACTAAGAACTTTGTTTAGTAATGGGTTACAACAACACTATCATTCACTAGCAAGGTGGTCATTCATGAATTAATATGCTTTCTGGTTAAGTATAATAGGCGCCAAACTACTTTCCATTGATATACACTGATAACTGCAGTATGCCACATAACAGAAGAAAAATACTTTGACATGGGGTGGCCCTAAAACTACATTACTGATAAAGAATAATTTCAAGGCAGTTAATGAGCTATTAACTAACATGAGTACCAGTTATTTTAATTGAATATATATGAGCTTCCGCATTGCAAGCATCATGATTTGTATGTGGAGACCCTGAAACTCTTATAGTTTAATTTAGTTGCTGCCTCTCATTATTTTAATAAGACCAATATTTGAAGAACACTTAACTGACCTTCACACAAACTTTCACTGCGGAATTTATAACACTGTAACACAGAGTGGAGTCCTCAAATCTCCTAGTTGGCTTTCTCACTAACACTCTCAACAGTAAACAACAGCATCAACGATACACCTAAACATAAATACGTAAAAACACTAGTTACAAACATGTTGTACACACAGAAAAGGGGTAGGCCTTCAAACTGTACTAAGCAGTAATCTACTTTACAGTCACTGTTTATAATCAACATTTTTAAATTTTGTGAAATGATTTTAGTAATACTTTAAAACTGTCTCTTTATATGTAGCTTCAAATAAATAGTTTTTTAATATTAACTGAAATAACGATCTTTAAGTACCAGGTGAAACATTTCAGCGAAAGCCTACTTTCAAATTCAGATTATTTGCTCCATGCAACTTGACACCTCTCTCAGTTTTAAATTTTAACTTGGTTTTGAAGCTCGGACTTTTCCTGGAATCAAAGTAGGAGCCTCACAAGGTTAGTGATTCAGGACAAATCAAGGTTTTTAAATTGTCTGAAGGTGGATGCAAATACAATCGTTTCTAGCGATAGAAAAATGCTGGATGATGCAACCATGCTCTTGACGTAAACTGCTCAGTATATTTCTTCTTAGCGTCTGAATTGCAAATTTCTGAGCAACAACAAGTCAGGATACCGTGGCTGATAATAGTTCACATCCAAGGCCCCGGGAATAGACAACATTCCATTAGAACTACTGATAGCCTTGGGAGAGCCAGCCCTGACAAAACTCTACCATCTGGTGAGCAAGATGTATGAGACAGGCGAAATTCCCTCAGATTTCAAGAAGAATATAATAATTCCAATACCAAAGAAAGCAGGTGTTGACAGATGTGAAAATTTCCGAACTATCAGTTTAATAACACACGGCTGCAAAATACTAACACGAATTCTTTACAGACGAACTGAGAAACTGGTAGAAGCCGACTTCGGCGAAGATCAGTTTGGATTCCGTAGAAATACTGGAACACGAGAGGCAATACAGACCCTACGACTTATCTTAGAAGATAGATTAAGGAAAGGCAAACCTACGTTTCTAGCATTTGTAGACTTAGAGAAAGCTTTTGACAATGTTGACTGGAATAGTCTCTTTCAAATTCTGAAGGTGGCAGGGGTAAAATACAGGGAGCGAAAGGCTAGTTACAATTTGTACAGAAACCGGATGGCAGTTATTAGAGTCGAGGGACATGAAAGGGAAGCAGTGGTTGGGAAGGGAGTTTGACAGGGTTGTAGCCTCTCCCCGATGCTATTCAATCTGTATATTGAGCAAGCAGTAAAGGAAACAAAGGAAAAATTCGTAGTAGGAATTAAAATCCATGGAGAAGAAATAAAAACTTTGAGGTTCGCCGATGACATTGTAATTCTGTCAGAGACTGCAAAGGACTTGGAAGAGCAGCTGAACGGAATGGTTCAAATGGTTCAAATGGCTCTGAGCACTATGGGACTTAACATCTATGGTCATCAGTCCCCTAGAACTTAGAACTACTTAAACCTAACTAACCTAAGGACGTCACACAACACCCAGTCATCACGAGGCAGAGAAAATCCCTGACCCCGCCGGGAATCGAACCCGGGAACCCGGGCGTGGGGAGCGAGAACGCTAACGCACGACCACGAGCTGCGGACTGAACGGAATGAACAGTGTCTTGAAAGGAGAATATAAGATGAACATCAACAAAAGCAAAACGAGGATAATGGAATGTAGTCGAATTAAATCGGGCGATGCTTAGGGAATTAGTTTAGAAAATGAGACACTTAAAGTAGTAAATGAGTTTGCTATTTGGTGAGTAAAACAACTGATGATGGTCGAAGTAGAGAGGATATAAAATGTAGACTGGAAATGGCAAGGAAAGCGTTCCTGAAGAAGAGAAATTTGTTAACATCGAGTATGGATTTAAGTGTCAGGAAGTCGTTTCTGATAGTATTTGTATGGAGTGTAGCCATGTATGGAAGTGAAAAGAGGACGATAAATAGTTTGGACAAGAAGAGAATAGAAGCTTTCGAAATGTGGTGCAACAGAAGAATGCTGAAGATTGGATGGGTAGATCACATAATGAGGAGGTATTGAATAGAATTGGGGAGAAGAGGAGTTTGTGGCACAACTTGACTAGAAGAAGGGATCGGATGGTAGGACATGTTCTGAGGCATCAAGGGATCACCAATTTAGTATTGGAGGGCAGCGTGGAGGGTAAAAATCGTAGAGGTAGACCAAGAGATGAATACACTAAGCAGATTCAGAAGGATGTAGGCTTCAGTAGGTACTGGGAGATGAAGAAGCTTGCACAGGATAGATCAGCATGGGGAGCTGCGTTAAACGAGTCTCTGGACTGAAGACCACAACAACAACAACAACAACATGTTTTGGTACACAGTAGTTCCCGTCAGTCTCTGAGACATTCAGCTGAATTCGGAATAAGAGGCTTCGCGAGTCATTCCATACGAGTAATTCTTCCTAATTATTCATGACGCCAAGTAACTAGAACTTCAGTCTTGGGTCTGTGGAGAAGAGACAACCATAACGGTATGGTTTTTAGAAAAAATTCGGTCAAACGGCAAAACATGGCTGTCCAGTAGGTCGATGTAGCAGTTCTGACTCAAGATGTCTGTCACCTCAAATAAAGGACACGCTGAATCATTCCGAGAGTAGTAACTTAGAGCCCTTTCCAGCTTGCGCAGCGCTCTTTCATAGAGTCCTCTCATAAGTCTTGCTGAGATATACGATATACATAATGCAGCACACAATCCACATACACGCAACCGACGATTCACCATGGCAGATAACACGTTTCCGCTCTTCCACAGTCCACAGCTGTGTCTCCCCGCTACCTGAAGTCGGGCAGCTTTGTAGATAGGAGTCTTACGTGCAACTTGACACTCAGTTAACGCCTCCACCAATTACTGCCTTGTAGCGAATCGATTTTGAACTACGGGTCGCTGCATTTGACAGCACTCCAAATCGTAATAGCTGTCTTTCGGCCACTATCCTGAGGGGAGTTCTTAGGATACCGCGGCTACTGCCGATGAACCATACAACACCACACGGTAAGAGGCCTTCGAAATCCGCTACTCACTAAAAATGGGTGGTAGGTCCGGCAGTCTATAGCCCATTCAAAAGTATCCAGATATCCCTATGTAAGGCGGAATTGAGCACTAGGGGCCCCGAGAGGCGGACACGCGAGTGTAAGAGCAGACGAGGAATACCGTGCTGTTAGTAAAGAAGCAGTAACAGCAGAATAGCTCATTAAGGCTGCTCAGTGGCTTCGAATGTGAACTGGACACGGGCTATCATCCGACAAAAACAAATACAGCAGAGAAATATCAACTCTTCCTAAGCTATCCATGTCGTCTGCTGGTGAAGTGATTTTGAAGTGTAAACGTGAAGGAATAACTACACTACACCGGTAACAGGCAGACATTATGTATTAACGGACAGGGACTCGTGTCCATTATAATTATCCGGGCTGTTATGCCGTGGTCGGTTGATGAATTTTGTGTTAATTTCCAACGTTTCGTCTCCGACTGCGGGAGACATCTTCAAGGGGGTCCGTAGCTCGATGGAAGGTCCAACACACCCACTGGCTCGTAGTCAGTAGCGAGCCAGTGGGTGTGTTGGACCTTCCATCGAGCTACGGACCCCCTTGAAGATGTCTCCCGCGGTCGGAGACGAAACGTTGGAAATTAACACAAAATTCATCAACCGACCACGGCATAACAGCCCGGATAATTATAATGGACATGATATTTCCGGCCGTGAAAGTCTACATTTTAGTATCGGACAGGGACTGTCGAACGCTGCGGAGGATGGTTGAAAAAAATGGAGTGTAATCAGTTGGAGGAATGTCTCTTGAGTTTCTAAATACTATCTGCAGTCCAGTTAGTACAGTAACTGCATATATGGACATAAAAAAGGAGGTACAATTGTCGAGCAGCTCCTCAAAAGACACGCATTTGTGCAGTCAGAGCCAAGCGACGCTTGAGGTGATATAAAGAGCGGCGCTATAGAGAAGTGGAAAGGAGTGATTTGAAATATTTATAAAATGCAAATTAGAGCTGAAGCAATTGCAGAAACATACGAAATTAAGGATGTTGGACCTGGATAGAGTCAATTTGTGCCTTTGGCAATGAATGACAGAAATAAGCATAGAATAGAACGTGAATGGGTAACTTTCAGCAAGCGAAGACAGCAGAGGAATAACTATCGAAAGAAATAAAGCCCAGTGAGAGTCCTTGGACAACGCAAGAGTTGTTGCATTTAATTGATGAAACTGGAAAGTATAAAAAAGGAGCAAAATGAAAAAGGTGTAAGGGAAATCTGTCTAAACATGAGATTCACAGAAAATGCAATATTGCAAAGCAGCAGCGGCTAGAAGCGAAATGCGAAGCTTCATTAGCAAGCATGACTGTAGGAAGCATACACGTGTTGGACAAAAATATGGAAACATCGCGAGAAATGTACGCTTGAACATAAATTCAGATGGCAGCCACGTCTGTTGGTTGCATTGTTGTTTTTGACCACGAAAGTTGTTTGTGCAAAGTCGTCAATGTGTTCCAAATGTCAGTCTTGGTCAGAACAGTGTTATGTGTAGTTTCGAGTGCATTACGTCGGATCCAAGTGACTTCGAACGAAGCCAAATTGTTGTTCATACCTGCATATGGTGGGTGCCTCTGTAATCAAGGTAAGCAAAGTGTTCGGTGTTTCAAGAAGCACTGAGTCGAAGATTTAACACACATACAGGGAAAGCGGGAAAACATCATCCGCTAAGTCACAATGCGGACGAAAGTGCGTGCTGAATAATCTTGACGAACGGTCGTTGAGGAGAATTCTGACAAAAATTAAAGGATGACAGCTCCAAAAGTCCCTACAGAACTGAATGTCGCACTCACCAACCCTGCCGACCTTGTCACCAACAAAAGGAGACGAAGGAAACTCTACAAACAGGGAATTGCAAAGAGAGCTAGAATTCCAAAACCACGTGGTGCCGAAACTATAAAAACTGGACCATAAAGCAATGGAAGATAGTAATTTCTTCGGAGGAGTCTTTTTTCATACTGTTTCCAACGTCTGGCCGAGTTTACTTCACAAGAGTGAAACATGGCAGGGGTTCGCTGATGAGTTGGGCACATCGTGGTATTCCATGGGCTCCATGGATACTCTGGAAGGTTTCATTGCAATCGAGAATTACGTGACCATTTTGGCTGATTACTTCCATCCCGTGGTACATTGTTTGCTCCCCAGTGGTGATGCTGTGTTCTATGACGAGAAGGCCCCCGTCCACACTGCTCGCATGGTGCAGGACTGGTGTTGTGAACACGACGTTGAATTGTCGCATCTGCTCTGGCCATCAGAGCCACCAGATCTCAACACTACTGAACCTTTGTGCTCTACTTTGGAGAGAAGGATGTGTGATCACTGTCCACCTCCATCATCGTTTCTTCATCTTGCCACTAATTTGCAGGAGAAATGCGATGGAGGCGCGAAACAGTGACCAGAAAACTAGAGGCACTACATATTCCACCAGCCGTCGTTATCTCAAGATTAAAGACAAATAAGACATTGTAATATAGTCAGGCGTTGCATTGTGTTCATTCTGGACTGACAAGTTTATACACTCCTGGAAATTGAAATAAGAACACCGCGAATTCATTGTCCCAGGAAGGGGAAACTTTATTGACACATTCCTGGGGTCAGATACATCACATGATCGCACTGACAGAACCACAGGCACATAGACACAGGCAACAGAGCATGCACAATGTCGGCACTAGTACAGTGTATATCCACCTTTCGCAGCAATGCAGGCTGCTATTCTCCCATGGAGACGATCGTAGAGATGCTCGATGTAGTCCTGTGGAACGGCTTGCCATGCCATTTCCACCTGGCGCCTCAGTTGGACCAGCGTTCGTGCTGGACGTGCAGACCGCGTGAGACGACGCTTCATCCAGTCCCAAACATGCTCAATGGGGGACAGATCCGGAGATCTTGCTGGCCAGGGTAGTTGACTTACACCTTCTAGAGCACGTTGGGTGGCACGGGATACATGCGGACGTGCATTGTCCTGTTGGAACAGCAAGTTCCCTTGCCGGTCTAGGAATGGCAGAACGATGGGTTCGATGACGGTTTGGATGTACCGTGCACTATTCAGTGTCCCCTCGACGATCACCAGTGGTGTACGGCCAGTGTAGGAGATCGCTCCCCACACCATGATGCCGGGTGTTGGCCCTGTGTGCCTCGGTCGTATGCAGTCCTGATTGTGGCGCTCACCTGCACGGCGCCAAACACGCATACGACCATCATTGGCACCAAGGCAGAAGCGACTCTCATCGCTGAAGACGACACGTCTCCATTCGTCCCTCCATTCACGCCTGTCGCGACACCACTGGAGGCGGGCTGCACGATGTTGGGGCGTGAGCGGAAGACGGCCTAACGGTGTGCGGGACCGTAGCCCAGCTTCATGGAGACGGTTGCGAATGGTCCTCGCCGATACCCCAGGAGCAACAGTGTTCCTAATTTGCTGGGAAGTGGCGGTGCGGTCCCCTACGGCACTGCGTAGGATCCTACGGTCTTGGCGTGCATCCGTGCGTCGCTGCGGTCCGGTCCCAGGTCGACGGGCACGTGCACCTTCCGCCGACCACTGGCGACAACATCGATGTACTGTGGAGACCTCACGCCCCACGTGTTGAGCAATTCGGCGGTACGTCCACCCGGCCTCCCGCATGCCCACTATACGCCCTCGCTCAAAGTCCGTCAACTGCACATACGGTTCACGTCCACGCTGTCGCGGCATGCTACCAGTGTTAAAGACTGCGATGGAGCTCCGTATGCCACGGCAAACTGGCTGACACTGACGGCGGCGGTGCACAAATGCTGCGCAGCTAGCGCCATTTGACGGCCAACACCGCGGTTCCTGGTGTGTCCGCTGTGCCGTGCGTGTGATCATTGCTTGTACAGCCCTCTCGCAGTGTCCGGAGCAAGTATGTTGGGTCTGACACACCGGTGTCAATGTGTTCTTTTTTCCATTTCCAGGAGTGTAGTTCCGCCAGGCTTTAGCTACTGCAGTTGTCATCAACATTTCTAAAGACTGCCCGGGTTCCCGGGTTCGATTCCCGGCGGCGTCAGGGATTTTCTCTGCCTCGTGATGACTGGGTGTTGTGTGATGTCCTTAGGTTAGTTAGGTTTAAGTAGTTCTAAGTTCTAGGGGACTGATGACCATTGATGTTAAGTCCCATAGTGCTCAGAGCCATTTCTAAAGACTATTAGGAAATTTAATAGCACGAGGCGCAGAGGCTATAATGTTATTAAGAAAGTACATTCTGTTTTGGTTTCAGTGGTCCGTCGTTTCCATTACAAATGAACTGACGTGGAGGTGTGATTATTCTATGTTCAATAAATATGCGTAGGATGCTGCTTTTAATTCCCTGTCCGAAGCTACGACAGTCTGTTAATCCTAGGAAATTGCAGTTTTTGATGTAATTGTTTACATACTGACGTCAGTACCGACGTAACATTTCTGATACAGTCAGACACTATGACGTTATGAGTTTTATACGGCTAACTTAGTTTTTCCAATGGGTTTATATTTAGGTCTCTTACTGCAGAGGTTCACTGGAGCAAAATTATAATACGAAGATATTTTTAGGCGGAAGCGTAGCCCTCGGAATTTCAGGTAATCATAAGTAACATAAAATAAATTCCGTCATCATTTTAAGAAAGGAAGCTAGCACGCCCTATAACTTATCTTAGAAGACAGAGCGAAGAAAGACAAACCTACATTTTAAGTATTTGGAGATTTGGAAAAATATTCTGACAATACTGACAAGAATGCAGTTTGGAATTTTCAAGTTATCAGGGATAAAATACACGGTGCGCAAAGTTAACTACCAAGACAGAGAGCAATAGGGTCGCGGTAGCTGATAAGGGAGTGAGACAGGACTACAACCAATCGCTCGTGTTATTCAATCTGTACTTAGCGCAGGTAGCGAAAGAAATAAAGGGGACACTGGAAAAAGGGATTAAAGATTTGGGAGGAAAAACAACAATTTCAAAGACTGACTATGAAGTAATAATTCTGCCAGGACTTACAAAATCATCGAAACGGAATGGATAGTATCTTGGACATAGGTTATCAGATGAATTTCAACAAAACTGATACAAGGTTAATGGAATGTAGTCGAATTAAATCAGCCGGTGCTGAGGGAATGATATTAAGAAATGAGACACTAAAAGTGGTACATGAGTTTTACTCTTTAGACAGCAAAGTAACTGATGGTGACAAACGTGCAAGAATAGCGTGGCTATAAAATAAAGATCTGCTAGCATCGAATAAAAACTTAAGCGCAGAAATTTTTTCTGAAAGAATTTGTTTGGTGTGTAGTCTTATATGGAAGTGAAATGTGGACGATAAACAGTATACACAAGGCTTCTGAATGTGGTTTTATAGAAGAACGGTGAAGATTATGTGGGTAGTTAATAAAGTTATGCTGCATAGAAATGGGGACAAAAGTTCTGTATGCATCAACTTTACTAAACATAGAACTGGAGTGATTGGACACATACTTCAGTATCGAGGAACAGTTAAGTCGGTAATATAAGGAAGTTTGAGAGTTGTGAGAGTTGAATATGGCACAGCTTAAAACTGAACAGCAGATGAAACATCATCTTTCATTGTGAAACTCCGTATACTAAGAATTCTTTTTCTGATAGTGAGAAGGCTTTTACACTCAGAAAAGTGAGAGAATTTTGTACGAGTTGGTTACCTTGCACAGAACAAACCGAACTGAACAGGGGGCCAGCAGGTTCGCTCGGAGACGAAGGAGTCCGATATAGCTGTTGATCCGTGCTGCGCCGCCTGCCGGCTGTGCCAGACGAGGCACCTGTAAGCTTGTTGCAGCTTCTCTGGCAGCTTCCCACTGACACCTCGTGAGGTTTTTTTTCTTCTTCTGTCTTTTGAAGACGCCGCCTGCCGCTGTGTAGGCCAGTTGGCGTTACGTAGAAACGGTAGGAAACCAGTTTCATTCATGCTGTGTTCTTTAACAGTGTCAGCGAGCTCGGTTACTATCCCCTCCACAGTGGGTTCGCAGGTTGGTAGTTATCACTACGTACATAAAATCAGTAGCACAGTACTTAGGTTATTATTATTTATGAATCCAAGTAACAATATTCGGTAAGACACACACATCCTAAATAAAGGACAGATGGGACAGTAATTAATATATACCAAAATGCCTGAACATGTGGAGAAATGAAATCTACTGCGTTCCATTAAAATATGTAGTTTGCTTTATTATACGAAAATTATTCATAAGAATCACAAATATCTATCAAAGAGCAGCGGCAAGGCATTTTTGTAGCATTTTAGAATAACATCAGGGATCATCCAACGCACTTGCTTTTCTCTTCGAATGACGTCCGACTAATATCCGGAAAGATTTAAACTCCTTAAGGAGTATACACGTTTTCTTTTTTAAGTTTCAAGCGCTTATAAGCAATTGGTACCTAACACTTTTGGAAAACTTTAAAGATGGTAACTGGACACTACCATGCACCGAGTTTCTTAAATATATAAAGAGACCTTTTGGTAGTATTCGCTGAAAAACAACTAAATTAGACACGATCTGTCATTTTGGGAAGATAGCTCTCCCGACACCGCAGATGAAATAATTACTTATGATACAAGACTGTGGTGTCATCTGATCCATAACTAACGGAGAGAAATGAAACAGGAGATCAAGAGGTACTTGACCGCGACGAGATGATCGGGCCGAGACGCATTTTTTTTCCACATCCGAAGTCACGTAAGTGTTGCGCTTTTCATTTGTCGCTGTGTCAAGGTGTGCTGAGAGAAGCTCATCCAAGTGAACTGTCTCATCCCTGTCCATTATTGTTGTCAACGTCTGAGTGACTTGTTGCCATCGGCTGCATCGGACTATAACGTTAAACATATTGGCTACAGAGAACTATCACCCTCCAATTTGTGCGCAGTTCAAATGGCTCTGAGCACTATGCGACTTAACTTCTGAGGTCATCAGTCGCCTAGAACTTAGAACTAATTAAACCTAGCTAACCTATCCCCTCCACAGTGGGTTCGCAGGTTGGTAGTTATCACTACGTACATAAAATCAGTAGCACAGTACTTAGGTTATTATTATTTATGAATCCAAGTAACAATATTCGGTAAGACACACACATCCTAAATAAAGGACAGATGGGACAGTAATTAATATATACCAAAATGCCTGAACATGTGGAGAAATGAAATCTACTGCGTTCCATTAAAATATGTAGTTTGCTTTATTATACGAAAATTATTCATAAGAATCACAAATATCTATCAAAGAGCAGCGGCAAGGCATTTTTGTAGCATTTTAGAATAACATCAGGGATCATCCAACGCACTTGCTTTTCTCTTCGAATGACGTCCGACTAATATCCGGAAAGATTTAAACTCCTTAAGGAGTATACACGTTTTCTTTTTTAAGTTTCAAGCGCTTATAAGCAATTGGTACCTAACACTTTTGGAAAACTTTAAAGATGGTAACTGGACACTACCATGCACCGAGTTTCTTAAATATATAAAGAGACCTTTTGGTAGTATTCACTGAAAAACAACTAAATTAGACACGATCTGTCATTTTGGGAAGATAGCTCTCCCGACACCGCAGATGAAATAATTACTTATGATACAAGACTGTGGTGTCATCTGATCCATAACTAACGGAGAGAAATGAAACAGGAGATCAAGAGGTACTTGACCGCGACGAGATGATCGGGCCGAGACGCATTTTTTTTCCACATCCGAAGTCACGTAAGTGTTGCGCTTTTCATTTGTCGCTGTGTCAAGGTGTGCTGAGAGAAGCTCATCCAAGTGAACTGTCTCATCCCTGTCCATTATTGTTGTCAACGTCTGAGTGACTTGTTGCCATCGGCTGCATCGGACTATAACGTTAAACATATTGGCTACAGAGAACTATCACCCTCCAATTTGTGCGCAGTTCAAATGGCTCTGAGCACTATGCGACTTAACTTCTGAGGTCATCAGTCGCCTAGAACTTAGAACTAATTAAACCTAGCTAACCTAAGGACATCACACACATCCATGCCCGAGGCAGGATTCGAACCTGCGACCGTAGCGGTCGCTCGGCTCCAGACTGTAGCGCCCAGAACCGCACGGCCACTCCGGCCGGCTGTGCGCAGTCAGTGGCACCGCTTTCCTATGGAGAAGCCACCGCTCCGTAAGGCTATTTTTTGCTAAAAGCACGTTACAGACCACAACGACTAGCACGGCTGCAGGGAAATCTTGGTTGAACACACTAAATACGTGAAAATGTCGACCGGCCTAATCGGTCGTTATAGCACTGGTTCACAACCTGTTTTTGTTCACGGCGCACTATACTATGCAGCAAGTTTCCCGAGGCACATTAATGTACGAGCTGGCAACAGTGAGAAGGAGCTAACATAAGAGTAGCGCGCGCATAGATCATCTTCACCAGCCAGTTGCTTGTAGAATAGCAGTCCTAACGTAGTATGTGTTTTCGCATATATTGAGGTTAATGTTCAGTTACACACGCATATGCACTGTACGGTTAATGTGTTAATTTTTCAGAATGGATAAGTTTTTGATTAAAACGAAAAAAGTTGTAGATGACTCAGTGATAGAAACAACAAAAGTGTGAACGAACCGATTCCAAATGAAAGTTTCGTGAAAGTAGTAAGTCTACTGGACCATTTCATTGGTACCAAGAGAAATATTTAAACTTTGGATTTACGTTCAGTGGATCTGAAAACTGTCCGTTAGCAGAATTTATTGTATGCGAAGAAAAATTAAGTAATGACTCCATGGCCCCTAGTAAACTGAAAAGACATTAGAATAGCAAATATGGTAACGTATCTGTGAAAAATAAGAACTATTTTGGAAGACTGATTTCATCAGCAATAAAGCAAGCCGAAGCTATGGTACGGAGGGCAACTATACCTGAAAAAGCGCAAGTGCTCAATTACGAAGTTGCGAAACAGTAGCGAAAGAAATGCAATACCATACTATTACAGAAGACGTAATTTTTCCTGCACGTAAGGAAGTAATGAAACTGATGTTAGATGATGGCGCCGACAAGGAAATATCTTACGTTCGTTGTCAAACGATACGATTCCCCGACGAACTGATGACATGTCTCAAGACATCCAACACAATGTTATTGAAGAGCTAAGCGGCCATAAAGTATTTTCACAACAGCTCGACGAGTAAACTGATCAAAGTAAGAAAAGTCAATTACTGAGTTACATAAGATTTGTTGACGAGGATTCGATTGTTGAACACTTCCTTTCGTATTCTGAACTGCCCCCAGCGTCTACTGTACAGATACATACAGTTTTATATTCAGCACCTTGGAACAAAACGGTCATTCCTGGAAATGTCTTTCTCTTTGTACAGAAGGCGTGCCAACAATCGCTGGGCCAGCCGGAGTGGTCGAGCAGTTCTAGGCGCTTCAGTCTGGAAGTTCTAGGAGACTGATGACCTCAGACGTTAAGTCCCATTGTGCTCAGAGCCATTTGAACAATCGCTGGAAGATTCACAGGAACAATGAGACAAGATTTACCGACCATAGGATCAACACATTGCTTCATACATCTTGAGGCTTTCGTGGTGAAGACAATTTCAACAGAACGTAAAGTGTTTTAAACTCAGTCATTAAAATGGTAAATTTCGTTAAGTCTAAGGCTCTTAAGACAAAATTCCTCCAACAATTGTGCCATAAAGCGGGACCTCGACATGACACTTTGGTTCCACATACTGAAATCCACTGGTTGTCAAAAGGTAAAGTCCTGGAAAGATTGTCTGAATTGAGGAAAGAGCTATTAAATATGTTTAGCGTGAAAAGTCTGACTTTGCAGCTAAGTTAAATGACGAGTAGTGGTGTACAAAGGTAACTAAATTTGCTGAGATTTTCCGCTATTTAAATAACCAGAACTAGAGCATGCAAAGAAAGGAAAAAAATGTGTTGGTGTCAAGCGATAAATTCACCAGGTTCATGAAAAAAACTTGACTATGGAAACCCAGGTGGGAAAGAAAAATCTTAATTTATTTCCTCTTACTTTCGAGGTTGATCCAGACGATGACATTGCCTACGAACTCATCTTAAATCACCCAATGGTCTTGAGAGTAACATTGCACAATATCTTCCCTCTATCCCTGTCGACAAATATGACTGTGTGCACATTCCTTATACTACGTCTCCAGAATCCACCATCAACCTTGCTCTGGGGAAAGAGGAGCAGCTCGTAAAATTTCAGATAGACCGAACGCTTCAACTGAAATATGGTGAACTACCACTTATCATGTTTTGGAAGTTAGCGAAGAAAGAGTACCCAATAATAGCAGTGAAAGCGGTTAATACCCTGTGGCATTTTTCAACCGTCTGTTTGTGCGACATGGGTTTTCCTCCCGGTATACTATACTTTTTTTACAAATAACTTATTAAATAGTGTAATGCCACACTGTTCACTCATATCTCACTATCAGTCACTGCACACACTATACACATATTGTTTCATAACACTTAACTCACTACACACACAAACACAACCACACACTGGTGATCTCTGGGCCATTTTCTGTAATACAACTTCCCACTTGCTGTCCTGAAAAACTGAGTCAGCATTCCTTTATAACAAGTGAGATGCTGAGCTGAGAAAGAGGAGGAGGTGTTAGTATTGTGCTATACATGGCTCGGGGGTAAGTTTATCTAGAAAAGAAAAAAAGAAGGAAAAAACATAGTGTGAAGGCTTTATGTGGAATGTTGGATGTTTTATAATCATTATTATTATTTATTTCTATAACATTTTTTTACCAAACCCCTACTCTGTTTTATCTAAGTAATCCTTCAATGTATAAAATGTATTGCATAACAGTTACTTTTTAGCTGCCTTCTTAAATAAGTGTATTTTTCTTTAACCTCTTTTAGTAATTTATTGCACAGTTTTATTCCTTGGTAGAAAATGCTGTTTTGAGTTTTATGCTTATTTTTTCGTGGTAAATGTAAGTTGAGTCTAGCTCTTGTTCCAAGGTCATGGACAGAGCTGTTTGTGCAGTAATTACCAATGTTATTTTTCATGTGTACAACTGACTAGTAAATGTATCCACTCGGAGCAGTTAAAATCCCCATTGTTTTGAACAGATATTTACAATGAGCTCGACTACTATTTTTGGTTATTATTCTTATAGCTCTTTTCTGGAGTTGGAAAAATGTGTTCCTATTTTGTGCATTTGTTCCCCAAAAAAGAATGTCATAGCGAAGAAATGAGCATACATATGAAAAGTAGGTAAATAAAAGACACTGCATGTTACACAGTGATGATACGATTCTAAGGGCATAACATGCTGATGACATTCTGTTTGCAAGTACCTTCTTTGTGTGTTCACACCACATCAACTGAGAACCAATATTCATTCCTAGAAATTCTGCATTTGTTACACAGTTTATAGAGGTACCATCTACATTTAATTTAACATAGTCATTTTCCCTCTTCAAACTGAAATTCATGGCATTAATTTTCTTTATGTTCAATGTCACTTTATTGCTTATTGACCAATAGTAATCTTCCTTGAGAGTTTCATTTGCTTTCTTTGCAAGGAGTTCTCTTGTTTTCTCAGTGACTATAATATTGCTGTCATCAGCGAAGAGAATTTTCTCACCGTGAGTAACACTACTGGGAAAGTCATTGATGTATTTCAGGAACAGTATTGGTCCTAATATGCTACCTTGCAGAAGCCCTGTATTAATGTATTTTGATTCTGATAAGTGTTTTACTACATGTTTCGATCTATTTTAAGTATGTGTTATCTCTACTCTTTGTATCCTATCTGCTGGGTATGATCAAAACCAGTAATTCGCTACCCCTTTTATTCTTAATGCTTCTAATTTGTTTAATAGAATCTTATGGTAGACTGTACCAAAGGCCTTAGAAAGATCCAAAAATGTGCCTGTGGCATCTTTGTCAAGAGAATTAATTACAACTTTTGTGAATTCTACTGTGGCTGACTCCATATTTTTGCCACTTTGGAAACCAAACTGTGATTCCCTTAAAACATTATATTTATTCAGGTAATTCATTAATGTGTCTTTCATAATTGCTTCTATTATTTTTTTAGAATTGCGACAGCGGGAAAATAGGCTTGTAATTTTCTATGACTTCTGCAGTACCTTTCTTAAGCAAAGGCACAACTCTTGCCTGTTTTAACTGCTCTGGAAATGTCCCTGATGTGAAGGATTCATTTATTATATTTGTTAAGGGGCTTTGTATAACGTCTATGCATTGTTTCAGTATACACATTGGTACTTCATCTAAGTCTACTGACTTTTTACTTTTTAGTTTTTGAACAGTTTTATTGACTTCATTCTCTGTGGTTGGAAGTAACATCATTGTATTTAGTGCAACATTATTTACATTATTTTGGGGAATTTTTGCTGTACCTTCTCAGCAATGCTTGAAAAATGCTCGTTTACATAGTTTGCTAAGTGTTGTGGCTCACTTATTACCTTGACCCCCTCCCTTAGCAGCACGTTATTCTGTGTTTGTTTGCCTCTCGCCGTTTCCTTGCCAGACTGCTTTGCTTTACTTCTCTGCATTATATATTATTTTGTCATTAAATGACTTTTCTGCAGCAATCAGGAGCTTCCTATAGATCTTTTTGTATCTATGATAGAAATTTAAGAATTCTGGATCACTGCGACTCTTTTTTTTATGTAACTGAGGTATTTAAGTGCTTGGGAGGACTTCTTAATACCTGCTGTTATCCATCTGTTTTTGTGAGATGTTGATACAGACATGCATACTTTTGGAAATGCCTTTTCAAACTTCAATTTAAATAATATGGAGAGTTTAGAGGATTTCATATTCATATTTGTTTCCTTACACACTTCATCCCAGGTTTGTTTTGCTGGTTCTTTTGAAAAATCTTTTATTTTGATTTCTGATAGATGTCGTTTGTAGGCTTGTAGTTTAAAGAATGATTCGATGCCTGATTTTACTATTGTTATTTGATGGTGAATGTCTGATAGTCCGATGTTCTTTTACAGCTACATCACATTTTTCCCTTTCCATATTTGTGACCACATGGTCAATTACTGATGCAGTCATTGTAGTAACCCTTGTTGCACTACTGAGCAATTGGGACATGCCAAAACTTTGAAGGATATTTATGAGGGCGCTACTGGATTCATTTATAATATTAGTGTTGATGTTAATGTCCCCACTTAGAATTACGTTGACCTTTGTACTTGAGACTTTATCTAGAACTTCTGTCAATTAATTGAAAAAAGTGTCCACACTACCACTGGGAGATCTATACATACACAAAATGATTAATTTCTTGGTGATATCAGGCCCTGTTAATTCAGTAGCTGATATTTCAAAGTGTTTGTCCTACAGAGGCAAACTATTAGATGTGTTTTTTTCTCCAGTGTGAATTTGTCATCCCTCTCTTAGTGGTAGCTATGGCTTTTATCCAACATTAAGCAAAATTCTTCAGAAACTAACATTGTGTGAGAGAGAAGCCATGGAGGTAGCTGAAGACACTAGAGAAAAATTGGAAATTCTGAGGTCTGATGCTACAAAGGAGTTTCAGGACTATTTTTGAGAGAGTTACTGAAATCTGTCAACAGCTGGACATCTCAAGCTTGGTTTCCCAGGCGGTTAAGATCCAAAATAACAGACCAAACTACTTGATATGTAATCCTGTAAAGTACTACCATGTGGTGTTCTTTAGATTGTTTTATAACCGAGTTATGGTTCACACATCATAATAATGTGATGACTGGATTATCTTTGCTGTTGCCGATTTCGACCAGTAAAGTACTCTTAAATAGTGAAGAACTAGAAGAGTTCAAGGTCTTAATTGAATTCTGCGACGAAGATATGGACTATGGAATTGAAGAAGTACTTGCTAAATTGTGTTTATGGAGACGGGAATTTATAAAAGAAGATTCCAGACCTTCATCTAGCATTGAACCACTGCAGTTATGCAGAGAAAACATACAGCCAAATGTCAGAGTTGGCTCCATTTCTTGTAACTACAGCTACAGCACAGAGGTCATTCTCCACTACAAACAGAATCAAGACAGCTCTGTGAAATTCAGCAGGACAGGAAAGTTCTGTAGTTTGTTACCTCAGATAGCCATACAACAATTATACGTTTACCAATTATTAGTATTTACAAGTTCTAAAATAAATAATGTATGCTGCTGTATCAGTTCAGTTAAGTTAATTGTGTTTTTGTCCTTTCATAGAAGACTAAAGTCGATTAGACCTCTCATCCACTCATCGTTCAGCATCTATTATACCACTGCTGATGATTCCGCAGTGTTGGGAAGTTATCTGTAGGCGGATACAACATGATTTAGACAAAATTTCTAGTTCGTGTGATGAATGGCAGCTAGCTATAAACGTAGAAAAATGTAAGTTAATGGAAATGAGAAGGAAAAACAAACCCGTAATGTTCGAATGCAGCATTAGTTGTGTGCTGGTTGACAGAGTCACGTCGATTAAATATGTTGATGAAACACTGAACGCGAAATGAAATGGAACGAGCATGAAAAAACTGTAGTAGCGAAGGCGAATGGTGGTCTCTGGTTTATTGGGAGAACTTTAGGAAAGTGTGGTTCATCTCTAAAGGAGACCGTACGTAGGACACTGGAACGACCCATTATTGAGTACTGCTCGAGTGTTTGGTATCCTCACCAGGTCATATTAAAGGGAAACATTGAAAATAATTCAGAGGCGGCGTGCTAGGTTCGTTACCGGTAGGTTCGATCAACTCGCAAACATTACCGAAATGCTTAAACTCGAATGCGAATCCCTGGAGGGAAGGCGACGTTCTTTTCGAGGAACACTATCGAGAAACTTTAGAGAACCGGCATTTGAAGCTGACTGCAGAAGGCTTCTACTCCCGCCAACGTACATTTCGCATAAGGACGACGAAGATAAGAGAAATTAGCGCTCGTACGGAGACATATAGATTGTCGTTTTTTCTTAGCTGTATCTGTGAGTGGAACAGGAAAGAAAGTGATTAGTAGTGGTGCAAGGTACCCACCATCATGCGCCGTATGATGGCTTGAGGAGTATGTGTGTGGATGTAGAATAGAGATTCTCGGCAAGAGAAAAAAGAAACTGTATTTGTCACTATGGAGAAGATGCTTATTATTTGCTGGTACCTATGTTTCACTTTTATCATGATTTATTTCTTAATTTAACTGTAGAACAATATACTTGGAATGGATGTCATCAGTATTTCGTTCAATGTTTCTTTTCCTTAGTTCTAAAACGCTTTTAGGATAAACACTTCTTTAGAAGCGCTAATCCTCAGACTGCCTAAGGCTTTGCCCTTTATTGAATGCATGCAATGTCTTGCAAGGTGCTTTCGTTCTGGATCAACTATGCAGACAAAGAATGCATCTGAAACGGACTGTCGCATAACATACAGTTTATAGACACTAAATACTCACGATTTATGGAAGGCTTTATCTCAGCATCAGTACGAGTTGCCATTGTTGTACTACAGTGCTTTGATCTCCATTCATTTACCTTAGAATTTTCAGTAGGTGCAACCTGTGTTCCAATCCTAAACGTTGAAACAGTTTATGACAGTTCAATGCTGATATTTTGGGGTACTGATCTGAATGAACATCAGTTACTTTAACAGCACTGAACCCCCCTCCCACAAGAAAGAAATGTCTATGATCTTTCTGGAAATCAATAAGTTCCAGACATAGTGACAATTCGTAAGCATTACCTTGTTCTATGACTTCATTTACAAGTTATCTGTGCTCCGCCACTGTATCCCTGTTTCTGATAGTAACTTTTTCTTTGTCCTGACTAAAATTTTATGGTTTCTCTACAATATCAGAGGAAATTTTAATAAATGTCCTCTACACCATTACGTGACTTACGGGCCTAAAGATCTTTACTACTATTCTGTTCCCTTGGATAATAAAGAAAAATCTTACAGCGTTCTTCCCACTCTAATGTATACCAATATTATGTAGACATTTTGTAAATAATTCTACATGTTTGTCTTACGCCACACTTTCTCTCTGTTTTTCTAATATTTATCGTTGTTCGTCACCCTCAAGTTTGATTTTTGCTTTGGCGTGTATGGAATCGATTTGTTTGCGATTTCTTGTAGTAGTTCCAGAACATATCCATCTCTTTTTATTTAACTGTGCGCAACAAACAGGATACTGCCTGTCAGAGATATTGCTACATCTGCTACTTGTGCACACTTACTGAAGAAATGATAGGTTCCATAGCGTTCATTGAAAAAAAAAGCTGTAATCAACGAACTAACTAACTACTGATTTACTTATGCGGCCTGGCGATCTGTGAAAACGTTTCAACAGTGCGTAAGCATTTGTGATAACCTAGAATGTCATGTGGAGTTACGGAAGAAAAAGTCAGTTTTAATGGTTACAAGTGAAAAGTTTTCGCTTTCCTGAGCAAACACCACTGAAAAGTTATCAGTCCTAATGAAATATTGACAGCGATGTACAGCCTCACATTAAAATGAGCAAACATTATGAAACAATGCGCCACTGACAAAAAAGAACTTGGCGACGCTAAAATGTTAATATACAGAGCAAGCTGCAGCTTCTCTGAGCTAAAGCCAAGTTACTTGAAGTTTTTACAATCAATTAAATCGAAAACCTTCATCAGTCAGTAACATATATAGTAAATACTTATCCTCAATACGCAATACAAAAGTAAAGACTGACACGACAATGAACATTGTAGCGGCCACACTGATTTTGTTGTAATAAACGAAAAAAACTGAGAACCTGGGTTAAGGCGGTCACACACGTAACTGCATGCTTGACAAGGACGCTTGCGCAAGCGTGCTTGAGCAAGCGTGAAGAAATTCCTGGCGCCTAGCCGCCTATACACTTGCTTGTACATGCATTAGTTTATTTATCACAAAATGTCGAGCTCCGAAGACAATGCGATGCCTTTGGCAACCTTTCTGCTTCTGTGACAAAAAAAAAAGGTAAAATGTGACACGTGGAGTAGAGTGGTTAAAGAAACGAAAACATTATTCCCGTATTAACTATTTGTGCTAGGCACACTTTGGAAATTATCTCACAGTACTGTTGATTTTCTTCTTTCTTTCTCCACGAAATATCGTGTTCTTTGTCTTGACCTACAGTACAGTACAGCTTTTACGCAGAATATAACTTAATACAACCAAATGAAAATTAAATCAAGCCAGGTCACAGACAAATGCTTGCACAAGCATCCCTATTCTTCGTACACACACTCAAGCATACACACGTATGAGCACTTGCACAAGCATGCATAATCGAAATTCGATCAAGCATCAAGCTGCTTGTACATCCTGATGCTTGCGCACCTTTATCCTCACACTTTCATGCATGCTTGGGTTATCACGCTGCGCAAGTATGCTTGTCAAGCATGCAGTTAGGTGTGGGACCATCTTTAGATTTTCTTCAGTTTCCATTTAGCAAGATCTCATTCAGATAATGCCCATTGTCTATCGTTTAAAAGATCTGATCAAGTGCGAAATAATTCAGTTGTTTAATGTATGCCTAATAAGATACCAGTTACAAACCTAAGTTAAATGCGAATTAAATGGGATTCGAAAAACAAATACCTGTTTATTTCTGTCAATGACTGCTAAATCCCAGCTCTATGTATCAGAAGAAAGACTTTTTCTTACGTCATAAACAGGAAACTGTGCCTCGAAAATTTCCACATTTGGTCTTCCATCCAAGAAAACAAATCGTGGCTTAACCATTTACTACATAATGTGGGTACTGTGCTATATACAGTGATAGTCATGGCGTTACTGGATAAACACCAAACTAACCGACAACTTGTAACCAGACATCTCTTTTTCTACGAAGTTGCACATTATTACTGCCACTGGTGATGATATCGTTCATGTTTACTCCTATTTTACTAGTAACACTGTTCATATACTCGTTGTACTTCGAGTGTCCTCCTGGTTTCGTCGGACGTTAATCGAACAACATTTCGAGAAATGTGTTGTTCGGTATTTAAAATCGTATATCTAGAAACAACATTATATAAACAGAGTGCGCAAAGGTTTTTGAAACCAACATCCGAATGAAAACGTCAGTACTATGTTACCGTCTTCAAAACTACCTTTATCAAACGCCATAGGAACTGAAAACGAGGAGTGAAACCATGATGTAGAATTTTATGGACTACGCTAACTGAACAAAGCTTTTCAAACTAATTGTCGGATAACATTTTCACAACAGGATAATTTTTCAGAAAGTAGTAGATTTGATAATCTAGGCCAAACGTCACGGTAAGCAACTGAAAAGGTTTGTTGTGAAGGAAGTATGACTAAATAGACAACATTATTTCATATCATTAAAGGAGGCGATAGTACATTTAAATCTAACGGAGAAAACACTTACTCTCGTAACCATTAAAACACCATTTTCGCGTGTACTTTGTATAATGATAATTCCGTATACTGTCAACTTTGTACACATCACTGTGGTATCATCACTATTTTTACTGGTTCGTAATTAATCTTTGGTTGCCTAAGATCCATGTAGATAAACAATGGCCAAGTGCAGTCACCATTCAGCTGTTGCTAAAAAGAATTTGAGATTTCGTTTTTTGATTAAATTTACATAAGCCAGACGCCATACGATCATCGTGACAACAACTGATAATTTTATATTATGGCAGATTCAAATTTCCCTACAAAATCTGAAGTACGTTTCGTGTCAAAGCAGCATGATTGCGCCCGCAGATCCCAGGCGTGGTACCAGAGCGCTGGAAGACGGACCTGCTGCCTGTTGTACAGGCTGTTCGGAGGCCCATGTTACGAAAGACTCGTAAGTGTATCATCGATATTTTTTCGTTACTGTTTACTTTTCTTTAATCAGGACAATGTACGTAGTCTCACGATACTGCAACTATCAATGAGATGGACACGATGAACCAAGTAGCACAGTATAAAATGTTCAAATTTGGCGAAAGGTTTACCTATCGATTAGTTTGTCACGATATAAGAGGATTGACTGGCATTCTGCAAGTTGAGCTTCTGTGTGTATGAAGTGTCAACGCACGTCGTAAAACTGTATGGTTCACAATTTGATGTATACTTTTTTTCATCCACCAACGTATTTGACCTGATAAGATTGCTTTTCTGTGCTTGTAGCATTATTGACAAAAAAACTCAGAACGTTACTTGTAGACAGTATTACTAAAAAGCTTAGATTCGTCGTAAGGAATGTACTTTCCACTACGTCACGCTTGAAGCGAATATTTAAAGTATCTTTTGTTAATTCAGATTTCTTATTGTCATTGTCGCACTCGTTAATACTCATGCGAATATGTCACTGTTAACACAATTTCTGTCATTACTAGAAATTTCAGCAACGGTTTCATCAGGCGCTTTTCTAGCGCCCATGGCACACTATGACCTTTCCTTCGTTAACTGAACATATCCTTCCACAATGTCAATGCACTCGCTTTGTATTTCAGATCCACGCATTTCAATTTCGATGGTTTGTTTTTCAGTTCTAACATTGAATTTAACCCTAGAACACTAAAGAAGGGGAAATGTTACGTTGCTACTAAACAACTGTAAATTTCACTGTTCCATATTTTATTCAAAGGAAGTCATAATTTACCGTTTATGCTCTAGCTAAAGACATATATAAAGTCTCCAATCGTATGTCATGTACAAAATATCCTGTGTTTCACCCTACACTGACAATACCAGATTGGCGGGAAACTCGAATTGGTACCAGCTGCAATCGTAAATTTTACAAGGGTTTAGTAATCTATGTTTAACGCGCTACTGCTTCAGTAATGCAGGGAATGTACTCTAGGAAACACCAGAAAAATTATAGTACTGTCGTTTCTATTGCGCACCCTTCTTTTTGTAAGCTAAAACGTCCGAAGACACGTAGTAAACAGTGTTCGTGCGAATGATTCTATAACTTTCATTAATGCGATTTCCAATTATAAGCTGCTATCTACCCTAAATCATTCCCGTTGTCAGATATATTATTTCTCGAGTCAACATCCGTTTTTGTCAACACATACTAATCGTCCATGGATTAATGAGGCATCGTTACAAAAGTTTTTTGACCGGCTTCTGACACTGCATGCCGATGCCGATTTTGCGCTAAAACTTACTGTTTGTTGAAAATTTTAACATAAAATATGTTTTTAATTATCATAGAAAAAAGGGCATCATGGATGATCAGCTTCATACCTATATTTTACGAAGTTAACTATTTAATCACGAATATGAGACTCCTTTTTCATATTCTCTTATTACAACTACCATTTTCTCTGCTTCAAAGTTCTCATTGACTGAGCTGGTGTCCATCATAAACATCAGTATGATGTGTGATTCCCATGGATATGACAACATTTTTTATTCATTGAAGCATCGAAGCAAATAATCTCCAGATCCAACCCTGAGGCACTTATTGTCATACTTGAAATACATAAAGAATGCTGGTTGCAGGCTGATAAAGTTTTCGTCTTCCCATCCCAGATGTCCTCTATTGGTGAAAAACCAGGGGTGTGGAAGGCTAGTCAAGAATCCGTTCAAGTCTCAGTGTGATTCTGGTGCGAAATGCAGTGCGAGATCTTGTATTTTCCTGCTGAAATATCGCATTTAGATATGGCATCAGAGTTACTATTCTTGCCACATACCGGCGAGCATTCAACATCCCTTCAGTAATTACCAAACCTGTCCTGTTGTAATATCCAGTAGCTACCCAAGCATGAGTCCAGGAATTGGAGAGACATTATCGTTACTTCGAGTGACATTTCAGCAGATCGTCCACGGACACGTTGGCATCGACCTGACCGCCACAAATAGAAGCGAGACTCACCGCTGAAGACCACAGAATGTATACAGTTGACTCTGGCTCTACACCATGCAAGTCTCTGTTCCCTGTTGTATGATGTCACCGCTAAACGACGCATGACAACTAGAGATCTCAACCCAGCTACGAGTAATCATTCCCGACAGCTCGTGGTACCGCACTCCCAGAGACCACTACTTGGGTGTCAGCTGTTGTCATACAACTACTCGTCAAAGCCAGTCTAACAATCCTACGATCGTCTCGTGGCGTAGTCCTTCCGGAAGAACCTTTGTCTTCTCTTCCTGTCACACTACTGTCTTGAGTCCATCGCATCGCCACGCGTTCTCCATTCATTGGACAACAGCCAACTGACTGTGTAATCTGTCTGTATGATACAAAATCGCTGAGGCTTTCATGGCCTCTTGTTGACATATTAATTCTGTTTCGGATTTTTTGGCAGACGTTTGTTTGACGATTTTTCTGACGCTTCGCCAGCACGAGTGGCTAGCATTGTCAAAGCTTTACCTTCCATTGCTGGTGGCGGACTGTAGTCCAGCTCGCAATCGGACATTTTATCTACTCTCCGGCCCAATGTCTCAGGGTCTTTCCCTGGTCATTTGCTGTGTTTCCCCATTTATTACCTGCAGTGGTAGTTCGCTGCAGCACGAGAATCTAAGATCCGTTTAGCCTGAGGCTTTCAGCTTTCTTGCTGAAGCAGTCATCATGCTTGTGGATTTGTACGGCTATCCTGAACAAGCAGGCGTAGTAGCTCTTCTCCGCAACCAGAACTTCGTGTCAGCGAATTTTATTGTGTGGTCAGACTCACAGTGCGAGCTCCGTCACGGCCGATTTCTTTACCAGTCCCAACCTGCAATGCCGTTTACATTCGGTGAGTCCAGTGCTGACGAATACTTCTATCATTCCCACATAGACTTTTCCAAATGCAGTATATTCCCGACATTGCCAGTTATCTTCTTTTGTCGTTTGCTGATCTGAGACACTCTTAATCTTCTTGGTTGGTTAGTGAATCATCTTTACGCCGCTTTTGCGCAATATACGGCCGATTCTGTCCGTCACCCTGTGGATGTATGGCAGAAAGGTCGTAACCGACGTTTCTTCTTCCGACGTGTCTCTTCGACGTGTGTTAACTTTCGTGACACTTCCACGGAATTGTTGGAGTATCCATTGCTTCTCGGAACACTTTCCACGAGTTCTATCTCGTGTCACTTTTTCGTGTTGCGTGCATTACGAGCGTAATTAATCATTCCCTTTTTCTGGGTTGGTGATGGTTTGAAGGTTTGTCCAGGTGTTGGTCCATGTCTGTTGGTTTTCGATACACACTGTGTCGGAATTCTCACCATTCCTCGTAACCTACACATCTAGAAAGGGTATCTGTTGATCCTTTTCTACCTCCATAATAAACATTATGTTGGTATTGAGACTGTTCGGCTGTCTTAGGAAGTCACCAAGCTCTTACTCGCCTTGGTTTCACACTGCAAACGTATTGTTGATGTACCTGTACCACACCTTAGGTTTACAAGGTGACATGTCCAGCCCCTGTCTTTCGAAATGCTCCATGAAGAAAGTGGCCACCAAGAATTGATGAGATACTTTGGTCATTTTCTGTCTATTACCTGGCAGAAGCATTGAGACGACTGTGATAAGATCGGCAGCATTCCTCACAGGAGCATGAATTAAAAACTCGACAGATGCACCGAGCGACGTAAGGAAATTTTTGCAAATATGGAGAGCAGATGGACAAGTCGGTTCCTGGCGACAGTGGCCAATCTCAATGAATCATGAGTGACTATAGAGGAACAGTCCATCCATCAAAAAGGAGCGAACTTCACTATTATCCCAAGAACTTTTCCTACAGAGGATATCATTGCTAACAACAAAGTGGCTATCCAGACCCTCCCTTGTGAAAAAGTTGAGGAAATGTGCAGTACACTGCCTGAGCAAAACCACAGGCATGCAACCCGAACAAAGAAGAGCTACAAGCTACCGAGAGCCATAACACTGACATGAGTATATTGGTACTGCCTCCCGAAAAGAGAAATTGTTATGAAGGCCTAATATTATGAGCAGAAGATTCGGAATCTAATAAACATAAAGACATACCAAAAGTTAAGAACAGATCCGATGCAGTGAATCACATGAAGTACGAATCGATTAATCAAGTCATCATCTCTCAGTGTACGTACAGTGGAACCCTAGCAAAATGGAAGTCCTACCACCTCGACTGTATGAATTACCAAAAATCTATAAACATATTGTACCACAACGACCGATCGTAAGTGTTCCTGGCTGACCAACGTATAAACTGATGGGACACTTGGCCTCTCTGGTTGAGCTGCACATGGGAAAGACTGACACATACGTAAAGGACTCGAGGCATTTTCTGTGAAGCTGAAGAAATACTGATCAGCTTTGATGTTGGTTCTTTCTTTACTAAAGTGCCACTCAGTAATTCTCTGGAGCATATCAGCCCCATTTTCCAACATGACGTCACCGAACAGTTTCAAGAATGTCTTACCAAGAGTAAATGATGTGGTACAGCGATTTCTACAAAAAGGTGGAAGTCATCACCAAGGTCAGTTCACTTAGTCCAGTGGTAACCAGTTTCTCCAGGGAGCATTTCAAAAGACAGGCGCTGGACATGTCACCTTGTGAACCTAAGCTGTGCCACAGGTACATCAACAATACCCTTGTAGTGTGGAGTCGAGGTGACTAACAGCTTGGTGACTTCCTAAGTCACCTAACAGTCTCCACACCAACATTAAATTTTATTATGGAAGTAGAAAAGGATCAAAAGATATCCTTTCTAGATATGAAGATTACGAGAAATGGTGAGAACCTGCGGCACAGTGTGTATCGAAAAGCAACAGACACGGGCCAGTGCCTGGACAAACTGTCAAATCGTCACCGACCCAGAAAAAGGAAATAATTAATTACATTCGTAATACACGCTATATGAATAGTAAGCTGCAGCACCTCGGACACAAGATGGAACACATGAGAAGTGTCTAAGAAGTGATGGGCACTCCACCAGTTGTATAAGAAGTGTCACGGAACCTAACATTTGGCAGAGTAGCACGTCAGAACAGGAAATGTCAGTTAAAGCCTTTCTTCCATACATCACCAGAGTGATCGACAGAATCGGCTAAATATTGAGCAAACACAGCATAAATATGATTTACAAACCAACCAAGAAGATCAAAGAGTGTCTCAGATCAGCAAAAGACAAAAGGGACCAACTTGCAATGTTGGGAATATACTGCATGTGGAAAAGTCTTTGTGAGAATTATTGGAGAATCCATCAACACCAGGACCAATGAACGTAAACGGTACTGGAGGCAGGGACAGATTGAGAAATCGGTCGTGGCGGACCACGTAATAAAATTCGCCGACGCAGATGTTGTTGTGGAGAAGAGCTACATTGCCCGCTTGTCCAGGGAAGCCATAGAAATTCCACAAGCATGACACTGACTCAACAAGACAGAGGAAAGCCTCGACCTAAACGGATCTTTGATACCTGTGCTGCAGTGAACTACCGTTACATTTAACAAGGGGAGAACAACATTGGAAATAACCGGAAGAAAGCCCTCAAACACTGGCGAGACAATTACATATAATCTCTGGCCGTAGGCTAGACTCCAGTCCGCCACCAGTAGTGGAGGGTGAAGCTTGGACAATGCCAGCCACTTGCACTAGCGAAGCGTCGGAAAAACTATGAAACAAATGTTGGCTGAAGAACCCGAGACAGAAGCCGACAGACAATATGTTGGTAAGATGCTCCCATGTTCCTTACGACAATGATCCGATCGTTGTCAAAGTCTGAAAGATGGCGATAGGCTGCATATGGTCGTCCTCTTGGCATGCTATGTTATGATCTCCGCCTGAAAAGTTTCATTTTCGTTAGACACATCCAATAGGCAAGATGTACTCACACTAATTTTCATATGTAGGAATGGCTTCTTTTCAGTATTGAAACTGTGTCCGTATAATGATGACATTTTAATCAGTGTATCCCACAGGAATGAAATACTGGTGTACCAGTTTCGTAGTGTTTGATGGTATTCATGGTGCAACATTTTTCATTTCTGTCATGTATTTGTATACTTGTACCTAGTTAGGTTGCACAGTGATTAAGATATGGCACCTGTATTCACGAGCAACTGGTTTCAAATTCCCATCAGTGCATCCTGACCTACGTTTTCCTGGATTCCCCTAAATGACTTCACACAGATGTCGACAGGAGTCCTTCTACAAGCCCAGGCCAAATATCTTTCTCCTTTTTTTCCCAAATATGCTAGTGTTCCGTTTTCAATAGTCACTTCTTCCTATTTGTAAAAAAATACAAGTAACTGCTAGCAGGCAGTGTTACAGAAGAAAGAAAGGAAGATATGTGTTAATGTCTCGTCGGCAACAAGATCTTTACAGATGGACCGCATCCTCAGATTGGACAATGAAAGGGATATTAAGCAAATCTATGACGACCTTTCCAAAGAAATTATCCAAGAATTCACTAAAAGTGATTTCTAGAAAAGCACAAAAACCTAAATCGAGATGATGGGATTAGCGACCGAGCAGCTCAGTTCCTAACATCGCCTAGTTCCTTCTTCGGTAACGATTTGTTGTTTACCTAATTTTTTATGATCCAAGAAGTACTAGAGAGTCATCTTGAGCCACAACCACTCAAAAGCCCATACTTTTCATCAGTGTCAGTCACAGTAGGGTCCTTGGACGCACACCTGTCTCGATTGCTTCCCAGTTGACGCGGGTTGTGGTTAGTACCTTAATGTGTGGGGAGTATTCATTGAACAAATTGATACAGTTCCGAAAGCGACAAGGAACAGAACAGAAATTCCATATTGGACATAGTTCAGAGAAGGTCATTGTATCAGTCGCCTTTGAAATAAGACGCCAGATACACCATTCTAGCATTCCATATTGTCCCTGCCGTAGCCGGCCGTTGATACCGAGCGGTTATAGGCGCTTCAGTCCGGAACCGCGCTGCTGCTACGGTCGCAGGTTCGAATCCTGCCTCGGGCATGGGTGTGTGTGATGTCCTTAGGTTAGTTAGGTTTAAGTAGTTTCTAAGTCTAGGGGACTGATGACCTCAGATGTTAAGTCCCATAGTGCTTAGAGCCATTTGAACCCTTTTTTTTTCCTGCTGTAGACGGGCAGTCCAAAACATGCGCTTAAAGAGTTCCACGGCCGTCCTGTTGTCTTTATGCGAATCACTATTGCCACAATATATGTGATTTTCAATAGTACTCTTATGGAATAGTGGCTTGTGTATGCAACGACGATTTATCTAGAGAGATTATGCGGTTGCTTACACGATTTCTTATTGATTTGTTTTGTTATTATTGATTTGTTGGGCAGTATGCAGAGCTGTGGGCCATTGCTCTCTTCAAAACAGACGTTAGATGACAACGGACCCTTTTATCCTCACTTTCCTCACCAGAGCAGTTCACTCCAGCAGCTGCAGTTTAACTCAGAATTAGGTACTCATCATATATAAGTCCATTCCCAAAATGATTTTAGAGACAAGAGTTTCTCATGCACATGGCCACCGCGATTATATCTCACGCGCGACTCTCAGCCACGAGCCGGTACAAGGTCTGATGTCATCATTTTCACCTGTCAATCGAGCTTTATAATGCGTGAAGCAGCGTCAGCACGACGTCTCCAAAATAAAAGCTATCTGTAATTTATCTGATCATCAGTATCAACTGACAGTTTGTGCGTTCGGGTGCCAAGGGCTACGCAATCTTGGAAAAATGTTAAAAATAAAATTAATCGATGGTTCTTGAAATTTTTATTCACTTCTTCAGGATTAATATGTTTCGAGAAGTGCAAAGTACGCTTGTCTTTCTTTTCATATCGATAGAGATGGGAGACGTGAATGCTTTTGAATTAATTGAGAAGTGAATAATAAAATATTCAGGTGGAGGGCAATGTCCAAATTACAGAACCTAGGTTTCCTCCACTACTAACTACATTCAACAGGATTTTAATGCTCTTCTATGACACAGCAAAAATTTAAAGACGACTACATTCTTCCTGCATTAACCCACTGATTTACTAAAAATTTTCCCCATAGTCGACCCTATATTAACTATTTCAATTTATGAAAATAATCATATTTTGTCTTATACACTTTTCTCAAAATTATATGACTCTTGATAGGAATTCATTGAAGTGATGAAGAACGACGATAATACTGTTTTAGATGTTTTTGTAAACCCGAAAAAATACCGGCATGTACAACGTCACTAGGCATTTCTCACGCTTATGCCGTGTATCACATTTCTTCTTCCTTGCTTTGTACACTGCACAATTTCTGAAGGGTTTTTTCTTAGCAAAACCTGAGAAACCACTAAACAGACTGACTTCTCAGCTTTCCAATGGTATATAACATGTCATACCATCTATTACCAGAGAAGAAAGACGAAGAAGGGGCTATAGCTGCTCATCCCGTCTCACAGCCTGCACTATAATAACAGACTTGAAACCTGTGGCTGCTGCGTGTTAAAATTTGGTAGGAGAAATGATTGGTACCAATAAGAATATGAAGAATAGAAAAACTTGTAAACCGTGTAAGGCGTCGGGATTTTGGACACTTTACATGTCGGGTGCCTTAATTTGACGTGTCGTTTATAGTGTTGCAAGACACTCGTTTTGCAACGTGGGATAGGTTTTTGTGTGTATATTTCACTTGTTTGAGATTTAATACAAGTGACATCGAGAGTGACGAGAATAACTCCCTTACGTAAATTTACATGTTTAAGTTAGGTAGAAACATGGTGGAAACATCACTGGAGGGCAAGCCGGTTTTAGTTAGCCACGCTGTGACACAATGGCCTTCAGAGCTGCAGCCTAGTCAAGGTCAAGCGCAGGAGACGCACATGGCAGAGAACTGAGGGAAGAACAGTATATCACGTGAGTGGCGCTCAAGGACATAACTTACCAATCTTGTGGATGATGGATTGTTAATAACGGGGGTAACAGACCTGGCTGTTCACTTGAAAACCAGCCAATTATACGACACTGTACTTATTAAGCTTTATGCTGATTGGATGAAAGAGCGACTGCCATTGGCTGTTCCATCCAGTGTCCAACCCCACTGTAAAGGGAACGGAAGCTAGGCTGAGGAGACGCGCAACTGCCTAGCGCGACAGGCGCTTTCCCTTGAGACGTCGTCGAATGTGGTTGGAGGGCATCCCTCTCTGACGTGACGACAGAGAAAGGAGATATATTGGTGTGAACACTTTGCTCACCCGGCCCCAAAATTCAGTCACGAGCTGGCTGAATTCTTTTCGTAAATCTCCTGAGTGGAGAATGAAAAAGTTAAATCCTTGCGAGAACAGTGAGGGCAGAGTAACAGACGGCTCGCCAGCCTTGTGCATGTGCTTAGCCACTAAAAGCAGACTAGGTAAAGAACACAGCTCGCCATTAAATATAAATGTCGTGTCACAAGCCAGTTTTTACTCCAGTGACACGAAGCTCAAAGTAGGAAGACCTGTCCTCCTTGTAGTATTTCCAGAAATTAACTTATTTCCTTCGTGTGCACGACAGCCACGTTTGGTTAACATTTGTGGGGAGGAGTAAAATTTATTAGAGCCAGTAACATTGTTCAGCTCGACATTAGGATAGTCTTTCGCCAGAGAGTCTTCCTCCCACTTAAAATAATTAACTATCCCCAATTTTGTTATATTATTGATCTTTTTATATTTTATGTTATTTGAGAAATTTAATACCAGGCTCCCCTTGTCTGAACAGGCGATACCTGAGATTGCTGCTGTGCATTTTAATGACCCAGTGATTCCAACAAATACAATTACAGGGATTAGTTGTTGTCTGTTCTAAGATAGAGGTACCCTTCCCACCTCATTGAATATATTAGGAACATTGATGGTAGTTATTCTTTCGAAGTCTAAACCCTTGGCGAGTAATAGCACGTTTCCTTACAGGTCTGGTTCTAACTGCGTTTTGCATACTGAGTTGAATCATGCACGCAATGAAAACATAGGATTCACTTATTACCAACCAGAAGCGCGTTTAGAACTGATTCTTCCCATGCCTTTACAATTATCATACAATTCACCCATGGGACATGTAGCTAATTAACTAGTTAATGAAAATTATGTTGAGGAGACATTGCTTTTCATCAGTTAAGATGGCAACGATGAGATAAGTAGAGATAATATAAAACATACATACATTAATCCTTGTTCCACAGATCATGAATACGACATTTCGTAATGATGTGGAATGCACACTGGTAAGAAAAGCATTTTTGAAAAAGAGAAATTTGTTAACTTCGGATACAAATTTAAGTGTTATAGAAAGTCTTTTCTGAAGGTGTTTGTCTGGAATGCAGCCCTCTACAGAAATGAAAAGCAGACAGTGAACGGGTCAGACAAGAAGACAATAGCATATTTGAAATGTAGTATTACAGAGGACTGATGAAGTTCAGATGGGAAGATCGAATAACTAATGAGGAGGTACTATACCGAACTAGCAAGAAAGAAAACCTATGCAAAAAAATGGTTCAAATGGCTCTGAGCACTGTGGGACTTAACATCTGAGGTCATCAGTCCCCTAGAACGTAGAACTACTTAAACCTAACCAACTTAAGGGGGGGTAGGGCGTCAAACGGGCCGACTTGGAGCACGAGAGGCACCACAGGACATTTTATTTTCTACTGTCTATACTTTTACAAATAAATTCATAAAACTTTGTCAGTATGACCAGGAAGGATTCAGGATTTACACTCATAGCAATGGAAGTGCAAAAACATAACAAAATAAATTTTTTTAGATATGAAAATTCATCATTTTTTCACTTGTTGCTATAGGTACATTTTTCTTCACAAGTAAGAGAGATTCTTTGATGAATTTTGCTCAGCATACAAACCATACTTATAGGTGTATGAAACTCTAGAATTTTCCAAATCTATTAAAAACTGTGGTAAAAATTGAGATAATTAACTACAAAATTTGATTTTTTTCTAAACATAAAGTTTAAAACGTAACAGCTCATTGATTTTTTCATAAATTAAATAGATTCTAGAGTTTCAGACACCTGTAAGTATGGTTTGTATGCTGTGCAAAATTCATCGAACAGTCTCTCTTACTTATGAAGAAAAGTGTACCTATAGCAACAAATGCAGCCAATAGTAAGTGAAAAAAAATGATGAAATTTCATATGTAAAAAAATTATTATGTTATGTTTTTGAACTTCCGCTGCTACGAGTGTGAATCCTGAATCCTTCCTGGTCATGCTGACAAAGTTTTATGAATTTACTTGTAAAAGTATAGACAGTGGAAATTAAAATGTCCTGTGGTGCCTCTCCTGCTCCAAGTCGGCTCGTTTGATGTCCTACCCCGCTTAAGAACATCACACACATCCATGCCCGAGGCAGGATTCGAACCTGCGACCGTAGAAAACCTATGACATAACTTGACTGAAAGTAGGGATCGGCTGATAGTACACACCCAGTGGCATAAAGAAATTTTCAGTCTGCTAATAGAGAGAAGCGTTGATGGTAAGAACTCTAGAGGGAGACCACAGCTCGAATACAGTTAACAAATGAGTATAGATAGCAGTACTTACGGTGAGATGAGGAGACCTGCGTAGGATGGACTATTGTGGAGCGGCACATTAAAAACCAGTCTTCATTCTGAAACCTGCAACAACGCAAGATGACTAATGGCATAGGAATCAACAACAGACAGAAGTTGTATCAGATTTCCAAGGACTCTTGCAATTATTTGAATGCCCAGTGTCCGTTCCTTCGAAAGAACAGACGCCACGCAGATCCAACAGCTGTGAAACACTACATGTAAACTGAAGGGGGATCCATTTTCTTCAGTGCGAATGTACAAGTATATTCGACTTCCTGTGGGAATCTCTAAGTAGCGAATAGGAGTATAATGGACAGGGACTGTGGATAGGTGGCGCTCGATGGGAGGTAGATTGGCTGTGGGGTGTACCGAGATAGTCCGTGCAGGTGCGATAACGTTGTGTCCCGAATGGCGCAGTGGTTGCCGCACCTGCCTAGTAAGCTGCCGGCACGGTAGCTCAGCGTGTTCGGTCAGACGGTTAGCTGCCCTCTGAAATAAAAAAAAAACTGAGTTAATCGATCAACAACGAACTTAAACGGATGTCTTACGACGTCCGCCCCGAGCAGATGCAAAGAACCAAAGCGAACAAAATGAGATTAAAAAAAAAATAAGCTGGAGATCCTGGGTTCGAATCCCGGTACAGCGCACATTTTCGATCGTCGCTGTTGATTTCGCTTAATGTTCAGCTGCAGCTGATAGCAGCGATCCCCCTTCAGTTTACAATTCTTGAAATGTTTGCATATTTCAAGAGGTGAATGAGGAATGTAGATACTTGGGTTGTTCAAAAATGAATAGCACTATAATTTTTTTTGTTTTCACAGGAATCATTTACTGAACAAACGAATACTTGGGTCAACATTTGTAAAACTCTTAATTCCTCTCTCCCAAACCCCACCCTATGGGGAGAGTTTTAGATTTAGCGAATCAAAATTTACGAAGTAAATAAGTATTTTTTATTTATCCGTAATCATTTCCACGCAAAAATGAGAACACGGATTTTCTTGAATTACAGCGCCAACTACCAAGAATCAAAACAAATGTTTAAGACAAAATGTACGTAGTTTTTTTATGTAGGATCTGATTCTGCAATTTGAAATTTTAAAGGTGCCTCCCACCCCACCCCCAGGGGGCTGGGGTCGTGGGCTAATTTTAGCACTAGCAGATGTCCCCCTCGAAAATAATCAACTTTGGATTCTACACATTTTTTTCGTGTAAAGCTTATTTTTCGAGTTATTCTGGTTTGTCAACTTAAAATTTACATCCTGTATATTACTGCAAAGGACGCTGGTCAAGTCAAGAAGCATACCTGGAACAATTTTTCGTTTTAAAACAAATTATTGTGAATTTATGAAGGAAAGAAGGAGAGCAGGAACGAAAATTAGAACATCTGGAATAGAGAGCAGACGTCGCATTTTAAGCGGACTTGACTACACATTGTCGACAGTAATACACTGCAAGGTGATAAAAATTTATTTCTGGTTTGCTGGGGATGCATTTAAAAAGAAAATCGCGTTGTGTAAGGAAGAAATCTTGACAAAAAAAAAAAAAAAAAGAAAACACCGTCAAATTTTTCCTAAGCTCCTTGGCGTTAGAGAAAAAGCGAAGTCATTGTGGCCATGAAAGAATTACAAGGATGGTTTCCTAAAAGTTTTGACGAAACTTCCAGTCTTACACCTGTTTTCGACGCCATTTGCCGTTTCAGTTGAAAGCGCCAATGTGCACGTGCAGATGGGGAATCATTGACGTGCAACGTAACTCCCATTTAAAAGACAAATTCTTTCACGATAAAACTATGCAGTTGGTCTATGTTGTTTCCCCTGGGAAGAGTTTCCACGTCTTCATAATGAGGTTGTAAACATGATAAAGTATTTCCATCAGCATATGTAGTGGCGTAGCAAGACAGCCAAGCCACTCGGAGGTAGCCGAAAGGCACGCGTTAAGCTCACGCAGATTGGCGTGAGGTCTGGAACAAGGTAAAGTAATTATCCTATAAAGAAAAGAACGTCGTTCTTAGAATACTTAACTTTAATCCACAATTGGAGAACATCGCTCTTGTTTAGACATTATTACACTGAATATAAACTGGTAATGGCGCCTTGCTAGGTCGTAGTGAATGACGTAGCTGAAGGCTAAGCTAACTATCGTCTCGGCGTATTGGTCAGTGTAGCTTCGCTAGCAAAGTCGGCTGTACAACTGGGGCGAGTGCTAGTAAGTCTCTCTAGACCTGCCGTGTGGCGGCGCTCGGTCTGCGATCACTGACAGTGGCGACACGCGGGTCCGACGTATACTAATGGACCGCGACCGATTTAAAGGCTACCACCTAGTAAGTGTGGTGTCTGGCGGTGACACCACATTCCTCCCCCGCAAATCGGCGAACGGTTGTGTTATAAGGCTTCCGCCCGCCGTGGGGAGGACCCCATGTTGACGTATGCGACGAGGTGGGGAGCCTAACAACAGGCGAGGCTGTGCCACCCGCACCCGGCCATTCGGTCCGAGGGGAGCGAGGAAACGCCTGAAAACCTAGTCCAGGTTGCACGCCAACATGCGGTGTATGCGCCCTTAGACAGACAGGAGGGGCCGAAGGGTCGACCTCCATCAGAACGGGGCACCCGACGGGCGAAGACGACATCTGGTCCGGAGCGGGCAAGAGTTCCATGTCTGAGGACAGCTGGTCACGGGAAGCGATCGGCGGCGCGTGACCCAGGGAGGCGCCCGGCGGTTGCAGCGCAGCGTCCACTGCGGGCGTCGCCGGCGGGAGAACAGGCGGCGGCGGCGGCGCGTATCCATGGGGCAAAATGGAAGGCAGCGTCGGTAACACCTGGCGATGAGGAGAGCCAGTAGATGGGTCCCCAGGGCGCTGACCGGACGGCACCGTCGCTGAAAGCAGACGGGGAGCGGCAGAACCCGTGCGACGACAGAGGCGCAGCTGATTGAGATGCCGACGCACCTCACCAGAGGCCCCCAAAACCAAGTACATAGCGCGGCCGAGGCAGCGAAGAATGCGCCCTGTGAGCCAACGTCGTGAACCGCGATAGTTGCGATAGTATACAACGTCGCCTGGAGCAAAAGCAGGTGGCTGCCGCTGCACAGGAACCTGATGCGGAGGATGTAGCAAAGACATCAAGGTTCGATGAGGACGACCGTGGAGCGACTCAGCCGGCAAGCGACCATCTCGGGGCTGAGAGCGATACGAGGACAAAAAGAGCAATAACGCGTCCTCCCGAGAATGCGACTCTTTCAACTTCAACATCTGTGACTTGAAAGTCCGGACCAATCGTTCAGCGGCACCGTTCGACTGAGGCGAAAACGGCGCGGATGTCAGATGTTGAATACCAGTAGCCTTGCAGAATGACTGAAATTCTGCGGACATGAATTGTGGGCCATTGTCGGAAACAATAGTCTGTGGAAGACCTTCTATGCAAAAGATAGCAGATAACGCTTGAATGGTGGCAGATGACGTCGTGGAAGACATCCGGACAATAAAAGGAAAATTACTGAATGAATCTACCACAACCAACCATCGAGCATTCCAGAATGGACCAGCAAAATCGATGTGTAAGCGTTGCCAAGGGGAAGTGGCTTTCGGCCATGCAAAGAATTTCCGCGGTGGGGCGGATTGTTGTTCAGCACACACCATGCAAGAAGAGCACATATTCGTAATCGCAGCATCGATTCCGAACCAGGTACAGTGCTGACGAGCAAGTTGTTTCGTTCGCACTATACCCCAATGTCCTTGGTGGAGAAGCCGTAAGACAGAGGACTGTAACGAACGTGGGACCACGACCCTGGACTGATCATTATCAGAACTCAACAGCAAAACACCACGTCGTACAAAAAGACTCTCCTTGTGAGCAAAAAATCGGCGAACCAACGGATCCTCAGTCCGTGACTGTGACAAGGGCCATTGTGTAGCAACAAAACGCAAAACGGTAGCAAGGACAGGGTCAGCAGCTGTGGCTGTAGCTACACGACGAAAATCAATTGGAAACGATTCGACCACGTCATCGGTTTCCGAATCAATGAACATGTAAGTAAGTTCGGAGGAATCGAATGCTCTATCCTCAGCAACAGGCAAACGGGACAACGCATCAGCGTTTCCGTGCTGAGCAGTGGACCGATACAAGATATCGTAGCGGTACTGCGAGAGGAAAATAGACCAGCGAATGAATTCCTGCACTGTACGTGGCGGATGAAAAAGCGATGTCAAAGGTTTGTGGTCTGTGATGATGGTAAAGTGACGACCATACAAGAAATCATGAAACTTAGTAACACCAAATACGAGAGCCAAAGGTTCTTTCTCAATCTGTGAATAATTTCTTTGCGCAGACGAGAGCAATTTGGACGCAAAGGCAATAGGGCGATCATGCGATCCATCTTTGTGCGCAAGCACAGCACCGATCCCGAAATCCGATGCATCTACCATCAACAAAAGGGGTTTCTGGGGATCGAATGGCGTAAGGCAAGTATTTGAAAGCAACGCCGATTTGAACTGGCGAAAGGCGCGTTCGCATTCCGTCGTCCAGACAAACGGAACACCTTTACGGCGTAAGCGATGAAGCGGAGCTGAAATGGAAGAGGCGTTGCGCACATAGTTCTTATAGTAATTCATTTTTCCCAGCACACTCTGTAGCTGCTTCAAATTCTGCGGCGAAGGCAAGTCTTGTATGGCACGGAGGTGTTCTGGACTGGGATGTATGCCTTGGGCATTGATTACATGTCCCAGATAGGGTAAGTCACGAGCAAAAAACACACATTTGTCCATCTGCAAGCGAAGACCATTTTGGCGCAAGACCTGAAGTAATGTTCTGAGATTGGCTAAATGTTCTTCTTCTGTCTTTCCGGAGATCACAATATAGTCCAGATAGTTTGCTGCAGTAGGGACCGACGCACAAACAGTTTGCAGATATTGCTGAAACAATGCAGGGGCGGATGCACACCCGAATGGCAGTCTTTTGAATCGGTACAAACCAAGATGCGTGTTAACCACCAAGACGCGCTGGGATTCTTCGTCCACCGGTATTTGCAAGTACGCATCTGCGAGGTCCAACTTCGAAAAATATTTACCCGGGCACAGTTTGTCAAAAAGATCTTCCGGGCGGGGTAAAGGAAAAGTTGCAATCATGAGTTGTGGATTCACCGTTGCTTTGAAGTCCACACAAAGTCTCAATTTTCCGGAAGGTTTTGGCAAAATTACGAAGGGTGAGGCCCAGAGAGAAGCCTGCACACGTTCAATTACACCTTGTGATTCCAATTCGTGTAATGTTCTTGCAACCTCATCACGCAATGCGTGGGGAACATTGTTCACTCTGAAAAATTTCGGTTGCGCGTTTACTTTCAGTTCCAAATGTGCTTTATAGTTCTTAGTGCAACCAAGGCCCGGTGCAAAAATGTTTGCAAATTCGTCACATAGACGAGAAACACTGGCTGAAGGCACAGTCTGGTTCACTGATAGGACCTGATTGACTACAGAAAAGTTAAACAACTGAAATAAATCTAAACCAAACAAGTTCACTGCAGAAGAAGAACGAAGTACGTAAAATGACACAAGTTTTGTTTGTCCCTTGTATGTTGCAAGAAGGCTGCACTGTCCTAACACAGGGATATTCTGACAGGAATAACTATTTAACTTAACATTTGCGGCACGCAACGGAGGTGTGCCCAGTTGTTTGTACGTGTCTTTATTGATTAGTGAAACTGCAGCTCCGGTATCGAGCTGGAATGGTATGACCTTGCCATGAAAGTCCAAATCGACAAAAAGTTTATTGTCCTGCTGATGACAAGAGCGACTGTCTCATGCAACGTGAACTGACACTGGTACAGAATCACTTGCGACTTGATGGGATTTCCGTCGACGTCGACGCACACTTTTTGTGGGAGGAACACAGTCACTGTTAGAGAGAGTCGCACTGGGCGGAGTGGAATGAACTGCATGAATGTCCATGGGCGAAGGCTCACGAGCCCGAGTATTCTTGGTTCGATTCCGGCGCGAAGCAAAGGGCCTGGAATGGTTGGTAGCGTCCGATCAAAGCTTTTTCTGGCAAACACTTTGAACATGTCCTTTTTTATTACAGAGAAAGCAAATAGCTTGGCGTGACGGGCAATTCTCACGCGAATGTCGAGTAGCACACCGCGGACATGATTTTGGCACTATATTTGCGTGCTTGCGCGGCACACGTATTGGAGGGCTTGGCGGCAGCTGCGCGGACGGGCGCGAGGGCTGTTTACTGTTCCGTGCAGCTCGCCCGGCGGGCTGGTTAATGTGACACACGGCTGGCGAAGTTGCAAATGATTCCTGAGCAAAGTCAAGCGTGTCCTGCCGATCCAATATGTCCATCACTTGTTGAAGGGAGGGATTGACTAGTTTCAAAATCTGTTCCCTTATACGAACATCAGAAACGTTCTGTGCAATTGCATCACGCACCATAGTATCTGAATAAGGGAGTCCACATTCACACTCAAAAGCACAATCCCTAGTAAGGCCTTGCAAAGTTGCAACCCACTCCCAATTAGTCTGACCGGCCGTACGTTTGGTACGAAAGAACGTATACCGTTTGGCAACTACATTGACTGATTCTTTGAAATATGCATCTAATGCAGACAAAATTTCGTCGTAGGACAGAGTTGCTACGTCGCGTCGGGGAAATAATTTCACTATAACTCGGTACGTGTGCATCCCGATGGATGCTAACAAAAAAGGCTGCCGCTCGTTACCTTGAATTCTGTAGGTGGCGAGATGGAATCCAAATTGGCCTGACCACTCTGTCCAGCTTTCCAGTGCCGCATCAAAAGGACGAAAAGGTGGTGCAACTGCATGTTGTGGCTGCGGTAGCGGTGGAGCGGCGGCGGTCGCATCGTTTTGCATTGCACGTTGACCCTGGCCGAGCTGTCCAAGGGCATCCAATAACGCCTGCGTCTGCTGATTCTGCAAGCGATAAAATTCGGACAGTACATCTGGAGATTGTGGCGAAGCCATGACACAAGTAAAATTAAGGCAAGATCAATTGGTACAAACGCGATTTAGCTCGTCGCCAACTGTAGTGGCGTAGCAAGACAGCCAAGCCACTCGGAGGTAGCCGAAAGGCATGACCGAGCGAGGTGGCGCAGTGGTTAGACACTGGACTCGCATTCGGGAGGACGACGGTTCAATACCGCATCCGGCCATCCTGATTTAGGTTTTCCATGATTTCCCTAAATCGCTCCAGGCAAATGCCGGGATGGTTCCTTTCAAAAAGGGCACGGCCGACTTCCTTCCCCGTCCTTCCCTAACCCGACGAGACCGATGACCTCACTGTCTGGTCTCCTTCCTCAAAACCAACCAACCGAAAGGCACGCGTTAAGCTCACGCAGATTGGCGTGAGGTCTGGAACAAGGTTAAGTAATTATCCTATAAAGAAAAGAACGTCGTTCTTGGAATATTTAACTTTAATCCACAATTGGAGAACATCGCTCTTGTTTAGACATTATTACACTGAATATAAACTGGTAATGGCGCCTTGCTAGGTCGTAGCGAATGACGTAGCTGAAGGCTAAGCTAACTATCGTCTCGGCAAATGAGAGCGTATTGGTCAGTGTAGCTTCGCTAGCAAAGTCGGCTGTACAACTGGGGCGAGTGCTAGTAAGTCTCTCTAGACCTGCCGTGTGGCGGCGCTCGGTCTGCGATCACTGACAGTGGCGACACGCGGGTCCGACGTATACTAATGGACCGCGGCCGATTTAAAGGCTACCACCTAGCAAGAATTGTAACCCCATTCCAAAACTTTTTTAAATCTTCATATAATTCACGAGATAAATACAGTTATTTAACAGTGAAAGTAACGGAACACTGGAAACATTATGTGGCGATGAGTATAAAGTCCTCGCTGCCTAGACTCTAGACAGTCTAGCTGAAAACTCTGCAACAAGCAAGAGTCCATGCAGCAAGCAGGAGTCATGCAGGAAGCACATAAAGGATACTTTTACGTGATCTGTTAGCATTATCGAACTCTTGGACATCAAACAAACCGTTAATTCATTTCATGGTTGACACTCGAGAGCATTCCATAATAGTCTCTTTGGTAATTAATGCTTTTTGTCCACGGACCCGCCGTTGGTGAAAATATTTATGGAATGCATTTTCTGGAATGGAGTTCAACTGAAAAATCGTGTTCTGCACTACACCTTCCTCGGCTGTGGGATCCCTTTCGGCTGGTATTTTCAGCTGGAGGAATAGCAAACAATTTAAAAGAGCCAATTGTGAGAGAGTAGGGTATCTTGTACCTGGGATGGAAAGCATATTTCTAATGTGTTCTGTCTAGACCAGCAGAGAAAAATTGCGTCTTAATAACGCACAATAAACCGCGACATCTTATAAAAAGATTGGTCATATGACTATCGACAAGACAAGGGGGATATTAGTGTTTAGCGTTCCGTCGACGACGATTTCATTAGATACGGCGCACAAACTCAACTAAATTGGACAAGGATGGGAAAGGAAATCGGTCGTGTGATTTTCAAAGAAACCATCGGGGTGTTTGAATACAGCAGTTCAGGGAAATAACGCAAACGCGAAATCTGTCTGACTAGATGGCTGTTTGAACCGCCCTCCTAAAGGCCATTCCAGGTTTTAACCACTGAGTCAGCTCGCTCTGTCGGCCGGACACACGCAATGAGCTAACATTAGACGGTTCAGTTTGGAAATTCAACCCCCAGCCTTATTTCACTTTGTGACAAATATGCTTCTCAGCGTTCATTCGTAGTATTAACTACAGCCTGAATGCAGAGTTACACCACGTAATGAGTAAGCGAGATTGGAAATTGGAAATTTGTGGTAAGGACTATGGCACCAAACTGCTGAGGACATCGGTCCCTAGGCTTACACACTAATTAAACTAACTTAAGCTAAGGACAACACACACGCCCATGCCCGACGGAGGACTCGAACCTCCGACAGGGGCAGCCGCCGAACCGTGACAAGACGCCTCAGGCCGCACGGAGTAATCGAAATTCTTTACGCGGAAAATTCATGCGATGTTCAATACCTGAATTTTGTAAAGAAAACAGATAACTGTGAAGCAGTGTGAAGGAAAATATGCACAACGCCGGAATCAGGCACTGCCGTTTCTGTCGCATGAAGTAAAGCGGATCTTGCAGACACGCCGGAAAAAACTGCACATCCTAGGCAGGAGAAAGGCAAAATCAGAGACCGTTTCTCTACATCTACATCTACATCCATACTCCGCGAGCCACCTGACGGTGTGTGGCCTTTCAGCTCGCAAAATCAGACACCGTTTCTCAAGCCTCCATCGGCGAAATAAACGACCATTCCTCAGTGCCTTTCAGCTCTTAGGCTAGGAAAAATTTCCAGTCATCACAACCAAAAGGCAGAAAATAATGGAGGAAGCATTTTGTCCTAATGTGTCTCTACAAGCACTATGCGATTCTAAAGAAATAGGCGAATAAACGAACATAGGTGTTATTAGAAACGTAGTCGGAGATTACGAGTGTTCTAGTTCTTAATAAATTACGCAGCTGAAGTCTAATCGTATACGCAATTGCGAATGCAATTCTTTTTATCATTAATCCATCACACGGATACGACGCAAATCGAAAAGTGATGTCAGAGGAAAGAGTACAGTATATTTTACATAATTAAGAAACTGTGTGAAATCTTACTGTAAGATGGGTGTTGCATGTCTTAAATGGAGACCCAAAAGTTAATGTGAAAGTTAATTTTTTAGAGATACTTGGACCACTGAAAATCAATCCAATTTATTTTGTGTACAGATATGTTACTGCGGAAGAGATTTTATTTCAGACCGATGCAGCAAGCAAGCCAACAGCACCAAAAAAGGTGCACTCTGGTTCGTTTCCGAGAAAGATTAGAGCTTTGGCAATGGGAAAACCGAGGGATCGAAGAAAACTAACTGATCAAAAGTGTGCGGATACCTATTAGTAGACATTACTGTGTTATGGGGTATGTCAGCTCTTCGCCTTTATGACGGCTTAAACGCTGTAGGGGACACTTTCAGTGAGGTGTCTGAAAGTCGTTGGACGAAAGGCAGATCATTCATCCTTAAGAGCTGAAACCATAGAAGGCAGTGATGTCGGACGCTCGGGTCTGGAGCGAAGTCGGTGTTCTAACTCATCCCCCAGGTGTTCCGTTGGGTGCAGATCTGGGCAGTGGGCAGATCAGTCCACTTCAGGAAAGTATTACCCACAAACCATTGCCTCTCACACGCCGCTTTATGACTGGCTGCCTTGTCACGCTGATACAAGGAATAATCGTCTCCGAACTGTTCCTCTATTCGTACACAGTATATAGTGCTGTAAAACGTGTTTATATCCTTCTGTATTTAGCGTTTTCGTAAGTGCAACAAGAAAACTATACCACAACGACGAAAAGCGCTCCCATACCATAACACTGCCTCCCCTATACGTCACTGTTGGCACTACACATGATGGCAGGTAATGTCCTCAAGGCTTTCGATATACCCAAACCCCTTCCATCAGACCCACGCAGGGTACAGCGTGACTCATTACTCAGTGACACTCGTTTCTAGTCATTCACAGCCCAATGATGTTGCTGTTTACACCACCTCACGTGTGGCGCACGAGGAGGTCCTTTACCATTGTACTACATTCTTTTTACCTCCCTACGCACAGTCACTGTGCTAGCTGGACTGCTGGTAGCACTTTGGAACCCTCGAGTGATTCCTTCCGCTGATTTCACGCGATTTTTTATAATCACCCTCCGTAATGTTCGATGGTCCCTGTTCATTAGTTCATCAGGCCTTTCTGGTCTTGATTTATCTGTGATTGTCCCTTCGTATTTCTAGTTCACAAACACATCCCCACATGGGCGGCTTTAAAGGGGTTGAAGTGTCACTAATTGAACTGTTAATGTGGTGAGCCTCTCCTGACATTTAGTGGTCAATTCCACATTACATGGGGTTGTCCATATACTTTTGTTCATATAGTGTATGTAGGCTGTTCCTGGCGGAATGACCAACATTAAGGAACATAAGACATCAGTGGGCTTTCTGGATCAGATTGACCTCTGACCTCTGGATTGCCTACATTCAGGGGCAGGGGTCCATGGCCTTTGATCTTGATCGACATCATTTGTCTGCCATGTAACTCTGAATGTCATCTGTGCTATCATCAGTAACATTCAACTAATAATGTCATCAATCAATCAATTCAATAAACGAAAATTTTAAAAATCCAAGATGGTGGAAGTAGCTCAATTGTGCTAACGGAAAATTAAAAATGCTCTCCCTTTCTCTTTCCACTCTACCCCTCAATAACTCCAGTCAGTCATAGCACAGTATTAAAACTCCAAAATGAAGGAAATAGTCTAATTGTGTTAGTGGAAAATTAAAAAACAAAAAAGACCTATTCTCCTCTATCTCCAACAGATCACAGTGCAGTACTCCTTATCCAATGCGGCGGAAATAGCAAAATTGTATTAGGAGAAAATTGAAAATCATGTCCTCTTCCCTTCTCTCACCAGCCAAACATAACACAATAGCAAAAATGCAATATGAGGGAAACAATTGTGTGCTGTATCCCCCTCCCCCTTTCCAAACAATCATAGTGCTGTATTCCCAATGGAACACTTCTCTGCTGTATCCCCCCTCCTTCTCTGTCTTTCCAACCAATCTGGGCGCAGTACTCCCAGTGGGAAGTTAGAAACCCATTCTCCCTCTCCCTCCTCCTCCCATTATCTCTAGCAGTATTAAAAATCCTAGCAATGTTAATAGATCAGTAGTGCATTATATTCCATGCCCCTCCTCTCCGTCTCAAACTAGTCAGAGTGTAGAATTTAAATGTTGTGGCAGTTATATAACAAGAATACTTAACCTCCAAGGCAAATATATTCATTATTTCCTAGAGAATCAAAGACATGAAAATGTAGTCATGTTACATTATTTATGTAGACTCACACACACACACACACACACACACACACACACACACACACACACACACACATGCATGCACACGCAAAACTGTAACAAAATATCTTATAATTATAATATCTTAGCTGCAAAAGACCCACTTTACATTGCTTTTACTTTCATGTGTATTTGAGAACATTGCAGATCACTCGAGAGCATAGTAAAAATGAACATTCAAAATATCATAAAAATGTTTATATATACACAAAAAATACTCTCAAATGGTTAAAAGTATTCTCCATTACCCTTAAATCCATTGAAGTATTCAATACCCTGATTTGAAATAAGTACTCTGCCTATCTCTTCTTTATACAACATTTTACATCGATATCAAAACATTTGAGAATGTTAACAAAAATTCATGAACATTCTAGAATCTAGAATATTTTAGAACATTCTTTAACATTCAAAATTATTCATAAAATCTCAGTGACATAGATAAATCTCGAACTACTCCCTTGAAAATATACATAGATGCGAAAGAGACAGAAGACATCCTGGTGACCACCACAGTGTGATGTTAATCATGTGACACAAAACCAGTGACTGGTGGATATATATATATATATATATATATATATATATATATATATATATATATATATATATATATATACTCTCAATAGTCCTGTATTTAATTTAGTGGAAGAAAACTTTGGTTTTTGTACTTAATTAACTTATTCTGTCACAATACTTGCTTGTGAACCACATTTGTCATCTTTCTATTCGGCGAGTAGATAAATGAAATCCTTGGGTTTTCCATCCCTAGAGCAAGCTTCATGTAACTAGTTATGCGAAAAGCATTGTTCTTTCACATTAATACTGCAACATCTTAATGTTTGTCTTTGCGCCTTACTTATAATGACACTAAATGCGAATCTTACTGTAAATCGCAGTCTTTTAATTTGAAACAGTAATTCAGTAGATGTGAGAGGAATCATCAGAGTAAGTACTGTTTTTCTTTGTCCTTTTCCTGATATTATTTTTGCTACAATTATATTGTTTGATAACTGTTTAAAGCCATTTCTAGTTTTGAAATTATAAATTAATATTGTCAGTTACTTCATTTCTTACTACTCAAATGGCTCTTTCAATTAAGCAACTTGAATAATTTTGAACAATGTTGAGAATAACTGCATCTATTAATTCATTTGGGTTGTTCACACTGTTGCAAAAAACATTTCCAAGTCCAGTTACAGAATCAACTGGGTGAGTACCTTCACTAACTCGTAAGAGTTTCTCAACAGACTGTTTTGCTTCTTCACCATTGGAAAGTTGAAGTCTCATATTTATTCTTAATTGTACTTTCTTCACTTGAGACCAAAGAAATAATTTCTTCAAACTTGCAAGGATTTCAGTTGCTAGAACTTTATCTACCCCAGCACAATGCTGAATGAGAGCTCGCAGAGAATAGTGGTCATATTTATAGTACTGTGCATCCTACTGCATTGTAAGGAATCAAGACAATTTCCACTTCCTTATTCTTTTTCGTCCAGGTCATCTTCTTCATATGGCAACGGCCTTGCCGCAGTGGATACACCGGTTCCCGTCAGATCACCGAAGTTAAGCGCTGTTGGGTGTGGCCGGCACTTGTATGGGTGACCATCCAACTGCCATGCGCTGTAGCCATTTTTCGAGGTGCACTCAGCCTCGTGATGCCAACTAAGGAGCTACTCGACCGAATAGTAGTGACTCCTGTCAAAGAAAACCATCATAGCGACTGGGAGAGCAGGGTGCTGACCACACGCCCCTCCTATCCGCAACCCCAGCTGAGGATGACACGGCGGTCGGATGATCCTGATGGGCCACTTGTGGCCTGAAGACGGAGCGCTGTATCTTCTTCATACCCATTTTTTTACCTGGGAAATGTCTTGACTCCTTACAATCGACATATAACTGTTAGTATGAGGGTCCACAGTACTATAAATAAGACAACTATTCCCTGCGAGCTCTCATTCAACATTGTGCTGGGAGAGGGAAAGGACGGAGAAGAAGAAGAACATGAGTTACATACTGGATATGAGAGAAAAAAATCTTGCTGATGACACCATTACTTGCTTCAGATATCATAAGTAAAAACCATTTGATCAATCAGTTTTTACTCACAACGGTTCCATATCGATTATGATATAAAATGAAAACACGTATCGCCATGCGAGTGCCGTCAGTACATTAACGGAAGACTTGTCGATGAGTCAGGACCTAACAAATTACTTATCATGTGCACTATCGGGGAACTGCAGAATTAATGGAAGGATATGGATCTCTTACGCCAAATGACGCAGTCGCATTACAAAATGCTGATTGAGGAACGAGAAACGAGCTAAAGGAATTTTTTGCTGATAATTTTTTTCAGTTGACACTTGGTTTCGCAGAAGATTACAGAAAGATTATTTTAAATGCTCGCCAGGAACTTGTACTGATTCGCAAGAGAGAAGACACTAAATGATTTATCTCAGGTAATGCAGACATCTCGTAGAAAATTGTATCGAAAAAATTTAGTAGGGAATTCCAGAAATACGAGCGTCCGAGAAAGAGCAAATATCATTACGGAACATCTTAAAAATTTTCTAAGTCTCATTCTACCATTCCATCATTGGGATTTAATTGAAGGTGTTGCACCAGAAATTAGTACATGGCATGGCTAGTTAAATTCAGTACAGTGCACGAAAAAGTAATATACGTAATTATAGCTTCTAAGCCAACAATAATTCCAATAGCATATGTGCAGTTATTCCGCCTGAGTCGTTTGTCTACATGAAGGGGCTTGGATAAAGTGAACCACTGTATTACCACTTCACTTTATCCAACCCCCTTCATGCAGACACACGACTCAGGTGGAATAACTGCTCATATGCTACTTAGCACAGTCTCCAACAGCTGAAACCATACTGTGATGTGATTTTTCATCAACCACTTCGTAGAAGTTACGTCCAATTCGTAGTAGGGCGTTGCCCACTCTAGAATGCAGTTACTAGAAGCAATCATGCTACTTTGAGCACCATACAGCCACTGAAATGCAAGTTCCTTAGGAACAAATCGGTTGCATGTGGTGTAGAACCCTTGGCAGTCAAAGAAGACGTCGTATGTTCCCCCCCCCCCCCCCCTTGCTTGGCATAAGATATCATAAAGTTAATCACTGATCATCGCATTCCAATTTGAAAGGTTCAGTTGTGGCACAATTGGTAGAACTCTTACAGAAAAGATGTATGAACGGTTTGCTCCTCAGGGTTCTTTGAAGTGGATTGATATGGAAGAAGAACTAGTAAGTCAGTAAAATCACACAAAACACAGAAAAATTAATATGACACATGTTGATGTGAAGGATAAGAGCCTTTTATCTACAGTGTATAATAAGATCAAGACGATAGATTTAGGAAAAACTAAATTCAAAGACAGTGATTGTGTTAGAATTAGTAAAACAGAGCAGTTTTTGCGAAAGGCTACATTGCCAGCTTGTCTACTTAGATTCAAAATTCGAGCAGTTCAGGAAACTAACCCAAGAATCAATCTGCTGCAAGACTACCTGCCACGACCTATAGCAGGAGGTTTCTACAGCACAAAAACGAGATATCGATTCACATATCTAACCGAAAAGGCCATATGAAGGAAAGAAAACAACCTTTCTCAGGTTGGCTTGGTTCTGATAAAACACATAATTCCTGGATTACTTTGTAAGAAAGAGAAAGAGAGAGTGAGAGGTCACATGTTTGTAAGGAGTATAGAATTTGATGTATTACATACACAGATACTTCTGTATGTTCACACAGTTCTATCTTAGACCTTGGAGACGTTTTAATTATTACACCAGAGCTATGTATGTGCATAACTTTGACAATTACGTCACTGTATTACATCAGCGGCGTGTGTATGTGTGTGTACGTAAATAATGTAACATGACACCATTTTTGTGCCAGAAATATTTCATATCTTTGACTTTCAAGGAAATAATGACTATTTTCGACTTTCAAGTGGAGGTTACTTAATTTTTACTTCATATCTGGCACATCATTTAAATACTAAACTCTGATTGGTTGGAAAGAGAAGAGGGAAGGGGGTTTAAAGCACATAATTGTTCTGTTTTCAACATCTTGATTTGCTGGAAGTAAGGAGAGAGAGAGGGAGAAATTTGACATCATTTTACAAATCGTTTAAATATTACATTCTGATTGATTGGAGATAGAGGAGGGGGTATGAATCACACAAGTGGTCTGTTTCCATCAGCTTGCATTTTTAGTATTGCTAAATGATTGGCTGGAAAAACGAAGAAGGAGAAAATGGTTTTTAATTTTAATACAGTTCCACTATTTCTACCATCTCTGATTTTTTAGTACTGTGCTGCGATTCGCTAGAGATAAAGAGTACTGCACTGTGATTTCTTGGAGATAGGAGGAGGAGAAGAATTTTTTTTTAAATTTTCCCCTAACACAACTGGACTATTTCCACCATCATGGATTTTTAATTACGAGCTATGATTAGCTGGAGATACGGAGCGAGAGAAGGGGAAAAGAGAGGGAGAGAGTTTTTAATTGGGCTATTTGGTCATCTTGAACTTTATAAATTTTATTTATTGACTGATGACATGAGCACAAGGTCATCGATGACAGTATGCATAACCTTCATGGTCACACGACAGTTATATGATGACACTGAAGGTCGAGGTCAAATGTCATTGACCCCTGCCCCTAAATGTAGGCATCCCAAAGGTCAAAGGTCAATTTGTTTCAAGAAGCCCACTGACATCCTACTCAGGGATACAAAAGAAATGATCACCCAAAGCAAAACAAGTTTGCACCCACATCTATACTCTGAAAACCACTGTGAGGTGCATGGCAGAGTGTTCGTCCCATTGTACCAGTTCTTAGGCTTTATTCCTCTTCCACCCACATATGGAGTGCAGGAAGAATTACAATTTCGATGCTTCTGTGTGTGCAGTAGTTATTCTAATTTTATTCTCATGACCCCTATGAGAATGATACGTGGGGAATTGTACTATATTCCTAGAGTCACCACTTAAAGCCAGGTCTTGAAACTTTGTTAATAGAGTTTCTCGAGACAGTTTACATTGATCTTCAAGAGTTTCGAGTTCAGTTCTGTCAGTATCTCTGCGACACTCTCCCACAGATTAAGCAAACCTGTGACCATTCGTGCTGCCCTTCTCTGTATGCTTCCAATATCCACTATTAGTCCTATTTGGTACAGGTTCCACACACTTCAGCAGTATTCTAGGATGGGTCACATGAGTGATTTGTGAGCAATCTCATTTGTAGACTGATGGTACGTCCCTAATATTCTACCAACAAACCGAAGTCTACCACCTGTTTTACCACAACTGAGCCTATTTGATCATTCCATTTCATATCCTTACAAAGTATTACACCCAGGTATTTGCACGAGTTCGTTGATTCCAACAATGACTCATAGTCATTGGATACTACTCTTTGTCATTTTGTGAAGTGCACAATTTTACATTTCGGAACATTTAGAGCAAGTTGCCAATCTCTGTACCATGTTGAAATCCTATCAAGATCTAACTGAATATTTATGCAGCCTCTCTCAGATAGTACTTCACTATAGATAACTGCTTCATCTGCCAAAAGCCTGATTTTTATTAATATTATCTGCAAGGTCATTAATATACACTATAAACAGCAAGGGTCCCAACACACTTCCCTGGGGCACACCCAAAGTTACTTCTACGTCTGACGATGACTCCATCCACGACAACATACTGTTTCCTCCCTACCAAAATGTCCTCAGACCAGTCACAGATTTTACTTGGTACCCCATATGCTCGTGCTATCGACAATAAGCGTATGTGTGGTGCTGAACCAAACGCTTTTTGGAAATCAAGAAATACTACATCTACCTGATTGCTTGATACAAAGTTTTTAATATGTCACGTGAGAAAAGTGCCAGTTGGGTTTGAAATGATCAATGTTTTTGGAATCCATACTGGTTGACATTGAGGAGCTCATTCTGTTTAAGATATTTCATTACGTTTGAGTTCAGAATACGTTGTAGGATTCTACAACAAATTGATGTCAAGGATATATTGGACAGTAGTTTTGTGGATCACTTCTACTACCCTCCTTGAGGGTGGGTGTAACCTGTGCTTTCTTTCAAAGAAATGGGCACAGTTTTTGTTCAAGGGGTCTACAATAGATTATAGTTAGAAGAGGAGCTAACTTAGCGGCAAATTAAGTATAGAATCTGACAGGGATTCCATCAGACCCTGGAACTTTGTTCAGTTTTAATGATTTCAGCTGTTTCTCAACATCACTGACACTAATACTTATTTCATTCAGTGGTACAAGGATTAAATTGGCCAATTCTCCTGGGTTTTTCTTTGTAAATGAACATTTGAAAAAGTTCCTACCTCATTCTCTAGGAACTGGACACTAACTTTGTTGCCACTAACAGCCTTTACAAACGACTAGAATTTCTTTGGGTACTGTGAAAGATCATTTGACAATATTCTGCTATTGTACTCCTTGAAGGCATCACGCATTGCTCGCTTGACAGCCAAACACGTTTCGTTCAGTATCTCTCTGTTTATAGTCCTACGCTTTGTTTTGCGCCTATTATGCAGTAATCTCTGTTTATTTAGAAGTTTCTTTACAGTGACTGTATACCATACAGGTTCCCTCCAATTATGGACTGTTCTACTGGGTACGTATCTGTTTAATGTATCGTCAACTATTCTTTTAAACTTGAGCCAGAGTTCCTCTACATGCTCCTACACCATGCTGAAAGTTTCAAGTTCCTCATTGAGATATGACACTAATGACTTTTTATCTGTTTTACTGAACATAGATATTTTTCTGCTTGGTTTAGTTGTACTTTGTACTTTGGTAATCATGGCCACTGACACCAGTTTTGATGTGGACACCCTCAAAGAGGTCAGGTCTGTTTGTTGCCATTATATTCAGCACGTTTCCATAATGAATGGGGCTCCTATCTATCTGTTCTAAGTAATTTTCAGATAAGGCATTTAGCACTGTTCCACAGGATGTCTTATCAAGCCCACCACTAACAAAACTGTAATGTTCCCTATCAGTTGTGGGATGATTTAAGTCTCCACCAATGGTTACAGTATGACTAGAGAACTTACAAGTGAACTTTGATTTTCTCTTAAGTTTAGAGTTCCATCAGGAGACGAGTGTGGTGGGCAATAGAAGGATCCAATTATCATGTTATACCCACCTCTGATACTGAGTCTTACCCAAACAGTTTCACATGCAGCTTCAATTTCTGTCTCGGTGGATCTGAGTTTCTTGTCTAACAAACACACCACTTCCACTTCCCATTTGCCTATCCTTTCGATATACACTTAAATTTTTCCCAAAAATCTGTGCTATCAATTTCAGGTTTCAGCCAAATTTCTATACCTAGTACTATGTGAGCTTCACCGCTTTTCATGAGTACTTCAAACTATGGCACTTTGTCACGAATACTTTGGCAGTTTACCCTTAGGATTTTAATGCTCTCGCCTGTGGGAGGCATTTCTTTCGGTCTTATGCTGATACTTCCAGGTTTCCTACAGCTACCGATATCTTGTTTGGAAGGAGAGTTGCCTAACCCTTTGTTTCCTGACATAAGAAAAAATTTACTTTTTAACATTTTCTTTGCAGAATTTATGCTATTGTGGTCTCAAATGACGGTAGGATTTTTTGTAAAATTTTATTTTATTTTTCACAACTTTTTTCTCTCCTGGTACTCAGAAGTACCGTCAGACTCCATGGACAGAATCACAACATGCGCAGAAAATGCTCCAATTTTTATAAGTTGTACTTTATTCCACATAAATATTAAATATTTTTACATTAGAAAATTAATTAACAGAAATATGATATTTCTGAATTTTTTTTTTAATTTCACATAAATTTATTCTAGTGCAACTTCACAATACATAGTAACTCAGCTATACATTTTTGACAGTGTATACATATCACATATTTAGTGATACCTCATGAAATTGTAGGAAACAGTTCTTTTTCTCATTGCAGCACAAATACACTTTACATGTACTACATTGTGAATGTGGTCTCGACTGAATTTTATTTTTCGCACACATTTCGCATCGTCCTCTTTTACAACTGAACGCTACAAAATGGTTTCCTCAGTTGCCAAGATGTACATCCTTCGAAACAGAAAAGCTATCCTTCCTTCTCTTTGGGAGAGTTATTTCACCAGAGTTTCTCTTTTTGAGATTTGACACTTGCTGTTCATTCATTAGCCCTAGTGCCACAGCACGCCTGAATTCCAGCAGTGGCAGTGCCCCATGTAGATCACTGAAAATGACGTAAGCATTGACAAAAGCAATTTCTATTGCCCCCCAGAAGAGACGGTGCCACCATTTCTTTGATCGCTTGTCAAGACCATAAGTTGAACGTAATCTGTCTGCATGATCCACACCATCCATGTTTTTATTGTAATCACATACAATAACTGGACATGGTATAGTCATACTAGTTCCATCTTTCTGTTTTCTTGTCACTACGATCTGTTCAGTGCCATGGAAGTTTGACGGAAAATACACTACTTTATTTTCCTTCCATTGAAATACTGTTAGGTCTAAAGATGACTCTCTGTGATTTGATTTAGACATTTTTCTTTAGGTAAATTGCCTGGCAAACCTTTCCTGTGTGTTCTAATTGTTCCACAGGCAAATGTATTTACCTATTTCTATGTGAGAAAAAGTGGACAGAACAACTAGTGAGAGGTAACGCATTGTTGCTACAGTAAAGTGTTCGCACAACCTGACGGTACTAATAAGTCCTCCTTATATTTTCCACTTTATCTCATTCACATTTAACGTAATGCTTCAAACTAATATAAAAAAACAAAGAAGATAAGTACGTACAATGGAAAACTCAACGGAAGTTTCAATAAATTGCGCACAATTTCAGGCAACACCATGGAAACATGCACATACAATCTTCTGTTTTCACAGCAGCGCGCGAAAAACAATTTCAAGCTCTGACCGCCAGAGAGGTCTATGTATTGCACAATAACATCTATTAAACAGTAGAGCAGAGTTACTGTTACGTACCGACAGGCTCTCAGATCACGAAACTGCACCACGAGAAAATAATGAGAGTCAAAACTTACTGGTACTTTTAAGTACCGTCAGGTAACAAAGGGCTAATCTAAGAAACACTTATGTGCACCTCACACACAATCAGCTCCCTTTGTAGCAGCCTCTGATATGTAGTGCACATCTGACCCATTTAGGGGGACCCTACAATTCTCAATCCAATAGCGTAAGTCCATGAAGTCACATCCTAGCTTGTCACAGAACCTTCGAAGTCTTTGGTTCAGTCCTTCCACTTGACTCAGAACGAAAGGCCCACAATCAGTTCTTATGACAAAGGTGCAAATTCTCAGCTTCGGTGAAACTCCATGCGCAAGGCTGATCTTCTCAACCTTCTCTGCTCGTCGCTGAATGACCCAAGTATGACCTCAAAGCCCAGACCACAGGCATCGTTTGTTCAAACGTGTGTCACAATCTGCAGTTGGTTGCACCCTGTTCTTTCAAAGGCTGCTGGAATAGCCTCTTCAAGATGTTGAAGGCCCCCACACGTACACACTGAGTGCATCAGGTGTCCTTTCCTGTCCCTTGCTGCCATTTACCTAAGGGGCACCATCATTTGACGCACGTTTGAACTGCCGACGATTAATAGACGCACCTCAGACTTGTTCGTTAGGGAGATCGTTACAACACCCTGAGTCCTCCGTGGTCGCAGTCCACCCTGTGCGGGACATGTAGATCTACCATTGACAAGCTGTTCGCAGTGAAGTGGACGAGTAATGACAGAATGACAGACCGTGTACTTTCTGCAGAGGAGACAGGAGCCACAGGAGAGGATAGTACTTGAGGTACCTCTGGTACCCTTATCATGGGTACATGACTCTCAGGAGCTCTTCCCACACATCGATTCACAGCAGCTGCCAATCGTTTGACGGTAGTCCGGGCGATTTCTAGCTGCTTACAAACATCAGTCAATTCATCCCGTGTTCGAGAGCATCATTCACAGAGGGTCTAGATTTTGGCTGGTGTAATGTATTACAAGGCAATGAAAAAAACTTTAAATTAAGACCGTTGATTATCTTTTAATCTGTTGAGCCAAAAAGTTTTAATTTCTCATGAGAATTGAAGCAAATACACAAAATGAGGCTTCTATTAAGGCAACACAAAAACTTCTAGTAAAAATTGCTAGTTTCCTAAAACGTTTTGAGGTTAATTGTAATTGTTTGCAAACTCGAATACAGAGTCATTTACAATTGATTCTGATAATATATAAGGTTACTCCTCTTTCAGGAAAAACTAGGTGTAGCCCAATATGTTAGAATATCTGCTACAGTAACTAGATCACAAGCGTCGATTTACTACAGATTGCTCGTGGATTATGAAAAGGACCGTGGTAGCTTCCAAAAATACACAAAAACGCACCTTTGTTTGCGTTGATATACGACGAAATTCAGGGGTGATGTATTCTTGGTAGAACTGTAAATCACAAACGCTGATCTGCTATGAAATAAATTACGTATCCAAGACACTCGTAGTAGTAACTATGTTAAAGATGAGCTTTAAAACGCATACCTTAAGAGCTATGAGCACTTCTTCTTCTTCTTCTTCGATACCATGCAACTGTTGTCTTCCACTGCAAGCTCTCTGCTTTCCATATTTTGGGAGGAGGTAGCATGGACCAAATAAATAAAATTATTGTCTAGTAATCATGGGCTCTAAAAGTGTGTACCTAGATAACAATGAGCACTGGTTCAGTAGAATAGATGTGTTTCACAGTAGCAAAGACAAACAAGAGCTCATAGCTCTTAAGGCATGTATTTTAGAGCCCATGTGTACTATACTTCTTTGCTTCAGTGGTCGTTCCTGTTAATATTCCTAAATGTTGACCATTCCTCCTCGGATACCATGGATATTATCACATTTGGCACCCTATGACAGCCATTTACCCATACATTTAAAGAAATTTGTGGCTAGAAAACGTTTTGAGTCAGATGGAGTGGACATGGATATAAGTTTCAGAATCGCACTTCAGGGATGGAATCTACAGAGGGGTCCAAAAAAATATATCCACTGTTTAAAAGTCAATAACTTGCAAACTAATTGACGGATTTGTCTCATTTTTGGTGAAAGTGTAGCATAAAGTCCAACTTAAAGATATCACTGTCGGTGTTCGAAATGGTCACCATAAACATCCACACACAAACGATGCCGCCGCACTGCAGTACGAACTACTGCCTTCAACGTGCTCAGTTGGATATTTGCACATGAATGTACGATGGATTCTCGAAGTTCATCCAACGTGCGTGGCTTTTGTCGATAAACGACGTCCTTTAGTGTTCCCCACGGGTAAAAGTCCAGAGGAGTTAGGTCTGGGGAAAGTGGTGGATACTCCACAGCACCTCTACGGCCTATCCATCTTTCTGGTAGAGTTTCGTCGAGATACGCCCTAACACGAGTTTGGTAGCGGGCTAGGGCACCATCTTGTTGAAAGTAAACTCTTCCGCCTCTATACAAATCTTGGATGGCAGGTAAAATGGATGTCTGAAGCTCCTGAAGGAACACCTCAGCGGTAACTGTGCCGGTGGAAGATGGATAGGCCGTAGAGGTGCTGTGGAGTATACAGCACATTCCCCAGACCTTACTCCTCTGGACTTTTACCCGTGGGGAACACTAAAGGACGTCGTTTATCGACAAAAGACAAGCACATTGGATGAACTTTGAGAATCCAGCGTAAATTCATGTGCAAATATGCAACTGAACACGTTGCAGTCAGTAGTTCGTGATGCAGTTCGGCGGCATCGTTTGTGTGTGGATGTTAATGGTAACCATTTCGAACACCTACAGTGATATCTTTAAGTTGGACTTTACGCTACACTTTCACCAAAAATAAGACAAATCCGTCAATTAATTTGCAAGTTATGGACTTTTAAACAGTGGATATATTTTTTTGGACCCCTCTGTATTTGCTGGAATAAATGGTGGACAAACCTCGTTCACTATGTAGAATACATAATTGCATTTTTTTATATAAATTAAGTCTTTCACAGTCAAGATGAGAAATCTTAGTATTGCTGTCAAAAACTAAATAGTGGACTGTGGTACAATATATGGGAAATGTTCTGTCCGCGTGAAGTACAGTGTGTCACAAAAAGGTATGGCCGAACGTTCAGGGAATATTCCTCGCACATAGAGGAATAAAATTTGTTTCATGGACATGGACCTGGAAACGCTATTTCCATGTTAGAGCTCATTTTATTACAGTTTTCTTGATTAATCTGAAGACTGTGAGTACTATAGACAGTTTCCCAGGTCAAAATTAAACTGCAGTATATTTCCTACAAAAAATGTCCTATCCATTTTTTCTCTAGGACAAATATTTTCCTCAGTTCAGGGGATGATAAAATCGCAGATTATTAAAAATCATGTTTTAATGGTGTAAAATTAATGTTTATTGTTAAATGAAATGAGTTACGAACAAATATTAGACAATGCAACACATTTAAATGCAGCAGCGTCAAGTAATAAATTGTGTTCTAGTGGTGAAAGCGTGGAACGGGCAGGGGTGGAGGGTAGAAGTGCGAGGGAAAATAGGTCGCCAGATAGTGATCATACACTTCTCTCCTTGATAGGTCTGCAAAATGAAGAGCGAATAGGAGATTCCCCACACTTTCTAAGAAGTAACACAAGAAGTAATGGAACTTTTTGCGGCTAGCCTTATGAATCACTGGCACCCCAGTGGAGAGAAATGTCTGTAGAGGTTTGTTTCCCGCAGAGTACATTAACACTACATGGAATGCATATATCAGTTACTAATAATACTAACGCAAGAAACGCATAAAGAAAAATTGTACATAAACCTCTGCACGTTGTTATAGACTGCTAGAGGGGAAATTGATTCTTATTCATCCTGAAAGACAGTTGTAGCATTTTTCTGGGAAAGACGACATCCCCCACCACGAGTGCGGTTTGCTTTTTAGTTTATAGAGAGTGTACCACTTCAGCATTTCTTGTCCAGTTCACTTATGCGAACAGGCGAAATGACTTCATTGGGCTGGTATTTTTATGGTGGAGCTATTTCCAGTCTATTAAGTGAGTACTTATTTGCTATTGTTATATGAGCTATTACGCAAAATAGCTCAATAGCTGGAGCTGTCAGCCGTTTACCACAATGAATAGCCTGCCCAAGTGTAACAGGCTGTCAGTATGTATTCAACAATGTCGATTTCATTGTCTCCACTGTCAATGGCTGGAATGCTTTTCACAGCATGAGAAGTATGGGACGTGTCATCTCAGCCTCAGCTCTCGCAACATCTGAAGAGGCCCAGAGACTTAAATTGGCTTCCTTTGCAACCCACGCAGGTCTCCTAGGTGTTATGAAATTTCAGATATTTCAGCACAAATCCAGCAATGCAGTACAGCAGATTACTGTTCTAGACTTCAACACCATTCCTCCTATTCGATCAGACGTATTCACAGCCATCTTACAACATACACTACATTCACTGCAGCCCTCTCCACAAGTGCCAGCAATTTATAGATGGAAGAGACTTGTGCAATCTATCAGTGAAGGAAACCAGTAACTTTGTGATCATTCATTAATTCATCACGAAGTGACTACAACACAGTTACACAGCTTTGCAATATGCTCTCACAAACAGGCAGTAGGGATGAATGCATATTTACTAATCACAACCCTTTCCCACGAACACTAAATACAGGGCGTTCGGGAATTCCTATTACAATCTTTTAAGGCTTGTAGAGAGAAGTGAGTACACAATATTTTGAGTAGGAACACCCGTCCGGAAACGTCATCCAGTGACGCTACAGAGCGTCAAAGTTATAGGCGCTGGCGACTGCAAATGTATGTATGTACAGGGTGATTCTGTGATCTTACAAACTTTCAAGGATGATGGAAAAGTATAAATTTATCACTTTGACGAAGGGGTCCTTGTACCGGAAACGATCGAGTCGAGAGTTATAAGCGGAAACCGTTCTGAGTCATGAGCACCTGTTCAATAGAAGAGATCTGTTTCACACTAGCGAAAATGAATAAGCTGTGACAGCTCCTCAGGTATGCATTTTAGAGCCCATGTTTCCTGGACATTTCTTATTGTTTAGAGGTCCATACTACCACCTCTGAAAGTTGCATACACTACATTCTTAGCAACAACAGTACTGGTACATGTATTCCACTGTCAGAGGTATTAGAAAGATTTTCGCGTGTAACTGTCGACTCGTTCGTTTCCGAACTAGGGACCCTTACCTCAAATTGATACATTTATCCGTCTCCATCATCCTTGAAAGTTTGTATCTTTATCATGGTATCGCCCTGTATGTACATATATTTACAGGCGCCGGCGCCTATAGCTTTGATGCTCTGTAGCATTGTTGGGTAACATTTCCGGGTATGGGCTCCTATCCGAAATATTATGTACTCACTTCCCCCAACAAGCCCTAGAAGTTTGTAGCGGTAATTTCCGAACACCCGCAACTCACTAAGAACATTTCCCATAGCCCATAGGAACATATTTTGCGTAAAAGCTCACTTAACAACTGGAAATAAGTACCCACTAAACAAACTGAAAACATCTCCACTACATAATCGGAGCTCAATGAAGTTATTTTGTCTATTCACATGAGAGAAATGGACGGGAAGTGTTCGGGAGATGTAGCCTAAACTGAAAAGCCAATAGCACTCATGCTGGGGGGGAGTCGCCTTTCCGGAAGTGCGCTGCAACTGTTGTGCAGAATAGCTAAGAATCAATGTCCCCTCTAGCAGTATACAAAACAGTGTGCAGAGATTTACGTAGAATCTGTTCATATGCGTTTCATGCTAGTGACTCTCATCCCGGGCGTGTATATGCACTGTGTCGCGGCGAGCTGTGGCTGGGGCAGTGTACTTCTGTGTGACACCCTGTAGTGGCTTTTTGTGACATAGTGAGAGTGTGGGCAATCTCGTATTCGCTCTTCAGGTTGTAGACCCACAAAGGAAGGAAATGCTTGACTACAATCCGGCGACCTGGTTTTCCTCACGGGTCTATTGTAAATACCCTCAGAACACAATTTAGGCCTATCGCTTAGGAGTGGTACATGTGGTACACGCATCCTATATTTATTCTTAACCACTTCATTTAACAATAAACATTATCTTCATACCAGCAAAACAACGTTTTTAATACCTACGGTTGTTCCATCTCCTGCAACACGGAAACTGTTAGTTCTAGAGTAAAAATGAATAGGAACTTTCTGTAGTAAATGTAATTTAAATTTATAAGGAGGAATATTTTCGCTAGAAGCCGCGGTTTTCGAATTATTCAAGAAAAATGAAATGAAGTACTTTTGAATGCCTCTCGTTCACACCGCATAACACTCGCTCCAACCACTAAACAAAAATTTGCGACTATACGAATTTTTCCCCAGTTCGGCGTTTTTTTTTTTTTTGTCTTCGTTGACTGGGCTATCTGCTAAAGATTTATTAATGAAAAATACAAAGTTTCACCGTAGGTCAGAGTCCATATTAAACTGTCCTGCAGGTCCACGTCCCTTTCTAGATAAGTAAGTTCAGAGGTCGGAGGAAAGCAGTAGCACACCACCTCCCTCCAATAGGACCATGTGTGGTGTTCCTACCAACCTTCTCGTTGAAGAAAGTTTTTTTTTTAGATTGTCACAGGACTTATTAAGAAATGGAGCAATTATGAAAATGGTACACTGTAGAATTGCCTAATGTCTCTTTAAAACTATGCTGACGCACATTACTCGTATTTCTCTAAATCAGTGTAGCGACTTTTCTATCAGGTCATTGTGCACATAGTGTCTTACGAACTGGCACTTTTATCATTTTTCTGTAAGGACACACCCATTTTATGAGTATCAGGACATGTGTATTTGTACAGACCATGCACGACTTTCAGGTAATACTGTCTTCACGAAGTTAACCATTATAAGAACCGTGGCTGTAGTACAGTTACAATGTTCACAATTCAACCAACCTCAAGTATGTTTTCAAAAAGATAATTTCAATCAGACCATTACCGATTTTGGATTTATTTTGTAATAAATCTTCAGATGGCAGGAGCGCACCTAGACAGCCTACTAAGCCGATTGTACATAATGAGTGAAAAATGAAGTTTTACACCTCGCATTTAGTGTGGGTTCAATTTCTGTTTATTAAATGTCATCGCCTGAAAATTTCGTTATACCGTATTTTCTGGAAAGTCTGAGTTTAAATCCTAGTCTTCCTTCTCCCTGCCAGTTCTCTTTAACTAATTTATTCCAAGAACGCGAAACATTTTTAATCCACAGAGTGGCAAGTGGTAATCGCATTGTATTTCCCTGAAAAAAAAATTCAATGTACTATACGATCATTGACTGTAAAACAATAATTTAAATGCTTTTATATGTGATAACATCGTTGCAAATAAAAAATAGAATAAATATTTTTCGCTGTTGTCCAGTACAAGACACTTGTGATAACTAACACGATCCCAGCTTATGAGAAATAATATCTAAATAACGCATACAAATTGTTTTGCTTATTACGTCATAAACACGAATTTCAGGGCAAAACTGCTTGTTTAAGTCGACACTTGTACATTCGGAGCGTCCAGAAAAACGTTTGATAGCTCATATATAGGGAAATTTATAACTGCCTTTTCAGTCTAATATTTTTAGTTTCTTAGAAAAAACAAACATGATTCGTTGCAAGTATCTCTCTCTCTCAGCACTGCACAGCCAGCCAAAGTAAAAATAAGATTAATATTTTCGAATCTGCTAAACACGTTTACGTTCATTTTGAGTTAAGTATTTTCGTACGTAATTTGCAAGAAAGGTGAAAATAAAGAATATCAAAACGTACTGGCACAATCAGAGAAGTCACAGCATTAAGGAAGCTATGTCTTAAACTCCAAACGAAACATGCATGCTCATACTTGAAGGAAAGTGAAAAGGAGAAGACAATTTAACAGTGTGAGTAATATATGTAAATAAGTACACGATCAGGAACTTTTCTAGTGTTACCTCGTAACAAAATGTTACTTTACGTTAAGCGTATGGTATACTAATTTGTAAGTAGCAGTTATAGATACTAAAGACGCTTAATTTTCCCGCCACATAATCATTCTACACACGCAAAAAATGGCGTCATGTAATCTCTCCCAGGTCAACTTTGGGGTAGAGGCTACGAAAAGCTACGTTTTTCAATATCAGTTTAATTTAATAGATTCTGCATCACATTATAATTAATTAAAATTAATTAACTCTTTTTTTACATGTTTTGTCCTTCGAAGATATTTATTTGTAATTAGTACTCTCGACATCACTTGCTTTTCAGAATACTTGCGCAGTGCACTTCCCTTTCCCCAAGTTCACGGAGGTGCTCTGCCTGTGGATAGAAGTTTACTGATTGTGTAACTGAATTATTTATAATAGTCGTAAGTACACATTATTCGTATACTGGCACTCTGATACTGTCTTAATTTTCATCAGTGGACTAACGTTTTATTGCAGTGCAACGACTTGTATCAGTTGCGGTGTGGCGTGACCTACCGGTATAGCCTTTTCATCTCATTACTTGAACAGTGCTAAAATATTAAGAAATAAACACAGAAAAGGCTTTTCTGTATACTTGACAAACTCATTAGACATAAATGTAAAATAAATTTTCATGTATGTGTAATCTTTAACGGCCACGAGGGCCGCGGTACCTAACGTTTGCCTTTGAACTTGTGACGATTACAACATTTGATCACGCTAATCAGTAATTGTATATGAGCTTATGGAGCAGACCCAACTTTTGCATTAAAAAAATTGTTTATTTCGCAGATAATGGCACCACCATCCTACTCCGATTTGGGTAAAGACGCTCGCAACGTGTTTGGAAAGGGTTATCATTTCGGCTTAATTAAGCTTGATTGTAAAACAAAGTCAGCCTCTGGAGTTGAATTCTCAATGGGAGGTTTTTCCAATCAAGATACAGGAAAACTGTTCGGTTCATTGGAAACTAAGTACGGAATCAAAGAGTATGGTAAGTGTAACGTCTACTTGCAATTCTTAGTTTTGGCAGTAACAAGACGAATACAGTATACGACTGAATTTTTGCATCATAGAGTTCCCATACTTACCAAGAAATTTATGCTGCTCTTACAATACCATACAGTTGTCAGATACAGCTTGTTCGCTGTGATTTGTATGCATGAAATTACGTAGTTATGTTCAGTGTTGGGTTTGCAGAACTGCATTTATATTAACTGTTGACCCACGATTAAAAAATGTTCTGTACTAAACGACGGTAATTTGGGAGAACTAAATTTGGAACGTCAGAAAATGTAGTCTCATGAGTTTTGTTGCATGTCAGTATGGTGAAGAAACTAGGCAAAGCAACTGAGACAGCAACTGCTTATGTTTGTAACATACTAATCGAAAGTATGTTGATGCCTTAGTCTACAGTGGTGTCTTTACAATGTGCAACTTGAAACACAATTGTACCCTGTCAAGCTGTCAATGTCACTATGCAAGCTAAATAATGGGCACTTAGGTAATGTGTAAGAGTGTGCATTGTGAGTGTACATATGCCTCAGCTCTTAAGTTTAGTTTCTTTGGAGATGGAATAATTTTAGGTTTTCTATGCTTGCTTGCATCCCCTGAATTATTACAGTACTGTACTGTTATGTATTAGCTGTTAATGAGTTTTTCATTTTACTATGCTATAATCAAAACATTTGTGCTGTGAAGAGTGCTGTATTTGTTAATCAACTGCAGGCACTGCCTTCATATCACATTTTACTTGTAGACACCTGAGCATAAGCCTAGGTATGAAGGCAGCAAATAAGTACTGAGCTTGCTCACTCCACATCACCCTCTAAAACTTATAATGGTTGAGGGCATTCCCATTTGGTTTGAATTGTGTATATGCTGAACAGGAATAGAAAACTTGTGGTACCTGTGAAAATCTGCCTTACAGAATGGATTATGCTATGCTTATTGACACAGAGTAATTTTGTGATTGACATTTCAGTGAGTCGATTAGTAGGTACCAGCTGTCACCCACTTGTGGCTGTTCATAAAGTGTCATATTCTGCGTTGCACACGCAGAACCTTGTCAAATGCGGCTGGCTACATGTTGGCAGCACTGCTACCAGCACCTGTCAACAATTATTAAATCTCAGTTATTTGGTTTAGTCTGACTTTGAGTACTTCCGCCATTTGGTCTTGGTTGATGTATTTGTAACACACACTCGCTCTTTCTCGTTCTCCCCCCCCCCCCCCCCCCTTGTTATTAACTTCATTGACCACTTGAGTTGTTAAACCTTCTCATTCTCATTGATGGCTGTACTGTTTGGCTCTTGAGATCCACCCAATTCAGTTTCATTCTTTCCAGTTGTAATTTTCTCAATTTGATTTGAGTCTCAGCAGTATGTATCATTTCTGCCGAAAATTTGTAGGTCTTTAAGAATATAAATTTCATCTTGGTTTTCTGGGTCTGTTGTGAAGTGAAGCTGCTTTAAGAGCTTGCTGAATTTCTCAGGTAAATTGTCCTTTCTTCTAAGATTTCTCATTACAAGTTGTGAAATCCTGTTTCCTTGCATTTGTAAGATATGGGAAAATAGTTATTTTCTTAATTACATTGATGATTGGGTCAGTCTCTATGGAGAGTTTAATTGCCAGTCTTAAAGATGTATTCAGGGGCTACATTGTACAGGGATAATATATTTGCTTGGTACATGGTTTGATGTGACATTTAGTGTACATATCTCAGGTCTGAGTAATGATGCAAAGCTTTCATAATCCTGAGAGTAACAGAAAGGAAGAATCTGAAGTGAATGGTTGGTTGAGCCCATAGACATGATGCCACCTTTAACTATTGGCTTAGCGTGCAACATCCTGTGTGTCAAACAGTGCACTGTTAATATAAAGGTCTGCTATAAATGAGTCATTTGTTTTCAGAGTTCTGTATTTTCCGAAGTATTAAATGTACAAATGTGATTCACAAGTGAATAGAATTGCAAATTCAGTGTTTAAATTGTGCCCAACAATGGGCATTAAGAGTGCAGTGAAGTGACAAAATACCAATAAAACAAAGTTTTATGTGTTGGAATATGTGAGATGTTTCAGCTGCTACAGTGCAGCATGCATTCAAAAGGAACTACGGAAAAAACCACCATGTAAATAGAGCGTTGTTTGTATCAACAGTTTACACACGCAGATTGTCTCTGTAAACAGAAAAGTATGGGACATTTTGCAACATTGGTTCTATTTCAAACTGTACAGTTTGCAGCTTATGCTAAAATGAAAACAAAGATTATGGGTATGCCTTCACTTTTCCATCAGAATGTAGTATGTGCATGGGGGCACTGAACTGTCTCATTAAATTGTAGTGCATGAATGAGGTTTGCTGAACGTTAATGCTTTCTGTCCAGTGTTGCAGAAGAAGCTGTATGAACTATGGTCTGTTTTCCTCCTGTCAAAGACTGTGATGGGCTACCTCTTACCTCGGTAAGATTTCATCTTCCAACAATACAGGACACACCCTTATTTGAGCATTGATATTCATTACTACCTAAATGTTCTTCCTCATCGTTGGATTTGGCGAAGTGGTGAAGATGATGTGGCCCTGCTCCCTTTTTTCCCCCCAACTCACCTGTCGTAATGTGTTGTGGTTTTTTCCCATTTTGGGAATAGATAAGGATTGTGTGTACATATGTACTCCTGCAACCAAGAACACTGGAACTCAGCAGAGAACACATCAGTGCTCCTCTGATGACCATTGACAGGCTGTTGTTACCTAAGGCATGGAACTAACTTTTGCTTGGACATGTCATGTGACTAGAGAAACATTTGAAGAGTGCAAAATGCAAACTTGGCGAGTGTTTTCCTCGGTCATATTTGTACTTGTAATAATATGCATGATATAGGGCTTTGAAATTGGATTAATAATTTGTGGTAGACTGTGATGTCATGAGAATAGCAATAGTTTTGCTATAGCACATATTTTACATGTATTCAGGTTTAGTGATTGGTTAATGTCTGGTGTTGTATTCGTAAATGTCAGTTTTGATTGCATAGACTAGGCAGAGAAAGTTGCCAGTTTTAGCTTATTGCCATCATCAGATCACCATTCTGATATTTGTTGCAGATCATGTCTTCAGTGATTGATGATGGCAGCAAGCTGAAACTGGTCATTGTGAACTTAATAGTATACATTATCATTTTTATAAATGCCTGCCTTGGTCTTAAATTGAGAAGTCTGCCATTTTGCTATCAAGGGTCAAAACAGATAGCTGGTATTGATAGTTCCAGCATTTATGTAGTTATTGGCAGATAATTACTTGTACAGTGTAATTATAGTTTAGAGTAGTAGTTACTGACCCCGTGATGGTGCCCCAATTTTGAACAAAACGTCACTTTATTTTACTGTACCTGTAATGTGGATAACTTCTGATGCATTTCAGAATGCTTTGTCCTAAGACATTAGTCTGGTGTAAAATGCCTAAGCTTGTATCTCTCCCATTTGATAGTTAACTCAGTTGTTTGAAAGTTGATTACTTCAGTGCCTAAAAGAAAAGGATTTTTTGATATTATTAATATGAACATGGGAGCAGTCTTAGCTTTAAAAGTCTGAAATGAATTCTCATGTCGTTAAATCTAGTATATCTAACAAATTAGAAAGTAAAGCTAGAAAATATTCACAAAAGTTACATTTATCTGTACATCAGTTACATTAGGTTAATACTGAAAATTAAAAATCTTAATGAAGGTTAAATAAACAATTAAGTCTTCAAATTTGTTGGTAAAACTTTAAACAGCTTAAGTCTGAAATATGAGAATCCTAGTGGTCTTTAGTTTGACACATTGAGTGGACTGCAGAATTCACAACTTATATGCATGTTGATGTTGAACCACAGTAAGTTTTGAGTTGGTTCCAACTTCTGGAGATAATCTTTCCTACCTTTTTCCTCTTCTAGCATTGAAAATGCTATTTCCTTCTTTTTGACAGTTCCATTCTGTTCTGTAGATGAAATGTAGACGAACATACCTACGCATTGCATGGCCACATTTTCTCAGTCGGCAGCAAGCGCTTCATACTCCTCAAGTGGTATGTAATCACAGCAAACCTTGACAGGTCTTTGTCTGTAAGTTAGTGGACTGCTGTGACTACATTGTGCAACCAGGAAACGTGTTTTGGGTAGTGGGTGGTTACTGGAGCTATGTTTATCTTGTGCTTAGTTTTGGAATGGATGCTTTTTGTAGTTCAACAAGAGCTGTATGATGAACTGACGGAAGAAAGATGGGGGACTTTGTACTGGCAATTTTCTGTAAAGGTTCACTACTGCCATGACTGCAAAGCAGCAGTGAAACTTTTCCACTGTGCTAAAGAAAAATTGATTTGCTATGAATAATCTGGCAGCCAAACAAACCCAAGTTACGTAGTGCTTGCTAAAGTCAATGTTTCCAATACTAGACAATGGTTTTCTGCCCATCTCGTACATATAAGCTATTGAGAAATAACAGTATATATAAGAAATCATTTTGGAATTGCTATCACAATGACAGCAAATAAACAAATGCACAATAATGTATGTATGATCGTAAAGAAGCACACGCTTTTGATAACGGAGTAAAGAAATGCAGAAAATAAGCATTTGATGATGACCGATATCTTGAAAACAATATGGTACATAGTTTACAAAATAAGTGATAACTTCTCTCTCTGTCTTACAAAGATAATGATGCAAAAGTTGACCAATATTTATAGGTTTTCACTCAAGATCTCCGGCAACAATGGCACACATCCAGCCAGCTTCCTATCGTCACTGTAGTTGCAATCAGGGCCAAACCCATTTTCTTGATTGTATAACAAACACAGATTGAATGTCGTCACCCACAGTTTTGTACAAAAATATGCTTAGAGATATAACAGTATATACCTTTTCTAACAGGACTTTGTGTTTGTCTACCACTTTGTAACAGAAAGCCATGCTTTTCAGCACAACTTTCAGCAGCATCTCTAATTGCTGAAAGTTCACTTTTCAATAACAATGCTAGTAACTTTGCTACTGTAGGATTCTCTTTCCTGCTGCAGTAAGCATAAATATGCCAGTGAGTTGCACCAGTCTTGAGAGAATGTCAGCGATGGGTTGAGGCTGCTTTTTCTTATTTCCAGGAGTTACTTGATCTATGTTATCTGATAAAGGCATCCCAAAATGTTTACAACTCACATCTACATCTTTCAACTTTTGCCGTAATATCCCATGCTTACCACTGTTCTTGCACTAACTCCAAGAACTTTAGATGTTTGTTCCAAAACTTTATCGGCAGGAACTTACAGCTGTCCATTAGTATTTGTCCATTAGTATTATTTCTGCTGCTCATGTAGACAAACATACCTATGCCATTGCATAAGCCACAGTGAAACAAAGCAGAGCGCAACACAAGCACGTGGTCGAAACGATCACAATGCATGTTCTTTATGTTCACACCAAACAAAGCCAGCAATGTGGAAGCTTTGACATCACAACTGGCAGCGGGTACCAGGGTGAGATCGGTTCACATCCCACATCCAGTGCCTCATGCTTCTTGTTCTTCACTTATCAACCTGTTTCACTGCAAACTTGAAACCCATATGTCACGTGCCAAGTTTCAGCAGCCTGGGTATAGTGTTAGTAGCATCACAGAACAAAAGAACAGTTGCTTGTCTCTTGTGGACGTCTGAGACTTGTAAAAGTTTGTTAGTGTGATTTATTTTCAGTGCAACTCTGTTGTTGTTACAAATGAACGTGCTTAGGACTTGATGTAGAGTATACTCACCATGTTGGTTATGCTCATTTGACTACCTTAATAACTTCAGTGTTTTCACAGTCTGTGAAGATGAGTTATTGATGTCAAGATGACACACAGGGAAAAGAGTTTCTTAAAACAGCATTTCGCTATTAATGCTTGTTTGTTCAGTTCAGTGTACCAATGAAACATAACTGCAGGTGTCGTAATGATTCCACTGTTAGTAAGAGCTTCTCTTCATTCCTAAGTCTGGCAATAAAATTTTGACATTAATCTCATTTTGTCATTAATCTCATTTTCTTGTACTCTTCTGCCATAAAATTTGTGTTCGGAGGACTCTGATATTTTCTGTTGATTAGTGTGAATTTTAGTTTCTGTAGTGATCAGTGTTAATCACTATTATACTTCATGGCAGGCAGCTTACAAGAAAATTTGCAGTAGACTGTTGTCATTCCTGTATGCTGGAGAAATTGTATAGCTGACACCAAATATGTCGAAGATAGTTCACCATCTTTTATCTAATTACATACTGCTGCAACATTGGTTCATTTTATTGAACTTTGTTGTTTCCTTGTGTTACTGAAAGGGACATTAGTTTCATTTGTTGTGCTGCAGTATTTGTGGGTTGCTTGTGTAACAGCATTGAGTGGATTTGTAACTAAACTGTCATTATACATTTCTGCGTAAAAAGTTTTTTGTTAAATGCAACCTGTTTTAGGTGTGAACAATCGGCCGTTCCATTGAGGAAAATAAAATGAAGTAATATTATAAACAAGGTTGTAATTAGCTTCCTGCTGTTAAATTTTGGAGCAGGAGCAGAGGCAAGGTCAAAGAATTATAACTAAAAAAGTTCTTAAATTCATCATAGCTGTTGTAACATAATAGGAAACCCTTGTGAAGATTTATCTTGATGCAATAAAATAATAAGAAAGATGTACACAAATTAAGCCATCATATATGCCTCAGTTGATGTATTGTGAATTAATAAATGGTTAACTTTGTGCGTTCCAGGACTGGTATTTTCTGAGAAATGGAACACAGATAATACATTGGGCATGGAAGTGAGTGTTGACAATTACCTTGCCAAAGGACTGAAAATTTCATTGGACTCAACATTTGCACCGCAAACTGGGTAAGGAAAGCTTTTTTAAAGCTAATATCATAGTGTGTTGTTGCACTTTGTCATACTTCCATTTTTGTTTCAGGAGCAAGTCAGGCTGCCTAAAAACTGAATTTAAGAATGATATGTGTGCAGTTAACATGGACGTTGATTTGATTTTGGCAGGTCCTAATGTTAAAGTAGCAACTGTTCTTGGTTATAATGGTAAAGAGTTTGATAGAGTACCTTGTATTGCATAAAAGAAAGTTAATGAAATTAGTCATTCATATTTTGAATATTTCATTATATCACAGCTAACTTTTAAATTTTCAGGATGGCTAGTAGGTTACCAGACTGCCTTTGACAGTCAGAAATCCAAACTAACTAAAAACAATATTTCCCTTGGATACTCGGCTAGTGATTTCATTCTCCATACCAATGTGTAAGTACTTGAGCTATAAGCTAATAATATAAAAGTAGAGGGAATTACGTGTTTTTGAAACTGGATAACACCTAGTGTTGGTCAGAGAACTTGAACTTCTGGTAATTTTTGCCTTAATTTTTTGATAAATAAATGTAGTCAGTCATCAGTGTGCTCTGTTCACAGTGGCCTTTAGGCTGATGGTATGTGTGATCCAGTGCTCCCAGAGAGGTGTTTTAATGTATGATACAACTGTCGTGTAATTGTAACATTGTTTGCATGTAACAAAATTTCTTCCTCTTGCGCTACTGTAAAGATTGGGGGATAACAGAACACCAAAAAATGCAAGGGGGAAGCATGCTTCCGTGTTGATTGGATTGTCATTTTTGGAACATTGAAACAATTCTTTGGCTTACTGGTAGTCACATCATAGGCATTGTGGTTTACTTCCTAGAACAGGTGAAATATTTTTTGTATGTAGTAGTAAGCACATTGTGAAAAAAGCTCGTGGAGTGCATTGTAATATTTTAAAGCACTGTCATTGATAAATCTTCAATTTACAGGAATGATGGGCAGGAATTTGGTGGATCGATTTATCAGAAAGTGAACTCCCAGCTAGAAGCGGGAGCCCAACTAGCGTGGTTTGCAGGCACAAATGAAACCAATTTTGGAATTGGATGCAAATATTCTATTGACAGAGAATCCTCTATTAGAGCAAAAGTTAATAATGCCAGCCAGATAGGGATAGGTTACTCACAGAAAATCCGTGAAGGTAAGTGTTAATATTGCCGTGATTTTGCAAGTAGCAATGGCTAATATTTGTGTGTTCATTGGGGGGGGGGGGGTTGCTTGTCATATCAATGAAATTAAGACAGATCTAAATTAAGCTAAACAAAATGTCAGGATAATCATTCCAGGCACTAGCATACTTTAAGAAACTAAGAGGTGTGTGAGATTATAAGCTTCATAGGAATTTCTCCTTGATTAGTTTGGAAATGAGGAAAATGTAGGGTGATAATGATAATTTCTGATAAAAATAATAAATTTTTAGGAAGGTGGAGTGTGAATTGAAATAAACAAATACAGTGAGAAGTGGATGGTACTGTAAAGATGACATTTCCTTTGGAGAAGCAAAGCAAAGTGCTGAAATGCTGAGTTGTACCTTCTGCTGTATAATAAATGCTTGTTTCAACTTGTAGAATCTTCTCTCTACTGTAATTTTGTTGTCTCTTTTAACATGTAAAACTCCAACAAATTGTAGCTGGTATTGGCTGTGTCACTGCTGCCCAGAATTGGGAGACTTGTGGCAGCTATGAAACTTACTGCTGGTTCATATTGTGGTAAAAACGATGTATATGAAATTTTAATGGGGATTGTAAGAAATGTAAAAACTTCCATCCCTGGCAACTTTATAACAATTCAGGGTTAATACGCAGCAGCAGTTTGGGAGTGGACTTGTACATACTGACAGGCAGAATGGTGTAGCAGGAAAATGTATTGGAAAATTTCATTTGGTTACATCGTGCATTCAGTGTAGAATCTTTAATTTTTCCCCACAGATGGGTAGTTCAGTTGTTTGCCTATGTTGAAAGGTATTGTAGTTCATAGAAAGTGTTAACTGTATGCACAGCTTTTCAGAGCAACATTCTCATGTAACTTAAAAAGTGCTTTCCTAGTGAATACAGATAAGTGCTTTTCTTTCATGAAGACTTGATTGATTAAATAAGGGTGATGGGCTCATGAGAAAAGTATTTAATACAGTAAACCATACAATAAATTTATGAAAAGTGTACACATGTCTAACAGAATGCAGAGTGCAAAATTTTTGTGCAAATTGCTTGCACCCCTGGATTACACTAGTGCTTACAAATTGGGCACTAGTTCGCACAGGGGTTAGATGAACATTTGATGGATGTCAGTGACATAACAGTAAACAGTTAGTTGTCACATCGCTGCAATCATACAGTGAAATGAGCCATGTCACCCATGGAAGCTGAGATATTTCTGAATTTGGTTAGGTGGTTACAATTTTGTAAATGAATGTAAGAACTTAATGCAGTGATATTAATGTTAGCTCTGAGTTTGTGTTATCCAGATATGAAATTTGTGTGTTGGTTTTTACTTAACTGCATATCAAATTTTTATGATAAGTAACTAGGAAATATGTAGTTGCAACAATATTAGAGAAGGAAAGTTGCTACTCACCAGATAGTGGATATGCTGAGTCACATAGGAACGACAAAAAGATTCACACAATTATAGCTTTCAGCTGTTAAGGCCTTGGTCAACACCACACACACACACACACACACACACACACACACACACACACACACACACACACACACACACACACCAACTACTTTGTGTGCATGCACGTGTTTGTGTGTATATTGTTGACAAAGACTTTAATGGCCGAAAGCTATAATTGTGTGAATCTTTTTGTTGTGCATAATACTACTCTGCATATCCGCTGTACAGTGAGTAGCAACTTTCCTTCCCTAATATTGTTACATTCAATTCTGAAGTTTCCATTGTTTGAAATATGTAGTTGTTAAATTGTTATGTAAATGAATGTTCGTGTATTGTGTGTAACCAATTTTCTTGCATCCAGGTATTACGGTTAGTTTGTCAGCGCTAATTGACGGCAAGAATTTCAACCAGGGTGGACACAAGATAGGTGTAGCTCTCGAGATGGAGGCCTAGAAGTGTCACAGAAAGTACAGTGATAACATGGTGAAGCTTGAAGAAAAGTGTTATTGGTAGAAGTATGCCGGTGATGGAATGGACTGCACATGGAATATGTGCCCAGACTTTGTTCACATTTTACCAGCATTATTTATTTTTACAGCTAGCAGCACAAAATTGTGCTTCGTGATCCTTTGAATTATTATACAGCATGGTGAAACAAAACTTGAGGATGTTAATATTTTAGATGTCACTATTGGAGACACCTATGTATTTACTGTATTGTTGGCTGAATTAAAACATAATTGTATAAGAACTGCTGTACAGTATAAGTGCTGAAATTTTCTTCAAGCATCACATTTGTAAATTACAAAATGAAACCATTTTTGAAGGTGCAATGAACTGACAGTGTGTAAACCTGGATTTATTCTACCCGTAATTCACAAATTTTATCCACAAGACCTTAGTATTATTTTGAAACATTGCTTCACACGGTAAATTGGTGCTTTTCATATTGAAATTTGCACATTTCATTTTAGCATCTTGCTTTATTAATAGCAGTGTGGAGTATAGTTTTCCCAAAAAGACTTTTGCCTGTGTAATGCAATTTGTACATGTTGTGTTGGAGGTCATAGAAATGAATTTTGTAGATAATTGTTTAAGAATAAAGGTGGATGTCCACTTCACTAGAATAAAAGCTTTTTACTTAAAAACATCAGGTCTGAACTGTAGGATCTTTGACATTCTTCAAGTCAGTTGTAGCACATGGAAAACCTTGAAGAGGTGTCGGCTATACAAGAAGAGTTGGCACTGTCAAGAAAATATTCTGTAAATTAAAAAAATTTGTTGACAGCGTGGGGGGGGGGGGGGCAGTTAAACACCAAAATGGTGACCTAATTTTAGTTACGTATTAAAAGGTCAGTGAAAGTAGCTTATTCTAGTCATCAACATTTTGAATAGAAAGTTGGCAATTTATCAGGCATAAATGCAAAAATTGTGGCAGCTGCTTCATGGGGTGTTGAACTGCATTACTAACAGTCAGCATTAAAACTGTAGCAAGTACGTCGTCTTTGTATGTCTGGTGTTAAAAAATGTTAGTTTGCAAACTTTTCGCTTTAATGCTGCAAGTGCAACAATTGCAGCCCAACTAATCTGCTGGTTATGAAGGTGTAGGTGATGTTGAGGAGCCTGGGTCACTGTAAAACGTACTGAAGTAATATTTGCGGAAAGAAAGTTGACGCTGAGTGCAGTGCCTGATGGCAGTGATTTTAAATGGGAAATGCCTTTACGATGGCTCTCATTAGCCATTACGCCAAGTGGCAATTTGCTTGCGTGTATATTACAGTGCAGCATTGCAAAGTTCACCCAGTAAACATATGTATAATTGTTATTATTTGTATTGTGATAATTACAACCAATGTTTAATTCCAGATAACTGTAGGTACCGACATAATGGACTAACTATTTACTGAGAGATTATCTTGCAAAGTAAGAGTTTAACACTATCAGTGACTGAAATAATAGTTAAAGACCAGTGGTGGTTAAATGAAATTTCTTGAACAGTAAATATTAGTTTTTATTTTGGGTCATTTCCGTGAATTGTGTTAGACTCCTAGTCTAAATAGTAAATCCGTTCTAATGTTCCAATATTGGTACTCCACAATCGGTTTTAAGTGTTGCTCTTTTAATTTTCTAAATAATATTGCTAAAAAAAGTCAGATCGTTTCCAATGCATGAAACCAGAAGTGCCGAAAGATCCTTGGATCATGAGGACAGTGTATTCAACAAAGACTTGACGGGCTTCTGGAGGTAAGTGGCATCAGGTGTTACACGCACATAGAGCAATTCCTGTAAACTATGGACTGATGGTTTTTCATTGTGGAGCTGTTGTCCAATAGTTCAAAGTTCCATTGGCTTCATATAAGTTCATTTGGTGGCAAAGACATCAACAGGAGTTCACTGTCATACTTCCACTGTAGCATGATTCTGTCCTTCAGTTATCCTGCTTGAAGGTCCAGTTTCACTTTCCTTCAAAGCCTTTCTGTAGATCACAACAGTAGCATGTGCTATGCCATTTCAGAAATGCTTCTTCCCACTCTGTGGGCTGCAGCATTGTACATTTTGTCATCACTTATGTCAGTGGATTTCGCCATTTTCAGTCCTCACTGTCGCTAGATTGATACCCCATTTGTGTGCTCCATTTACACTTTCTGTACCATGCCACATGCTCTGAACTTTACCAGGCGAGATTCAGTCCCACGGTGGACAGTGGGGATAATGCTTGGATTAATCAGTGTTTGTGAATTATAATATGTGAAATACTGTGTAATACATTTAATTTAAAAGTAATTAACGTAATCAACAAACATAAGGACTGCACAAACAGTTCCAGGGCTGCATTAGTTCAAAGATTACTTAAAGCATGCTTTCTATATACACTGTTGTACATATTCAGTACTATGTTTTGTCATATTCAGTCTGAAGACTGGTTTAATGTTCTACACATTAGCCTAACCTGTACTCACCTCATTTCTGAACAACTGCTGCTACTTATTCATGCCTGGATCTCCCACAACTACTGTACACCTGACTCATTCATTACCAATTTGACCAGATGCCTCAGAATAGGTCCTGTCAGCTGCCCCTTCTTTAAGTCAAGTAGTGCCATAATTTTTTATCTTCAGTTCAGTATCTCATCAGTTATTTAGTCTATCCATTTGATCTGCATTTTTCTATAGCGTCTCGTTTCAAAAGTGAATTCTCATATTGTCTGGACCACTTATTGTCCATGTTTCATACCTGTACAAAGCTACACTCATTACAAATGTCTTCAGAAAAGACTTCTTAAAACCTGCTTTTATGTTAGGTGTTAACAAGTTTTGATTTCTTGGAAATGATTTTCTTACTTATACCAGTCTGACTTTTATATCTTTTCTACTTTGGCCATTCAGTTATTTTTCTGCCCCAAGCAGTCAACTCATCCAGTACTTTGTGTGCCTTATTTCCTTATATAATTACCTTAGCATCACTTGATTTAATTCACCTATATTCCACTACCTGTATTTCACTTGTTCGTCTTATAACCTCTGTCCCTTCCATTCAACTGCTCATCCAGTTTCTTTGCCATCTGACAAAATTTAAATCCTACAGCAAACCTCAGTTTGTATTTTTTTCTCCCAGAATTTTAATTTCATTTACAAATTTCTTCTCAGTATTCATGACTGCTTGGACAGTGTGCAGATTGAATGGCATGGGAATTGGCTACAACCCTGTCTCGTTCCCTCCTTACCAACCACTTCCCATTCACATCCTTAGATGCTTAAAATTTCAGATTGGTTTCTGTACAAATTGTTCAAAACTATTCACTCTCTGCATTTTATTCCTGCTAGCTTCATAAATTCAAGGAATATAGGCCAGTCGACCTAGTCAAAAGGTTTATGTAATCTGCAGACGTGTCTGCCTGTCTTCAACCTATTTTGTAAGAAAAGACGTAGTCTGTATTGCTCTGTGTGTTCCTACATTTCTCCAGAACTCAAATTAATCTTACCTGAGGTGGGCTGCTACCAGTTTTTCATTCTGCCATAATTAGTTCATGTCAGTATTTTGCAATTAATGGTTCAATAGTATTTGCACCTGCTTTCTTTGGAATTGGAATCATTACTGTCTTCTGAAAGTCCGACAGTATTCCCCCCCCCCCCCCCCCCCCCCCCCCCATATACCTTGCACGACAGGTTGCTGGCTCTCAAGAATCTCAGAAATGAGTGAATGTCAATAACTCCTGTGGCCTTGTTCCCACTTAAATCTTTCAGTGCTCTTTCAAATTCTTATTGTAGTATCATGTACCCCATCTGATCCTCACCTAAGGAAGTGTTTTTGCTGGGTGCCAGGACACATGGGTATTGCAGGGAATGAAAGAGCAGATGTAGCAGCCGAGGAGGCATGTGGCGATGCTCGGTTAGCATGATGTACCACCCCATGCATGCGGTCACCTTGCTGCTGAGATACAGTGTCTTATGTCAATGGGAGGATGAATGGCTGGAAATGACAGGCAATAAGCTCTGTCTAATAAAGCGCACAACCCAGCTGCGATGTACCTTCGTCAAATCATCAGGATGAGATCGTCTTTGCATAGGGCACAGCCCTATGATGCATTGCTTCTTGCTCCGGCAAGAGGACCCTGTGTGGTGCACATAGTGTACAGATCACTGTGCATCACATTTTGTTAGACTGTTTTATTTTCTGACCCACAGGCAGAGGTGGATTTGCCAACAAATTTGCCTTCTATTTTAAGTGACGTTCAAACTAATGTGGTTAGAGTTTTAAGGTTTTGTGATTTGTACCACGTTTCCAAAAAAAAAAATGTTTGAGTGACTGGCTCAGCCATGAAAGTGTTCATCCAGTCACATTCCCCTGTGGCTTTCTTTTAGCTCGTGTCATTTTGTGTGTTTCAATTACATATATAGCACAGTTTACTCTTCCTCTGTTGTCTAGGGTGTGTGAGATAGTCATTCTATGGTCATTATGGATCTCCTGTGCACTCATGCCCTTGTTCTGCAGGTATTGGATTACCATTTTTCAAAATGTGTAAATCTTGTGCACTTCACAAACTCCACTACATGAAACAAAAAAAATATATTAATAGATAATTTGGCTTGTAATCCCACAAAGAAATGTACTATTGGGTGCTAAACTGTTATTACCTAGGAAAAGTATTTCATGGGCGGGCCAAGAACTGACGTCACACCCAGATTGTCTTATGTATTCATTTCAGCTTACCCGTCTTTTCTGTGTACTGGTTTCCCATCGAAGCTCGTGATATTCACGCAGCTGCTTCTTGTCTCGCCAAACACCTCTTTCTTTTCAAGGCAGCACCTATCATTCACATAGTCATGCATGCTTTTACAGCCTTGCATTAGTCCTGTAGATGTTCCTGCCTAACCATTGTGCATTTCATTTCACTCATTTTTAAATGTCTGTATTCCCATTAATTTGCGGCATTTTTATGTTTTCTACTTTCATCAGTTAAATTCAGTATCTGTTGTATCATCCAGGGTTTTCTACTAGGCCTTGTTTTTCTGCTTATATGATGTACCGTCTTCACTATTGTCCCTGAGCCATCAGTTCATCTTTTGTTTTATTCCTTTCCCTGTTTCAGTTGTTGCCTGATGCTCTCTTTCAAACTATACACTAACTGTTGTTTAAGTTTATTCAAGCCTTACCTTACTAAATTCCTACCTTTTTGCAGTTTCTTCAGTTTTAATCTGCTGTTCCTGACAAGTAAATTAGTCAGTCCATATCTGTCCCCCTGGAAATGTCTTAAAGTTTAAAATGTGGTTTTGAAATCTGGCTTACCATTATACAGGGTGTCCCAGGAGAAAAAATCAGTATTCCGTAATATGATGGAAACTATCATTCAGAGCCAGAGAACTGTAAATATGGGCTCTAATAAAATGCATACTTTACGAGCTATGGGCACTTAATCTGAAATACTATGAAACACCTCTTCTGCAGAAAAAAATGCTTATCTATACTAAATTTACTAGATATTTTGTTGCACATGATTGTTCCTGTCATATCCATGAATGCTGACCATTTCTCCTGGGATGTCCTGTATAGAGATGGGGGATCCGCTCTTGAACTAATTCATAGAGTTCAATCTTTCAAAGGAGTGAACAATCAGTGATTCAGAAAAAAAGAACGGTAGCTCCAAACGTTTCCCAGGCAGAGAGAGAGAGACGGAGCATATCAGCAGCGCCTCTGCTGGTCAGAGCACAGTGCACGCCACACAACACAGCCAGCGCCGGCCTCTGCCCTGCTTCTACCTTGGCTGCCTGCATTGTGCAGTGCCCCCATTGGATTTTGTTTCACATATGCCGGGCCGTCTCTGTGCGTCGTCTGCCGTGTGCACTGTGCAGTGTCTGGCGCAGCTTAACTTCTCATCGCACTCTGTCGGCGATCGTTTCAGTCGCACGTCCTGCCCTCTGGGCAGTTGATGCCAGCAACAGGACAGAGAGCCACCTAGCGGATAACATAGGAACTACTTGCAAAAACCTGCTCGCAAGGGAGCGGACGATTTGTCTCGGAGCGGGTGAGCTCCCCCCACCCTCGGAACTCGCCCGCTCAACGCTCACCCCACCGTCTCGACTCTAGCCAGAGCGTCGAGCAAAGCGACTCTGGTGTCACTCTGGTCTCTGCGGTCTCAGCTCACGCAGTAATACAGCTCGCGGCTCGACCTGCTCGACTCAGCGCCTCTGCATCGGAGTTTGTCCCCACTGGATATTGTTCTTCATAGTAATACCTCTATGTATATTACATTATTATGTTATGTATACATCAATTGTTTTTATTTTATTTTTATTTGTTTAAACTGATTAGATTAGGTTCCTGATGACTACTCTTACTATAGGATTTTTATTATGGACACTCGAATTTACGCTTTAATTACGAGCGAACCGATAAACGTATCGCAAAATGTGATACACCAATATTTTCCTTGTTTTATTCTGCGTAAGGCTATATGCAGCACTTTCGTTTTACAGTCAAATTTATATTTTTTTTTCTCATTCTGGTACGGATTTTGCGATTTTAGGCGTCTTCGAAAGGAAAAATATATGGCTTGCGATGTATTTGTATGAGGTTAATGAAATTTTAATACATTATAGCCAAATATATTGTTAATGTAAATCTCAAGTTACAACATTTTCCGATCACCCAAAAAACCACGCTAGTGCAAAATAAATCAATAATCAAAAACTTTGTCATATCGTGGAAATTTCAATAAACAATACAAAATTCTTACTCATTATCTATGTTACTTCAAAATAGGATCAAATAAGATCAAAATACAGGTATAGTACTGGAATAAACCAAGTTTAAAGGGCAATGTGCCTTTCATTTATTTTCTTTTGTAAATGAGTGGTGAGTCATGAAAAAAAGCTAATTCATTTCAGGGAGTGAACAGTTCTGATCCAATCTCTGAAAAGAACAGTTTTGCCCATCTCTAGTCCTGTAGTCACCTTGGACGCTTAAGTGTCTACAGCTCTTTTCCACATAAGCAATAGTCTCTCATGATTCTTAAACTAAATGTTTGTTACATATTCCATAGGTCATTTGACTCTCTTATGGAAATGACTGGGAATGGCTTGGTTAACATATGTTATAGGCTACCAGTTGTAAATAAAAATTCATCTATGGAAAAGTTGTACAGAAGAAATGATTTTAGGTAATATTTAAAACTTATTTTTCTGTCTGGCAGACATATGTTACTGGGCAAATAATCAGAATATAGAACTCCTTTTCTAAACCATTGACAGCTTCAGCAATGGGTAACAAAGGTAATGTTTCCTATTGTCTTTTAGGAAATGCACATCACTGTTCTTATTAAGTTGTGATGAATTATTTATGATTAATTTCGGTAGTGAGTGTGTGTTACGGTATAGTTGTAATGCAGAACTCCCTGAACAAACATTATTCTTAATGTTTGCTTTTGTGCAGTTGACACTGATGAGTTACCCCAAAAAATTACTCAGTGAGATAGTATTCAGTGGAAATGTGCAAAATGTATCATGAGGTTGATTTGTTTGTTTCCAAGATTTGCAATTGTATGAGAAACAAAAGTAGCCTAATTATTGAGAATACGCTTCTTCCAGTTCATTTTCACCATTGTGTACACCCACAACTTACAAGCTGCTCTCCGTGTGCTACTACAGAACTGACTGGTATTTTTTCTCAAAATCGAGGGAGAGTCCATTTTTCAGAGAACCATTTAATAACACTCTGAAAAAACGTTCTTTTCTCCTGTTGCTTTCTAGTGGGATTCATTCTAACACTAGTATTATTTACAGAGTATACCAATTCTGCTTATTGAATATTAAATGGAAGGTCATTCACTTATATAATGATTAGTTGTGGGCCTATTACACTCCCTTTGTGCTTTCTCCCTACTCGTTAAAATTTTCTCTTTCCAACATTGTTTGAATTGCTCAGCGTTACTTGAATGTGAAGTGGTTAATTCCATAAGTTTTTTTTTAAGAGTAACATGGTGTGCAGAAACACCTTGGAAAGATCACAAAAATACCAACTGGTGATTTTACTACATAACATGTTGACTGCCGTGTGGCTGCCTCTGACAACAGCAGACCCTCACACTTAATGCCATGTGCCTGGTCTGGTCTGGGGGTGAAATGTCCTCCACTAAGTATGCATCTGTCAGCGTTTTAAGGTTTGTAATGTATGGTGAGTTGAGCAACCCTTCTAGAACCCAGACTGTGATGTTCTAAGTATTTTGTTTCTACTTAAATGTAAGACTACGCTTCAGTAAATTACATTTTCAAATATTTTGGGAAAAGGTCAGTAAAGAAACTGGACAATAATTGTTGAAGTCTTTGCTGTCACATTTCTTCTGAAAGGTTTAACTATTGCGTATTTTACACCTCCCAGAAAAATTCCCTATGCCGGTGAGGCACAACATTACTCATTAAGTTAGAACAACTTCTGAAAATTGCGCCCCCTCCCCCAAGGGGATTCCATCTCTTGTGTTAATATGCTTGGCCACCAGGGGTCCGCAGCCCTTGCAGTGCTACTTCCCTTTCTGTGCTGCCAGCCTATATTTCTGCTATTCTTATTTCCTCTCTTATCTTACCATTGGATGGTGTTTTTTGTGCTGGAATCGTGCAGGGAATGTCGACTAGGACATGGAGCTCTGGGCAACAGTTTACTGGTCAGGACCTCTTGGTGTGGCTGGATGGTGCCCATGGGGAGAGGGCCCACTCATAGTGGGTGGTAGGTACTATGGTGGAAGATGCACAACGAAGCAAATTTAAAAACTTTCTTTGTTTGGTGGCTGCACAGCCCCAGCAGTGTCTTTTGAAGCTAAGACATTACAATATAGAGAGGTGTGACCCCAAACTGTTCCCTTCCCTGGCTATGCCATGGGAGAACCATAAGGCTGAGAGACAAGACAAAAAATACTCCCTCCAATACTTAATCTATTCTAGGACAGGGATTCCAGTTTGAGTATAAAACCATTGCTCTTCATTTAACACCTCAAGAATTAGAAATAAATGTTGTGTGACTAGGGCCTCTTGTCAGATAGACCGTTGGCAAGTCTTTAGATTTGATGCCACTTCAGCTACGGGGATGAAATGATGATGATTAGGACAACACAACACCCAGTCCCGGAGAAGAGAAAATCTCCGGCCCAGCCGGGAATTGAACCCGGGCCCTTAAGATTAACATTCTGTTGCGCTGACCAGTCAGCTACCGGGGGCGGACATTTCAAGAATTAAAAGTGGTTCCATTCTGTTTAAAATGGCCTCCCCTGCTCATTCACTGGTGTTGCTTGTCTCCAACAAGTTGCTGACATTCCTACACAACCACCTCTATAAAACTCTGAATATGGTTAGGGTATTATTTTCCACTGAGAGCTCCTTTTAGACTGATGAGTTGTGTGTTAATTTGGAGCGACAAGTTGTGCATTTTATCTGTCGCATTTCGCGGGGACCAAAAGACAAAAGATTAGACACTGGAGCCTTCGTCTAGGCATTTGAACAGGGTGGTCATGTACCACTGTGATATCAAGCCATATATTTCTCCTCCCATGTGGTGCAACAAGTGCATGCAATTTGGACAGATCTTCACTTTGCAATGCCAGCCCTATCTGTAGGAACTGTGGCTGTCAGTTGCACATGAATGCGCCTTGTGCCCCTCCTCCCATCTGTGTAAACTGTGGGAATCATCATTCCCCTGTTCATCAGATGGTACTATTTTAAGTGAGGAAAGGAAGCTTGACCACCACACTTAACAAAAGGCCAAGAATAAATACGATCACTACATCCTACATATATGACAATGACATACGCTACTTCTATGATGTCATCCTCTTTAGTGGCTGCAATCTCCCTCCATGTCTTCTACCTCTTGCCCTCAGGGCCGCCTGACTACACCCACTCCCCTGGTGGCTGGGGGTCTGCATACTGTTTCCCCCCATATCCCCTTTGGGATAGTTGACTTCCTATCTACCGGGGACACCGTCTGCAGCCCACTGCCAGAGAAGCAGTGCCCTCCTCTGGTACCCCTTAGCAGGAAGGGGTCACTCAGGAGACGCCCTTCCAAGGACTGCTGACCTGCATCCGAATACCAGCTGGTGGCTGAGGGATACACAGATTGCAGGTCACATGACTATGCGTTCCTCCTTTGTCCCAGAATCTGGGGCAGAGAAGCCCTCACAAAAGTCTTAAATCCTCAAAGGAAAAGTAGTCCTCCAAAAAGAGGGATTGTGGTGGCCCACATACTGAGAGACCCCAGCATTTTCCACCTTGGTATCTGAGGCACCATTCCTGGTGACCTTGGACATTACCCCACCCTCACACACACCGATCCAGAGCAAATGTGTATTGATCATACATATATATTAACAAACAGAATCGTCAGGTGGCCCTGAGGTGTGAGGTGCCTCCTTGATTACCCTCACACTCCCTCAGGATACTGACAGCATGATCCAGCAGCTTTTTCTGCCATTTGGCTGAGCTATGACATCTTGTGTCTGTTTCCCCTGTTATTTGCACTGCCCTCCAGGAAACTTGTTTTCCAGCAATGTGGACCTCCATCCTGTTGGGGCTATTTTAAGAATTACACTGACTATGAGAGCAGGTAGGGTGGTGGTTGCGTGTATGTTCTGGACTGTGTCTACAACAAACACATGGCACTCGGTATGACTTTGGAGACAGTGGCTGATCATGTGAAGACATCTCTGGAATTTACCATCTGTAATGCATGTCTCCCCCCTGAATAGTCCCCCCCCCCTTTTCAAATATTGGGTGATTCAATGCCCCCAACTTTTCGTGGAGTAGAATTAAGATCAGTGGCCGCAATGAAGGTGTCAAAAATAATGCTCACAGGGCTCAATCTTTTCCTCTTGCATACTGGTGTTCCCACACACTTCAGTGTGGCAAATGGGTCTTAATCAGCCATTAGTCTTTCCATTTGCAGCCCAGGTCTTCTTCCATCCATCCACTGGAGAGTGCAAGACGCCTCTGCAACAGTGATCATTTTGACTGCCCCTCAGTGTCCCTTGCACGGGCATCCACTCAGATGGGCTCTCTCCAAAGCTGACCGGGAATGCTGTTGCCCTTTGCACTCAATCACATGGAGGTATCAATGCAGTCTTTCTTCGGCACCTGGCTAAGTGATCCTCTCTTGGGATCACACTGTCAGAAGACAGTACTTTGGTGGACGTCCAAAATCGCCTTAGCCATTAGAGATTGTAGGCTGGCACTCCAAGCTGTAAGTGGTCAATCAAGAGCCTCATTGCATTTAAATGGCTCTGGACCTCCAAAATTGCATTAACGATAAGAGACCACTGCTGGGCTTTCCAAGCCGTAAGTGATACCTGTCAATGGAGTGCCTCATTGCATTTAAATGGCTCGTGGACCAGGACTGGCACCTCATAAAACAACAAACAAGAATGCTGGGAGCAGTGCATTGCTACCATTGACCCACATACACCTCCTTCGCAGGTTTGGGTGAAGATTCGATGCGTCTCTGGATACCAGTACCCCACGGGTGTTCCTGGTATCTGCGTCTACACTGATCCAGATGCTGTTGCTTAACATTTTGCTTTTCATTACGCTTGAGCCTCTGCACCTGAGAATTATCAGCCTGCATATCGTGTCCTTGTACAGCAGGTAGAGTAACTACCTTTACATTTGTAGTGTCACCTTGATTCTTGTAATGCTCTGTTTAGTGAATGGGCATTCCTCAGTGCCCTAGCCCTTTGCCCAGGCACTGCTCCAGTACCAACCAGCATCCAGTCATATACTCAATCAGTGGGTTGCCAGTGTCACATCCTTGCAATTTTTAACCATATCTGGATCAACAAGTGAGTTCCAATCTCAGTGGTGAGAAAGTATGACCATCCCAGTACTGAAACCAGGTAAACACCCCTTTGAGATGCACAGCCTCACTAGTGCACTATGCAAGTTGCTCGTAATATATAGTGAGCTGTCGGCTGTGTTGGTTGAGTCTCAGGCTCTTTTGGCCCCATCCCAGGGCTTTTCTGCCAAGGACATTCTACTGTTGACAATTTGGTCTGCCTAGAGTCTGCTATTTGGTCAGCTTTTGCCCGGTATCACCATTTTATCATTGTCTTCTTTACTTTCTTAGGGCTTATGACAGCACATGGTGTCACCACATCATTGTTACCATCTATAGGAAGGTCTTCATGGTTATCCCTGATTCTTGTCATACTTTCCTCCATGTGTACAAGAAAATCGGCTTCCCCAGGGCTGTGCTCTGAGTGTGCTCACTTTTTTAGTGGGTATCTACAATCTTGGTGCTGCTGTGGGGCCTACAGTATCACCATCCATGTATGCTGATGACTTTTGAATCTACTATTGCTCCTCAATTGTGGGTGTTGCTGAACACTGACTGCAGGGTGCCATACAATAGGTGCAGTCCTGGGCTTTCACTCATAGCTCCCAGTGTTCTACCATCAAGATGTTTTGCACTTTGGTCACCGTCATACTGTTGATCACCAACCAGAACTCTACCTCAGTGATCAAATTCTCATTGTGGCAGAAGATTATCATTTTTGGAACTGATCTTTGACACCCAGTTTATGTAGTTTTCACATCTTTGCCAGCTGGTCATACCTTCATACTGCTTGCTGTCTCTGGTAACACCAGCTGGGGTTCATTTTTTGCTGCTCTTCAAAACTCTGATTCTGTGGCAACCTTGATTACAAGAGCCTGGCATATGACCCAGCATTGCAAATGTTTGACCTGATACACCAATATTGGGTCTGACTAAAACACAGGTGCCTTTTAAACAAGCCCTGAGAACAGCCCACTCATGGAGGCTGGTATATATCCCATACAAGCAGACACTAAACACTACTGTGAAATTATGTAGTAAAGATTTGCAGTTTCTCTGAGCATTCAAACTACCATGTCCTATCTCTCACAACAGAGACCAAGGTCTGGAGTCAGATCGTAGTCTGTATACATAGCATCTGCTCTGAACTCCATCTTCCCCTGCTGTTGCCTCTTGTCAGGGAGAAAACGCATATGCCCCCATGGTGTACACACCATCCTTGGACCTGTTCGACCTCTCCTTAAAACCAAAAGTTTCAAGAGACCCTTTGGTTTCTCGCTGCCTGTTCCTGGATGTCTGTGACGCATATCTGGGCTGGGGCATGATATATACTGATGACTATGCTCGGACGGACCAGTTTTGCGTATACATGTCAAAGATGCTGTGAACTACACTCCCAGCTGAACTATCGGTGGCCATTGCTCAAGCCCTCAGCCGCCTTCATTTTTGCACTGGTGAGTCATTAGTAATTAGCACAGACTCCTTGAATAGTGTTCAGGCTGCCGACCGGTGCTGCTACCTTCAACACCCATTGGTGGTGACTACCCAGGATCTCCTGCACGTTTTGTGGAATGACGTTTTTAATATGTTTTCTTGCTTCTTCAACAGAATCAAGTAATCCTGTTGTTGCTGCTACATTTACAAAGTGATTGTTAAAAGTAATCACAACTTGTGACTTGTCACAATATTCATTTAGCTTAAATGTTACAGTGTGTTGTAAATTATCTAGTTGTGATGTGCATTGTTACTTTGTTGGGTCTTGCATCTCAGTGGACATTTTAATGAGGTTCCTTAAAATTTTACAGCATATTTTGTAGAAAGGAAGTATTATTGGATGTCGAATAATTCTGGTCTTCAAATTTAAATTTTCCTGTTAAATGCTAGCAATGATTGATTTATACTCAGTGCAAAATTCTACCAGGCACCTTCCTCTGTCATTCCTTTCCCACAGTCCTCCCCCTATTTTCATTTTTATTTATAATAAAATTCCAGCCACCCATACCAATTAAATTTCCGTCTCCCTTAACTGTGTGAATAATTTCCTTTATCTCATCACACATTCTCTCTCTTCACCTGTAGGATGTGTCAGCATATAAATTTGTACTGCAGTAGTTGGTGCTGGTTTTGAATCTGTTTTGGCTATAATGTGTTCACTATGCTGTTTAATCATTTACCAGCATTCCTGTTTCCTTAAACATTAGGCCTACTCCTGCCCTATTTAATTAGACATATAACTTTTCATTGACCTATTCACAAGTCCTGTTCTGCTGCCATTGCACTTCATTGAGTCTCACTAAATCTAACTTCAAACCTATCCATAATCCTTTTTAAAGTCTGACAATATTATGAAAAGGATATTTGCTACTCCCTGACAGCGGAGGTGCTGAATCTCAGATAGGCACAACAAAGACTTTTGGCCAAATTGGCCTTCTTCAGAACTAAAAAGAAACGAACTTTCTCTCTACCTCTTTGTCAAAAGCTTTATCTGGCAGTCCTTTTTTGTGCCTATCTGCAACTCAGCATCTCCACAATATGGTGAGTGCCAATTATCCATTCCATAATATTGTCATTAAAAAGGAAAATCCACAATGGAATGAAGTCTCTAACCTGCCTCTCCAATTAAAGTACATAACCTTCCACCCCACAACCTGTAGCATGCTTGTTCTGTTTTTCCTAATGGCAATGTTCTTCTGAGTAGACCCAGCAAAGACATGCAAAGGGAGACTATTTTACTGTAGCGGTTGTTGTCATTAAGCCACAAAGAGCTGCATGTCCTCTGGAAATATAATGGCTGTCGTTTCCTCTTGCTTTCAGTTGCTTGCAGTCACAGCAGGAGGTCATATTGGCTAATGTTAAAACAGATGAGTCACTCATCCAGACTGTTACCCCTCGTCAAGAACCATGGATTAGTCTGACCTTTCAACAGATAACTCCACTTATGATACAGCTATCTGTATTGTTGAAGTACACAAGCTGCCCCCCACCCCTCCCCTCCCCTCCCCCTTGGTTCATGATGGAACATTGCTGTATGTCTTTAAAAAGTGAAAGTGTGCACTGTAGAGGAAATTTGTAAGCTACATTTACTGTATAATGGTACATACTTCACCAGTCATTTGCTGCTGTCTTGTGGATCTACAATGATATGTTTCACAACAGCCAGAGGCATTACTAGATGTTGATGCCATAATATTTTCATCGTTGGTTTGTTAATGACTTTAGGAAGAAATTTATTTTTGTTCTTGTATCTCTGTACGGTGAGTAGAGAGATAAGGATTACTGTCAGTTGGTGTGTCCAAATTTTCCATATCCTTACTTGTACATTCACTGATGTCATTGACTTCGACTTATTTGCTGGGAATTGTCGGGATTTGGTTGTCAGATTCTTCATCTTTAGTGAGCCAGTGGCAAACATTCCCAATTGAGTCTTCTGTTCTTTAATGATCAAACACTGTTTATTTGTTGCACAAGAGTAAGCTATTCATTTTGAAGGATCATACTTTTTACTTCACTCCATCTACTAGCCTACTTGAAAGGAGCATTGTCTAATATCAATAACACTTCCATATCAAATTTTAACTTCAAGTTGGAATTTTTAAACTTTAGGTTTTTAAACTTCAGGGATGAAGTTGTTTGTGAACCAGTCAGTGAATAATAGTGTGGTAAACACAGCTATGAGCACTTGTTCCTTGTAGCTACTGTGGAAAACACAGTTTCTATTGAACATGTGTTCATAGCTCTTAATGTGTGCATTTTAGAGCCCATGTATACTGGCTTCTTTCCCCTTGCTTTGGTGTAGGAAACCTGATGAAAAGTCCGTAAAAGTATTTTTGAAACACCCTGAATATAGATTGGGACACCTCCGTACTTTTCATTGCTGTAGGTTTTACAGATTTTCCATGTACAAGTGATTTTAAATAGTGCGAACCATCAGCTCAAGTACAAGAAAGACCAGTGATTAGTTCCTCACTTATTTACAGGTGTTGAACTTCATTACTGTTGGCTCGTGTATTGTCGCGGTGAGTTTAAAGAATAAGCAAGTTTCACTTGCATTGTAGGCTTGTGCCATACACAGATTTTCCACTTCTAAAACAATTTACAAAATGGTTCAATCTCCAGTTTACTGGGTGCTGGCAATAGGCCTCTTCTAATTCTTGTAGAGTTCTTCTCTCATGAATCCTATCCCAAGACCGCTTTTGTCGCTGTCATTAACTATATGTATCCATCATCTCCTTGGCCTTCAAACCTGTTGTTCCCCATTTAAAGTCATTTCAAGGAATTTCATGCCTATCCTCATTTCTTTCACTTGCTTCGCATGACCATACCATCCGAGTCTACATTGTTGGAGTTCTTCCAGTAGACTGAATTTTACACTTGCATCAGTGCTAGTGTATTTGTGGAAAGGAGGCACTATACTTTGAGTATTATGACACATGAACACATTATGTAGTGAAATATATTAAGATACCATGATACAGAGTTGTAATTCACTAACAATCACAATAGCAAGAGAAAAGAGACTGAGTGAAAGATGATAGCATTGATTTCACAGCACTTTACACAGACTCTTAATAGTTGCTACAGAGCCCCCCATCCTTCTGGCACTGTGGAACACAGGGAAGGAAATGAAGGGCTGGGACTGCAGTTGAAGGGTGGTGTGGCAGGTGAGATGATGTGCAACACTGCATGACCAGTCATGTCATAGCAGGCTTGTGAGGGAGACACAACTGGATCATTTCTTGAGGCCAGAAGATGTGTCAAGTCACGGATCCCATAGACGTGAGGATGACGCATAGGTCAGCCTGCTCGAGAGAGGGGGAATCATTTGGTCCCACACCGTAGAGAGAGGGTGTGCAGAGGGACAGTTATAGAGAGGCGATTGTTCTCAACAGAAGTTGTGATGTCGTCATGCAGCAGAGAAGAGAGGTGTGGGCAGTTGCTAAATCAATGAGCATACGTGGAGAAGCATGGAAAACGAAGAGAGCATGTCGTCCTGCAGGGAGTCATCACATGGAACACTGGTATCAGTGGATACACTGAGAGGTGACAATTGGTCAGTGCACATGGAGGAAAGCATGTCCATGGATGACATCTCAGATTCAGATACCAACACAGGGTCCTTGTCAAAGGTCCAAGCAGGTTTAACTCTGTTAAGCGATATGGTCTGTTGTTCCATGTTGAGGCAAACGTCTGAAGTGTTATTCAAGTGCCAAAGGAACCTAAACAGGCCGGAGTAAGGAGGTTTTAATGCTGCCACAACTGTGTCATCTCTGAGCAAGACAAATTCAATTTTCTTTGTCTTTATGTACAAACACTCCTAGTATTGTGTAAGTGCACAGAGGCAGAGTGCAGATGTTGGCAATGTGCAAGTGGATGTACTCAACTAAGGTGGGAAGCTTGGTAGGGTAAAGGAGCTTGGAGTCTTTGACTTATTCAGCAGGAAATATAAATATCAATATCAAAGGCAAAGTTTGAGTAACAAGACAGCTGCTTTAACTGTGTGGTGTCAATGCTCAACCAGTCACTTGCTCTGGGCACGGTATGCACTCGTGTGGAATTTGTTAAAATCGCATAGGGCATGTGACCTTGTAAAAAAGGAGTAACTCTAATTGTCATGATAGAACAGGGATAACAGAAGCTGGAGAGCCCTATAATTACATAGACTAGTGTGACTGGATTGGGAGATTTGGTCTCCACCCATCTGCATGATGACTGATGGTAGGTAATTAAAACCTTCTGAAAGGGGAAGAGGATCGACAAAGTTGGTGTGTACATGACAGAACCGTCCTCTTGGTATTTTGAATCATCCTAGTGGGGGTTGAGCATGACTACTAACTTTGCTACGATGGCAAGGTGAAGCAAGGATGTGTCTAAGAGCAACAGTCATTTTTTTTTACTCCAGACCAGATGAAACCTCCTGTCGCAAGACACTTAGTAGCCTTAATTGCTGGATGTGCCAGGTCATGAATGGCTGAAAAGAAAAAAAACCATAAGTCGGAGGAAGGCTGGGACCTGGGGGCGGAGAGTACCCATAGAGGTATCACATAGCACTGGCTGTGAAGAGCTGGAAAGGCAGTGGTATTCCACTGTCAATGCAGAGGTTATGTGTTACTGCAGATTTTGAGGGTGTACATCCATCTGCAGGCGTGCTAGTTCATCCAAGTCTATGGGAGAAGAACTGGTGCGCACACACGACACGTAATAGGTGGCAACATTATCAGCCCCCTAATGTTGGAGACGTCTGTTGTGTATTGACTAATGAGGTCCATATGACAAATACCATGAGGGAAGGTCATTGGCAGAGTTGCGGAGTGCATCTGTGAGCGGTTTCGGTGAAGATCGTGACTTCACATCCTTAAATGGTCTAGTGGATGTATTGCACAGCCTCAGAGATCACAAAGAGTTCCCACTTAAATGCTGACCACTTGCGTTGAGAATGAGTGTGTTTCTTTGAGAAAAATGGAGAGATTGGGTCGTATCATGGCAGTGTTGTTGAAGAATGGTGTCAATGATTTACTTGTATTTGTTCTGAGGGCATCAAACAAGTGGATCATGTTGGACCACTGCGTTTTATTGCCCACCAAGGCGTCTATCAATGGGGACTGGAGAGAAGTTGTCCGAGGAACATGGCACCAGAAAAAATTTACCAGCCCGAGGAATTATTGCAAATCACAGTAGGTCTCTAGTAATGGCAGGTCATGGATGGACTCCCTCAGCAGTGACAGTGTGACGGAGAAAGATTACACTAGTGTGGTGCACTTGTGATTTTTTGTTGTTTATCTCCACACCATGGTCAGAGAGTGCTTTAAGGTCCTGTGTTCGGTGTTGCTCATGTTTCTCAGTGGAGGCGGAATAGACAGGAGAGGACATACGGTTCTTGCCATAAGATTCAAGAGGAATAATATTAACAATGAAATTTTTACTCTTTCTCATGTAGTTGGCGCCGGTTCTTGATAAAGGGTCTGCTTCTTGAAGCTGAAATTTTCACATTTTAGGTTCTGATGTCCCAATCGATGTAAACAAATCTGAAGAATGTCTGTGCAGACTGTTTCTTTTTATGTTTGTTTATGCCACATTTCACAATATCACAGTGACATAGCTGAAATTACATTGTTCGTCTAAAATCCGATCACGTCAGAGGCTTGCCCACCACCACCACCACCACCACCACCACCACCACCACCTCACTCCGCAGAAATAACGATACTGGAAAGGGTTTACAATTATTCTTGACATATAAATTTCTAATAGTTCATTTTATAAATGAATCTAGAAATAAACATTACCAGATTGCGTAATTAATAACTGAAATTCTAAGTGTGCCAAATATTTCATAATTTTAAATGTTTCCAAAAAACTTAACTGTACATTCAGGGCTAGTATGTATCAATTATAACAACAAAAATAACATAATTTCACACCGTAAATTTTAGCTGAAATATAACACTGTGTATAAAATCATTTGAAATTTTTTAGAGGAACAGCTGAGATAATACTGATCTATCTCAAATTCAAAAAATAGTTCTGGTATCAACTACTTCTGTTGAGGGAAAGGAATGCTAGAGGAGGATGTAAGTTTTCAATATCTTCTCACAATATTTTTACAATATTTTGTGACCTATGTGGTTTACCAGACATTATACAAAACAATGCCTAAAGATAGAATACAGATGTATAGAAGTATCTGATACACACTGTATTACAGAAAACATATGAAAAATATCTACAATCTAATTGTTCATAAAAACAAACCTATGTACATAGACACCTAGAAGATTTATTTACAATTGATAAAAAAATTACATACTGATTTCAAGTTACATAATGTTTTGGGAAGTTAATCCCCTTACTTGAGAAAACATGCATTTATGTGAATTAACACTGTCCGTAGCAGTGACTGTTTTTCTAAACAAATACTTCTATGAATTCTTCATGTAGAATAATTTCTTGGTTAACAATTCATAAATTTCAGGTCACAACACTGATGTAGTTGACAGATACTACTGGACCAGCAAGGGTTCAGCCATACAGTAGTGGGAGAGGGGGGGGGGGAGAGTGGATCCATCCACATCTTTGTTTGCTCCCTAGGTTTTTCATCACACATTTCCAATAGATAGGTAACTTCCAGTCTAGCATTCAAATCAAATCCTGCAACACTGGATTGTGTAATAAGTATGCTGTTCAATACCTCCCTCACATCATATGGCATATGCGCTATCTATTTATATTGGGGGGTGGGGGGGGAAGTATACAGTGTTTACGTAAGGAAGGATTAAAAATTGTTCATATGTGAAACTTTCATTAACAGAGTGAAATGCAATGGCAAGTGCTCTACCATCTGAGCTACCGCAGCCACGACTCAAACCCGGTCCTAACAGCTCTACTTCTGCCAGTACCTCGTCTCCTACCTTGCAGAACCAGCACTCCTGAAAGAAAGGATACTGCGGAGACATGGCTTAGCCACAATCTGGGGGATGTTTCCAGAATGAGATTTTCACTCTGCAGCGGAGTGTGCGCTGATATGAAACTTCCTGGCAGATTAAAACTGTGTGCCTGACCGAGACTTGAACTCGGGACCTTTGCCTTTCGCGGGCAAGTGAGGACCGGGCGTGAGTCGTGCTTCGGTAGCTCAGATGGTAGAGCACTTGCCCGCGAAAGGCAAAGGTCCCGAGTTCGAGTCTCGATCGGGCACACAGTTTTAATCTGCCAGGAAGTTTCATATCAGTGCACACTCTGCTGCAGAGTGAAAATCTCATTCTGGAAACATCCCCCAGGCTGTGGCTAAGCCATGTCTCCACAGTATCCTTTCTTTCAGGAGTGCTGGTTCTGCAAGGTTCGCAGGAGAGCTTCTGTAAAGTTTGGAAGGTAGGAGATGAGATACTGGCAGAAGTAGAGCTGTGAGGACCGGGCGTGAGTCGTGCTTCGGTAGCTCAGATGGTAGAGCACTTGCCCGCGAAAGGCAAAGGTCCCGAGTTCGAGTCTCAGTCAGGCACACGGTTTTAATCTGCCAGGAAGTTTCAAGATATGTACATTTTTACTGCATATTTAATGGCATTGCCCATTTCAAAATTGTAGAAGGACCTACTCATTTAGTATCATGGAATGTAAGTATCAAATTCTAAATCACAAATCTAATGCAAAACATAATTATATCATATGAATCTGTAAATGTAGAGTGACATAGATTTTAACTCAGTTAACTTTAGAAATCACACCATCTTACAAACTACATTCCTGACAAACAAAACAGTCACATGAACCTGCAAACATAGTGTATATTATCTTCCTGACTAGAGACTACAAAGCATCCATGTTCAAAGTTTTGTCTTCTATATTAAAAGTTAAAAGTAACTGAGATTATACTGATTTGCTTTGCTTACCTGTGGCTACTCTTATCTTTACACCTGCAATGGGCATTTTCACAAAATTCTTACTATACTAGATCTTGTCTTTAAATTGTTCAGCTATACCACAAATTGGGCTACCTGTATCAATCAAACCTTTACCTTCCCACTGATTAATCTTAACTTCAATGTAAGGACAACCAAAATCTGAATCATCCTCTCTGTTGTCAGACACTTTATGCAAAAGATCACTTTCATTTTCATCAATGCTCCATCCACATCGTCTTCACAAGGATTTATCAGCTATACAGGTATCGTAGCATTACTTTGGTTACTCATGTTGCCAGGTAAAGATTGAACACAGTGAATGGATTCCATGCCACAACTAACATAATTGGTTACTGAAGGAACATAAAACATTACTGTGAAAATTATACTTCCTGCTTAGATCCTCTTTCACTTCATTCCACCAATTTGGATACAAATTCTGACTAACCACAACTAACTTAATCGAGAATGTACATTTATCTATGTTATCGTCAAGCTGGTCCCAAACAAACTTCAAAAAGTTTTCACCTTGATTCTCCAGGCTCTTTCACTGTTTGGATCACCACACTGCATGACATTAATGAAAAGCTATTCTGACTGGACTGGTATTTCATGACTCTCACTTACATCATCATGTATGTCACTTACCTGTCTTGTCAACATCACTTACTAATAACTATGGAACTTCATTATTCTTAAACTCCACAAATACCTGCTACTCATTAGCACGTTGTTATCAGGAGAAAGAAAACAGGCGTTCTACGGATCAGAGTGTGGAATGTCAGATCCCTTAATCGGGCTGGTAGGTTTGAAAAATCAAAAAGAGAAATGGACAGGTTAAACTTACATATAGTGGGAATTAGTGAAGTTCAGTGGCAGGACCAACAAGACTTCTGGTCAGGTGAATACAGGGTTATAAATACAAAATCAAATAGGGGTAATGCGGGAGTAGGTTTAATAATGAATAAGAATGCAGGTAAGCTACTACAAACAGTATAGTGAACGCACTATTGTGGCCAAGACAAATACAAAGCCCACGCCTACCATAGTAGTACAACTAGCTCCACAGATGAAGAAGAGATTGATGAAATGTATGATGAGATAAAAGAAATTATTCAGGTAGTGAACGGAGACGAAATTTTAATAGTCATGTGTGGCTGAAATTCGATAGTAGGAAAAGGGAGAGAAGGAAACGTAGTAGGTGAATATGGATTGGGGGGAAGAAATGAAAGAGGAAGCCGCCTGGTAGAATTTTGCACAGAGCATAACTTAATCATAGCTAACACTTGATTCAAGAATCATGAAAGAAGGTTGTATATGTGGAAGAAGCCTGGAGATACTAGAAGGCATCAGATAGATTATATAATGGTAAGACAAAGATTCAGGAACCAGGTTTTAAATTGTAAGACATTTCCAGGGGCAGACGTGGACTCTGACCACAATCTATTGGTTATGAACTGTAGATTAAAACTGAAGAAACTGCAAAAATGTGGGAATTTAAGGAGATGAGACCTGGATAAACTGAAAGAACCAGAGGTTGTAGAGAGCTTCAGGGAGAGCAGTAGGGAACGATTGACAAGAATAGGGGAAAGAAATACGGAAGAAGAAGAATGGGGTAGCTTTGAGGGATGAAGTAGTGAAGGTAGCAGAGGATCAAGTAGGTAAAAAGACGAGGCCTAATAGAAATCCTTGGATAACAGAAGAGATACTGAATTTAATTAATGAAAGGAGAAAATATAAAAATGAAGCAGGCAAAAAGGAATACAAATGTCTCAAAAATGAGATAGACAGGAAGTGCAAAATGGCTAAGCATGGATGGCTAGAGGACAAATGTAGAGGCACATATCACTAGGGGTAAGAGAGATACTGCCTACAGGAAAATTAAAGAGACCTTTGGAGAAAAGAGAACCACTTGCATGAATATCAAAAGCTCAGATGGAAACCCAGTTCTAAGCAAAGAAGGGTAAGCAGAAAGGTGGAAGGAGTATATAGAGGGTTTATACAAAGGCGATGTTCTTGAGGACAATATTATGGAAATGGAAGAGAATGTAGATGAAGATGAAATGGGATCTATGATACTGTGTGAAGTTTGACAGAGCACTGAAAGACCTAAGTCGAAACAAGGCCCCGGGAGTAGACAACATTCCATTAGAACTACTGACAGCCTTGGGAGAGCTATGCCTAACAAAACTGTACCATCTGGTGAGCAAGATGTATGAGACAGGTGAAATACCCTCAGACTTCTAGAAGAATATAATAATTACAATCCCAAAGAAAGCAGGTGTTGACAGATGTGAAAATTATTGAACTGTCAGTTTAATAAGCCACAGCTGCAAAATAATAACACGAATTCTTTACAGATGAATGGAAAAACCGGTAGAAGCTGACCTCAGGAAAGATCAGTTTGGATTCCGTAGAAATGTTGGAACACATAGGGCAATACTGACCCTACAACTTATCTTAGAAAATAGATTAAGGAAAGGCAAACCTATGTTTCTAGCATTTGTAGACTTAGAGAAAGCTTTTGACAATGTTGACTGGAATACTCTCTTTCAAATTCTGAAGGTGGCAGGGGTAAAATACAGGGAGCGAAAGGCAATTTACAAATCGTACAGAAACCAGATGGCAGTTATAAGAGTTGAGGAGCATGAAAGGTTATTAGTGGTTGGGAAGGGAGTGAGACAGGGTTGTAGCCTATCCTCGATGTTATTCAAACTGTATATTGAGCAAGCAGTTGTTGTTGTTGTTGTTGTTGTTGTTGTGGTCTTCAGTCCTGAGACTGGTTTGATGCAGCTCTCCATGCTACTCTATCAAACTGGCGATATTTCATTCCATTTTTTTCTGCTACAGCCATCTGTTTAATCCCGATGTCATCAACATGCTTTCATTGTCTCACTGATTCAACTATGAACTCATTTTCCAAAACAAATTTATTTTCTACAACAAACTTTTTCAATCACACTTATTAACCCCTCTGACAATCCATTTTTTTAGCTCTGAAACTTGATTACTAAGTTGGTCCATTTCATCTTGTACTTTGTCTAATTTACTTCTGTTATCTGTCTTCATTTTCTCTATTTTTGCCAAAATTAACTGCAAAATATCAGTTTTTACAGTTTCTTTGCTGAGTACAATTTCACTCAGCTCAGACATGTCCTGATGGATTCAACAACTCTCACTTCTATCTCACTCAGAGTCATGCCCACTACTACTACCACCTCACTCTGCGGTAATAATATTTGAAAGGTTTTACAGTTTTTCTTGACAAATGAATTTCTAGTGATTTATATTATTATTTTATAAATGAATCCAGGAATAAACCTAATAAGTACCAGATTGCATAATAAACAATAGGAATTTCAAGTGTGTCAAATATTTCATAATTTCAAATGTTTCTTTAAAAAAAAAATAAATAAAAAAAATACAATTTTAATTGCACATTCAGAGCTAGTATATTGACTGTAACAATGAAAATAAATTAATTCCTTTTCATAAATTTTAGCTATAAATATATTGTGTATAAAATTACATGAAATTTTTCAGAAAAACAGCTGACGTAATACTGACCCGTCTAAAATTTAAAAAAAATATTTTTGGCGTCGAGTTCTTCTGTTGAGGAAAAGTATTGCTAGAGGAGGATGTCCGTTTACAAGTACCAGTATGAAATTAATGTACACACATCAAAAACAGTTTCACATCACCCTGGTTCACAGATCTGACGTTGACTGTGGATATTGTCACAGACACAGTCCCTTTGACTATTCAGACATTTCACTGAACCCACCCAAAGATTTAAACAACCATGCATGAGCATCACCTATTAGACAGGGGATCCGACAGCCGATCAGTTCCAGTCAGTTCACCAGGAAGGAGGTACATGGCTTGTGTTGTCTATAGTTCAACAATGCCTAGACGGTCAATTCTGCAGTTTGATCATACCCACATTGTTACTTGTGCCAGAAAGGGCTCTCAACAATGGAAGTGTCCAGGTGTCTCTGAGTAAACCAAAACGATTTTGTTCAGACTTGGAGGAGATACAGAGAGAAAGGAACTGTCGATGACATGCCTCGCTCAGACCGCCCAAGGGCTGCCACCGTAGTGGATGACCGCTACCTACAGATTATGGCTCAGGGGAACCCTGACAGCAACGCCACCATGTTGAATAATGCTTTTTGTGCAGCCACAGGATGTCATGTTACAACTCAAACCAAGCACAATAGGCTGCATGGTGCGTAGCTTCCCTCATGACATCCATCTTTGCAGCCACAAAACCACACAGTGCGGTACAAATGGGCCCAACAACATGCCGAATGGACTGCTCAGAATTGGCATCCTGTTCTCTTCACCGATAACTGTGGCATATGCCCACAACCAGACAATCGTCTGAGACATGTTTAGAGGCAACCCAGTCAGGCTGAACACTTAGAGACACTGTTCAGCGAGTGGAGCAAGGAGGAGGTTCCCTGCTGTTTTGGGGTGGCATTAGGTGGGGCTGACATATGCCGCTGATGGTCCTGGAAGGTGCCGTAACGGCTGTATGATACGTAAATACCATCCTCCGACTGATAGTGCAACCATATCGACTAGAGTGGCCAGCATGTTGTCCAGACATGAACCCTACTGAACATGCCCGAGACAGACTGAAAAGGGCTGTTTATGGACAACGTGACCCATCAACCACTCTGAGAGATCTACGCTTAATTGCCATTGAGGAATGGGACAATCTGGACCAACAGTGCCTTGATGAACTTGTGGATAGTATGCCACGACGAATACAGGCATGCACCAGTGCAAGAGGAAGTGCTACTGGGTACTAGAGGTACCAGTGTGTACAGCAATCTGGACCACCACCTCTGAATGTCTCGCTGTATGGTGGTACAACATGCAATGTGTGGTTTTTGTGAGCAATAAAAAGGGCGGAAATGATGTTTATGTTGATCTTTATTCCAATTTTCTATACAGGTTCCGGAACTCCCGGAACCAAGGTGAGGCAAAACTTTTTTTGATGTATGTACATGTGCACATGAATGTGGGCAATGTGATGAAGGCAGATCTTGCACTTCACATCGGGGTTCACTGTAGGAGCTGGAAATGTAAAGTTAGAGCCTACGGTAAGCAATCTAATGTCTACAGGTCTTTGTGCGAAACTGGTAACGCACAACATGTATCTCACGAATGAAAGAAAAAAATCAGGGTCATCAATATGAGACCAAGGCACTACATTTTGTGAATACAATGCCATGCAACCATTTTCCGTAACAAAACATTTATAAGATACACTGATGCAAAGTCTTAATTAACTAACCATCACAATGGGGTGATAAAACAGAGTTGCAGCAATTTAGGCAGACTCTCGATAGTCAAGACATACTCATAGGTCACATTATGATCCCAACAATGTGACAACTATATCCTCAGAGATTCATTTGTTTCCAGCAGGACCAGTCTCCAATATACATCAGACATGGTGCAGGAATGGTTTGCAGAACAGAATGAGATTGCTCTTTTTGACTGGCCTCCTGCAAACAGATTATGCAAGGAAACCGGCCTGACCCCATCCCAAGAGTCTCTGATAAATTTAGGAACATTTCCTAGCTGCCTCGGAGGAGGTGGCAAAAAGATTTAGCAATGATCTTATTGACTCCCTTCTTAGCAGGATGCAGGTCACTGATGTGTAACTCTGTTGGACAAGATATAAGTGCAAAAGAAACCATATGTTGTGCCGTTCTAAGGTCCAAAAAAGTGTTAACAACTGTGTATTGTTCATTCTTTTAACAAATTGTGCAAATTAATACATTGTAATGAAACGTATTTGCCAAAAGTGGGATTATCTCAATCCTGCTGCTGTGCAGTCAATTATAAGTCTTGACTGTGCCACTAAATTACAAAGTCAGTATACCAAATAATGCTGTGATTTTTTTTTTTGCTCCTTCAATTACAAATGAGTTACTTTTATATGCAGTACTGCACACACTGTGATGTGATTAGCTCCTGTATTGCATGGCATGCAATTACAATTTCCTCCACCACTGTTTTCTGTGCTGTCAAATGTACACACAGTGATGCTGTGCCATTAATGATGTAGAAGCTGTTCTCAGCTGAGAAAGTCCCTGTAATCAGAAATTCTCTTCCAAACTGCGTCTCTTGACACACCGATAGCAGCATTTCTTCACTTTGTCACACATTTAAGGAATGCAACGCCTCAAAGGCAACAGAAAAGCAGCCAGAATGAACAAGTTTTCTAGAAAAGTACTCAGAGTACTAAGGAGATGCCACAGGAATGGTGCTGGTTTGGGTGTTGGCTAGAAATGCCACGCAGACTCACGAAGTGCCACATGAGCTTACATGCCGACTTGTGAGGGGACACAGTGCATTGATGGTGACCACATAGGGTCATACTTGAGGCCCTGCAGGGTTGTGTCCAGAAGCGCCAACATGGAAAGAGCTGCGTGGCCTGCCTCACAGTATAAAGGCGGAAGTGGCATAGCCCTTGAGGTAATTCAGTACAGACAGTGGTCCAAGAGAGACACTTACGTAGGTCAGAGTATTCACTCTAGCTCTGCTTGCATTCTTACTTAGCCATGTACCTCCTTACATGGGATTTTGCAATCAGGATTAATGTACTTTCAAGTCATTATCCAATTCTGACAAAGAAAAGCAATTAAATATTGTAGTTATTCAAGTCTTGCGTTCGTTTGATTAGTTCCTGACCAAATTCCACAACTCTTTCAGACTTCAAGTTAGCCATCTCCACGTTACCTGACTGGATGGGTCTTCTCCAGTCTCCAATAGCATTGAGCATCTAGACCACTTGCTGGATGTGACAATAATTTTGCAAGGGAATTTTAGTTAATCAAGAACTACATTGCTCTTAATATGTTGACTATGACAAGGCTGTTGACAGCCACAGCAGAGCATTATGTTTAATGCTATGTGTCCACTGGCAGCCAAAACAGAACCTCACACCTGGAGCTGGGACATGGCCTAGCAGTGAAATATCCATCACTATGCATGCAGCAGTCAACATGTTGAACTGGAATAACAATTACAAGTTTTTGAACAAATATATTCAAATGTCTAGTCTGAGCTGCTGTCAACTAAATATGTTGCTTGTAATACTACAGCATTACTTGTAATTTCTCCTTCTCTTGAAGGGTTTGTTCTAAACCCAAGTTCTGTGAATGTGCTCCACTGAATGAAGAAACTGAAGTACCAGTGCCATAATTTACTTGCAATCACTATGCTCAAAACAGAAATTCGTGTAGCTAAAGAATATTAGAAGAACTCTTCAGTAAACAAGATAGCAAATTTTAATAAACTTGAGCTCTGATTTCTATATTATTTGAACATTTTTGTTAACACATGCAGATCACAACAATTGCTGCTGCATTCTGAAGTTAGCTGACTATGCAGCAAACTGCATACGTATTTCCATTGCCCTTGAGAAGAGAGAAACCTTTCCCACAAGGAAAAAATAAAAATTTAAAAATGCATCATCTGAATGACTTCATGCGTCTGTTAAATACCTTACTTTTCTCACATGTTCTCATATATTTTTCACACAAATTCTGCATTGACAACGAGAAATTACAATTTTTGAAGTGTACATGAGTGAAATAAGAATGACATTCCTCAAATGTCTTCTATGATGTATCGATGTATTTTCCAGTATTCGTAACTTCCTTGTGCCTACAATACCACTGTCAACTCTTATTACAAGGCATACTGCACAGTATCTGCACAATTTACGACAAAAAAATTCGTCGAATTCGTATAAGAGAGTCTATTTTCTGTCAGTATGAGGAAAGAGAATTAATTGTCTTCTGTAGAACAGGACAGCTAGTACTGTTGACAAACTAAACTGTAAAGCAAACATTCAAATTGTTCTGAATTTTTGGGCTTTATCATTTCCCTATTTGGCAAAGCAGGCATTAAAATATATTACCCCCATTTTCCGCTAGTTTATTTTCAGCAATGGGTAATGCAGAACAAGTTCAAGAACAGTGAACCAGGATATGAACATCAGGAATTCAAACTGACATTAAGAAGTTCTATTTCTGTTCATCCACATCATAACTCCTTTCTCATGTGCTAATGAAGATGCATGGAAACAAGTGTACTTGTCAAAACTGGGTGCAGTATATTCCAGCAAATATGATTGTATGATATGAAGATGCTGCCTTGCAATCAAATTCACAGCAAGATCCTGATGATCTGCTTAAAAAGACCAACAGAACTTTAGTCAAGGTAAGCTTATGTATAGTACATTTCTACAGAAATTAAGGTTGGCAGTAACTCTTCATTTCCTGGAAACTGTTTATTCGTGCTTTATTTTCAAACATTTTTCCGACTGTTGCTGAAATCACAAAATACATGACGGATAAATGAAGTAACTGGAGTTCAGCTATATTTTATAGAATTTCACATACAATCTGCACAAAGGATCACTAAAATTGGTTGTCACTGGCATGCACATCTATTTCAATGGTTTTATTTAGGAATTCAACTTAATCTTCTTCACTTTATTTGACATAATTACATTGTGAAATACTCAGTTGCATGATGTATTAAGATAATCTTTTAACTTGGACTTCCAAAATAAGTGGGTGGTGCTCTATGGGACCCCAGTGTTTTTCTATTATCAATAGACATCAGACAAATATCCACACATTTTGGAAACAAGCAGATGACACATGGCTATTGTTGGTTAAACAATGCAAAATGATTCTCACCAACAATGTTATGCCCTACAATGCGCATCATCCGGTTTTGGTACGTGCAAAATGAATGCCTTTGTTGAGCAGCACAGAAGGGCAAAGCCCTGTGGGTGAATTGGCAGAGTCATGCACAAGGGGAAAAATCGTGTGGGTGCAGCGGCAGATCAACACACAATGGAGAAAAGCCCTGTGGGTGCACTGGCAGAGCAGCACACAAGGGGAAAAGTCCTGTTGGTCCATTGGCAGAGCGGGCACAATGAAGCGGAGGAGACGTGAATTGGGAGGAGGGGAGAGGATGTGGGTGGGGGAGAAGGAAACGGTTGGGTGGAGGGTTATCTGACATCTAAAGGAAAACTTCCTGGCCTCACAAAACTGTAAATCGCTGGTCTGGTTCATATGTTTTGATGTCTTCATGATCTGGACTCGGGGCCAAGATGCCCTAGCCTCATTCCTTCACAGACTCAACACCTTCTCTCCAACCCACTCCTTGATCCAGAGTGCCAGCTTCCTGGACTTTGACCACTGATGGCTCCATCCATACCTCTTTCCACATTAAATCGACCAACCACCACAACAGTGCCAGCATTTTGACAGCTAAAATCCCCTCCACTCCCAAAAAATACCTCCCATACAGCCTGGCCATCTGGGGATGACATATCTGCAATGACAAGAACTCCTTGCACAGTATGCTGAAGGTCTCACATAGGCCTTCACAGACAGGCACTATCTCCCAGACCTAGCCTGCAAACAAATTTCTTGTGCCATACCCCCAAACACTCCCAGTCCTCCCACCACCCCAAAGAGAGAGCTACAAAGGAGCACCCCCTTTGTAAACCAAAACATTCCTGCACTGGAACAACTAAACCACATACCTCGTCAGGGCTTTATCTATGACCATGCCTTGAAGTGAGGGGCATGTTATCCAAAACTCTCCCTACCCCACCTAAAGTGGTATTCTATTGTCCACGCAACCTCTATAACATCTTAGCCACTCCCACTCGCAACCCCTGGCCATAGGGTTCATATCCCTATGGCAGACTGAGGTGCAAAACCTTCCCAATCCACACATCCAGCATGTCCTACTCTAGTCCTGTCACAGGTTTATCCTACACCATCAGAGGTTTCAATCCACCTTTGAAAGCAACCATATCATATACCAACTCTACTGCAAACACTGCACAGCTCTTTATGGTGGTACAAATATCAACCAGATGTCTATCAGGATAAATGGTCATCGTCAAACTATGGTGGGTGCAAAGTGGACCACTCTGTGGCACAACATGCACCTGAACATAACATGCTTGATTTCAATGGCTGCTTCACAACCCAAGCCATCTGGATCCTCCGCTCTACCACCGCCTTTTCTGAAAAGCGCAAATGGGATTTATCCTTACAACATATTCACCATTCTCTAAATTATCCTGGCCTTGACCTACAGTAACATACATATCAGAATCTTCCATCCAACAGTTTCACCCCCTGTCCTATCTCCTTCTGCCAATTCACATTCCCGCGCCCTCATTGTTCTGCTAAAAGGAATCTGTTGAACTTCAGTTACACGATGAACCAGTCAAATCTAAAGGCCATAAATTCTTCAACTAAATACCTAGGAATTACAATTGCAAACAACTTATATTGGAAAGAACACACAGAAAATGTTGTGAGGAAGGCTAACCACAGACTGCGTTTTATTGACAGGACACTTAGAAAATGTAACAGATCTACTGAGGAGACTGCCTACATTTTGGGCTGGACATAATTAAAAGAAAGGCATTTTTCGTTGTGACGGAATCTTCTCAGAAAATTCCAATCACCAACTTTCTCCTCCGAGTGCGAAAATATTTTGTTGACACCAACTTACATATGGAGAAATGATCATCATAAAATAAGGGAAATCAGTGCTTTTACGGAAATATATAGGTGTTCATTCTTTCTGCGTGCTATACAAGATTGGAATAATAGAGAATTGTGAAGGTGGTTCAATGAACCCTCTGCTAGGCACAAATGTGATTTGCAGAGTATACATGAAGATGTAGATCTTAGTTGCTGCGGCACAAAGTTGTGTCATCTTTGCCACATGCAGTTGTGAGAGTAATGGTGCTTGTCAGGATGTGTTTCACTGCTTCTGCAAATTGTGAAATGCATAATGTGAAGGAGCAATGGATTTTCATCAAATTCTCTTTCAAGTTGAAGAAAACTGTAGCTGAAACCCACCCCATGTTGACAGAAGCATTTGGTGAGAGTGTACTGAGGCAAGCAAGAACATTTGAGTGGTTCAAGCCCTTCAAGAGGCCGAGAATCTGTGGAAGGTGACAAACATTGCTGTCGACCGTCAACTTGTACACCACTAGAAGCGTTCATGACAGTGCATGATGTGATTTGTGAAGACTGCAGACAAACAATTCACAATTATTGTAACAGACTTGGGCTGTTGTACCGTACATGTCAATGAATTCCAGCTGATTAAATGAACATGAGTCTTAATTGCAGTGAATTTTGTCCCTCGCCTTCCCAGCAACAACCAGCAAAACCTTCAGGCGTCAGATGTGCACCGCATTGCAACAAAGAGTTTGAGTGTGTCCAAAATTCGTATCGAAAGTCAAGGCAGGAGATGACTCTTGGGTCTACAATTATAACCTTGAAACGAAGCAGCAATCATCACAATGGAAAAACGCCATCTTCTCCAAGGCTGAAAAAAAGTTCGACAAGTTTGCAGCCACACGAAGTAAACACAATTTTTTTGTATTTGGGGAATAGGTCATAAGGATTATATTTGTTATGGTTTTAGGGTGCAAAACTGCTTCCGTAATAAGCACCCATTCTGTGGCTTGGGGAAGGGTAAAAAACCAAATGTTAAATCAGCAGCAATGGGAGCAAAACTCAAAAAGGAGGGAAACTAAAAACGGAAGGAAATCTTATAAACCACTACTGAAAGGGGGAGTGTCCCCCCCCTCCCCCCCAAAAAAAAGGCTTCAAACAACCGATGTCATCTCACTGACACTGAAACTAAAGGACGCGATCAGCTGAGCACATGTCATCTGCTAAAAGGGAAGATACATCAGGCAACAACTGTAAACGGGCGCATAGCGGATTGAAATAGGGATACTGAAGTAAAAGGTGTCTCACCGTCCATGGTTGAGAGCAGTGGGGACAAAGTGGGGGAGGATCGTCATTTAAAAGATGTTGATGGCTAAAAAGACAGTGCCCTATCTGGAGTCTAGTTAAAATTACCTCCTCCCAATGATGAGGCCGGGAGGAAGAGGTCAAAGCACAGGGAAGAAGTTTTACATCCCGTAATTTATTATCGTGAAGGGTAGACCAATATGTGTGCCATAAAAGAGCAACATGAAACGCTTTGTAGATGGGCTAAGGGAACCATGCGAACAGCAGGCTGAGGAAGAGAGACTGCAGCCTTGCTGCTATATTGGTGCCTCGTTTCTGTGGATACCAACGTGCCCTAGGATCCAGAGGAATGCCACAGACGTCCCACCGGGTGGGCAGGGGGGCATAAGGAGTTTTTCCTGCTATTCAAACTGTAAATGGGCAGTTTTACTGCAAGGTTTTGATGCAACTGAGGAAAAATGTATGGTGCAAATGGCCAGAGTTGAGGTAAAAGATAGACTGGTTGGTACAATGTAATTCTCTATATTTTGCGTAGCCTGTCATATGTAAACCTTATTTCATTGTTGACAGTAAGTGAAATACATACATACATACTGCACATTAATGTCACTGACATCAGTTTATTATTAACTTTTTGAATTATTATTACAAGCATTATTCATTCATGAACAGTACTACAGAAAACCTGCACTCTTCTAATTGTATCTTCTTCTTCTTCTTCTTCTGCTGCTGCTGCTGCTACTACCAGTATGATTCTTTAGACAAATAATACACTGGGCATGCAACAATACTTGGAAAAGCAAATAGGAGGAACTATCTTGGTCACGTGACTATATACATCCACTCTCCAGTTAAAGTAGTGCATGTTGCTACCATTGTTTTAAGCACAACCTCAGAGAAAAAACTCTCGGAAAATTAAGGATTCAGCCTGCGTCAAACTTTTACTACACACTGGAATTTCAGTTTACAAGGTCTTAAGATAATATATTGTAAATACAATGAGTTAAAAGACTTTTCCAAAACATCACCACAGATGATGAATAGAGGGCTGAATGGCGTATTGAGGGGGGGGGGGGGAGGAAGTGGAGTCAGCAAGGGGTCTACATGCCCCTGGGCACCAAATGATCTCCAAGAGAAACCAAATTTTCCAAAAAATATATTATTATTGAGTAAATTCTATGTAATTACTATATGTTGTTGTGGATGGGGGCGGAGGGGGGGGGGATGGCGGACATGCAATGAAATGCGCTGTCATACCCCTAATATGGAGGAGGAGTGGGAGGAGGAGGAGGAGGAGGAGGAGGAGGAGGAGGAGCGGGAGGGGATAGTTTCTTCACAATGCCACTGATCGGGTTTCAGTCATTCAATAGTGCTTCTGGCCTGCTTAGCATTCTTATCATTTCTTTTTCCTGCTTTGCCTTTACAACTAATTCTAAGCTCTTACTCAACACAAAACTACATGTTTTAACAGTAGGTGCAATTTTGAAACCAAGAAGAGCATCAGTTTTGTGCCATGGCGGTGGTATTCCCAATCGATTCTCGATCGTTGGGCCTCCGAGTGGTGTTTCTTTCTCGGTTGCGGGGCACCTCCTGGTAGTTGGTGGCGCCGTCTGTCTGGTGGCGTGCGCGTGGGCAGTCAAGTTTGGGCGCAAGCATTGCCTTTTGCGTCGGACAGTGGGTCCCTCTGCGCTGTCACTGGCCGGGGCTGGTGTTACTTGCTGCTCCCGGGTCAGTGGTTGGAGTCGTCGTCTGATTACCAGCTTTCCTGCCCAGCCTGACTGCGCCTTGCTGAGGTCTGGGTGACGATACTTGTGCTGGATCATTTTTCTCGCGGCAGTTTCCCTGGACCGCGCCTTGGCAGGAGCTTGTGGCTGTGCTGCTCCCGGATATAGTTCACAGGGAAGTACTTTTCCATCCTTGGTAGTTTGGTGCTGTTTGTGTGTTTCAGCATGCTACGGCTAAGATGATTATCTTTGTTGTTATGATTGTGTCAGAATCATGGGCAAACCCCAGTGTTCATCTTTCTCGGCATTCTGTTGGGTGATGTACCTTACTTAGTGTATTTTTCTTGGCGTTTTATTGTGCCGTTGCAGGACTTTGTTTAACCTTTTCCCTCCTTACTCTTCTGCAGAGTGCCTTTGGATCCTGTGGCCTGTAATTTCGCTTGTACCAAGTTCCGGGATTTTGGGGGATAATTGATTAAATTATGTTTTGGAATTTATGGGATTCTGTGTGTTTGTCTGGGGTTTTTGCTGGCTTGTGCCCGTACGATTTCCCGTTTCCCCTCCCAGGCGTCGTACGTAAAGTTTAAGGTGAGTGAATTTTGGTAGTTTCCGTCTAGGGGACACCTGATGAAAATTTTTTTTTTTTTTTTGCACCCTGCCTGTTTTATCTCCCTGGCTTAAGGTTGGCTCCTCTGTGCCCATGTGCAAGTGTGTATGTGGGCGACAGTGACTGTTTCCTGACTTGTTTACCGTTTCTTGCGCATAGACTGCCGAATCTGTAATTTGGTCTATGCCATGTTATAGTTGCTTCAAGTTGGTTCGCACACTCCCCTTGATAATGACATCTGCGCACCTATGAGATTGAATAATGTTTTGAACTATTGTAAGCTGGCGGTTGTTGCCGCGTGTGTTAAATTTTAACTTGTATTTGAATTTTGGTGTAATTGTATTTTGTTAACTGAGTTGTTCCCCTACCACTGCTCAAGTTTGTTAAAGGATACAAGATGAGAAACCACAGACTTCATGTATCGAAAGCTATAACAAGTAAATTCAGACTGAAGTAAATGTTAGTGAGTGTGACTTCCGTCCATTAAGATGTTACCTTGTGACATCTCAGATAACATAATAGTGAAAACAAAACCGTTTTCTCGATCTTCAGAATATTCAGTTCGTACAGTTGCTTGATAAAAATGAGTTTGGAAACTATAAATAAAATTTCCCATCAATGAAACTAAAAGGCCTACTCACAGCATACCCATTCTTCAACAAAGAATGAACAGAAAATGAATTATGAAACATTTAAAACAATGGATAGAACATCTCCAGCAGTATTTCAATCCAATCTGCTGGTCTTTTCATTACGCTTGTCTGCAACTCAACGTGTCCTCTTTATTGTAAGCAGCAAGCTATTCTCTCTCTCTCTCTCTCTCTCTCTTTCTCTCTCTCTCTCTCTCTCTCTCCACACATACACACAGTCTCTGGCTGCCGAGGCCGCACAGTAAGAGCTGTGCACGATGTGAGAAGCAATCTGGATGGAGGAGGCTGGTAAAGTGCTGCTTGTAGGAGCATGCGGGGACGGGGCGGAGAGAGAGGAGGGCAGCTAGTTGCAGCTGGGAGGTTAGATTGAGGGGGTGGGCAGGGGAGGCAGAGGAAGGGAGCAAACACAGAGAGAAATAAAAAGACTGGGTGCATTGGTGGAATAGGGGACTGTGTAGTGCTGTAGTGGAAGCAGGGATGGGGGTATAGGCAGGTGAAGGACAATGACTAACGAAGACTGAGGCCAGGAGGGTTACGGGAATGTAGGATATATTGCAGGGAGAGTTCCCACTTGTGCAATTCAGAAAAAGCTGGTGCTCTGGTGTTGGTAGAAAGGCTTTAGATGGCACAGTCATTAAAATGAAGGATGTTGTGTTGGGCAGTGTGCTCACCAACTGGGTGGTCCAGCTATTTTCTGGCCACAATTCATCAGTGGCCATTAAAGCTGATAGTTTGTCGATTGTCATGCCAACATACAACACAGCACAGTGGTTGCAGCTTAGCTTGTAGATCACATGGACTGGTTTCATAGGTAGCCCTGCCTTTGAAGGGATAGGTGATGCTTGTGACCAGAGTAGAGTAGGAGGTGGAGGTGGAGGAAGGATGTATGTGAGAGGTCTCACATCTCTTTCCATTACAAGGATATGAACCATGAGGCAAAGGGTGAGTAGGGATAGACGACAATGTTGCATAGGTTTGGTTGGCAGCCAAATACCAGTGTGAGAGGAGTAGGAAGGATTGGGGGGGGGGGGGGGTAGGACTTTCCTGATTTTAGGGATGACCAGAGGTTGTCAAAACCCTGGCAGAGAATATGATTCAGTTGCTCCAGTCCTGGTTGGTACTGAGTCATAAGGGGAATGCTCCTCCATGGCCAGATGATGGGACTTTGGAAGTGGGGGAGGGGGGCAGGGGGGGGGGGGAGTTACTAGAGTGATAAGGCAAAAGAGATCCATTTCCATACAAGGGAGGGTAATTATGGTCTGTGAATGCTTCGGTGAGATGCTCAGAACATTTCAAGAGAAACTGTTCATCACTATACAGATGTGACAGCCAAAGATGGCTAGGCTGTATCCAAGGTGTATACGCAGACAAGGAAAAAAAAAAAAATTTCCCCGATTTCCCGGTTAAAAATACACTTTCTCCCGGGTGAAGATGCACTTTTTCCCTGTTAACTGACGGTATATTTTCTCTCGGAACTGTATAACTTAGCAACCCTTTGAATGTTTATGGTTTTATACATGGGCGTAGAATTTCCCGGTACTTTATAAAACGAAACTCAGGGAAGAAAACACGTTTTGGAAAGATCTTTGATGTGCAGCAAAATGTACACTGCATATTTTCGTATTACAAAAGTATAAATTCGAGTTCCACCAAACACCGCATGTTACTTTCCAAAGCATTGAAATCGAGATTGCAATGTGCTTTGCAAGCCAGTCATAGGTCATGTCACATGATCTCGCCAGCCGATGAGAGCAGATATTCAGAGCTTCGGACCCATGGTTTAGTCAGCCAATGACAACATCACTGTTAACTAGCACGAACACAGAAACAGCAACAGTTAACAGTTTAGATTAATATACATAGTGTTGCTACAAGAAAAGAAAAGCTTTCATGTATAATGTTGGTCTTTTATGCGCGTGTTACACTAAGATATATCACACAAATGAGCCAGTAAAATTTTTAATAACGACATAAATGTCTGAACTTCTGGGCTCGAAATTCTTCTAAATGACTCTTCCTCACTTGATTTGTAAGTGAGAGGTAAACGCTGTCATTTAAGAAATTCATCATACAATCTCACACATAGTTCAACTTGCGTAAAAGGAAATTTACTTTGAAAGTAATGCTTTTCAAACCACCATTCGCAATATTATCCCGCGACCTGTTAGAAATAGGTTCATTCTAGCACCTGCCACAGAGTACCAGATAAGAGGCGCCACCACGCTTGCGTATCTATGATGACTTAGGAGGCCCGTATGTTTGTACATATAAAATATTAACAGATCTTACGTTGTCATAAAAGAAACAAGAAATCAGAGGATATTCCAAGAGCATCAGAATTTCGTGAACCATACTAAATGTACACATTTAAAGTCCACATTCGTATGTCCAAATTTCCAATGAAGTAGGCCTCGACATGATATTAAGCTTTTCAATGTGGTTTTCGGATGTACATTTTCTTGGAGTACCAGTACTGCTTTATCTCATGTTTGTTTCTTTATTATGGCATAATGCGATACATGCTAGAAGTGAAAACATGCACTTGAAATGCAGCGAATAGTTGAAATTAGCCAATAGTGTGGAATTACACTTCGTTTCAAATATATTGACTGCCTCAGTGGAAAAGGTTAATAAAGGATATTTCTTTCCCAAACCAACAAAAATGACTTCATTTTTCTACAAGGCAATTAATGCTTGGCCGTCAGAAAGGTGGAAATAAAATAAAATCTGAAACTAATAACATATTCTTGCCTTCCGTAATCTTGTGAATGTATTTTAATTCACTTGATAGCTCCTGGCCACAGAAATCCGTTTTGTTTTCATTTGACGTGAGAGCAGTAAAGGAAGAGGAAACAGCAAAATCAGTAAATGTAAACACAGGTCACATGGAGACTACTCACTTCCCCACTGTACTTGCCAAAGTGCAGTGCCACACCTCTTCACACAGCATTCTTGTATCGCACATCACTATTTAGTTCTGTGGCATTGAAACGTGTGTATTTTGTAATGGATGCCATCAAACTATATTCAGAACTGTGGAAAGTAAAATGTCCTATGATGCCTCCCCTGCTTCCAGTCGGCTGGTTTGACATCCTGCCCCACCCCCTTTTTTTTAAACTCTCTGTTAATACTGAATGGGATTATTTGTAAACAAAAACTCTTCAGAAAATTTGCACTCTTTATTCCCTATTAGCTAACAACTTGCTGCTTTGTGTGACCTAAAACTAAATACAGGATACATAAAACCAGCAAAGACAAGAGACACGCAAGACAGTACACATTTCTTCAACCCTTAGTTCCTGGAGTTTTTTTCTCTCTAATCTTGCTACAGGTGTACATGGTGGGCTTTCCTTTCTGTGAAAGGAATCTATTATCTCATCAAAGTTCGTAAAAAATTTTGCTACATGAAAAATCAAAATGTCGTCTAATACTGAAAAAGCTGTTAGTACAAATAGGACCCAAGACTGGTGTGGTTTCTCTATCTGAGGGGGAGGGAGGGAGGAGAGAGAGAGAGAGAGAGAGAGAGAGAGAGAGAGAGAGACTGGGGAGAAATCCTGGGATGGGCCTAAGGATTTAGAGAGAGAGAGAGAGAGAGAGAGAGAGAGAGAGAGAGAGACTGGGGAGAAATCCTGGGATGGGCCTAAGGATTTAGTTAGAAGAGACTGGCGATCCTGCTGCAATTCTGGAATGGGGTCACGGGGGCAGGGTTGGTAAGTGGACGTACCCGACAGCTGATGGAGCCCTTCTGCTAGGTAATTCTTGTGGTTCAAAATGCCAGTGGTGGAGCCTTTGTCAGCAGATAAGATAATAAGGTCAGGATCAGTTTTTCTGTGGAGGATTGCACTTCTTTACGCGGATGTAAGGTCTGCTTGCATATTAAAGGATTTGGGGCACGATGGTGAGGCAAATTTTAAGATTAAGAAATTCTGGAAAGTTAACAGGGGATGACGTGAGGGCAGTGGTAGTGGATCACAGTTGGATGGAGGAGTGAACTGAGTCAGGCAGGGTTCAACATTGGTCTTTGGTTGAGTGTGATCGGTAGTGTTGGAGGCGAAAAACCTTTTTCACTGTAGGGACTGGGAGGAGGAGAGAAGGTCATTAACAAGTCCTGCATTATTTAATTTGGGAGTGGGGCAAAATATGAGGCCTTTGGAAAGGACTGGTACTTCTATGGGGTAAAATCTTTTGCAGGAAAGGTCCATGATTGAGCTTTTGGTCTGTGTAGGTTCTGTATTCCGTATGGATGTGGGAGGTAGTTTTTGAGTGTGGTCCATTGATCGTGACCATGCGAAATATCCCATGAAATAAGCATCAAACAAAACAACTACAAAGAACAAAACTTGTCTAGCTGGAAGGGGGAACCAGATGGTGCTCCCATAGGTCAAACTAATATCGACTGAGTTTTTTAAAATAGGAACCCCCAACTTTTATTACATATTCGTGTAGTACGTAAAGAAATATGAATGTTTTAGTTTGACCACTTTTTTCGCTTTGCGATAGATGGTGCTGTAATAGTCACAAACATATGGCTCACTATTTCAGACGAACAGTTGGTAACAGGTAGGTTGTTTAAATTAAAATACAGAACGTAGGTACGTTTGAACATTTTATTTCAGTACGGCTGCAATCGATGTTGATGTAACATTCTCAACACCGACGTTTTTGAGATTTCAGATTCTTGCGCAATTTGTCTGCTACTGATGTGTGGATTAGCCGCGACAGCAGCTAAAACACCTACTTGGGCATCATCATTTGTTGCAGGTAGTGGTTGACGTTTCACATGTGGCTGAACACTTCCTGTTTCCTTAAATAACGTAACTATCAGGCGAACCGTCCGGACACTTGGATGATGTCATCCAGGATACCGAGCAGCATACATAGCACATGCCTGTTGGGCATTTTGATCACCAGTCATACATCAACATGATATCGACCTTTTCTGCAATTGGTAAACAGTCCATTTTAACACGGGTAATGTATCACCAACCAAATACCGTCGGCACTGGCGGAATGTTACATGAGACCATGTACTTATATGTTTATGACTATTACAGCGCCATTTATCACAAAGCGAAAGAAGTGGTCCATTCATATTTCCTTACGTACTACATGAATACCGTATTTACTCTAATCTAAGCCGCACTTTTTTTCCGGTTTTTGTAATTAAAAAAACCACCTGCGGCTTAGAATTGAGTGCAAAGTAAGCGGAAGTTCTGAAAAATGTTGGTAGGTGCCGCCACAACTAACTTCTGCCGTCGAATATATGTAGCGCTACACACACATGCTTTGCAGGCACAAAGATAAATATTGGCGCCAAAACCTTTGCGTCAGTAAAAAAAAGGGGGGGGGGGTGGAAGGGAAGACGAGATTTTTTTCTCCGCCCCAAGTTTCGACCACTGCATTTTCATACATCATCCAACGAAGTAAATACAAATTCTGTATTGTTCATCTTCAAATGTAGCAGCATTTCAATGTACTACGAAAATCCGATTAGCAAGACTGTTTGGGATGTTTGTCAATATGGCCAACTCTACGTTCTGAATTTTTTCCTACCTGTGAGAAGAGATTGTTGTTAATAGGAACTCTTATGAATTGTGAATCGCATGCAGTATTCTCTTCACTATAAGAATAATATGAATATAAACATTTGTGTTTGCTTTTATCTCATTTAAATCCGGTCTGCCGAATAACCTACGAAACTAGTGAGAGACAACAGGAAATGCGGAAGAATATACATATCATGTCACGTTTATATTTATATTATTCTTATGCCTAATAGTGATACAATCAGAAATGAAGCACGGCAATTGACTTAGATTTTTAAATCTAAGATGACTAATTTCTGTGCAGATTGTAATGTACACGGGAGGCGTCTGCAAAGATTTTCAAACGGAGAAAAATTTTAGCTAAACTTTCGTTCAGAACATCTATCATACGCAGTCTATTATTTGGTTCTTGTTGATCATTATCAAAGAAAGCAGCAGTGTAAGTAACAACAAATACCAGTCTCTTGCAATTGTTTCGCTAATGAGACAATTCCTCTCTCTTTTTTATTGTAAGCGGCGGTAGCGCGCACAAAAGCAAGCCATGCCGCGAGCGGCGACAGGTCGTACGCACTCATTATCAGAATGCGACAAACAATGAATGACACAGTACAATAATGCATTTTCAGCTTAAAGTGACTTAAACACCTATAACAAAGAGAACGACACTTATCAGATCAAAGAAAAATGAGCAACCGATTCAAACCAGACGAAGCACGTGAAAAAGGAAGGGCATCCATATAAATATGGACAGAGCGCCTGACGCATAGCGATGGCTACCTGGCAAAGCTTAATTGCTAAGCTTATGACTCGAACCAAACTACTGTAGCTGTATCATCATTCATTCGACCTAAATTGTGTCTCATATTACAATAGACCAACTTTGTTTTGATTTGGAGGTGCGGCCTAAAACTTTTCTCTCCCCTTGAATTTAGAGTCTCAAATTTCAGGTGCAGCTTAGATTCGGGAAAATTGTTTTCCCTTGATTTCGAGTCTCATTTTTCAGGTGTGGCTTAGATTCGAGTAAATACGGTATGTAATAAAAATGTGGGTTCCTATTAAAAAAAAACACACACACAGTTGATATCCGTTGGACCTATGGCAGCGCCAACTAGTGCGCCAACCATAGCGCCATCTGGTTTCCCCCTTCAAGCTAGACGAGTTTCGTTCTTTGTAGTTTTTTCGTTTGATGCTTATTTCGCGAGATATTTCGCCCAGTCACTATCAATGGACCACCCTGTATAGTAGGTCTGCAAGGCAGGGTTTGTCAGTTTTGACAGGATGTGGGGGAGATTTCGAAGTTATTGTAGAGGTGGTGGATAATTGTAATCCAAGGTGGGAGTAGGTGGTGAACAGATTGTAGTGTTTTTTGAGGTTGTGCAGTGCATGTTCTAGTTCCTGGTAGTTACTGGAAGGCAAAAAATTTCCACGTGTGAGATGGGATCCAGGAATTTGGGATACCACTGCAGGAGAATTTTATGGATGGAGATGATTTGGGCCTGAGGATTATGTTGTTGAGGGTTAAGGATTGGCAGAATCTGAACAGATTGAGGTCTTTATGAAAGGAGAGGTTGCAGCCGCAGACAGGTAATGTAATTTGATGGGGGGGGGGGGTCCATAAGTGAAGCAAATAGGCAGGAACAGTTAAGTGGGACAGGTTTCTGGCTAGGGATAAGAAAACTAGCCTGTATTGGCATAGATGGAAGGAGCACACATCAATGGTGGAGGATAAAAACATGTACAGATATGTAAATAATGTAGAAGAATGTTCAAAAAATTAACAACAATACAGGGGAAAAATCATGAGAAGGATGGACTGGATGAAATATGGGGAAACAACATGAAACCCGAGGGAGTGAGCCAACAGTAACAGGTAAAAACCAGCTGAAATTGATGTGAAAACACAGAGATCAAAGAAAAATAAATACGCAGACTGTAATGTGTGTTGAAGTTTTGTGGGTGAATATACATGAAGAAGGGGGTGACAGCAGATGTGACTAGACTAAGTGAGGCTAATATGTGCGAAATGGAATGGAGACAGGAAGAGTGACCAATTTGGAGGTCTAGGATTAATTATATCGGCTGGAGTAATGTGGCATACGAGATGCTGCACCAGCAATCAGCGTGTAACCCTGTGATGCACATGGACAAGATGGTTACAAAATGTGATCGTAAGTGAGAGGGTATGGTGCAGTTTGGAAGGCAACAAATTAAACACTGGAAAGAAGAGAAAGGACGACAGACAGGCAGCATTGTAAAGTCTCAGAAAATGGTAACAAAGGAACACAGCACTGGGTTATGAGATGGGAAAAAAGCCATTTGACAAAATCAAACAAGATTACATCCTTTAATTGTATAGGTAGGTTAGAGATCTTAAAAAGGAAAATCCAGTATGGAATAATGACAACACTATGAGGAAAGGATAGATTGCTACTCATCATACAGTGGAGATGTTGAGTCACAGCCTAATATTGTTAGGAAACATTTACAACGACAAATACTTATCATCCACAGACAATCTTAAATTCATAACGGACAATTGTCTTCAAGAATCTATAATTAAGTTTATCAAACCTATTCTTACATTCCCTGTCACTACAGCTTCTTTGAAAGAAGTATGAGCATTCTTAAAAGAATTAAAAATTGCCCTCACAATTCAATGACAAATGACAGGTTCAGTTCTCGTTGCACAAAACCTGGTTAAACAAATTACAAGTGATCAGAAGTTTAAAGTCAACTTGATAAATAACTTTTTTGCCAACAAGAATCAAAGCATGAATCTCCTGTATAAAAAGATAAAAAGGTAAGCCTACCGGCAAATAATCCATTGGCTTCACCACCATAGCTTAGTGTGTCATGTCACAAGTTAGTACACTACAGTGTGTGGGTTTGACCCAGTTACAGAATGCTTTTCCCTGCTGTCTTTTTCTTCATACTTACCACACTTTCACTTCCATTGCACTGGTTACAAAGTAGGTGGCAGGGAGATAAAAATACAATTGTTTCGATATTCATCACGCAGAAGGTGCATACAAGTTGTTACAATTTATAGAGTAACACTTCATACAATCATCAGTAAGATAAATTGCTCCTGCACCCCCAACATTTTATGACTGACATCTACCCACAGGAGCATTTAAGTTTCAAGAAATTTGTGGGGAACTTATGTCATGAACATTCTACAGTCTGGTCTCTATGATATTAATTTTGCAGTCATAAATCAACATCTAAATTTTGTGGTTTTCACCCTTATTTTGGTCATGTACACAACATAGTTCAACGTCACCAAAAATAAAACTATACTATTAGCACTGAGCCTATGACCTATAGTGCACCAGTCTGACACTATACACACTTGGCTATCTCACCATTGCAGCAGAAGTGTGTGTATATTTATTGGTTGTACTATGCAGGACACAGGTGTACAGGCATGTTGATAGTATTCCACTTGTAAGGATACCCAAGCGTTCGCTGTTACAGTCTCCCAAACCTATTTATTGTGCATAAACACAATTGTGCTGCCATCCTGGCCATGTAATCAGTTCACTTTGTTGATTACTACAGCGTTTCTTTTGTTACATAGTAAATACGTCTGTTTAGCATCAGAATGAGAAGTGATAAACAATTTTGTAAGTAGTCAGTAGCTAGAAACATAAATGTGTAACTATATCAAAATTCAATTGATTCCATAAGAAAATTTCATGTTCATCTATTTATACACGACAGAATAGCTTACACTTCATACATGATGCTAATGGTTCATAGAGCATGAATACGCAGGGAAAAATACAGCATTTGGACGCAATCTGTTTTAGACACAGATGTAAAGTTGATATTTAAGTATTGCTGTTCTAATACAGTCAAAAAGGAAGATTAGGTCTTACCTTCTTGTAAAGTACTTCGGAGGTGGAACATTAACTTCACTAGGCAAGTATGGGACAAGAAACTAACCAGGCTAAAGGAACCATTCTGGTATTAGCCTGAAAGGATTTAGGAAAATATATATCTGGCTGCCAGAATGGCAATTTGAATTTGCTCCTTCTGAAGAGAAGTCCAGTCTCAACAACTTTGTCAATGAAAAAACCTTATAACTGCAATAAAGTTCAGGAACAGCTACAGGTTGACTACAAGTAGGAATTTTACAAGTTGAACAGCCCAGATTCAAGAACAGCAGCTTGTTCAGACAATTAAGAAAATTTACAGAAGTCTAATCCACTGTATAGGATGGATAAAAAGGGCTGGTCAGCTTTGGTTACAATAGAGCCAATCAATAGTGTGTGGCCGAAAACAGGATACAGTTATCAATACATTTCTACAGTTATTCCAATTCAAACAAATATCAGTTGTTGTTACCTTACTTTCATTTCAATTTCACACTGCCAGTAGACCAGATGTCAAAGTGATACAATGAGCATAAATTTTAGAATAGTATCAAATCTGAGAATAAGTTGCAAAGACTAATGTAAGGTAAAACTGTTCTTAACCCATCAATTGGTTTAAAAATTTTAAACTTTTAATTTTTCATACACTGCCAAAGATGACAGAAGCAGTAAGTATCACAAAAAACTATGATCAGATGAGGATTGAATGCTAGACCTCAGATTTGTAGCCTAGTGCTTTAGCACTAACTAAATGTCAATAATTGCTGCTGGTGGCATTTTTGACTACCTAACACTCTTTGATCCACTCATACATTTCCCGCATTGAAGTAGCCAGTCTGCCAAGATAAAGCAATTTTTTTTTAACATCTTTAGAACACAGCGTGTCAAAATAGTAGCCCAAATATCATTTCATTGTGAAACTAGACACTTCTGAATTTTATCAATATTCCTTTTATAGCGAGTACAATGTGGACATTATACAGATACCATGTCCAACTGTTTCTATTTAGATGTTTTAAGAATGTATGCATGTTTCCTAACAGTATATACAGGTATAGAAACATTAATACTGGTGCTGCCAATTTTGCCTAACCTGTGATGTCATTTTAATAAGGTATTATCAAAGCCCATGCAAAATTATGTTTTATACATACATAATGAGGTAGTTGCAGGAATTTGTAAAACAAAATATTTTTCGTGAAAATATTTAATAACAAAAGAGTGACAAAAGGAACAACGTTACTCAAATAATCCATTACAAGGCTTATCAGTGAATCATTTGTTCTTCCAGAGCCTTAGCAATCCATTCTGGTTCAGTATTTGTTATCTTTTCAATTATCTGATTAACTTGGTAGCAAAGTGACTGTATTTGTTTGTCCCATGTTGGCAGAACTTCACGTGCTGAAATGGAAGAAATTAAAAATTACAAGCCAAGACACAAACAGTAACAAGGGTTTTTAGATATAAATATCATTTTTCACACCACTCAAAAACAATAACGGGATATACAAACTTTCAAAGTGAACAATGGAATCAATCTGATCAATGTATCCATTCATACGGCCCTCTGTTATCATTTGACTAGCAATTTTTTCTGCTTTAATTGGAGGAATTTCCAGCAAGGCCCCAAGTTCTTCAAAAGTAATATTATTATAAAGTTTACTAGCAGATAGCAGATTGTGTTCAATGACTGCTCGCTCTAAGATTGTAGAACCTGCAAAAAATTTACAAAAATTGAAAATTCACATCAACTCACCACAAAACTGATGAGGTACTGAATTAAAGTCTCTCACAAAGAATGACCCAGTTTCACTCATAATAGTGATGCAGTTGCCAATTCTTGGCAAATTTATTTATTTTTTCCTTCATATTTAGTGTGCCCCCTGAACAGTAACAGTCAGATACCAAAACAAGCTTTATGGCATGAAACTTAATACTGAGGGGCAAGTAACTGTAAAGATACTGAAGATATTTGTAGAATAAGAGCATCTTTTCATGAAAGTAGCAAAGCCTTTTTTTCCTTTTACAAAGCCATAACTGCAGCTTACCAATAGAGGTCTTGACCAACAAATTTTAAATTCTGACAGACAATTTCATTTTTTCAAGCACAATTTTCATTATTTTTGTAGCACTTTCAGTACTATTGTTAAGCAATACTTTATAACTAAATTCATGAAGTTCATAATTGGAAAATAAACAACAATATTACTGTCTGATGCATAAAGTCTCAAAAATTAAGAAGATGGAATTTTTTAAAAGAACAATAGTGTCAACTGTAGGCTTCTCAGGCATAAATCTTTTAATATGTGATTCTAGAGTGCCGCCGCTATAGCAAACCAAACTATGTGGCAGTTAGTTTCACACATGTAAGCATTTTAGAAGTATCTTATGGGTATTAAATTTTTCTCCCATACTCAGGGAACAGATTTTAGACCTCTGTTATATAATACATTTAACCTACTCATATAGTTTAATACATAGCACGCTAGCTTGCGAGAGGGGGTGATCCAGGTGCAATTTTGTTGATTTTTTTGGTTACTGATCAGCATCCGTTATACCTACTGCTTTAAGCATGTGAATTCTAACACTTGTTTCTGTTAAATCCATTATCTTACATTTTTTCTGCTCCATACCAGTTTCAGTAAAATACCAGTGACTGTGACAAAATAGTGTTCAATGCACAAAATGTGTTACAATTACTGCATATTTTCTGCCTCCATTTCCTTTATCTCTAGTAGTTTTATTACACAGTATTTACTAGACAGAAAACTCACCATCAGGAGTAAGTGCCTTCTGATGTGGTTGAAGCAAATTCCCAAATTCTTGCAGTTCTGAGCGACGAATGATCCTGTCTAAATACATTTTTTCTAAAATGGAGTATGCTGGTAACTGTTGGCATCTCTCATCCTTGAACAGTGTTGCCAGCATACGACTTCGCTGTTGGCCTATAATATTAGAACAAATAAACAATAATGTTTAGGGAGAACAACGTCATAAACATATTATTAGTGTCTAAAGGCTACTGCCTATTTTTTACTCAATGCTTAGCAATAAGTACTTCAGCTGTCTAACAAATGAGAGTGGGCACACTTGCTTAAATTGCAAAATGAAAGTTAATTACAGCACAATACATACTGCACAGCTACACTATTGTCAGTCAGCACAATGTAGTCACACAGGTGTGTGTGTGTGCGTGTGTGTGTGTGTGTGTGTGTGAGAGAGAGAGAGAGAGAGAGAGAGAGAGAGAGAGAGAGAGAGAGAGAGAGAGAGAGAGAAAGAGAGAGAGGGGGGGGGGGGGGGCACACGTGCACATCTTTCAATCCCTCAATGCCTTTACTATACATTGGATTTCTACCTTTAGGCCTATTCTTATCATTCCATCAGGATTCTCTATTGTCATATGTCTCTTTGGTGAGGCTTTTACAGAGGACAAAGAAGACTGTCAAAAAGTTAACTACTTTGAAGTACTGTGCGTATTTACAGTGCACAGACTGTTATATTCAAGTGAAAATTTATTCATGCTGCATGGTAAACAGTAATCCAGAAAAATTTCCATGTACAGTCAGCCAACATTAAACTAAAACTGCTAGGTTCTTGATGCTATTCAAATGTGCTACAACAGTGTAACGTGGATTTGAGTATAGTCTTACCTTGATAACATAAATCAAAATGTCACAGAGACAAAATACACCAGAGAAATAGAACTGAACAAAATGGAGAAGCATTAAAGGTAGAGTCTCATAAAATTCATTACTATGTCCAGTCTTGTAATGAACTAATGTAAATGACCTTCCAATGACTTGACAACTCTGTTCTAAAATTGTCATGTGTGTTAAACATACTACGATAAAAAGACTCACCTCATGCACTTTTAAACAGAAAAAAAGGAGCTGCTGATAACTCATACAGATGACAAAGGACACACATCAAATGAAGAAAATGAAAAATCATATGGCATTGTTGGCCGGGAGGTCGCAACCGTAAGTTCAGGCACCTAATCGGGAGAGTTTTCTTCCTTTACACACAGTGGCCTCCTCTTATGCAGTGTAGAGTTTATAAAGGCACATTTGCATGCCGAGCGTGAGTTTCCGCGGAAACGCGAAATATTAATTAAATAAATAATCAGTGACTAATAAATAAAGCCTATGGCACACAACTGCAGCGCTGTGTCGCTGATAAAGACAAAAGAATAATTACGTTACTCTTATGTTTGATTAAGAGAGGAGAGAGCTCAGGTAGAAGTGGTGCGAGAAGCACGTATTTTATTTTATTGTCTGGCACACCGCCATATTTTCATGTTATAGAAGAATACTGCGAGTTGCAACCACACTAGGCACTCGATTCTGTAATGAATTTATATTTATAAAAGTAAGTAGGATTATGAACTGTAGGCTATTTCATTGAATATATCTGATTTAACTAACTGTGTAACTTTTTATGTTTAGTAGACAATCACCTCTGTACGACGTATTGGCATGGCTGGCAAATCATTGTAATATTGAGATTAGATCATGAGTCCGTACCTACCGCAGCAGTCTTTGGAAACGATTTAATTATGAAGTCCGATTATTTCAGTTTTCTTTCACGGTCAACTACGAGTTACATTGCCTTTTCCAAATAGCCATTGTCCAGCGTCTGATACCGAATAATTAAACGTCCACGTTCCAGATAAGCAAATACCAATTACAACCAATCATCATACATACAGAATAATTAATCATTAATATTTTATTCCATTTTATTTTTATTTATTTTATAAGTTGTGTCTCCATCATATACTGGGTGTAGGTGACTACAGAGTGTGTGAGTGAGTGTCACTGTGTTGTACGATGAGATAAGAGTGAGGGTGAAACCAGATGTCATATAGCTTACTCCTTTAAACCAGATAAAAGTGGACCACCACACTTAACACCCCCATCCAACTGACAAGTTCACAATCAATAGTGTCACGTGCCCCCAGTCCATGAAACACTGCAGAAAGGTTTGGAAATTAATTCCTGATATTGGTGCCAAGTCAAGTGATCAGAAACTATACACCACCACCTCTCTTTCCCATGCCAATCATATATTGGTGGAGATAAATACTTCCTCCATCTGGATCTGAAGCAAATGTCTCCAATTTTAGTACCATTGCAAAGACATGTGTTAGCAACTTTTGCTGTGGAGGTGACTCACAAACAAAATGTATATGCATAATGCCTTTGATTCTACCTGGATAAAATATCAAAATGAAGTCACACGGAAATTAAGCATGTTTAGCACTTAAAAGCATCTCCCAATGTCTTATTTTACAACTTTCTGCTGTCTCACGGAATTTTCTTCTGGAGCAATGCAGATGAAATAAATAAAATTCAATTACAAAAAGCAGTCAGTAACAGTAATTAGAGATGGGGGATCCGCTCTTGAACTAATTCATAGAGTTCAATCTTTCAAAGGAGTGAACAATCAGTGATTCAGAAAAAAAGAACGGTAGCTCCAAACGTTTCCCAGGCAGAGAGAGAGAGAGAGAGAGAGAGAGACGGAGCATATCAGCAGCGCCTCTGCTGGTCAGAGCACAGTGCACGCCACACAACACAGCCAGCGCCGGCCTCTGCCCTGCTTCTACCTTGGCTGCCTGCATTGTGCAGTGCCCCATTGGATTTTGTTTCACATATGCCGGGCCGTCTCTGTGCGTCGTCTGCCGTGTGCACTGTGCAGTGTCTGGCGCAGCTTAACTTCGCATCGCACTCTGTCGGCGATCGTTTCAGTCGCACGTCCTGCCCTCTGGGCAGTTGATGCCAGCAACAGGACAGAGAGCCACCTAGCGGATAACATAGGAACTACTTGCAAAAACCTGCTCGCAAGGGAGCGGACGATTTGTCTCGGAGCGGGTGAGCTCCCCCCACCCTCGGAACTCGCCCGCTCAACGCTCACCCCACCGTCTCGACTCTAGCCAGAGCGTCGAGCAAAGCGACTCTGGTGTCACTCTGGTCTCTGCGGTCTCAGCTCACGCAGTAATACAGCTCGCGGCTCGACCTGCTCGACTCAGCGCCTCTGCATCGGAGTTTGTCCCCACTGGATATTGTTCTTCATAGTAATACCGCTATGTATATTACATTATTATGTTATGTATACATCAATTGTTTTTATTTTATTTTTATTTGTTTAAACTGATTAGATTAGGTTCCTGATGACTACTCTTACTATAGGATTTTTATTATGGACACTCGAATTTACGCTTTAATTACGAGCGAACCGATAAACGTATCGCAAAATGTGATACACCAATATTTTCCTTGTTTTATTCTGCGTAAGGCTATATGCAGCACTTTCGTTTTACAGTCAAATTTATATTTTTTTTTCTTATTCTGGTACGGATTTTGCGATTTTAGGCGTCTTCGAAAGGAAAAATATATGGCTTGCGATGTATTTGTATGAGGTTAATGAAATTTTAATACATTATAGCCAAATATATTGTTAATGTAAATCTCAAGTTACAACATTTTCCGATCACCCAAAAAACCACGCTAGTGCAAAATAAATCAATAATCAAAAACTTTGTCATATCGTGGAAATTTCAATAAACAATACAAAATTCTTACTCATTATCTATGTTACTTCAAAATAGGATCAAATAAGATCAAAATACAGGTATAGTACTGGAATAAACCAAGTTTAAAGGGCAATGTGCCTTTCATTTATTTTCTTTTGTAAATGAGTGGTGAGTCATGAAAAACAGCTAATTCATTTCAGGGAGTGAACAGTTCTGATCCAATCTCTGAAAAGAACAGTTTTGCCCATCTCTAACAGTAATGTGTGCAATAGACATCCACACATCTCCTAGGTTTATTCAAATCTTTGAAGTCTTCCTTCCCAGTAAAGTTTTTATCTTTATGATTAAACACAGACAAACAGCAAATCACTGTTGAACACTATATTTAAATATTACCTCATAACTGTACTGCATGATATTTCCTAAGTCAATTAAATAAACTTCGTACTTGAGAAATGTCTTCAGATTGTCCATTTTAATTTGAATATCATTTAGACCGGCAGGTTCCATTGTTACTGTGAATTTTAGTTACAGGGATAAAAATGAGGAGGAGGAGGAGGAGGAGGAGGAGGAGGAGGAGGAGGAAATAGTTTTTAGACAAAGCACACAGCAACGATGACAAATGTTAAGTGCATTTGCCACTAAAGTGTCATACTAACTACGAATTAACTGACCTCAATGGGGACAATTGTAAAGGGGTTTGTAAAAGCAGGTATCTAATTATATACCACACAAATCCCACAAAACCCACGGAATACTAGTTTGTAAATACTGAAATATAAGTAGTCTTACATTGAGAAATGATGAGAAGTGTTACAGCAGAACCAAATGTCTATTTTATTTGGTGGAGAATTTTATGATAGCAATACAACTTTCAAACGAAAATTTCTATATTTTATTCCATCCTCTTTCCTCAAACGTTTAAACATGAAACTTTTGATGCAATCTCTAAATGTATTGCATAACCACACTTAAAATAAATAAATAAAAGCCATCCTCATGACACATCAAGCTAAACCTTATAACTCCGTCTCCATCTTTGATAATGATCTCAGTTCAGTGATACCTGGCAGCATGCTCGCATGGCCGAACTGGTTATACGACCGCTTGTGGCAAGTGGGAAATTCGGGTTCAAGTCTCAGTTTGGCAAAAATTTTCATTTTTTCTGAAATGTTCTACAGCTGATGCGGAAGCATAATCGCAAGTTGAGAGTTCATCCAGTAATACCACGCAAGGCAACAGCAGTTATTACAATTCATGTTCGACTGGACAAGGATTCAAATCCATGTCTGACCATCCAGATGTGTGTGTGCTGCGATTTATGGAAATCGCTCAACACAAATGCCAAGATGGTTCCTTTGAAAGGGTGCAACCGATCTGCTTCTTCATCCTTGGAACATTCCAAGCTTGTGCTTCATCACCAATGACCTGCCTGTTGATGAGATGTTAAATCCCCACCTTCTGTCCAATTTGGTGATGTGAGCCCACAAGTTTGCTCATGTCTCCCATGTACAGATGAAGTGCCAAATCGATAATTAGAACCTGCATAGCTGCTTAACTAACGGGATGTTGCTTGCTATGTTTCATGCACCATTTCAAATAGTCCAGAAATTTCCATATGATTAGAAGGGTCAGTTAAGATGCGATTGACCAAAATCACCTGCAGTAAGAAATTGTCCAGTTTCTGTGCCTGACCCACTGAAGACTTGCCATTTTATGTGTCTGTGAGCGATGGTATTTTGCGATGTTCATTCAGAAATTAGTTGAGGTGGACCTGCATTCACTGCAAACAGCACTGTCTGCCAGGTTTGAAACTGACTGTCATCAACAAGGTGATACACTTGTCTCCAGTCCCTGTAGGTTAGGATCTTCTTACAATTATTTTTCTTAGGCCCTGTTACACCATTCCAAACAACAGCTTCTAACCACCATTCCGTCCTATCTCCACACTGTACTGCATTGATTCCATAAAACTGACTGTCCCACCCCACAAACACAAATAAACAAAAATTCAATGTCATGACATTTGTCAGCAGTGGAGTGTCACAGCACTGCTTGGTACCAGTTCTACACCACCTCCAAAGTAGCCAGTGTGCTATTTTAAGGGGGTAATTAATGTTTTATCCAGTGAGCATGGGTATGAAAGTGGGACTGAATGTTCTCACACTCTGGTATTGCTGAGAGCCATTCATCTTTTTATTATCAAGCCTATTGGTCCCAAGAAAGAAACTTACGTTTCTGAAATATCACCACATATCACTTTCAGCAAAAATGTATTTTTGTGGCTTTTTCCCTTACTAATATTATTTCATTGAACTGCTAAAGGATTGATTTTAACCTGTCTTTATATGACTTTCTGATGTGTGCACTATATCTACATAAAGGCAACTTCGGAAGCCTTAGCATTATTTCCATACAAACTACATCAAAGCTTTAATCACAATTTTTTGATATGATGTATACTACATCCATACAGCATTGGGACATTAAGTTAAAATGTGTGATCTGTCAACATTGGTGGAATTAGAGAATGAACACTTACATAGCTAAAGACAGTCAACTACAGGAACTTCCTGGCAGATTAAAACTGTGTGCTGGACCAAGACGAACTCTGAACCTTTGCCTTTCATGGGCAAGTGCTCTACGAATTGAGCTATCCAAGTACGACTCATGAGCTTTCCTCACAGCTTTACTTCTGCCAGTACTTCATTTCTACCTTTCATATCAGTGCTAACTCCACTGCAGGGTGAAAATTTCACTCTGAAAGTATCATCCAGGCTAAGCTATGTCTCCGCAATATCCTTTCTTCCAGGAGTGCCAAACTTGCAAGTTTTGCAGGAGAGCATCTGTGAAGTTTGGAAGGTAGGAGATGAGGTACTGGTAGAAGTAAAGCTGTGAGAACAGGCCTTGAGTCATGCTTGGGTAACTCAGTCTATAGAGCACTTCACTACAAAAGGCAGAAGTCCCAAGTTCGAGGCTTAATCTAGCACACAATTTTAATCTGCCAGAAAATTTTATATCAGCACACACACACTGCTGCAGAGTGAAAATATCATTATGGAACTACAAAAATTCCCAACCCCTCCATCCCCCACTCACAAAGAGAGGGGCAGGAGTGTGAGGAAAATGGGGGGGGGGGGGGGGGGGGAAGGGAGGGAGAGGAGATCTCGCCATCATTCACCTGAAGTATGTTAGAAAACAGCATCTTTACACTAGTACACACAGTACACAAATATTGCACAACATTATTTAACATTATTATTTTTAATAATGATATATTCACAATACGTGGCTAATTATTAAAAAAAAATGTACTACCTGCTGAAGCAAGGACTGTGCATATTAGTGCATTTCTTAATGCAGTCATACGTTCATCCTCATGAATTATGGTTCGGTAAGAAAGTTCATTATAACGCTGAGCTGCCTCAATAAATTTTCGGCGGTAGTCTAGTACTCTAGCATAACAGACTTTGTAATAAATCTGTAACTGTTCATTTCTTGATTCAGCCTGTATATGAAATGGTCGACAGAAATTAGTGAGAGAGAATAACTGAAATATCAAAATAGAAATACAAAAAATTATCATCAAAATATTTATTAGAGCATATAATATGTTAGTATAATCATGCATCGTGCAAACATTTTAGAAACACTATTACTATGTCTTTTTCTTGTGGTAGGAGTGCATTACTTCATGAACTTTACAACGAAGGGTTTTTGCTGACCTGGAAATTATCACAAAGTTATTTCTCAATCACAACTGTATGACAAGTGCATCATCTCCTATATAAATAATTGCCAGGTTACTTACAAGGGTAAGTCAATTATTATCCGCAAAGTAGTTATAAAATTTTATTGTAATCAAATAGGAAACTTACAAGTACATCATTTTCGACAGTCTCCTTGTGTTTCAATACACTTGGTCCATCATACAAGCTTCCTGATGCCCTCATAAAAGAAGGTTCTCTGTTGAACTGCGAGACAGGAATTCACCGCTTCTTTCACTGCTTCGTTTGAGGCAAATCAACAGATCCTTAGTGCCTGTTTGAATGGACCAAACAAGTGATAGTCAGAAGGGGCATGATTGAGACTATATGGAGGATGATCCAGTACTTCAAATTTGAGTTTCTGGAGCGTTTCAGCAGTATGCGGATGGGCATTGTCATGCAACAACACAAAACCATTTGACAGGAATCCTCAGCATTTGCTTTGAATTGCAGGCTTTAGTCTGGCTGTAAGCATCTCACTGTAACATACACTGTTTATTGTTGTGCCCCTTTCCCCACAATGTTCCAGTACTGGATCTTGTGCATCCCAAAAAACCGTAAGCATCAGTTTTCCTGCGGACAGTTGGGTCTTGAACTTTTTCTTGCATGCTGAATTTGGATGTTTCCATTCCATACTCTGCAGTTTACTCTTCGGCTCGTGATGACGGATCCATGTTTCATCACCAGTAATGATCCTGTCTAAGAAGTTGTCCCCTTCATTACCATAGTGATCAAAATGATTTTTACAGATGTCCAAGTGTGTTTGTTTATGCAACTGTGTGAGTTGTTTTGGGACCCATCTTGCACAAACTTTATGATACCCAAGTCTGTTAAGAATGATTTCGTAGGCAGAACCGTGATCAAATTGCAGACAATGTGCCATTTCGTCAATAGTTAATCATCTGTCTAAGATAATCATTTCATGTGAACGCTCAACAGTTTGTTCATTTGTGGCGGTAAACGGTTGTCCGGCTCATTCATCATGTGTAACACTTGTGCGACCATTTCGGAATTTTTCAATCCATTTGTAAACACTCAGTTGTGGCAAAACACTGTTCCTGTACTGTACCGAAAGTCTTTGATGAATTTTGGTCCCTGATACACCTTCTGACCACAAAAAACGGATCACTGAACGTTGCTCCCCTTTGGTGCAAATACACAGCGGAGCAGCCACAATTAACAGCACGGCAGTAATAACGAAACTAACCTAGCAGCTTGAAAACGGCACAGATATAACAACAAATAAACAAAGCATCTACATCTACATCTACATGACTACTCTATAATTCACATTTAAGTGCTTGGCAGAGGGTTCGTCGAACCACAATCATACTATCTCTCTACCATTCCACTCCCGAACAGCGCACGGGAAAAACGAACACCTAAACCTTTCTGATCGAGCTCTGATTTCTCTTATTTTATTTTGATGATCATTCCTACCTATGTAGGTTGGGCTCAACAAAATATTTTCGCATTCGGAAGAGAAAGTTGGTGACTGAAATTTTGTAAATAGATCTCACCGCGACGAAAAAGTCTTTGCTGTAATGACTTCATTCCCAATTCGCGTATCATATCTGCCACACTCTCTCCCCTACTACGTGATAATACAAAATGAGCTGCCCTTTTTTGCACCCTTTCGATGTCCTCCGTCAATCCCACCTGGTAAGGATCCCACACCGCGCAGCAGTATTCTAACAGAGGACGAACGAGTGTAGTGTAAGCTGTCTCTTTAGTGGACTTATTGCATCTTCTAAGTGTCCTGCCAATGAAACGCAACCTTTGGCTCGCCTTCCCCACAATATTATCTATGTGGTCTTTCCAACTGAAGTTGTTCATAATTTTAACACCCAGGTACTTAGTTGAATTGACAGCCTTGAGAATTGTACTATTTATCGAGTAATTGAATTCCAACGGATTTCTTTTGGAACTCATGTGGATCACCTCACACTTTTCGTTATTTAGCGTCAACTGCCACCTGCCACACCATATAGCAATCTTTTCTAAATCGCTTTGCAACTGATACTGGTCTTCGGATGACCTCACTAGATGGTAAATTACAGCATCATCTGCGAACAACCTAAGAGAACTGCTCAGATTGTCACCCAAGTCATTTATATAGATCAGGAACAGCAGAGGTCTCAGGACGCTTCCCTGGGGAACACCTGATATCACTTCAGTTTTACTCGATGATTTGCCGTCTATTACTACGAACTGCGACCTTCCTGACAGGAAATCACGAATCCAGTCGCACAACTGAGACGATACCCCATAGGCCCGCAGCTTGATTAGAATTCGCTTGTGAGGAACGGTGTCAAAAGCTTTCCGGAAATCTAGAAATTCGGCATCAACTTGAGATCCCCTGTCGATAGCGGCCATTACTTCGTGCGAATAAAGAGCTAGCTGCGTTGCACAAGAACGATGTTTTCTGAAACCATGCTGATTACGTATCAATAGATCGTTCCCTTCGAGGTTCATAGTGTTTGAATACAGTATATGCTCCAAAACCCTACTGCAAACCGACATCAATGATATAGGTCTGTAATTCGATGGATTACTCCTACTACTCTTCTTAAACACTGGTGCGACCTGCGTAATTTTCCAATCTGTAGGTACAGATCTATCGGTGAGCGAGCGGTTGTATATGAGTGCTAAGTAGGGAGCTATTGTATCAGTGTATTCTGAAAGGAACCTAATCGATATACAATCTGGACCTGAAGACTTGCCCGTATCAAGCGATTTGAGTTGCTTCGCAACCCCTAAGGTATCTACTTCTAAGAAACTCATGCTAGCAACTTTCGTGTTTCAAATTCTGGAATATTCCATTCATCTTCCCTGGTGAAGGAATTTCGGAAAACTGCGTTCAATAACTCCGCTTTAGCAGCACCGTCATCGGTAACAGTACCATCGGCACTGCACAGCGAAGGTATTGACTGCGTCTTGCTGCTTGTGTACTTTACATACGACCAGTACTACCAAAATAAACAAAAATGTAACTAAACTGCAGATAATAATTGACTTACTCTTGTATAATAGCACCAACAGAAATAGCTCCAATACTAAAGATTTCAAATAATGCAAAAGCACTCTTGCCTGTGACAAGCTATAACAGGAACATCAGTGAACACAGGATAAAATGAGAGCCCCCAAAAACACAAAAATATGGCATATCTGGCAACTTGCCTGCAGCAGTGATGCTCTATTTATGTAAGCTTCTGCCTGAACAGGATCATCATCTTCTAGATACAACCTTGCTATCTTGAGGTATGTATCAAGCTTGTAGTCCACAGTGTACTGCCTAAAAACCAAGATACAATGTCTCAGGAATCGAGTTTACATGTACAATGTTTCGCAGTTAACACATAAAAGATAACGTGCACTTCAATGCATTTTCTTAGTCAATGTAGTAATATCCTGCAAGTATGATTCCATGTACCTTACACATTACCTGATCAGCAGTATCCAGACACTTCTATGTAATACATAACTGACAACTAGATGTCACAAGAAGTGGACTTACCACTATAAAATGAGGAGGAAGGGGTGGGGTGGGGTGGGGTGGGGTGGGGTGGGGTGGTGGGTGAGGGGGTGACAAGCAGCACTGTTACAATCACAGTGGAATGGGTCATTAAGGAGAGCTCAGCAACTTTGAATGTGGACTATTCACTGTATGTCACCTTAGTAAAAAAAAAAATAAAACATTAGGGACATTTCCACCATTTTAACACGAAACCAAATCAGGCACACCTCATGTACTGATGGATAGTGACTGTCTAACATTGTGAAGGATTGATGTAAAAAACAACACAAAATCTGGAAACAATCAATCTCATTCCAAAGTGCTAGCAGCAGTCCACATAGTATAATGACTGACTGGGGGTAGTTTAAAGAAAAATGGGGCGCAATGGTTAAACTGCTCCTTGTAAGACACATTGGAAAAACAGGATTTCTGGTCAGATGAGTGGAGGAATAAAATACAAAATTACATGGTGTTTACACAGGAGTATGCCTTTTAATGAATAATGAAATATGAAAGTGGATCAACTGCTATGAACAATATAGCAAACAAATATAAAAGAAAATCCTATGTGAAAAATAAATATGTAAAGGAGTAGTACAGATAACTCGCTGAATAGCACTGGGCATTTGATAGGAAAATCAACGAGATGAAAAGGTTGCTAAGCAATGTTTACAGTTTCATTTGTGTACCAATCAATGACTCAATGCTGCAACTGTTCAGTGACTTGTTACCTTTACTTTTTAAATTTTTTATATTTCCACCAAGTACTTTTTGTTACCATATTTTACTCAGGTTATATATGAGGTCTGTTCAAAAAATTCCAGAACATTCGTAATTTTGCCCCAATGGTGTGCTGGAGCGAAATGCAGTTGGTATTCCTGTGTTTAATGTGTAACTGCCAGAAGTTTCATTTTTGTATATCAGTTAGTTATTCTTCAGTGCTGTACTGAGTAGAGCGTTGTGTCGCAAAGTTCACAAATTTCGAGATGGCAGGGTTAGAGGAGCAAAGCGTCTGCATTAAATTTTGTGTGAATCTCACCAAAATCTTTACAGAGACGTACCAATTGATGCAGGAAGCCTATGGTAATGAATACTTAAGCCGTACTCAGTGTTACAAATGGTTCACACGAGTTTAAAATGGGTGGACGGAAGTTAAAGATGACCCTCATTCAGGATGCCCTTTGACATCTACCGACAATGCTCATGTCAGGAATATCTATGAAATAGTGCATGCCAATCTAAGAGAGATTGCAGAATTACGTAACATTTCAGCTGGATCATGTCATGAAATCCTGACACAGCATTCTGGAATGCATTGTGTTGCTGCCAATTTTGTCCCACGGGCTCTTGAGTTAAGACCAAAAATACCTTTGCCTAATGATCTGTGAAGAGATTCTGGATCATGCAAATGAGAATGCAATGTTCCTTAAGAGAATCTTGACTGGTGATGAGACATGGGTCTATGGTTACGATGTTGAGTCCAAGGTTCAGTCTTCACAATCGGTCAGGGAAGGTTCTCCAAGGAAAAAACTCATCAGGTCGGGTCAAATGTCAAAGCCATGCTGATAATTTTCTTTGACTTTGAAGGATTTGTCCGTCATGGAACTATTAACTGATTGTACTACTGGGACATGTTGCACACTGCAAGAAAATGTGAGAAGGAATCAACGTGAAATGTAGTGAGACAATTCATGGCTCTTGCATTACGGTAACACATCCGCACATTCATCCCTGTTGGCGTGTGACTCTTGCTCAGAAAACGAAATCACCTGCAAGAGGCATACCATAACTTCTTCTGGAAGTGGAAACCGTATTGGGCACATTGCATCAATTGTGGAGGAGAACATATCTAGAAAGCAGATTAAGTAATGCTTAGTTCCAAAGCTTTATTCCATGCAATTGGTATTCCAACTAGGCAGAACAGTCATGCAGTGGGAGTATGGGGAGTGGCTGTGTTCTTCAAAATGCAATAAAAATGTTGTGTCGGCAGACTTGCCAACACTACGCACACTAATTGAAAGAGGCGGCCAAGATGCACGCGCTAACTCACGAAGGATGGAGTGAGGTCTGAAACAGGATTCGTAATGAATGTGATAAAGAAAAGAACGTAGCTACTAGAACACTTAACTTTTATATCGTCCTTTGGTATACAGCATTCTTGATGATACAAGTGAGACTATCTTGAGATACATGCAATGGTCCAAATGGAGCCTTGCTAGGTCGTAGCCATGGACTTAGCTGAAGGCTATTCTAACTGTCTCTCGGCAATTGAGAGAAAGGCTTCGTACGTGTAGTCGCTAGCAATGTCGTCCGTACAACTGGGGCGAGTGCTAGTCCGTCTCTCGAGACCTGCCTTGTGGTGGCGCTCGGTCTGCGATCCTGACAGTGGCGACACGCGGGTCCGACATGTACTAATGGACCGCGGCCGATTTAAGCTACCACCTAGCAAGTGTGGTGTCTGGCGGTGACACCACAAAAAATACTGAAGAAAATTAGTGTAAGCCACAAGAAAAAACGAAACTTACTACTAGGCATCTGCACTCATGGCAGCAGCAGTCAATATGAGAGAGACTACAACCAATAACTCTGAAGTTCTAGATAATGGAGAACTAAACACTATCCACATTCTAGATAATGGAGTGCTAAACACTACCCACAGCTCATAATGGAAGGTAAGCGCCTGGAATTCCATAACATCCCATGTTATGCACTCAAAATGAAACTGTCAATAACACTGAAGAAAAAAAAGCACAACAAGCAACACACTATCTAGTTTTGGGCTGCAGTATCCCCCCCCCCCCCCCCCCAATTGTGGATAAAATAATAATATACTTTCACGTATACTGTCTGTATTTCACTCACTCATTCACTCATGTTTTGGTAACAGCCCTTTTATCTGTTCCACCTACAGATTTTATACAGAAATAAATTACTTACTTCTGGCCTGTTTCCAATGGAATTCCCACCAAAACATTAGCTGCTTCTCTCCATGCTTGCTCACGTTCGTAGATCTCAGCAAGATGTTGACGGATGGCAGCTACCTGCTCTTCAAAGGAGATAACACGAGGCTGTACCTGAAAAATGGATGTAACTTCTAGTATCTATACAGTTTGGCTTGCATTTCACAACTTTTATACAATTGCCAAACATGAAAAACAAAATGTTATAATTATCAGAAATGCCCATGTTCAACTTATTAGCAACACATATCAAATACATTTTCAAGTTTCTAATTATATTTTTCACTATTCAGCCCCGAGTGGTAATTCACCGAGAACAAACTTCATGTGAAACAAAAGTAAGTTTATCAATAGACTGAAAATAGAAGTAATGTTTCTGCTGTAAACTTCTTGGAGCTTCCTGTTATGACATACAATATCCATTATTTTTACAATGCCCAAACCAGTTTTACCTAGCATTATAGGTTACAAAGGTGACTATTACATCAACAAATTTCTATTAGGGCTACAATGTGAGCGGTGATGAATACCTTACTATAGCAAATAACTGAGTAGCGAGACCACTATCAGCCACATCCTTTGAAACAATTCCTATCATCCTTTGAAAGAACTCCTATAGCTACAAATAAGGAGGTAAGAACAAGATTCAAATTTTTCCTTGCTTAATGTCTGGAAGTTTAAGATGCCCAGGAAGCACAGTTATGTTACGCAGCATGTTCAGCAATGGCAAGGTCAAATTCGCGGTCAGCCACTGCTTTGTTTGGTTTTTGGTTTTGTTTTGCTTTAAGGCGCAAAAAACTACTGGGGTCATATGCGCCCAAGTCAAAACTATAAATAAGAAGACAGAGGGGAGTTAAAAAACGACTACACTTCAGTCCCAACTGACATAATAGAAGACAGCTAAAAACAGGCACATGGAAAAAGACACTATACAGAAAAGGAAGTCCAAAACTAAAAATTAAATGGCCTTTGCCATGTTGCTTTGGTGGATAAAGAGTAAAAAGTGGTCGACAGCCGGGGCGTCATTTGCTACAATGGCCAATAACTCAGATGGCAAACCCAATTGGAAATGTAAACGGTTAAAAAATACGCATTCCATCAGGAAGTGGCAGACAGTTAAAACTTGGGCACAATGTGTACAAAGTGATGGGGTAGTGCCACTTATCAAATGATGATGGCTACCAAGGCAGTGCCCAATATGCAGCCTAGTTAAAATGACCTCCTCCCAGCAGGAGAGCCGAGAGGTGGTCATCCAAGCCCCTGGGAGAGGCTTAAGAAGCCGGAGATTATTCCCATGAAGGGAGGACCATTGGCGATGCCAAAGGGACACCACCTCCTACCAGACGGCAACACAGAGATCGGAGGGAATACAGGAACTTATGGGCTGAGGTACGAGGACTGCAGCCTCGGCAGCAGCCTCGTTTCCTGGCAGACTGACATGACCAGGAACTCACAGAAACATCACACTGGCTCCACCAAGAGTGAGCATGTGAGTTTTCCTGGACCCGCTGCACTAAGGGATGGGCAGTGTACAGTGCACATAGTTTTGAAGGGTGCTGAGTGAGTCTGAGCAGACAACACAACTGAAAAGGCTGTGTTGCTGGATGTACTCCACGGCTTGATACAGAGTGAAGAGCTCAGCTGTAAACACTGAGCAGTGTGCCAGAAGCCCATATCGAAAGACACAGGTGCCAATGATGAAGGCACACCCAACCCCATAGTCAGTCCGAGAGCCATCAGTGTATAGAAAGGTACTATCATGAAGTTCCATGCGAAGGTCATGAAACTGAAGGTGATAGACCAAGGCTGGAGTAGTGTCCTTAGGAAACGAATGAAGGCCAAGGTTAACATGGGTTGCTTCACAAAGCCGAGGTGATGAAGGATTCACAGCCACCAGGAAAGTTGCACGTAGTGTGAATTTAAGCCACCCTAGAAGTGCCGATAGCAGACTCCAGGAGGTAACAGAGAAGAGGGATGTGTCCCATACTGGCCATCAAAGGAATCATCAAAGGAGGCACAGGATGGGTGGCCACGCATGGCAGGCAAATGGCATGCATACCTGCTGAGGAGAAAGTCAAGGCGGTAGGACAGTGGTAATTCAGCAGCTTCAGCATACAGACACAACTGGGATAGTGTAAAAGGTGCCCATGGCCAAATGGATGCCATGATGGTGGATAGTGTTGAGACAGTGCAAAAGAGAGGGATGGATGCACAAACACATAAACAAAGCACCCATAGTCGAGTTTTGAACAGACAAGGGACTGGTACAAACTGAGGGTGGTGGTTCAATTGGCACCCCAGGAAGTACCATTGAGGACACGTAGGGCATTGAGGAATCAAGCACAGCGGGCTGTCAAGTAGTGACACATGGGAGGAACAAGTGAATGTCCTATCGAGCATGAGCCCCAGGAATTTCGTAGTTTCAACGAACATAGTGACAACAGGCGTAAGATTTAAAGATGGTGGGAGAAACCAATTACATCGCCAGAAATTAATACAGACGGTTTTGTCAGTAGGAAAGCGAAAGCCATTGTCGATGCTCCAGAAGTAAAGATGATCAAGACATTGCCGAAGATGCCACTCAGTGAGACAGGTCCATGGAAAACTGAAATAGATGGCAAAATTGTCAACAGAAAGGGAGTCAAAGATGCCCAGCGCGAGACAGGCCATTATAGGGTTAATGGCGATAGCAAAGAGGATGACGCTCAGGACAGAGACCGAGGCACACTGTTTTCCTGGATAAAGGTGTCAGACAAGGCAGAACCCACATGCACCTTGAAAACTTGGTCTTTTAAAAGCGCCTGAAGGAAACAGGGCAGGCGGCGCGGAAGGCCCATGTGTAAAGAGTACAGAGGATACCAGTTCTCCAGCTGGTGTCATAGGCCTTCTCCAAATCTAAAAACAAGGCCACAGTCTAGGGTTTCCGCAGAAAACCATTCAGACATGGGTGGACAAAGTAACGAGATGGTCAACTGCAGAACGCCATTCTCAAACTCCACTCTATGCATTCATCAGTGAATTGTGAGACTCTGGTCACCAAACCAGCCGGGCATGAATCATTCGCTCCATCACCTTGCAAACGCAGCTGGTAAGAGATATGAGGCAGTAGCTATAGGGAAGGTGTTTGTCCTTACCGGCTTAGGTATGGGTATGGGTATGACAGTGGCTTCACGCCAGCACCTGTGAAACATACCCTCTGCCCAGATGTGGTTGTACTTATGAAGCAGAAAGGGCTTGCCCACAGGAGAAATGTGCAGCAACATCTGGATGTTAGCATCATCTGGGCCTGGGGTGGAGGATCAGAATGAAGTCAGAGCAAGATCTAGCTCCCTCATAGTAACGGCAGCATTGTAGCACTCATGATTCTGAGAAGAGAAGGGTATCATCCAAAACACTTCCGCTCATTTCCGATGGAGGAAGGCAGGGTGATAGTGGGAGGAGCTCGAAATCTCCACAAAATGGCGACCTAAGGTGTTGGACGTAGCAATAGGGTCCATGATGATACTGTCCCTACCGTCATGTGGGAAATTGGGGAATGGATCTTGGTCCCAGAGAGCTGTTGGAGGTTGGCCCACATGATGGAAGAGGGAGTGGAACTATTAAAAGAGCTAGTGAATGAAATCCAGCTATCTTTTTTGCTATCCCGAAGAATGCGATGACACTGTGCACACAACTGTTTATAATAAATGCAGTGTGCCCTCTTAAGATGACGATTAAATATGAAGAGAGCACATCTCTGCACATGAATTGCGTCGTGGCATGCCTCAGTCCACCAACGATAGGGACATGACGTGGTAAAGACGAAGTGCGAGGAATGGAACGTTCTACAGCGGTAAGGATAACATTTGTAAGATATTCTACATGATCATCACAATTGGGGAAATGTTGTTCATCAAAGGTTGTCAGGGAGGAGTAAAGCCCCCAGTCGGCCATAGTAAGCTTCCATTTGGGTGTGCACGTAGATGGGGTAGGTGTCTGCAAATGGATAGCACACAGGAAATGGTCGCTGAAGTATGTGTCAGAGAGAACTGGCCACTTGTGATGATGGGCAAGCTGGGCAGTGCAGAAGGATAGGTCCAAATGGGAACAGTTATGAGTGGAGTCTGGGCGGAATGTGGATGCTCCAGTGTTAAGGCAGAAGAGGTTAAGTTGATTGAGAAGGTCAGCTAAGAGAGCACCTCTCAGACAGGTTCTGGGAGAACCCGAAAGGGGATGGTGCGTATTTAAGTCACCGAGCAGCAGAAAGGGGTGAGGTAGCTGCCCAGTAAGCTGGAGCAAGTCTGCCCTGGTGACATCAAATAGTGGAGGGATGTAAACGGTACAAAGGAGAAAGGTCAAGTGAGGAAGGAAAAGCCAAACTGCAACAGCTTGAAGGCATTTAGTCAGGGTGATAGGTTGACTATGAATGTCATCCTGTATGAGCACTGTGACTCCGCCATGAGAGGGAACACCATCTGCTGGGGGGACGATCAGAAAGGACCGAGAAGAAATGCAAAAGCTGAAAGTGGTTGTGAGAATGCAATTTTGTTTCCTGAAGGAAGAGAACAAATGGACCCTGCAATTCTAAGAGCAGCCGTAAATCCTCTTTGTTAGATCAACAACCACGAACATTCCAATGGAGGAGTCATGACGAAGAAAAAATGAAGGGGTGTCACCTCGGCAGCTGCTGAGTGCCAGCCTTCAGATTCGCTGCTACAGGACACAGAGGCAGGAGGATCCTGCTCCTTGAGGTCTACAGAAGTGTTGGCATTCTTCTGTTATCCTGCAGATTCAGTGCAGAAAAAGGGTTGGTGGTATGCACCGGCGACACTGATGTCGGATAGGCAAGGGTATCACGTGGCAACACTGTCTAAGAGGACCATCAAGTTGGCGAAGAAGAAGACTGTTTGCCTTTGATTGATTTCTTGAAGCCTTTCTGGTTGGCAGAGAAAGATTCAGATGTTGGTTGGCTGGAGGGATTTAGGAAGCCTCCACAGGAGTATTCCTTCTGTCCTTTCTGACCTGCCGGTTATGTAGCTGGTGGCCTCGCCCCATGAGGCGAAAGTTTGGTGGTGTGTTGCTCAGCTGGAGGAGGATATGGGGACATTACAATGACGCTGGGCGATTTCAAAAGCGTGGTGTCTGTGTGGCCATGTCCTTGGTGGAATGAGATGTAGAAAGAACAGTACTGTAGAACACAGGGTTTCCGACAAGCCAACAATTTGTGAGCAACCGGGTAAGGCACTTTTCCTTCACCCTGATCTCCTGGAGAGTCCACTCATCAAGATACACGGGACAATCGTGGTAGGATGCAGCGTGGTCGCCATCGCAGTTGATGCAGCAGGAAGGAGGGGGTGGACAATCGCCCTTGTGAGCATCCCTACCACAGGTTACATATTTGGCTGGGTGCTGACAGGACTCTCAAGTGCATCAGGTTCGGAATATATGGTCCACCTGTGGTAACTTCATAACCTGCTTTGATCTTTGATGGAACAACCACTCTATCAAAAGTGAGAAAGAGTGCAGGTGGGCATTAAGGAGGCATGTACTTTTTTCATCACCCGATGGATTGCAATGACACGCTGATCAGAGGCACATTTGAATTTCTGCCTCAGTCAGACCATCAAGCAGCCTAGCATAAATAACACCACAGGAAGAATTCAGCATTCAATGGGCCTCAACAAGAACAAGATAGCCATGGAGGAGCGAAGCTGCAAGCAGTTGTGCTACAGAATCAGAAGTAGTCTCCAAAAGCAAAGTGCCACTGGGTAAATGAGAGCAAGATTTCACACAGCCAGCGATTGCATCAACACCTTTCCAAATAATAAATGGATTTACCATGGTGAAAGAATGACAGTCTTCAGTACGTGAAATCACAAGCAACTGTGGTGCAGTGGTGAGGGTCTTTGAATCGGTAGCCTCATTCAGTTCATGTTTCGTAGCCGTTCACTGTGAAGATGATTGGCTCACTGTGAGACAATCCCCCTTGACTGCCAGGATCTCCGATGGTGAGCTCCTTCCAACGGGGGGCCCCCTTCAGCAGGTGGTGCCCCCGCCTTAGGTGACTGTTCACATTTCAGGTCATACCTCCCAAGCACCAGACAGAGGGGCCAATTGGCAATTTGGGAAGGCAGCGGCTCAGGCAATCACCCCTCCCTGGGCCTGGCCTGTAACAGGGGTATGTGCGAACCCTACCTGTTCATGCAGAGCTGGGAATTATGTGTTAACCAGTCACTTGTTATGTGTCCGACAGCCTTCAGGAGTGCACAGGAAGGAAGAAGAAAAAGAGGAACCTCAAACACCGAAGCAGAGGAAGGATAGGAGAAGGTGAACGAAGGAAAAAAAAGGAATGAGAAACAGTGGAGAGTATTCTGATATTGACTACCGAAAATGCAGAATACAGTTCCAAAACAGTCAAGGCATGTTCCCTAGGGGAGGGAAAAAGAACAGCAAGAGGATAAACTTGCAGCATGTAAGGGAAAAGATGCTGCTAAGGCTGGGGCCCTGTGGTAGCCAAGCACGAAACCGCTGAAGAGTGGAAAGCCCCCCCTGGGAGGTGAATAGGAAGAGTGACTGCCTTGAAAAGTTATTCATTTACTGGCCAGGTCATGTACCCGGTTTTTCCATGGAGAAATGAAACAAAGGGTGCAGGAGTGACATTTGTATGGACTAGGGTATTGCATTAGGTAGGCTGAAAGATGCAGTAATTGGAGTAGGGGCTGAGGAGTAGGATGGGGTGGGGTGGACAAGAGTAGTGTGTTAGATTGGGTATATCTGCCATCAGGGCACACTGGGAGCTAGTCTAGTCAGTCTAGTCCTGGCAAAGTCTGTGGTGGGTGTTTTAAAAAAGCCTAGGTGATAAAGGGAGTACTGGTTGACACTTGATTTGCTGCAGCAGTTCTGCTGAAGTCGTGAAAAAGAAATTTAACACAAAATTTTTTTCTGGTCTAGAGAGTCAGGATATTATTGTCTGAAAGGCTCTGGTAAGGTTTTCAGCATATTTAAAAAAAACTGTGCCTTTTCATTGCTTATGTGGCACCATTGAGTTCCAAGTCTGTAGTGGAGATATTTTATGTGAACAGTTGACAGCAGTAAAATTAGTGATTTGTTGGTGCATAAGATCAATAAACCCAAGATACCTATTGAGTTGAGGACTAGGTGAAGCAGATTTGGGAGAATATATAGAGATTGTGTTTACGGGTCCAAATTACAAAGATGATTTATCTGAATCAGATATGGAATCGAATGTTTCGAGAAGGAAGGAAGGATTCATATAGGTAGCAAAGGATGGTGTCCTTAGTACTCAAGAAAATTCTGGGGATTTATTTGTTGGTTTGGCCTTCAAAGAAGAAATAACTGAGGCATCAGGAGGAGACAGGGAAGGGTAGTGTTCCATGGTAATGTTCCTTGATAAGGACATGAACAGGGGGGCTGTTGATATACACAAACAACAGTCACAACAAGAAGTCCAGAGGGAATGAGACTGTGACTGTAGACAGGCAATATAGGAGGTGTATACATCTTAGGAATAGCAAGGGAGTCTTTGAACAATTTGTTGGATGCAGGCCAAGAAAGGTACGTAATCTTTCCATGCAAGTGTTGTAACTAGCCACAATAGGACAGTTAGTTAAGAGACAAGTGGAGTTGAGGTGATGGAGCTTTGTGTTCAGATAAAGTAGCTATGTGGGTGTAGCTGGTGTTAGATGTGAGATAAACTGAGGAGAATTATTGTTGGTCAGACAGGGCTTCTGAAATGGGATCACAGTAGTAAAAGTTTGTGAGCCGAGTCACTCAAAAGCTGGCAACACCAAGGTTGCTTTCACCTAGTATCCTGACCAAAGAATAAGCACTGGTTGTGAGGATGTAAACATAGTAATTTATTGATAATGGTCTGCAATGGTCACCCATCAGGTCTGGATTTTTAATGGGTGTGGAACTGAGTAGATGAGATGGTGATGAAATTGATGCACGAGGCCTAGCTAGGAAGCTGGCGTACTTGGTTGCTGCACATCCTATGGATTCAGTGAAACAGGGTTGCCTGGAATCTTGTTTATTACTAGTAATTTAAAGTATGGATTTTCTTCTCCACCACAGTGGAATGTACGCCGATTCGCACACATGTGTGACAAGGATTAAGGATACAGTGCTTTGTCAGCTGCAGCTGTTATACTGATCAGGACCCAGTGGTGGTGTCATGCAGGTGGTCAGTACAGGAGTCTGTAGGTGAAAGCCTACCATGACTCGCTGGCAGCTGGTGCGGCTCGCCCCACTGTCCGACTGTGTGTTTAAGGAGATGCCAATAGCACATCATGGATGAAAAGTGTTGCGAAGGTGGATGCCCAGGACTCCAATCGGCAACACAGAGTTCAGCCGGAGGTGTACTCAGATGTCTCATCCAACATGTTGTATGTGATAGTTTGCAGTCAATTTGTACCGCCCTTCTCCCGGGGAAGGCCCGCGCTCATCCTCATCATCAAACAAGGTAATGGCCAACAGCAGTGGCAGCTTGCAGTGGCAAAGTTCCACTACAGATGGCTGGCTGTGGTCTGATGTGACTCTTTCTCTCAGCAGCATGCAGCACATTATGATTCACCAGTAAAGTTAACCTGTAACTACTGAAACAGTCATCCCACTGCAATCTGAGATGCATATAGGATGACCTGTTGCAGACTGAGGTTTTGGAAATGGGCATATTTAGGCCAGATGCAATGGCATCACAGCCAGCGATGTGGTAATTTGCCTTCATTATCCAGAGGTGTCAGCAGGCTTGTACCCACAGTGGTATCTCCGTTATCACTAGTTCTCCTTGACTTTGGACTTTCCTTCAGTGCTATGGCACTGTGGAGTGGCAAAGCTCTGAGGTCTCATGTTACGGCACCATAGTGCAAGGCTCAAAGAATGACGCATAAGTTGCACTTTTTTTTATAATGGCTTGGCTTCGTGTGGGAATGTACCGTAAGTGGGGCCCAGCCTTCTGCAACACTGCATTCTATGCATGGCGCAGATACTGGTTGTGACACACTGTACAAGCCAAATCTGATTCTCTGCTGTCTGCGCTAAGTAATAACATCAAAAATTTATATGCACATCCAGGAATTTTATTTGCTGTGCAATGGGTATTTGATTAGTTGAAAAGTACCTTACACAGTTATAAAATTTTCATGTATCTTGGTAACTTTCCGATGCCAAATCAGTTTTCACAATTGCAGTGTGCCACTTTGAAAGGCAATAAGGTGCCTGTTAGTACAAGTGCAAAGTCAATGAATACCGAAAAGTAATTATCGAAATGACAAAGTAACTATTACTTTGTGATTATCAATACTGACTGATACATCCATGAGTTGTTATGTGATCAGTTTTACATGAAGTGTAACTGGAGTTAGGCTATCTGTCAATACATTTATTTTTACTGAAAATAATTGTAAAGTACAATGAATTCCTTATTTACGACCTTTTTAATTTATTTAAACTTTTCAAATTACTTAATTTTTTGTGGACTTACTTACTCCAAAACTACATATTTTGAATTTATGAGTCTTTGACCACAACAATTTACAGGAACTACTTTTACAAGAGTCATATACTTCTAAATTACAGCAGCTCTTGAAACTACCCTATTGTGTTTTGTCATACAGTATCTACTGAAAAGAAAACAAAAAAAACTAAGATCTTTGAATCCACTGAGTGATTACACAAAACTTTAATAGCAAAACACAAAAATTTTACAACTAAAACTATTATTTTAATGCATACATCAGTGAATCAATATGAAACATGGACCTTTCATCAGTAAGGAGACTTACATGCCTGAATGATACACACGAACTGATTAAAGGGGCATATGTCAATAAGGTCAGATTAACACACAGACAGTGAAGTAGGGCAGCAGCTTTTTCAGGAGCTAGAGAGCAACAGACTGGATGACTGACCCAGCTTTGTAATACACTGAAGTAGCAAAGAAACTGGTATAGGCACGCATATTTAAAAACAGAGATATGTAAACAGGCAGAATACAGCATTGCCGCCAAGTGTCTGGCACGGTTGTTAGGGCAGTTACTGCTGCTACAATGTCAGGTTAACAAGGTTTAACAGAGTTTGAAAGTGGTGTTATAGTTGGCACACTAGCAATGAGACACAGCATTTCTGAGGTAGAGATGAAGTGGGGATTTTCCCATACAACCATTTCACGAGTGTACCGTGACTGTCAGGAATCCAGTAAAACATCAAATTTCTGACATTGCTGTGGCCAGAAAGATCCTGCAAAAAACGGGACCAACGACAACTGAAGAGAATTGTTCAATGTGACTAAAGTTGCAACCCTTCTGCAAATTGCTGCAGATTTCAAGGCTGAGCCATCAACAAGTGTCAGTGTGCGAACCAGTCAACGAATCATTATCAATGTGGGCTTTCGGAGTTGAAGGCTCAGTTGTGTTCCCTTCATGACTGCATGACACAAAGCTTTACACCTCACCTGGGCCCGTCAACATTGACTTTGGACTGGTGATGACTGGAAACACGTCACCTAGTTGAAGGAATGCTGCTTCAAATTGTATCAAGTGCATGGACATGTACGGGTATGGAGACAACCTCATGAATCCATGGACCCTGCATGTCAGCAGGGGACTGGTCAAGCTGGTGGAGGCTCTGTATTGGTGTGCGGTGTGTGCACTGGGGTGATATGGAACCCCTGATACATCTACATACGACTGACAGGTGACACGTACATAAGCATCCTGTCTGATTACCTGCATCCATTCAAATCCATTGTGCATTCCGAAAGACTTGGGCAATCCCAGTAGGATAATGTGACACCCCACATATCCAGAATTGCTACACAGTGGCTATAGGACCACTCTGAGTTTAAACACTTCCAATGGCCACCAAACTCCCCAGACGTGAACATTATTGAGCATATCTGCGATGCCTTGCAACTTGCTGTTCAGAAGAGATCTCCACCCCCTCGTACTCTTATGGATTTACGGACAGCTCTGCAGGATTCATGGTGTCAGTTCCCTCCAGCACTACTTCAGACATTAGTCAGGTCCATGTCGCATCGGCAGCCCTACACAATATTAGACAGGTGTACCAGTTTCTTTGATTCTTCAGTGTATTAACCAAAATGGCCTTGCTATAATGGTATTGAACAAGTGTAAACTACAGCCATTTATGTTTCCTGAAGACATGCAGCTCTACTGTAGGTTTGATGACAATAGCATCCTGATGTGAAATAAACCAAGGATAAAATAGTACTCCATTCAGACTTCAAAGTGGAAATTATTCAGAGGGATTTCCACATAAGGAAAAAACAAATATGACTCTTTATACTTCTTAGACTGGAATATGAGAGCCCTTAATCATCTTGGTATATTATAAAACAAGAAATGTACAGACTGACATTAGATACTGTGAGAATTTGTGAAGTGTGGCAGCTGTCAAAACAGGATTTCTGGTCATGTGAACACAGGACTGTCAACACAAAGTGGGGAAGGGATGAATAGGTCAAGTAATGAACAAGAAAGTAGGAATGTGGGGCAACAGATCATGGTAGCTAAGGTACATAAATATCTCTGTTGCATTACAGCGGTGAATACTGAATCTACAAATGAACAGATTGAAAAATTGTCAGATGGGTTAAAAGACATTATTCAGTACACTGGAACAATTTAAGCATCGCAAATTCTTGGTTTAAGGATCTTGACAGAAGTATGTGTATTTGGTAAATACTTGAGAGGCACTGGAAGGTTTCAGACAGATCACTTAACGATAAGTCATGGCTGCAAAATACCGATGAACTACTGAAAAACTGTTTTTATGTCACACAGAGTCTATACCATACACTCAATCCAACACACACACACACACACACACACACACACACACACACACACACAAAGAAAAGGCATTACTGAGGAAAAGAAATTTGTTAAAATTTAATATTTAAAATGTTAGGAAGTCTTTTCAAAACGCATTTGTCTGGACAGTAGCCTTGTGCAAACATAAAACACTGACAATGACCAGGTCAGACAAGAAGAGAACAGAAGCTTTTGATATGTGGTGCTACAGAAGAATGCTGATAATAAGATAGCTAGATTGTCGACTAATGAGGAGGTACTGGATCAAATTGGGGGGAAAAAAAGATTACGGTGCCGCCTGACTGTCAAGGAAACTTATGGACCGGCCCTTACAAGATCTGAAGGTCATGACTGGACATCACTTACCCAAATCAGTAAGAGAAACTTAAAAAAAAAAAAAAATCACCTTTGAAGACATAATACTTTCCCATTGTTAAGTATAAAATATTTGAAGTATTTTAACAAAACTGCCTGTAGCTGAGAGGGTAGCATGGAAGTCTAGAAATCAACAAGTCAGAGGTTCAATTCAGACTAGTAGCAACATTTTATATTTTCATTTCGATTCTGTATTATCAAATGGAAAATGTTTATTAATATAGATATTTTATCAAACATTGGAAAATCAAGGATGGAAGTTTGTAACAGGCTAACTGTGTAAATATTTTATAAGATTTTTAATAAAAATAGCATTTTATATAGATTATTCAATCACATGAAAATAAATTAAAGTTCAACATGGGCATACAGAATGCCTTATTGTTAAGAGAAAAAATTATATGAATCAGTAATGTTATTCAGGTTTTTTTTTACCAAATTTTAATTTAGTGAGAGTATCTTCATTTTCATTCCATTACTAATAAAAATTAAAATTCTTATTATCAAAAAATTATGATCCAATATTTAAGCATTAACATTTTGATTTGGGTGATGAGTACAGAACTTACATACAACTAAAAATAAAGTTGCTGGCAGCAAGAATTTAACCACTGACTTCACAATTACACTATGAAATCTTATCTTCAACAGTGACCTGTTTAGTTTTTAGATGTTTAGATTATGTTGTACTGCTTTAAGAAATTAATGCCCCGCCTCTGACCTCCAAATCCTATGAATATGAAGTTAATCGAAGCAGGCCAGTCTGTAATGTTTCTTTGTACTGTAATGCTTCTTTGTAAAGCAAGGGATCACTTGAAAAGACACATCCTGAGGTAATGAGGACATTTTGGTAATATAGGGAAGTGTGGGAGAGTAAATTTTTTACAGGGAGACCAATACTTCAATACAGTAAATAGGTTTAAACAGATGTAGGTTGCAGTAGCTGTGCACAGGTGAAGAGACTTGCATATGACTGCCTAAATGGAGAGCTGCACTAACCCATTTCTTCAAATGACAACCGAGATTTACAAACCAGGTGTTAAACTGTTAAACATTTTCTGAAGAAGGTATGGACACTATCCACAGTTTATTAATTGTGAAGGTTAAAGAAAACTACAGAAACATAGAAAATTAAATAAATGGGACCCAGATAAGTTGAAATAGCCAGAGATCATGTTGACTTTTAAAGAGCCTATTGAACAACTGCCAACTCAATGAAAGGAATACAATATAAGGTGAATCTCTGAAATACGAAATAGTGAAAGCAGCAACGGGAAAACAGGAAATAAAAAGGGAAGTTGCTCTCTCTCTCTCTCTCTCTCTCTCTCTCTCTCTCTCTCTCTCTCTCTCTGTGTGTGTGTGTGTGTGTGTGTGTGTGTGTGTGTGTGTGTGTGTGTGTGTGTGTGTGTGTGTGTATACACTAGATAATGGCTTTGGGAGCAGAAAACTGGCTTTGGGAGCAGAAAACAATCGTGGTTTTTAAAATGAAAGCTCAATTTGGTGTTGGCATTTTATTCTAAATAAAAAAAGATGCCGTTACAGAAATTCTTGGATAACAGGATATTAAATTATGTATATGACAGAAGAAAATTTAAAATTGCAGCTAATGAAGTAGGTAAAAGGAAATACAGACACCTAAAAATGAACGACAAAGTGCTAAAACAGAAATAGCTAGAGGAGAAATACAAAGATAGGAGCACAAACGCATTGATGGAGGGGAAAAAAAAGTAGAGGCTGTGGAACCTTGGGTGAAGAAATTAACGATATATCCCATGTCTGCATGGAATAGTGTTGCATTATAGTAACACATGGGGGCAAGTAAAAGAGTGTCACATCTTCATCTTATGAAGTAATGTTGTCACTTAATAGGTAGTAGAAAGCAGGTCATTTGCAAGCACAGCATAGTTGGACCGGGGTTGGAGCTTCTCCAGTGTTAAGATTTAAAAATAGGTTTACGACTGGGCTGGGAGATTAGAGAGGGCATCTGAGAGAAACTAGCAGATTTCCAGGATGTGATCAAAGTTTCTGTGGTTGTCAAAGGTAGGGTAAGTCACAGCAAGACAAACCTGCGAACTAAAAGGAACTTTTTTTGGGATATGGGCAGGGCTGGAACAGATTGAAAGAGAAAGGATTCTTTGATAAGCACTTGTACCCAAACAAGATAGGTGAACAAAGGAAGTATCTTAACAATACGGATGGTTGATCAGATGGTGATGAGATGATGCCTTAACTGTTCAAATGAAAATGTCCACCTCTGAGATAATCTGCAGTAAGTTATTGACAAAGAGAAAATTATCTTTAAGGAATATAGGCAGTTTGAGACAATTTGTGCTTGGATGGTGTCATGTAGGATTAGGTCAGTGAAGGTTCAGGAGTGCTGAAATTTGGAAATTTTTGGGTTTTTGTTTGAGGATGTGCGTTAGAGATGATGGTTTTTGCAATAAGCCAGCTGGGCAGTTACCCTCACTGATACACCCACCAAACAGAACGCAACACACACTAAAGGAATCTTCACTTAAAAATTAATAATTTCATATGCTTTCAGTTATTCCGTAGATGCTTCTATCCTCACCAAGATGTATTCCATATTTTCAAGTAAATGAAAGGGGGTTTTCTGTGTGTAATACACATTTAACTTCTTTTATTTGTGAATCATCTTTAGTGGTCTGTAATACGTGTTTTAAGCATATAATGGCAATATACTCTGATGTGACAAAAGTATAAAAGGACAGATCATTGGCAGAGCTGTCATTTGTACCGAGGTGATTCATGTGAAAGGTATCCAACATGATAATCGTCGCAAGACATGAATTAACAGACTCTGAATGTGGAATAGTAGGTGGAGCTAGAATTTCAGGCACTACCCCTCACCACAGACAAGGCAGTGGCCAATGGCCTTCACTTAATGATCGAGAGCAGCGACATTTCCGTAGAGGTGTAAGTGCCAACAAACAAGCAACTCTGGGTGAAAAAAGCCATAGAATTCGATGTGGGGCATACAACGAATGCGTCCATTAGGACAGTGCAGCAAAATCTGATGTTAATGGGCTATGGCAGCACACAAACAATGTGAGTGCCTTTGCTAACAGCACATCATCAGTTGCATTGCCTCTCTGGGTCTCATGATGACTGGAAAACCATGGCCTGGTAAGACGAGTCTCTACTTCTGTTGGTAAGAGCTGATGGTAGGGTTCAAGTATGCGACTAGGCACTGCAAAGTATATAGTAATCACAGGTAAGTTACTACATCACATTTTTCTTATTATTTTCTTACTTTTTAGGTGAGAAACAACTTTTGCAGTCCAAGTTTCATGAGTGGATGGACAGAAACGTCCAGGTTAGACACCGGAAGTAGTTTAAAATTACAGTGGAACTTCGCACAATGAGCATAATTCATTCCGGAATCTTATTTGTAGCGCGAAACACTTCATTTCATATAAATTAATGGAAAATACAATAATGCCTTCCAGGCAGGAAAAGAACTAAAGTTTTCAGGCAGGAAAAGAACTAAAGTTTTATCTTATTCATACCATTTATTCAAAGAAAATTATACATACAGTATTATGTACTTTATTATTCATGATACATAAGTAATTTTTTTATGAGGAAGCTATCTATAGTCATTTGTTTCTGTCGACACAAACACTTGGCAAAAATGTGACAGCATTATCGTCAAATTTTTAGCATGTGTAGCCACTGCTTTAGTGGGGTGGTGATTTTCAATGTACAATGCAACCAATTCCCATGCTTTCAGCATTTCTCTTATTTTGTCACAACATTACTACTTTGTTGATGCTGCCACCACCTCCTCCTCCTAAGAAGAAGAAGAAGAAGAAGAAGAAAGTCCTTTCCTCAAGTTCCTGCTGTGAAACACACTGCAACTCCAATAACCCCATAAACTCTTTGGTGGTCATTTCTTGACTGTGATCTTCCACATGCTCATCAATATCACTGTTATCCACTTCTAATCCCATGCTCTTGGCCAAAGACAATCTCGTTGACTACAGGCTCCACAGGCACTGACTCAGATGCCCTAATCATATTCCACAACACAAACTGGCCAAAGCTTTTTCCACACAGAAGTGAGAACTCTCTTGGTAATCCCTTCCCACGCCTTTTTGATCATCTTGACGCAGGCAACGATGTTGAAGTGATATTCAAAAAAACTCAGAGTGGGATCGGTAGCTTCAGTCAACTCAAAGCAATACTCTGAGAGCGCTTTAGTTTATAGCTTCTTAAAGTTAGAAATAATACACTGGTCCACAGGGGGAGTGGTGTTGGGAAGCAGAAACTGGAGCTTGATGAACTGAAATTCTTTGAGGAGATGGTCTTGTAGGCCTGGAGAACGGGCAGGAGTGTTGTTCATAACAAGACAGAGTGGCAGATTCATCAAGCAATTTTTTTTACTTAAGGATCAAACACTTCATTAATCACATCACAAAAAAGATCATGTGTCATCAAAGCCTTGTTGTTGTTGGACCTCCACACATTTAACCTGCTCTTCCGGACTTAACATTTCTTGAAGGCTCATGGGGAGTTTCTGTATGGTAAACAAGCAGCAGTTTAATTTTCAAATTGCCGCTTGCACTGGCACAGAACAGCAGTGTGAGATGGTCTTTTACTGGCTTGTGACCAAGCAACGCTGTCTCCTCTGCTGTTATAAAGGCATGCTTTGGCATTTTTTTCCATAACAGACCCATCTCATTGGCACAATTAAAAACCTGTTGCAGCAGATAACCCTCAAAATCTACAATCATCTTGAATTTGTTGAAGTTGTTCTGCCACCTTTGTGATGGAGCTGGCTGCTTCATCGTGCCTCACAATGCTGTGGATGCCAGTTCTCTTACACTTCTCGAACCACCCTTTGCTCCCCTTAAACATTTCTCTGGCCGCCGATGATCCTGGCGTCTTCTTAATGAGGTCAGCAAAAATCATTTTCGCCTTCTCACATATGGTGTTCTCATTAATAGTCACCCTGCAATTGCTTTTCATTTATCCATATAAGGAGCAACCTTCTGACATCGTCCAGAATACGAAACCATTATTTAGATACTCTTGTCACTCCCTTTGAAGCATCATCTCCTTATCTTGTCCTTGTTCTTGGAGATAGTGCAAATAGTTGATGAAAACCGATTGTATGTGCGTACTAAATTAGCAACACTTACACCACATTTGCTTTTTCCAATCATTTTACATTTCATTTCTAAAGTCATTTTCTTTTTCTTATGGTTGTCTTCTTGTGGCTTTATCTTCGCTGACATTTCTACAATGGTTATTAAAATTTGCACACAAGAAAATACTGTGCGATTGCAAGCTGCACTAAGATGGTAGCAGAAAGAGTAATAAACCCAGACTGCAGTACGTACTGAACACATTGTTCATATGCCACTGCAGACAATGAAATGCGTTCATATTGTTGAATGTTTCCCCTACCACACACTACCAGCTGGTGATGTCACACTAAATCGTTATGACTCATTATGTAAAACATTGTTCACTAAGCGAGTCATTTTTTCACAATTTGTTTTGCTCATTATATAAATTGCACATTATGGGAGGTGCTCGTAAAGTGAGAATCCACTGTAATGTGTTTGCTGGCATTGCAAATGACTGACTGGTAACTCTGTATGTCTAGCACACGATATGTGCAAGGACTTAGTCCAGAACAGCTTCCTGGACTGAGAAGTAGCATCAGGAGATAGCTCTACTTGCTGCAATTCTACTTCTTAAATAAAAAATATTCCTTCCACACCATAAAGATGACATGTAAACCAAGTGTATACAAAATTGGGGAAATTCTTATTCATGCTGTATTTCACTAAACTCCACTATTCACCACAAAATTTAGCAATTGCTGATGACAACAGCATATTTAATTTATATGAAAACATTTCATCTAAAGAAATGTAATTTATGATACCCGTAAACCAGGTGCATGTGAAAAACCAATCTTGCTAAAAACTATTTGTTTTTGTTTTTCATCATATTTCGATAGATTAAGGTTTTATTTAAGTACTCTGAAAAGGATTTTGCTGAAAAAAATTTTTTTTGAGCGTTTAAAGAGCATTTTCCTACCACTTGTATATGTGCCATGCCCACTTTCCTGTTGCCCACTTTTCTGCATATATTTTAGATCTTTATATCCCCTACATTGCACGTTAGGGATTTTTTTTTTTTTTACTCCCGAGTGTGTTGGCTATCCTTGGAATGCCACAGTCGGTATTCTTTTGTTTCTGCGGTTTGTAAACAACACGCTTTCAAACACGTGGTTAGTTTCGTTCCAAGTATGACTGTGAGTAGTTGTTATACTTACATTTGCAGTGCTTGTTTGTGTGCATTTTGTAGTGTTTATTGAAGATGACAAAACGTAAAGGCATTTTCAAGAAATGACAATTTAAAGGAAACAAGTTTAGAAAGCTTTCTGTACAAGAGGTTATGTCACCCGGCAACAGTGTTTCTAATTGTAATTCTTCAACAAGTGCATCATCAAAGAAACTCTCACCATTTCAAGAGTGTTACAACAAATTTACTGTAAGTGACAAAGGGTGCAGTAACATTATTATAAATTTGAGAATATTATCAGATGTAATTTCTAAATTTGTACAATGTAGACATTGTGGTAAGTTACAGAGTGTGAAAATTTGTGAGAGTGCCAGTGGGAAAAAAGGCCTAGCAATTGCTTTGGATTTAATTTGCACTAAATGCTCAGCTGTGATTTCATTTACGAGTTCTTCAAAACCAGATGTAAGTGGACCTCATGAAAGCAATATTAGATTAGTTTATGCCTTACGATCCATTGGCAAGGGCATGGCTGCAGGGAGAACATTTTGTTCAGTGATGAACTTACATCAACCACCAAATAAATTTGAAAAACTGACTGCAATAATAGAGACAGCTGTATGTGAGATCATTGAGGAAAGCATGGAACTGGCTGCTAGGGAAGCAGTGGAAGAAAATGATGGACATTGCACTTGATGGAAGTTGGCAGAAAAGAGGACATACTTCGCTGAATGGAGTAGTGACTGCCACGAGTGTAGACACTGGTAAAGTGTTAGATGTGGAGATAATGTCTAAACATTGCAAATGTTGTAAAGTCAATGAACATAAAGAACACAACTGTGTGGCTAATTTTAGAGGAACAAGTGGTGGTAAGGAAGTTCATAGAGTACAACAAATATTTCATCGCTCTGTAGAAACAAGAGGTGTACGTTACACTAAATTTTGGGCGATGGTGACAGTAAGGCATACAACAATGTGGTGAACTTTAAGCCATATGGAGGTGCCATTATTAGCAAAATAGAATGTATAAGCCATGTTCAAAAATGTTTGGGAACAAGGCTGAGAAAACTAACTGTTGATATAAGAAGAAAAAAATTAGAAGATGGAAGATAGTTGACCGGACAGGGTCGGTTAACTAAAACTGAAATAGAAAACTTGCAGGTATACTATGGGCAGACCATTAGGAGAAAAAGAAAATCTGGAGGCAATGAAGAAAGATGTTTGGGACATATTCGTCCGTAAGTCCTCTACTGATGATAATCCATGTCATGGATCGTGCCCATCAGGAGAAAATTCGTGGTGCAAATACAATAGGGCTCAGGCAACTGGAGAATCTTAATTCACACCAGCATTCGTTTCCTGCTGCTGTTATTACAGCAATTAAACCTCTTTTCAGAGACTTGGCTCATCGTGACCTTCTAAGGAAATGTCTGCAAGGGCAGCCTCCCTAAAACTTTATTTGTCGGCATGCATACAATGAAACTAAGAGCTCATGGTGCTGTTATTACATTCAATTGTGGTAATATTGGAAAGTGTTGGGTACTGCAAAATCTGGGAATTAATCCTGGTGAAAATATGATCACTGGGCTGCAACACTGCAATAAAATGAGGATAGCTGATGCAGACAGGTCTGCAGCAAGACAAACATCCAGGAAGGTGAAAAAGAAGCCGGAAAACCTGCTAGAGGCCAAAGAAGGGTCATCATATGCAGCAGGACAGTTAATTAACTGTAAGTAACAAATTGCAAAAGTTTTTTCCTTTAAAATCAATTTCCTGCAAACTAAAATTTTCAGTACATATGCCCCATTATATCAGAAACCATCATAGATAAATAAATGAAATTTTCAGAGACTCTAAAGCATAAAAAGCCACCCTTGGTACTACATTCATTAATATTCCCTATTAGGAAGTTCGCAAAAAAAAATATTTCCTGCAGAAAAAAATTATTATTTTTTTGTTAATAAATTTAGAAACTATAAAATGGATAAAGTATATTTTAGTACAGCTGACTATTAGCATCATGTAACATACAGTAAAAATATTAAGGTCCTGCATCAAATAGTTTTTTAGAAATGGGTCAAATACTTGCCTAAATTAACATGGGTTAGATAGGCAGGGCGTGGTCTCCTTAAGATTTAGGTAACGTATTGTGTTGTTGTCCAAAGAACGAGGTGCTATGTCAAAATTGGCACCTCATGGTGGAAACACAAGCAAGAACAGTTGCTGCCTGACGCAGCAACGAATGAGAGATGTTGGCATTGACGCACATCAAGAGGTTTCATGTGCTGCTACTGCTGGAAGAGTACTTACATCAGAGCATAGTGCAACTCAACTATAATCTACAATCATTATTTATGACAGCATTGTCTTATTTCAGATCCAGCAGTATATGCTACATTAGAAGTCAGGACAGTATTAAAGTGTATATTTGAACTGTACATTGAGATGAGACTATCATTCAATATTGTATCAAGTGACAGTGTTCAGCGACAGTGACAAATACACACACATTCCTGTGGTCATCAATTGTTTCCAAATTAAATATTTTATATTGTTCAAAATTTAGCAAAGAGATAAAATATTTTTTGTGAGTTATGATACCAGCTCTACCTCCTCCAGAAGTAACTCTTTGTTCACTAAGATCCATTACACCACCGACATGAACGTCGCGATTATTTTTTCATTCAGCACTACACTTATTTGAAAGACATTTATTTCCTCTTTCAAACAAATATTTTACTTTGTACAGGAACATAGTTCAAGAGCTATTTGTATTCAAAATTTTCATATTCCAGAATGATCCAACCAATCATAAGATATCAAGTGTTATAATTTTGTAGCACCGATTATTTGTTTCCAAACAGTTTATTAATTATTTCAAGAACAAAATTTCACTTTCTAGAAAATTACTGGCGCGCTGTTCACGTTACAACTTCCCTCTCATAAAAATAGAACCTATTATTTTGCTAGTGTGAGCAGTTCCATGCTAACAGGTCTAACATCGGAAGAAGTTCCCACATAACCATCACGGATCTTGAAATTGTGCATTAACATTCAACTAAGATCCCAATGAACATTGAGCAAGTTTTACTTTCACAAATTTAATACTTGCAGAGATATCACCAATTGTTTGACCCCACAGCATGGCATTCAACTGTACGCCCCGAGTTTTCAGAAAAGTTGTGTTATGTCTCTGGCAATATTTTGTTGAAAGAAATAAATCTACATTATTTTGTACACCATTTTGTCCCGTCTTAAGAGAAATAATAAAGATTTCACGGCCATTTTTCATTTGGATAATCTGAAGCAAAGTTGGCCGAAAAACTATCCCTTTTAAAAAACTGTCAAGTTTAGTTTTTTATATCTGTAGAAATACCGGTAAGTTTGTGATGAAAGTGAAACCTTGAATGTTATGAGTTACCAACACAAGGTTTAGCATATAAAATTTCTTTTTCATAATGTTTTCCAATAGTTTAAAATTGTGGGCAAAGTTGATTTTTAACAAATTGTCAAAAATGGATATTTTTTGCTCACTCTCCTGTAAAAGTATTTTCTGAAAATTCTTTTGATCCATTTCAAATAGAAAGATCATGTTCCGAACCACCTGAAAAACCAGAATGGGCTTTGCAATAAGGCCCTAAAAAACAATGGCAAGGTAAAAGTGTAGTGAAAATATCCCCATATTCCGCTGGTACTCAAATCTGACAATGTTTATGAAAAAGTGAGCTAAAAAAAAAAATCCCTTAAAAGCTCTGAATGGTTCAGCTCTATGAACATCTTATTATAAAAAATGATAGGTCTGACTGGACCATCTGAATCAGAGGCTCAGATGGTTCTGCGACCGTGTAGTCTGCACATTCCTCAACTTGTGCCGAAGGGTTGTTGGGTTTTGGGTTCCACTGAATAGGTCAGGTGTCCACTATGCACAGGAGGCGGCTACATGGGTACCAAGGGCTGTGTGGCATGGACTGTGTGGTTTTCTAGGTTAGAGGGTCTCTGGAAACACAAGAAGGGCTTCAGTCACAAAGGGTGCAGGCCGAAGACAGGAAGATCGTGGATACTGGAACCTTTGGTGTAACAGTTGTAAATTGTCGTAGCTGTTTGGGGTAAGTACCATAGCTCGAAGCCCTAATAGAAAGCACTTATGCTCAAATTGTTATAGGCACTGAAAGCTGGCTAAAGACAGTGATAAGGCTAGGCTAAACATGATTGGTGGTGGAGTGTTTGTTGCTGTTAGAAGTAGTTTAGCTTGTGGCGAAATTGAAGTAGATAGTTTCTGTGAGTTAGTATGGACAGAAGTCATTGTTGGCAACCAGGATAAAATAATAATTGGATCCTTTTATTGACCTCCAAATTCAGATGATACAGTTGTTGAAAGGTTCAAAGAAAACTTGAGTTTGATTTCAAACATGTACCAGACTCATACGATTATAGTTGGTGGTGGCTTTAATTTACCCTCGATAGGTTGGCGAAAATACATGTTTAATTCCAGAGGTATTCATAAAACATCATACGAAATTGTGCTAAACACATTCTCTGAAAATTATTTCGAGCAGTTAGTTCATGAGCCCACACGAATAGTAAATGGTTGAGAAAACAAAGTTAACTTCTTACCAACAAATAATCCTGGGTTAATAACAAGCATCAAAATGGACACAGGGATTAGTGAATGCAGGATTGTCGTAACAAGACTGAATATTGTAACCCCCAAATCCTCCAAAAATAAACAAAAAATATACGTATTTAAAAAAGCAGATAAAAATTCACTTTACACCATCGTAAGAGAAAATCTCCACTTATTCCAAATTAATAATATAAGTGTAGACCATATGTGGCTTGAATTCAAAGAAATAGTATTGGCAGTAATTGAGAGATTTATACCAAATAAATTAACCAACAATGGAGCTGATTCTCCTTGGTACACAATATGGGTCAGAACACTGTCACACAAACAACGAAACAAATATACCAAATTTAAACATACGAAAAATCGCCAAGATTGGCAATCTTTTACAGAAGCTTGAAATTTAGCGCAGATTTCAATGCAACATGCTTATAATAGTTTCCACAAAGAAACTTTCATCTTGAAATTGGGCTGAAAATCCGAAGAGATTCTGGTCATATGTGAAGAATGCCTTCTCTGCGCGATATCAATGGAGATACTATCAAAGACACTGCTGCCAAAGTAGAGTTACTAAAACAGCCTTCTGAAATGCCTTCACAAAAGAAGACAAGGTAAATATTCCAGAATTCGAATGAAGAACAGCTGCCAACATGAGTAACATAGAAATAAATATCCTTGGAGTAGTGAAGCAACTAAATCACTTAATAAAAGCAAGTCTTCTGGTCCAGACTGGATACCAATTAGGTTCCTTTCAGAGTATGCTGATTGATTAGCTCCATACTTGACAATCATATACAACCATTCACTGAACGAAAGATCCGTACCCAAAGACTGGAAAGTTGCACAGGTCACACCAATATTCAAGAAAGGTAGTAGGAGTAATCCACTTAATTACAGACCCATATCATTAACATCAATACGCAACAGGATTTGGGAGCATATATTGTGTTTGAACATTACAAATTACCTCGAAGAAAACAGTGTATTGACACATCGTCAACATGGGTTTAGAAAACATCGTTCTTGTAAAACAGAACTAGCTCTTTATTCGCATGAAATGTTGAGTGCTATTGACAATGGTTTTCAGATCAGTTCCGTATTTCTGGATTTCCAGAAGGCTTTTGACATTGTACTACACAAGCGGCTTGTAGTGAAACTGAGTGCTTATGGAATATCATTTCAGTTATGTGACTGGATTTGTGATTTCCTGTCAGATAGGTCACAGTTCGTAGTAATTGATGGAAAGTCATTGAGTAAAACATAAGTGATTTCTGGCATTCCCAAGGTAGTGTTATTAGGCCTTTGCTACTCCTTATCTATATAAATGATTTGGGAGAAAATCGGAGCAACCATCTTAGGTTGTTTGCAGGTGACACTGTTGCTTATTGACTAATAAAGTCATCAAAGATAAAAACAAATTGCAAAACAATTTAGAAAAGATATCTGAATGGTGCAAAAATTGGCAGTTGACCCTAAATAACGAAAAGTGTGAGGTCATCCACATGGGTGCTGAAAGGAATCTGTTAAAACTTCAGTTACACAATGAACCAGTCAAATCTAAAGGCCGTAAATTCTTCAACTAAATACCTAGGAATTACAATTGCAAACAACTTAAATTGAAAAGAATACACAGAAAATGTTGTGAGGAAGGCTAACCAAAGACTGCGTTTTACTGGCAGGACACTTAGAAAATTTAACAGATCTACTAAGGAGACTGCCTACATTTTGGGCTGGACATAATTAAAAGAAAGGCATTTTTTGTTGTGATGGACTCTTCTCACAAAATTTCAATCACCGACTTTCTCCTATGAATGCGAAAATATTTTGTTGACACCTACCTACATAGGGAGAAATGATCGCCACAATAAAATAAGGGAAATCAGGGCTCGTATGGAAAGATATAGGTGCTCGTTTTTTCCGTGCGCTATAAGAGATTGGAATAATAGAGAATTGTGAAGGTGGTTCGATGAACACCCTGTCAGGCACTTAAATGTGATTTGCAGAGTATCCATGTAGATGTAGATGGCATGAAGAACATAATGATAAGTTAGCATTCATTTTTTTGTGTCTAATAATTTGAGATTACTCGAGCTCCTTAGGATGACAGTTTGCAGTCTGGAATTTAAAGAATGGATGCTACATTGCTGTGAACTGTCCTGGACAAGAAGCTACACCATCTATAGTTACTAGCTATTTCATACAGCACAATCCACAGGAAATAACTGTATTGGTTATGGACCCATACCAATCTGGATACTCTTGAGACTAAGCAAATGGCAGTGGATGCATTTAGTGACAAAGGAGGACCAAATATTTGGAGTGTCATACCATCATTCCACTGCCAAACATCCAAGTTTCCAACTTAAAGCACTTAATTTTGATATAAGGGAAGCAAGTGTATCACCTTAATGGACGTGACTGAAAATTACTTATTTTTCATTTTGGATGCATTGCAAGGCTTTCACTGGGAAAATAGCCTAGCAATTATCCATTTTTCATCTTTTTCCCCAAAATCAGAAGATGGACTCCACAAATTTTTGCAATGTCAATGGCAGACTGTGACTTGACAAGTACTCCATGTTTTTATCAAGGAATTTACGTACAAATGCAGTTTTCTCAGATTTCCCACATCTACTACTAAAGTGATGGCCCCAGCAGCCAACACTAAACTTTCAAAAATTCTCTCAATTTGTGCCATCATAAAAGACTTCTGAACGATGGTAGAATGGAATTTCTTTGCTACACGTCATGGAAAGCCATCTTGCAATGACATCAGAGGCACAAGATTATTAGCAGTAAGAACATTTGTGCGAATGGCTATCTAACCAGGAATTAGTGACAACAATGGAAGTATATTAAAATCTGACCTCTAAACACGATAATATGCTGTATGCATTTATAAAGAAACAGTAGTGGATTGGAAATTCCTGTAAGACTTCTACTGAGCAGAAGGACACTTTAGTAATCTTTATGCACACAAATGGCCCAGCAAATTCATTTTATCAGCCGTCAGGGTGCGACAAGTGCTGGGTTCTGGACCAGCACATTATTGCAGTTATTCCAGCTCCCAATAGTGACACCATCCAGCTGGCAGTATAGTTTTCCTCATATTCAACAGCAAAGTAACAAAACTCTAAAAAAAAAATTCAACAGTTTGGAATAAACATAAGTTCAAGATCCTAAAAAGGAACCACCTCTAGCTTCAGCCTGGGATGCTTAAATGTATCATCAGGCTTAGGACTCTGAAGAAACAAAGGGGATCCTATGGTAAGGAAAACCTCTTTACTACTACTGCTGCTACTGCTGCTGCTGCTCATCTTCGGGCATGGCCCTTCAGGCAACAGGGATGATGGTTTTCCCATTTTAAAAGAACAGACAGTGTTTAAGCCACCATGGACCATAGCAACACATTTATCACATTTAAACAATTTTTCCTTAGTAAACTTATGTTCCACAAACCACTAACTTTGCAAACAAAATTATGCTACATTTTAGAGCAGAACTAAACTAGCATATCAACAGCACCACAAAATAAAAACACAAATTAAAAATTCCCATTAACATGAATTGTTTTCCAAAAAATATCTTGTAGACTGCTACAAACTTCACCAAAGTTTACATGATGCGACTTTGATGCACAACTTTAAGGCACCTTATAGTATACGTTTACAGCTGTTCTGCAACCATGATATCCGATGGCTTGCTAATGCACAATTTAAATTTAAATTTCATAACTAGTTCGATTTTGTAGTTATTACAGCAGAAAACTGGCTGAATTATGTCATAATGAGTAGAGACAATACGTCCTTTCTTTTGTACTTTTTTGAATTATTCTGACTCAAATTCACTTCCTATTCATCAGGATTACCTTCCCCAGAGAGTATTGAACAACTGCAGGACACAAACTATACCAGACCTAATTTGAGCACCAGCAGAACATGGGTGCATTTTCACTACGCCACCTCTTTGTTGATGCTTTTCAAGGCCTTATATCCGAGCACTGAAGAAACAAACCCACATTTTTAGGTGGTTTGGAACAAGGCCTTTCTATTGAAAAAGGTTTAAAAGAATTGGTACAATATACTTTTGTAAAAGTGGGCTGCAAATACCCTTACTGACATTTTCAAAAAAAATCATCATCTATGCTCTCAGTTTATAAACTATTGGGAAGCAGTATGAAAAGTAAATTTTATATTCTAAAACCTTGTGTTAGTAATTCATGACATGCAATGTTTCAGGTTTATCACTCACTCACTCACTCACTCACTCACTCACAGGTACAAAAAGCTGAACTTCACATTTTTCAAGCAGGTATTTTTTTCAACCAACTGGACATGAAGTCTTTCATATTATTTCTCTTAATAGAATACAAAACGTTTTACAAAATAATCTCGATTTACTTCTTTCAAGAAAATGTTACTCCAGATATGTCTCAAAGTTGCCAAAAACTCCGGGTTGCATTGTTGCATGCTGCTCTCTGGGGTCAAACTAACGAATATTTCTCTGCAAGTATTAAATGTGTGGAAGTAAAACTTTAGTCACGGCCACTGGGAACACATTTAGAGGTTCACACAAAATTTTGTGAAAATACATGATAGTCATGTGGGAACATCTCTACCACTCAACCCGGAATGTCTCCCACTAATTCACCACTTTTGGTTAAAACAATTTACTTCACTGCCTATTTTATATTTGTATATTTCATCTTTCTGTCTAGTGTTTATATCAAAAATGTAAGTATCCTGTATTTTACCATCTTGTTATTTCTGTAATATGCACGTCTATAAACAGGTATTATGCACAGAGCAGCAGTCAATGAGTGGGTGGCAACTAAAACGCATACTTCTATGTCAGTGTTTGGTGCTCATCCTGTAAAATAACATGTCAATCAGTCAGAGCCCAGAAATAAACTTTTTAATTTCTATTTCATTTCTGTGTTTTGTAAAATCTTTCATAATCCATGTAGCTTGCTGACCTGTGTTACAAAATTGATGATGTATTACAAGAAAGCTGACCATTAAAATCAAATTTGATATTAACAAATGTAAAGAGAATAAAAAGTAGATTCTAAAATGTTACATTTATTCAATAACTGTTCACCACACCCAATAATCACAGGCGGGAGATTAAAGAAGAAATTCCAAGAGACTTCTCTAAGAGGCACAAAAAAATATGTCAGTAAAACTAGAAGCTTCAAGATTGTTACAGGATGTACCCCTGTATAAGGCACATGTTTTATGTATAAAGACACTCCAGTAGGTTTCAGTTACATTGCAAGATATGCACTTAATGACATCCACCAAGACATATGAAACAGGTCGGAGATGACCAACTCCATTTTGTGCCAATTTCTATGACCTTAGTTCTTGGGATTATCATGTGTGTGGTCTTTTAAAACAACTGGTGTGCACATCAGATATCCCCATTATAATGATGCTTCATCAAAGTGTCATGAAAACCTGTGATATCACTATACAACTCGCAGGGATGCATAAAAAGATGCAACAGTCCATCTGAATAACTGTGTTGTGTTGTGCTGCGTGCGTGCGTGCGTGCGCATGGGGGGGGGGGGGGGGGGAGGGGAGCACAGGTATACCAGTGTAGCGACTAGGTGCACCACTGCCAGTGACCCGCTCTGCTCCTACATCATGAGAAATCACAACAATGCTGCTCCAGGTGTCTTTGCACCATCCGGGTTGTACAATCCTGGACGGTCAAGTGAACAACTAGTCAAGAGGTGTCACCGAGATCTTGCATAACGTCGAGTATGGTCCATCTCAACCCATCAATTGCATATTTGCAAAACAGTCACATGCCCCCCAGCCAACGCAAGCAGCAGTATCACAGAATGATGAATCACTATGATCCTGCCACTCAATTATGACACGTGCTGGTGGACTTTTTCCTTCAACATGAAGTGTAACATGACCTCAACAACAACCCATATTCAAATGTGATTTCTGAAAAGGAAACCTGCTATGTAATCTTTCCTTATATATAGAATGTAGATGGCATTACAACTACTTATTTTGTGCAGTTGTATTGAATGGAAATAATATTTCATGCCAATGTGACATTTGTGCAATTTTAGTGGTCAGCAGTGGAACTCTGTACAATAATGTTTGTAAGAAAAAATATGATAGCTCAAACAATGAAAATTCAGGATGGAATGATACAAATATTATGATAAGAACAAACTGATATTCCTCATCCAATGAAGAGGTTGAGTCAAAGACAGGCACAACAAAATGACTGCTAAACAAGTAAGCTTTTGGCCACACACACACACACACACACACACACACACACACACACACACACACACACCCACCACTGTCTCCTGTTTCCGTCATTTTATAAGCTGGCGTACACAGGCACAGAGCACCTTAAAGGCTATCAGATGCTCTAGGGAAGGGTGCCGCTTATGTTGCTGTAGAGTTCGCCGACACACTGTAATTGCCTCAGCGACTTCCGACGACCCCCAAGGGACTGTCTTTTGCCGGGGGCACCCTAAAGAGTGAGGGACTGCATTTTCTGCCACAGAAACAATTGTGGTAGTCATCTGCTTAACCATCACATCCATGTTACCATGTGGGGAGATTCAACGGTGACAGCAGTGGTGAAAGATTCCCAGTTGCCTTGTTTAAAGCCCATCTGGGCAGGCTTCCATGGGCCTGATGCCGGGGCAGTGACAGGAAGATGGGGAAGTGGTCACTACCACACAGTTCGTCATGTGCTCTCCAGTGGACAGATGGGAGAAGTCCTGGGCTGCAAATTGATAAGTCAATTGCCAAGTAACTACTTTGAGCCACACTGAAATGTGTGGCGGCCCCAGTATTTAAGAGGCAGAGGTCAAACTGAGACAGTAAAGTTCTGACACCTCTGCCTCGGCCAGTAAGCACAGTGTCACTCCCCAAGGGGTTATGCGCATTAAAATCTCCCAAATGTAGGAAAGGTTTAGGGAGTTGAGCAATCAGTGCAGCTAACACATTCAGGGGTACTGCACCATCTGAAGGAAGATATACATTGCAGACAGTTATTTCCTGCGTCATCCGTATTCTGACATTCACAGCTCTTCAAGAGGGGTTTGAAGGGGCACAGTTTCACTACAGATTGAGTTTAGGAGAAACGCAAACTCCACCTGATACTCAATTATAGTCGCTACGGTTCCTGTAATATCCCTTATAGCCGCGGAGGGCAAGGGTTTGCATTGCCGGGAACCAGGTTTCCTCGAGGGTAATGCAGAAAGCAGGTGTAAAGCTTAACAGTTGCCATAGTTAAGCCAGGTGGTGGAAAAAACGGCCGCAATTTCACATGACATCATCGTGAGATTGGGAAGGTACGGAACATTCAATGAGGTAGTTTAAGTTTCAGGGTCACGTGCTGCCACCGACTACTTGCCTGAGCAGTCTATATCCACTGTGTCTGAGGGTCCGGCGAGATCCAGGTCCTCAGCGGACGCCAGAATCTCCAACCCATCCTCAGGCGCAGAGCTTGTAGGTAGTGGTGGCCTGGGTACCACTGCAAGTTCCTTGTTCTTGGGGGTCTCCTTATCGATTTTTCGCACGGTTCCTTGGGTTTCACTGAATCAGTCTCCGGGACAGAGGATGAGCATGAAGCCCTACAACCAGCTGCTTTTGGACTCTTCAGCCATTAGTGGGTGTCATCTTTCACACTAGCAGAAACCTGGGAAGGGAGTGACCCACGGGACACCTTCCTAGCGAGAGGAGCCGAAGAAGACTTACGCTTCTCTGGCTCAGAAATAGGGACTGAAATCCCCAATGGTTGAGGGGGTGTTGCTCCCGAAGTAAGTGGCGTGGGGGCAACAGGGAGGGAAGTGCCCCCTCCCCTCCCCCCTTCAAGGGAGCAGGTGTAGTCTCCCAGTTCTGAGAGGTGACAGGAATTCAAGGAACTGATGGGGCGACAACTGTTCTTGTGGTGGCAACATATGAGGAAGTCTAGCCACAGGATGTAGGCACTCAAATTTCCTCTTAGCCTCAGTGTAGGTCAGTTGGTCCAGGGTCTTATATTCCATGATTTTCCTCCATTTCTGTAAAATCCTGCAGTCTGGCGAGCAAGGTGAATGATGCTCTCCACAGTTGACACAGATGGGAGGCGGGGCACAGGAGTATTGGGATGCCATGGACGTCCACAATCTTGACAGGCTGGGCTGGAAGTACAGCGGGAAGACATATGGCCGAACTTCCAGCACTTAAAAGCACCACAGAGGGGGAGGAATATATGGCTTGATGTCACAGCGGTAGACCATCACCTTGACCTTCTCATGCAATGTGTCACCATCGAAGGCCAAGATGAAGGTACCAGTGGTGGAAACCTGGTTGTCCCTCGGACACCCATGGACGCACCAGATGAAATGAACACCTTGCTGCTCTAAATTGGCGTGCAGCACGTCGTCAGACTGCAAAAGAAGGTCCCTGTGGAATATAATACCCTGAACCATATTTAAGCTCTTATGGGGCATGATGGTAACAGAAACATCCCCCAACTTGCCACAAGCGAGTAATGCCCGTGACTGGCGGAGGATGCTGATTTTATCAAAACTGTCCCAGAGTGCATTTTGCACAAAACCTCCACCTCCCCAAACTTGTTCTCCAAATGCTCCACAAAAAACTGAGGCTTCATGGACATGAAAGATTCCCCATCAACTCTGGTACATATTATGTACAGGGGTGAATAAGCTTCACTGCCATCCTTAGCCTGGCGTTCCTCCCATGGTGTGGCCAGGGATGGGAACTATTTGGTGTCATATTGCTTAGAATTGCAGTTAGACTTTGCCCGCTTAGAGACTGCTGGCAGCGGACCACCAGCAAGAGATGATGTACTACGCTTCATGGCATGTCATCTGCCCTGATGCCACCCACTCTGACCAGGAGCCCTCCACACGTGTGCCACGCAGCCGCAGCAAAGGCCACCTGGCAGGATGGCCATTGCCAGGAGTCCCAATGCCCCAAAGTGACAGGCATCTACTCCTTGGCATATGTGGGGAGTTAGCAGTGTAGGCATCAGCAAAAGGATCCCTATGTTGTTAGGAGGCTACAACCAACAGGGTACATGGTGGTTCCACCATAATGGACTGGCTACCGTGCTGGATACGAAGTGCAAAGAAGTCCATGGTCATTGTTGGCACAGAAAGTGACACTGCATAGTGCATGGCGGCAAACGCACCCAGGAAGATGTCCTCGCCCAAGAGATGGAGAATGAGTGGGATTGCAATGCGACGACAAGGAAGTGGGCTAAAGATCTCAATGCACGATGGATATGATGCACCATGTAAGTCACCCTTCCCCAATTGGCTTGCTCTTCGGGAAAATTTTGAAAAACAGAGGTCAAACCCTACAGGGGACCATCACAAAAGCCGAAACGTGTGAGACTCCTTTTAGTCGCCTCTTATGAAAGGCAGGAATAGCTTGGGCCTATTCTGACCCCGGACCTGCAGGGGGGAGGGTTGGGGGGGAGGGTTGGGGGGGAGGGGGGGAGGGAGAGGAGGAGTGACAGAGATGGAAGGATGTGGAAAAGGAGAGAGCATTGTGGGAACAGGGAAGGGGATAGCTGGGTGAAGGACAGTGATTAATGAAGATTGAGGCGAGCGGGTCAACAGGAATGTGGGATCTATTGCAGGGAGAGTTCCCACCTGTGCAATTCAGGAAAGCTAGTGTTAGTACAAAGAATCCAGATGGCACAGGCTGCGGAGCAGCCACTGAAGTGAAAAACGTCGTGTTGGGCAGCATGCTCAGCAACCAGGTGGTCCAGCTGTTTCTTGGCCACAGTTTGTCTGCCATTCATGTGGACAGATAGGTAGGATATCTTGCCGATGTATAATGCACAGTGGTTACAGCTTAGCCTGTAGATCACACAATTGCTTTCAAAGATAGCTCTGCCTTTGATGGGATAGGTGACTTGTGTGTGACAGGACTTGAGTAGGTGTCTGTGTGAGAATGTATGAGAGATCCAAATCTAGGTCTATTATAAGAATATGAGCCCCGAGGCAATGCGTTGGGAGCAGGGAGCCTTTGTCAGCAGATAGTACCGCAAGGTTAGAATCAGTTTTCAGGCGGTGGACTGCTCTTCTTTCTGTGGATGTAAGATTAGTTTGCTTGCCGAGAGATTTGGGAATGGTGGCAAGGTAAGGTTTGAGGTTAAGAAATTCTGGAAAGTGAATGAGGGTGATTTGGGGAGGGGGGGGGGGGGGGGGGAGGAATCACGACTGGATTGAGGAGTGAACCGAGTAAAGCAGCATTCAAAAATGGTTTTGGGTTGAGCAATTGGTTGGGTTGGTAGCAAAAAAGTGTTTCCACTATAGAAACCAGGAGGAGGAGACATCCTGCATGATTGAATTTGGGAGTTGCGCAAAAGGTAAGGCCTTAGAAATGACTTCTGTGGCATTAAGGCTTCTAGAGGAAACTTTCATGACTTTAGGCTGTTGATGTTCTGGATTCTGTATGTGTTGGGACGGAATTTGAGGGTATGGTAAAGGTAGGTCTGCAAGGCAGCGTTTGTCAACTATGAGGGGATTTGCACAAGATTTGGAGGTTGCTGTTGAGGAGATGGATAGTGGTAATCCAAGGTAGGAGTAGGAGGCAAACAGGTTGGAGAGTTTGAGGTGGCATTGTAGATGCTACTCTAGCTCCTGGAGGGCAATAGTTTCAGTCTGAAAGATGGGATATAGTACTTTGAGATTGCACAGCAGGAGAATTTTACAGATGGAGAGAAGGTATTGCAAAGAAGTTTGAGCCTGATTTTTGCAGAACTAGGTTGGTGACAGCGACAGACTGAATAAATCTGAACAGATGGAGGTAATTGTGGAAGGAGTAGTTGCAGCTGGAGATGGATAATTTGATGGTAAGGCCATATGAAAAGTCCAAATTTTTGTGATGACAGCTTACACGAGACAAATCAGTCATACCTCCAAACTGCTAAGATACTTACTGTGTAAACACCTGAGTAACAATAAATGAGTATTAATGAAATGCATAATACATGTGAAGTGACCTAAATATACCGGGATGAACTTTGAAGATGTTTCTTCAGTTGCCAGGGAGTAAAATACATAAGCTATCAGACACAATGAAGAACAAAAACATTTCTATAAAATAAACATTACAATTATAATTGAAAGAGTAACAAACATGAATATATATTCTGGATTTTTGACAGAAGGGTATTTTCACTATAGTATCAAAGAAAGAAAACAGTACAAACAATGAACAGATCCTTATAAAAAAATTAAAAAAATTAAAAATTTACAACAGAAGATAGAAAATGATCTGTAGAGCTGCTAGTTAATGATGATAACCACTAATATTTTTTTACAGAATCCTTGTGCACTGTTACACCTGGATGTTGTTGTGGTCTTCAGTCCTGAGACTGGTTTGATGCAGCTCTCCATGCTACTCTATCCTGTGCAAGCTTCTTCATCTCCCAGTACCTACTGCAACCTACATCCTTCTGAATCTGCTTAGTGTATTGATCTCTTTGTCTCCCTCTACGATTTTTACCCTCCACGCTGCCCTCCAATGCTAAATTTGTGATCCCTTGATGCCTCAAAACATGTCCTACCAACCGATCCCTTCTTCTAGTCAAGTTGTGCCACAAACTTCTCTTCTCCCCAATCCTATTCAATACCTCCTCATTAGTTACGTGATCTACCCACCTTATCTTCAGCATTCTTCTGTAGCACCACATTTCAAAAGCTTCTATTCTCTTCTTGTCCAAACTGGTTATTGTCCATGTTTCACTTCCATACATGGCTACACTCCATACAAGTACTTTCAGAAACGACTTCCTGACACTTAAATCTATACTCGATGTTAACAAATTTCTCTTCTTCAGAAACGCTTTCCTTGCCCTTGCCATTGCCAGTCTACATTTTATATCCTCTCTACTTCGACCATCATCAGTTATTTTGCTCCCTAAATAGCAAAACTCTTTTACTACTTTAAGTGTCTCATTTCCTAATCTAATCCCCTCAGCATCACCCGATTTAATTTGACTACATTCCATTATCCTCATTTTGCTTTTGTTGATGTTCATCTTATATCCTCCTTTCAAGACACTGTCCACTCCGTTCAACTGCTCTTCCAAGTCCTTTGCTGTCTCTGACAGAATTACTATGTCATCGGCGAACCTCAAAGTTTTTACTTCTTCTCCATGAATTTTAATACCTACTCCGAATTTTTCTTTTGTTTCCTTTACTGCTTGCTCAATATACAGATTGAATAACATCGGGGAGAGGCTACAACCCTGTCTCATTCCTTTCCTAACCACTGCTTCCCTTTCATGCCCCTCGACTCTTATAACTGCCATCTGGTTTCTGTACAAATTGTAAATAGCCTTTCGCTCCCTGTATTTTACCCCTGCCACCTTCAGAACTTGAAAGAGAGTATTCCAGTTAACGTTGTCAAAAGCTTTCTCTAAGTCTACAAAAGCTAGAAACATAGGTTTGTCTTTTCTTAATCTTTCTTCTAAGATAAGTCGTAAGGTTAGTACTGCCTCACGTGTTCCAACATTTCTACGGAATCCAAACTGATCTTCCCCGAGGTCCGCTTCTACCAGTTTTTCCATTCGTCTGTAAAGAATTTGCGTTAGTATTTTGCAGCTGTGACTTATTAAACTGATAGTTCGGTAATTTTCACATCTGTCAACACCTGCTTTCTTTGGGATTGGAATTATTATATTCTTCTTGAAGTCTGTGGGTATTTCGCCTGTCTCATACATCTTCCTCACCAGATGGTGGAGTTTTGTCATGACTGGCTCTCCCTAGGCCATCAGTAGTTCTAATGGAATGTTGTCTACTCCCGGGGCCTTGTTTCGACTCAGGTCTTTCAGTGCTCTGTCAAACTCTTCACGCAGTATCTTATCTCCCATTTCATCTTCATCTACATCCTCTTCCATTTCCATAATATTGTCCTCAAGTACATCGCCCTTGTATAAACCCTCTATATACTCCTTCCACCTTTCTGTCTTCCCTTCTTTGCTTAGAACTGGGTTGCCATCTGAGCTCTTGATATTCATACAAGTGGTTCTCTTCTCTCCAAAGGTCTCTTTAATTTTCCTGTAGGCAGTATCTATCTTACCCCTAGTGAGATAAGCCTCTACATCCTTACATTTGTCCTCTAGCCATCCCTGCTTAGCCATTTTGCACTTCCTGTCGATCTCATTTTTGAGACGTTTGTATTCCTTTTTGCCTGCTTCATTTACTGCATTTTTATATTTTCTCCTTTCATCAATTAAATTCAATATTTCTTCTGTTACCCAAGGATTTCTATTAGCCCTAGTCTTTTTACCTACTTGATCCTCTGCTGCCTTCACTACTTCATCCCTCAGAGCTACCCATTCTTCTTCTACTGTATGTCTTTCCCCCATTCCTATCAGTTGTTCCCTTATGCTCTCCCTGAAACACTCTACAACCTCTGGTTCTTTCAGTTTATCCAGGTCCCATCTCCTTAAATTCCTACCTTTTTGCAGTTTCTTCAGTTTCAATCTGCAGTTCATAACCAATAGATTGTGGTCAGAATCCACATCTGCCCCTGGAAATGTCTTTAAATTTAAAACCTGGTTCCTAAATCTCTGTCTTACCATTATATAATCTATCTGATACCTTTTAGTATCTCCAGGATTCTTCTAGGTATACAACCTTCTTTTATGATTCTTGAACCAAGTGTTAGCTATGATTAAGTTATGCTCTGTGCAAAATTCTACAAGGCGGCTTCCTCTTTCATTTCTTCCCCCCAATCCATATTCACCTACTATTCCCCCCAATCCATATTCACCTACTATGTTTCCTTCTCTCCCTTTTCCTACTGACGAATTCCAGTCACCCATGACTATTAAATTTTCGTCTCCCTTCACTACCTGAATAATTTCTTTTATCTCGTCATACATTTCATCTATTTCTTCATCATCTGCAGAGCTAGTTGGCATATAAACTTGTACTACTGTAGTAGGCATGGGCTTTGTGTCTATCTTGGCCACAATAATGCGTTCACTATGCTGTTTGTAGTAGCTAACCCGCACTCCTATTTTTTTTATTCATTATTAAACCTACTCCTGCATTACCCCTATTTGATTTTGTATTTATAACCCTGTAATCACCTGACCAAAAGTCTTGTTCCTCCTGCCACCGAACTTCACTAATTCCCATTATATCTAACATTAACCAATCTATTTCCCTTTTTAAATTTTCTAACCTACCTGCCTGATTAAGGGATCTGACATTCCACGCTTCGATCCGTAGAACGCCAGTTTTCTTGCTCCTGATAACAACGTCCTCTTGAGTAGTCCCCTCCCAGAGATCCGAATGGGGGACTATTTTACCTCCGGAATATTTTACCCAAGAGGACGCCATCATCATTTAATCATACAGTAAAGCTGCATGTCCTCGGGAAAAATTACGGCTGTAGCTTCCCCTCGCTTTCAGCCGTTCGCAGTACCAGCACAGCAAAGCCGTTTTGGTTAATGTTACAAGGCCAGATCAGTCAATCATCCATACTGTTGCCCCTGCAACTACTGAAAAGGCTGCTGCCCCTCTTCAGGAACCACATGTTTGTCTGGCCTCTCAACAGATACCCCTCCGTTGTGGTTGCACCTACGGTACGGCCATCTGTATCGCTGAGGCACGCAAGCCTCCCCACCAACGGCAAGGTCCATGTTTCATGGGGGGGGGGGGGGGGGGTGATATAGCTGAAAAAATGAACTGTGTGGCCATGAATTTCAACACTTTCATGTGAGACAGAAATGGGTGAACCGTTTTCAGTTCTGCTTCGACAGGCAGGGCAGCAACAACTACCCATAGTTGGTGCATCTTACTATACCAAAGTCTGAATCCTCAGTGGGAAGTACATGATACAAGTACATAATAAAGTCAAACAAAAACAAACATACTTACCTTGTCAAGAGTGTAATGAGACACTGCTTTTGAAATGGGGTCAGGTGCAACGGCCAACTGAGTGCTGACATCAGTGAGAATTTGGCGTGATATTACCAGACTTACATTTTCATTCACAACTGCAAGGTGAAATAAAACAAATGTTTCAGTATCACATCACTGTACATTGCAACTGGGATTACTGTGAATGTACAAAAGGACAACTTGGGTGATTTTATTAGTAACTGTACACAAATACGAAAAATTTATATTCTATTAATGAAAAACACAATGCTTCTCATTTCTCTCACACATTAATGCAAAATTAAAAACATAAAATTTTGAAAATGTAGTTTTGCATATCCACAGCAGTCAGACTCAGCAAGGCTGACTGAACAGGAGTGGAAAAATTCAAGATACAACATCAACAGATTATTCTCACAAATCTGTTGGTGCCCTATGAAGTATCCCCTGTTGATTTGAATGATCACAGCTTTTGTGAATGCATTCCAAAAATTGAGATAATAAGGCGAATTTCTGATATTTTGAAATCTTACATACACATCTTCACCAGTTACTATCCTTCATGCTTTATGTATTGGTACATACTCTCACAGAAATGCTCAACAACACCCCTCATTATGAAGACTGTTCAAGAACATCAGTTCATAAACATATGTCAAAAAAATAATCAGGTTCTGGAAATACAATATCACTGGATAGATGAAAGCACCAGACGAGATTTGAAAACCCGAGAGCTTAAAGATGGAAGACTGGGTAATAACCAAGATAAATTACTGACAGAACATCGCGTAAGAGTGGAGAGAGGAAAACGAAATGCATTATATATGGGAGACACAAGATATGGGGCGAAGAGAGTAAATAGGTCAGAAAATAAAAGAAATAGAAAATTAAAAGAACGAAGAAATGAATATTTACTGAAAAGAAATGCAAAGACTGAAAAAATGAATGTAAATTAAGACCAATTATTTCAGGGACACAGCTTGTTCCAGGGACTAGAATACTTCTGGGATAATGGCGCTATATGCTGACTGCATGGTGGAAAAATATGTATGGGTTTAAGATGTAAAAACTGATTATTTGAGTGTGCAGGCATGCCACTTCTTCGAAATTATTTTGAAGCCACTGTGCAATAAAACAAACTGTCAATTCATTCATGCAGGGTTCACAGCCTTACTCAATTGCACATAAATCATTTTCCACCTACGCAACAATTCCGAAATAAAATGCTTATTTTCAACTACTGATCAGTTTAAATCTTTATGTAATATCCAGTACAGTACCCAAATGCTCATCTGTATTACATTACAATTCATACACAACACCCATTTTGTACATTCAATATAGTCCCCTGAAGATGGTACTTAGCAATGAAGTGGAACCGTACTGCTGGCAAAGTCATCCACATGGAGATACTGCTCTGTTCTTCCTACAAGACAGAAACCTGTGACACACCCTGTCCCACGGGTGCCACAACAAGCACAAGCACCTGGCAGTCTAGCACTGATCCGCACTCTTAACATATGTTGGCAAATGTTCCGTACAACAACATGTTGACCTGTTGCTCACAGAGCCTCCGGTAACTGCCGAAAGAAGCACTAAGTCCACTGCTGTCTTATTGGTACTCAAACTATCAGTGAACTTTCATATCTATGTTACTTAAAGCTCCATCAAGAAGAATTGTGTTCTTGAATATTTAATGAAACTGTTCTACATTGTTTACCTGAGCAGCGTTCTCATTGTGCTGCCATCAGTGTACAACTTACCACAAACGAACACGTGGGTCCCACGGTGGCCACTACACCATCAATTGCGATGGTGAGGGCAAGATTCAAAACTGAACCCTGAGGGGCTTCTTTCTGTTGTACATATTAATTGCTGGCAACTGAACCTACCCACATCTAGAACAGTCAGAGGCATAGGAAGTTTATAGAAAAATCAGTAAGAAATCCTGAAAACCCCACTCACGTAGTGGAGGCAGAATGAGGCAGCACCAATCAGCATCCTGCACATTCTGCAAATCGAACACTGCCATCAGATATTAACAGTCCACAAACGCATTTCACATTGGAGATTTCAGATGGATTATATGGTCTTTAGTAGGCCACAATGTTCCTGAAAGCCACTTTGAAATTAGGATAGATGTCCTCTGGCTTCCAGATAGCAACACAATTGTCAGTTCAACATTCTTTCAAATGATTTATAAGAAGCCTATTCATTAAGAGAGATTAGTCAGTAATTACTAAAAATTTGGGGTTTTTTCTGGTCTCAGGTAGGAATAATAATATTCTCCCATCACAAGTGGGTAAGCATTCAGTTGCGGATTTTATTCGGTCCAGGGAAAATGTGTACACACACTGCTAAAGCACTGCAGAGCTGTCATTACCTGTACAAAACACTACAATTCTAGGAGCTGTGCATGGAAGAATAAGTTTTTTTTGTTTTAAAAAGCATACGCAGGTCATGAAAGATGGACAGTAGTTGCTGCATGCAGACATTTGAACGAAGTACACCACAAGAAGTTCGGGAATCGCTGAGGGTTGGTATGAATACTGACATTGATAGAGATGCCAGATCTGTCTTGGATGCCCGACAGCCATAAATGCAGTAACATTTAGTTTGTACTTGAGATGATGGTGAGTGAGCTCACGGACGTTATGGACTGTTCACACTCCAGCAATGGAGCTGTCACTCAGGTTTATTAACACAACTTTAAGGTCACTGAATCAATTAAATGTCCATTCAAGGGTGGAGTTCGTCCCTGAGTATCCATCTATGCCTTCAATTAGCCGCAGCTATTTCCTTTGCTGCCATAGTGCAGAGGGCAAGAGAAAGTGACACACACACACACACACACACACACACACACACACACACACACAGAGAGAGAGAGAGAGAGAAGTGGTCATTTATCACAGATATCTTCATAGGCTTTCCACTGGATCAGAGATGCTCAGGCTGATACAGCTGTATCGATACTTACTGACAGCGCATCACTGATGCAAATGCAAAGTTTTTGGACTCCTGTTGGTAGGTATGCATGTGCACTCTTGCAGCAAGTTCTTAAGACACCTTTGGTAAACAAGCGAGCATTTGGTTGAAGTTCACAGACGGCGTTAAGCCTTTGAAATTGGGTTGGTCATGTGGTTGATTGCTGGGCCCACACTATCATGCTGTAAAGAAGTGTTTTGGTATCTGCCAACAGCAGGTTTGGGTGACCTTTTGATCAGTATGTTGCTTTGTTGCTGTCCACCTGGGAAGTGAAGTGACACGCTGTAACAATGGACTTATGCGCTCGACTTCAATTCTGGGTTTGGTGAACCTGTGTGTCCATCTGTTTAGGCTAAGTATCTTTAGTTTACAGGCTGTTCAACTATTCAGCTAAGAGATTCCAATTTTAAGAGTTTGTTGTGGAACTGAGATGAACAACTGTCCTTCCTTGCAGTACTGCAAGACTGCTTGTTCTAGCTTGTGCCGTTTTTATAAAGGTGCGAGTGCCTTATGCATATGGCAGAATGATTATAAGCAGTGGTTTGCATAGCTGAATGAGGCTGTGTTGTGATGCTCTTGAGCAACATTAAAGTTATATGGTGTTTAACTACATGTTTCCTCTGCTGCACAAACCTTTACAAATTTGAGTGGTATTAAATGTGGGCACTGTGCGAGTGTGTGGTGTAAAGAGACGAACTGGGCTTAAGTCCTGTGGTTTTATGTGCCTAGTGGGGGCCCAGTATCCAGTTGATTATTATGAAATTTTACTTTAAAGTTGCTTTCAATTGTTGTTCAGTTTCAGGAAGCTCATAATCAGGTGTATGAACGTATGTACTCAGCGACTTGTTGGCAAAGCAAATACCATATCATCCTGTCCTTACCTTGAGTATCTACCACTGTATGCTTGGATTGCTTAATTCACTCAGCGCTGAACTGTTTGCTGAATTCTTGTCTAGAAGCAAGCAATTTTCCTGCAGGGCTATGCCCATAAAATCTCTCTTCCTATCTATTCACCTGTGAATTATTTGCTGAATTAAACTGATTGTAGCTTAGCATATCCTGTCCATTCCAACTGCTCTGATTATTTTTCTTAAGTGCCCAATGTCTAGCTATACTCAGTTCTTGAAGGAGTGACACCTGATGAGTTGCTTATTATACAGTGGTTCATAGCACTGGAGATTTTGACTGTTAGATTGTTTTACAATAAAAAGGTAAGGCCCATTAATTCAGTGTGTGACCTTGTATTTCTTGAGTATTTTTAACTGCTTGAATAATTATCGGATGAAGGGACAGTGCCCCAATATCCAAGTTCATATTCGTTGTGTTTGAAGGGCGATGCTTGCTAACTTGGTTAACTATTAGTAGACTCATTCCTTAGGGGTGTATATATTTAGAAAGCTCTAACTATTAGATTGTTTGCCAAGCAAGGGTTAGTCCCCAATGTGTGTTTGCTGGAATTAAGAGCCATTCTTGAGGTAGGGTTTATCACTGGTTGGTAAAAGGTGTATGTGCCTGTGCAGAAATTCCAGGTTTAACAGTACTTTGCCAGAAGGGCTTCAGCCCACAATTCGGCACAAATCATATGGGTCTCTTGTGTAATTTGATTTCTTAAAGAAGAAATTTTTCCCGAGGGCATGCAGCTTTACTGTATGGTTAAATGATGATGGCATCCTCTTGGGTAAAATATTCTGGAGGTAAAATAGTCCCCCATTCGGATCTCCGGGCAGGGACTACTCAAGAGGACGTTGTTATCAGGAGGAGAAAGAAAACTGGCGTTCTACGGATCGAAGAGTGGAATGTCAGATCCCTTAATCGGGCAGGTAGGTTAGAAAATTTAAAAAGGGAAATGGTTAGGTTAAACTTAGATACAGTGGGAATTAGTGAAGTTCGGTGGCAGGAGGAACAAGACTTTTGGTCAGGTGAATACAGGGTTATAAATGCAAGATTAAACAGGGGTAATGCAGGAGCAGGTTTAATAATAAATAAAAAAAATAGGAGTAAAGGTAAGCTACTACAAACAGAATAGTTAACGCATTATTGTGGCCAAGATAGACACGAAGCCCATGCCTACTACAGTAGTACAAGTTTATATGCCAACTAGCTCTGCAGATGATGAAGAAATAGATGAAATGTATGACGAGATAAAAGAAATTATTCAGGTAGTGAAGGGAGACGAAAATTTAATAGTCATGGGTGACTGGAATTCGTCAGTAGGAAAAGGGAGAGAAGGAAACATAGTAGGTGAATATGGATTGGGGGGAAGAAATGAAAGAAGAAGCCGCCTTGTAGAATTTTGCACAGAGCATAACTTAATCATAGCGAACACTTGGTTCAAGAATCATGAAAGAAGGTTGTATACATGGAAGAACCCCGGAAATACTAGAAGGTATCAGATAGATTATATAATGGTAAGACAGAGATTTAGGATCCAGGTTTTAAATTTAAAGACATTTCCATGGGAAGATGTGGACTCTGACCACAATGTATTGTGTATGAACTGTAGATTAAAACTGAAGAAACTGCAAAAAGGTAGGAATTTAAGGAGATGGGACCTGTATAAACTGACTAAACCAGAGGTTGTACAGAGTTTCTGGGAGAGCATAAGGGAACAATTGACAGGAATGGGGGAAAGAAATACAGTAGAAGAAGAATGGGTAGCTCTGAGGGATGAAGTAGTGAAGGCAGCAGAGGATCAAGTAGGTAAAGAGACAAGGGCTAGTAGAAATCCTTGGGTAACAGAAGAAATACTGAATTTAATTGATGAAAGGAAAAAATATAAAAATGCAGTAAATGAAGCAGGCAAAAAGGAATACAAACATCTCAAAAATGAGATCGACAGGAAGTGCAAAATGGCTAAGCAGGGATGGCTAGAGGACAAATGTAAGGATATAGAGTCTTATCTCACTAGGGGTATGATAGATACTGCCTACAGGAAAATTAAAGAGACCTTTGGAGAAAAGAAAGCCACTTGTATGAATATCAAGAGCTCAGATGGAAACCCAGTTCTAAGCAAAGAAGGGAAGACAGAAAGGTGGAAGGAGTACATAGAGGGACTATACAAGGGTGATATACTCCAGGACAATATTATGGAAATGGAAGAGGATGTAGATTAAGAAATGGGAGATACGATACTGCGTGAAGAGTTTGACAGAGCACTGAAAGACCTGAGTCGCAACAAGGCCCCGGGAGTAGACAACATTCCATTAGAACTAATGACGGCCTTGGGAGAGCCAGCCCTGACAAAACTGTACCATCTGGTGAGCAAGATGTATGAGACAGGTGAAATACCCTCAGACTTCTAGAAGAATATAATAATTACAATCCCAAAGAAAGCAGGTGTTGACAGATGTGAAAATTACCAAAGTATCAGTTTAATAAGTCACAGCTGCAAAATACTAACACGAATTCTTTACAGACGAATGGAAAAACTGGTTAGAAGCCAACCTCGGGTAAGATCAGTTTGGACTCCATAGAAATGTTGAAACACGTGAGGCAATACTGACCTTACGACTTATCTTAGAAGGAAGATTAACCCTAGGATGCATATACAGGGCCTCCGAGGCCTTGTATGTCTTCGTTTTTTAAAAAATTCTGAATTTTTTGTTTGATTTCCAACTGCTTTCCAGTACTCTTTCACTAACACTGTGACATTCCTCCTATCAAGTCTGAACGAGATACCTTTTTAAGTTTTTTGTACAATTCAATATGTCTACCCATACACCGTGAATGCATAAGCAGGGCTTCAGAAGCCCTCACACATTTATAAATGTTCATTAGCCTATATTGTCTTCAACATTTGTTTGGGAGCAGTTATTAATTCAACAATAACTGTAGTGGTATTTCCAGCAACAGGAGTGCCAACAGCAGCAGTAGCTGTAGTAGTAATAGTATAACTAAAAATAATACACACTACTTTGACATATTGGCGATGTCTGTGTATTACTGATCTTTTCGCTATCAAATGTTTTATCATTGCGTAGTATTGTTATCCTGTGCTGCTCTTGTCAGCCTCATTGTTACTGTAGTTTGTTTGTTGCTGCAAGGCCCATATTGTTACGAGTATGACTCGTTTAGTGCTGCACAAGCTGCTGTTCGAGAGACACGCCTTTTGCTATGGCTTCGACACGCAAAGCAAGAGAGTCAGTACGTGCAAATGCGGCTAATTTTGAAAGTGTTGTGGCTCAGTGGTTGGAAGAAGATGATTCTTGCAAGGAAGGAAATATTTTTGACGATGCAAGTAGAGAAGAATCAGCCAATGAACCTGCAGATGTGAATATTGAGGCAGATGACAGTCCTTCCGATGCTATTACTTCAGAGTCTGAAAATGAAGAACCACCAGGCAAATCCTACCTATACGGCCACCATGTCAGTAAATAGATTCGAGGACATAAGGAGAATGATTAGATTTGATGGCAGGCGTACCCGTGAAGCTTGATCTGCTGATGACAAACTTGCAGCTGTTCACTATGTATGGGAACTATTTCTTGACAAGTGTAGAAATAGAGTGATTCCCAATGATTCACTCACAGTTGACTTACAACTAGTCCCATTCCCTAGAAGATGCAGCTTGACCCAGTATATGCCCTCTAAACCAACCAAGTATGGCATAAAAATATTTTGGTTATGTGATGCTACATCTGCATATGCTTTAGACGAAATTGTTTACACGGGAAGGAAGCCCCATGAACCTATTCAGAAAAATTTTGGATTGAATGTGGTGAAAGATCTTGCTAAAAGCATTGAAAGATCATCAAAAAATATTACTGTTGACAACTTCTTTAGTAGTATGCAACTGGCAGAAGAGATGCTTTAGTAGCAAATTACAGTGGTAGGAACAATCAAACAAAATAAACCAGAAATTCCTAATAAGATGAAACCATCTGCCTCAAGAGCGATTCATTCCTCTTTGTTTGCATTTAGAGGTGACATTACAATGGTGAGTTATGTTCCCAAAACGAAAAAGTCTGTAGTTCTCATTAGCCAATGCATCATGACAGAAACATTGATGAAACTCATGCAAAAAAGAAACCAGATATAATAAAGTTCTATAGCTCTACGAAGGGTGGAGTAGATCAAATGAACCACAAAATTCCTTATTACACTGGCAAGAGACAAACAAGAAGATGGCCATTTGCATTATGGATGAACATGATGGACGTCGCAGCAATGAACAGTGAAATTTTATTTTCCGCCCAACGTCTGACATACCATAGTGGATGTAGTGATAAAAGGCATTTGTTGCTAAGAGATTTGGCAGAGGAAATGGTAAGACCACCAATGGAACTTCGTATTCAGAGCCCTAATCTTCCAACGAAAATCGTTGATGCCATGCAACAATGTGGTGTTCAAAAAGATGTCATATTGCCGAACCAACTATCTGTTTCAGGAAAAAGAAGAAGATGTAATTATTGCCCATATAATAAACACAGGAAAAGTGCTATGACATGCATTAAGTATAAAAGCAACATTTGTAAGGAACATAGTGGCGTTCTTTGTGCTTCTTGTTTGTCACATGTTGAAAACTAAGAAAAATGCAATTTTGTGTGAACAATGAATAATAACTTTTTGTCAAAATATTGCCTATACACATAATATTGTGAATAATGAGTATGTTTTAATTGAAGAAATTGGTTGTAATAAATGTTATAAAATGTAAACTGCAACTTATAAGTCATCATCATCACCATCATCATCATTTAAGACTGATTATGCCTTTCAGTGTTCAGTCTGGAGCATAGCCCCCTTATAAAATTCCTCCATGATCCCCTATTCAGTGCTAACATTGGTGCCTCTTCTGATGTTAAACCTATTACTTCAAAATCATTCTTAACCGAATCCAGGTACCTTCCCCTTGGTCTGCCCCGACTCCTCCTACCCTCTACTGCTGAACCCATGAGTCTCTTGGGTAACCTTGCTTCTCCCATGCGTGTAACATGACCCCACCATCTAAGCCTGTTCGCCCTGACTGCTACATCTATAGAGTTCATTCCCAGTTTTTCTTTTATTTCCTCATTGTGGGCACCCTCCTGCCATTGTTCCCATCTACTAGTACCTGCAATCATCCTAGTTACTTTCATATCTGTAACCTCAACCTTGTTGATAAGGTAACCTGAATCCACCCAGCTTTCGCTCCCATACAACAAAGTTGGTTGAAAGATTGAACGGTGCACAGATAACTTAGTCTTGGTACCGACTTCCTTCTTGCAGAAGAGAGTAGATCGTAGCTGAGCGGTCACTGCATTAGCTTTGCTACACCTCGCTTCCAGTTCTTTCACTATGTTGCCATCCTGTGAGAATATGCATCCTAAGTACTTGAAACTGTCCACCTGTTCTAACTTTGTTCCTCCTATTTGGCACTCAATCTGTTTATATTTCTTTCCCACTGACATTACTTTTGTTTTGGAGATGCTAATCTTCAAACCATAGTCCTTACATTTCTGATCTAGCTCTGAAATACTATTTTGCAAACTTTCAATTAAATCTGCCATCACAACTAAGTCATCCGCATATGCAAGACTGCTTATTTTGTGTTCACATATCTTAATCTCACCCAGCCAGTCTATTGTTTTCAACATATGATCCATAAATAATATGAACAGCAGTGGAGACAGGTTGCAGCCTTGTCTTACCCCTGAAACTACTCTGAACCATGAACACAATTTACCGTCAACTCTAACTGCTGCCTGACTATCCATGTAAAGACCTTTAATTGCTCGCAAAAGTTTGCCTCCTGTTCCATAATCTCATAGAACAGACAATAACTTCCTCCTAGGAACCCGGTCATATGCCTTTTCTAGATCTATAAAACATAGATACAATTCCCTGTTCCACTCGTAACACTTCTCCATTATTTGCCGTAAGCTAAAGATCTGGTCCTGACAGCCTCTAAGAGGCCTAAACCCACACTGATTCTCATCCAATTGGTCCTCAACTAATACTCGCACTTTCCTTTCAACAATACCTGAGAAGATTTTACCCGCAACGCTGATTAAAGAGATACCTCTGTAGTTGTTACAATCTTTTCTGTTTCCATGTTTAAAGATTGGTGTGATTACTGCTTTTGTCCAGTCTGATGGAACCTGTCCCGACTCCCAGGCCATTTCAATTATCCTGTGTAGCCATTTAAGACCTGACATTCCACTGTATTTGATGAGTTCCGACTTAATTTCATCCACCCCAGCTGCTTTATTGCACTGCAATCTATTGACCATTTTCTCCACTTCCTTCAATGTGATCCTATTTCCATCATCATTCCTATCCCATTCTACCTCGAAATCTGAAACATTACTGATCGTATTTTCACCTACATTGAGCAACTCTTCAAAATATTCCCTCCATCTGCCCAAGGCATCCACAGGATACACCAGCAGTTTTCCTGACCTGTCCAAAATACTTGTCATTTCCTTCTTACCTCCCTTTCGAAGACTGCTAACTACACTCCAGAATGGTTTTCCAGCAGCTTGACCCAAAGTCTCCAACCTGTTTCCAAAGTCTTCCCAAGGTTTCTTCTTGGATGCTGCAATTATCTGTTTGGCTTTGTTTCTTTCTTCAACATAACTTTCTCTGTCTACCTGAGTTCTAGTATGTAGCCATTTTTGATACGCCTTCTCTTTCCTTTTACAGGCTGCCTTGACTGTGTCATTCCACCAAGCTGTTTGCTTCATCCTACTTTTACACACTGTTGTTCCAAGACATTCTTTAGCCACTTACCTTGTCCATTCCTTTTCCAATGACTGTAATTGACTACATTCAACTAACTGGTACCTTTCTGAGATCGCTGTTATGTACTTGTGCCTGATTTCCTTATCCTGAAGTTTCTCCACTCTTATCCTCCTACATATGGACATGACCTCCTGCACTTTCGGCCTCACAATCCCAATTTCACTGCAGATTAAATGATGATCAGTGTCATCAAAGAATCCCCTGAATACACGTGTGTCCCTCACAGCCTTCCTGAATTCCTGATCTGTTATTATATAGTCAATGACAGGTCTGGTTCCCCTGCCTTCCCAAGTATACCGGTGAATGTTCTTATATTTAAAAAAAGGAGTTTGTGATTACTAAGCCCATACTGGCACAGAAATCCAAGAGTTGTTTCCCGTTCCTGTTGGCCTCCATATCCTCTCCAAGTTTACCCATAACCTTTTCATACCCTTCTGTTCGATTTCCAATCCTGGCATTAAAATCACCCATGAGCAGAACACTGTCCTTGTCCTTTACTCTAACAACTACATCACTGAGTGCCTCATAAAAACTATCCATCTTATCTTGATCTGGCCCTTCACAATGCGAATATACTGACACAATCCTAATTTTCTTGCTAGACACTGTCAAATCTATCCACATCAGTCGTTCGTTTACATACCTTATTGCAACTACGCTGGGTTCCATTTCTTTCCTGATGTAAAGCCCTACACCCCATTGTGCTATTCCTGCTTTGACTCCTGACAGGTAGACCTTGTATTCTCCCACTTCCTCTTCTTTCTCACCCCTTACCCAAATGTCACTAACAGCTAAAACGTCCAGCCCCATCTTACTTGCAGCCTCTGCCAGGTCTACCTTCTTCCCAGAGTAGCCCCCATTGATATTAATAGCTCCCCATCTCATTACCATTTGTTTGCCAAGTCGTATCTTAGGAGTCCCTGGTTTGTCAGTTAGAGGTGGGACTCCGTCACCTCCAAAGGTCTGAGGCATTTTGCTCTGATTGTTGCCAGCATCATATTTAAAGTACCAGGGGAGCAGGTTGCTAGCCTTACTTGCCCCGAGTCCCATTGGGTTTTACCCCTAACGGTTGAGGGACTAACCGGTGGATTTGGTAGTCTTTGCCGTATGAGCACAAAGGTGACCACGACTCAGAATATGTCCGAGATGCCCAGCCTTCTTCGAAAGTAACTGGTATCCCGACTGTCGGGACCACTTACTTGGCCACTCATACGTTGCCCGTGGTTCATGAACAAGGACATGTCTACAGGAACCCCACACCATGAACCACAAACTTTTAAGTGAAGTACTAAAATTAGTTGTATATGTTATATGTAAATGGATGTAACTAATAAAAATTCACTCTTAGAGTTTTTTTTTAATTAATAAAATGTTAATCAGGTCCACCAGATCCTGTTACTGTATCTTAGGAATCTTTTAATATGACAATAAATTTGACAGCAATAAAGTTAACTCCAAAGAATGATTATATGAAAAGAGGAAAATTTTAAATTAGGGTAGGGCCTTGGAGGCCCTGCATATGCATTCATTTGTGTTTTCGGCACCATGCATCCTAGGGTTAAGGAAAGGCAAACCTGCGTTTCTAGCATTTGTAGACTTAGAGAAAGCTTTTGACAATGTTGACTGGAATACTCTTTCAAATTCTAAAGGTGGCAGGGATAAAATACAGGGAGTGAAAGGCTATTTACAATTGTACAGAAACCAGATGGCAGTTATAAGAGTCGAGGGACATGAAAGGGAAGCAGTGGTTGGGAAGGGAGTGAGACAAGGTTGTAACCTCTCCCCGATGTTATTCAATCTGTATATTGAGCAAGCAGTAAAGGAAACAAAAGAAAAATTGGGAGTTGAAATTAAAATCCATGGAGAAGAAATAAAAACAGATTTGCCGATGACACTGTAATTCTGTTAGAGACAGCAAAGGACTTGGAAGAGCAGTTGAACGGAATGGACAGTGTCTTGAAAGGAGGATACAAGATGAACATCAACAAAAGCAAAACGAGGATAGTGAAATGTAGTCAAATTAAGTTGGGTGATGTTGAGGGTATTAGATTAGGAAATGAGACACTTAAAGTAGTAAAGGAGTTTTGCTATTTGGGGAGCAAAATAACTGATGATGGTCGAAGTAGAGAGGATATAAAATGTAGACTGGCAATGGCAAGGGCAAGGAAAGCGTTTCTGAACAAGAAAAATTTGTTAACATCGAGTATAGATTTAAGTGTCCGGAAGTCTTTTCTGAAAGTATTTGTATGGAGTGTAGCCATGTATGGAAGTGAAACATGGACGATAAATAGTTTGGACAAGAAGAGACTAGAAGCTTTCGAAATGTGGTGCTACAGAAGAATGCTGAAGATTAGATGGGTAGATCACGTAACTAATGAGGAGGTATTGAATAGAATTGGGGAGAAGAGGAGTTTGTGGCACAACTTGACTAGAAGAAGGGACCGGTTGGTAGGACATGTTCTGAGGCATCAAGGGATCACAAATTTAGCATTGGAGGGCAGCGTGGAGGGTAAAAATCGTAGAGGGAGACCAAGAGATGAATACACTAAGCAGATTCAGAACGATGTAGGTTGCAGTAAGTACTGGGAGATGATGAAGCTTGCACAGGATAGAGTAGCATGGAGAGCTGCATCAAACCAGTCTCAGGACTGAGGACAACAACAACAACAACAACAACAACAAAGAAGAAACAGTGCTCAAGGTCTAAGTCAAAGTAGAACTGGAACCTCTGGGATTCTATGGAGTAATTAAGGATTAAATAATATTGTAAAAGGGCTAAGGCCTGTTGATTAACAGCAAACTTCATTTACATCTTTTGTACCTCTTGTGTATTTTGCTTGTACTACTTATTTCCTTAAGAGTATACCCAAAGTCTAAGTTAGTCATTCTGTGGAGCAATCCAAAGTTTAATAGTATTGCACTAGAATGGTTTCGACCTGAGAATAAATGTAAATCTTATCCATGTCTGATGTACCTCTTGTGAATTTTAATTGTACCAATGATTTTTTAAAGAAGAGGCAATGCCACATGTTAAAGTAAAGATTACAATTGGAATAATCATGTCTCCTACAGTGGCTGTCTAAGGAGAAACTAAAGTTTTACTAATATTTGCTAAAGGGGCTAAGGCTAACTGATTAGGTACCTCTTGGTAAAATTTTCCACATCTGTACTGAAGTGTGCCTGTGCGAAGGAAATGGTTTATTAAGTAAATAATATATTGTGGTGCTAAGAGGTTATACACTCGGGAACCCCTCGAGTTCTAGTCTGATCTGCTTTGAAGATTGCCACTAATTCCCTATGCCTGTCCTCGAGGCATCACAGGTTTTGGAGACCTGGTTCAAACAGGAGAGTTCCTACTGAGAAATTACTCTATTGATTAGCTTCTACTGGAAATGTTTTTGCCCCACAGGGTATTGTGGGCAACTGAGTCCCCAAATTGGAGGAACGGAATAGTGGAGACAGATTTCCACTAGACCTACCAATACGTTATACAGTGTGCACGTCTCGAAAAAGATATATATTACACAATGATACCCCTAATGGGCAGGTAGACACAGACTGTCGCAGTTTCTAGCGCTGGGTTGGGTCACTAGTTCCCTGTATACCCTATACATGTCCAAACATATGAGCATGCAGACAATGTGTGTCTTAGTATATCTTATGACACAGGGCAGATTTCCCTGTCTATTTTAGGTGGTGCGTGCTGAATGCCAATAATGAAGTATAAGTGCCTCTATTACACTCCCAAATACAACCTGCGTAACATGATGCGCAATTCAAATTTCAGCCACCACTTTTGAGCTGTAAAATTTATCTAAAATTCAACACATAAACTACATGATAAGTTGTTTCTATTACTCCTTCTGTTGTTTATACCCCACCCATATCCCATTTATAATTTCTTTAAATTAAGATCACATGAGGCATACTGTGCCAAATAATTTACTTTAAATAATCCTTATGTAATCTCACACATTTCATTAAACACACTAACGAATATCCACAATGCTTGCATTTCCTTACATACATTGCCGGAACTGGTTGTGGAGGGGCAAATGATGTACCCCTTGTCTCTGTTAGAACTGATGCTGTCGATTCTGAATTTGGCTAGTTCTTTGGTAACAGAGTCCCAGTACGATTGTGTTTGGGCCAGAACTTCCACCTTTCCCAACCATATTTTATGCCCGTTTTCCAAGTGACGTTCAACCAGCTTTGTTTGATATGTTGTGAATGCTCTGAACAATGCTTGGTAACAGTGTGAATAGTTTGATCTATATTAATGCTACCACATTCACAGGGGTCACCACACAAACCAAGAACTCTAAGATCTATGTTGCCTTTAACAGTGCATTACATATCTCTCACCTTTGAGGCAGAGTGGAACACTGGTCTCAGTCCACGCCTTTTTAGCACGGAGCCTATCTTGCTAGTAGTTGCGCCATAGTATGGAAGCAATGCTGCTGGTTTGGTCTCTTCTGCCAATACTCGAGGCGTCTCATGGGTGGCACACAATTTCTCCCTTGCTGTAACCATTTTCTCTGAAGCTTCAAATGCTGAAATTCAGACTCTAGGTGATCATTGTCAGAAATAATCTGTACCGGTTGTACAAAAATATTCAGGACCACTTCCTTGTGTACAAGGTGGTGAAAACTGCTGGCACTTGAGTACCAGTCAGTGTGCTTAGGTTTCTTGTACACTGCACAATCAAGCCAGAATCCTGTCTTTCATTCAACCAAAACATTCAACAACGGACGCTTGCCATCCCTCTCCAATTCAACAGTAAATTTAATGTTGGGATAGACACCATTCATGTGGTCAACGAACTGCTGCAATGCATTTTCACCTCGAGGCCTTATCACGAAGGTGTCAACGTTTCTAGGAAGCAAGATGAATACAACCTCATGGAGTTCAGAGCTTGCTCCTCCAAGTGCTCCATGAAAATGTTCCTAACTGCTGGAGGCAGTGGGGATCCTCTGGCCGTGCCTATGGTTTTCGGTACCCTGTACACAAGAAAGCAGGACTGAACAAGTACATACAGAGGGAAAAGTTTATTTCTGGTGACAACCATTTAGAGTCAGTTTCACCATTTGAACTGTGTGTTTCGAGAAAATGTTTACAGCAAGAGAAGAACTGCTAAACTTTTCACGTGCCACCGACGAAAAGACGCCTTGTGAATGGGTGAAGAGGCCAAGTCAGCTGTGTTCCTTCCATAATGTGAAGCAACTATTAGCAAGATAAGACACATGCTGAAGGGACACTGACTGTAACCAGTGTTCTGACCCATCTCCAAGATAAGAGGTATGTTGCAGTCCGTTACAGACAACGTAGATCTTCGAGTTCCTGGAGTGTATGGTGTCCCCTGTGAATGTAATAGCATTTACATAGGTCAAACTATTTGCACTGCTGGCGAGCACTGTGCAAAGCATTCACAACATATCAAACCAAGGGAACTTGAGAAGTTGGCTATAGCTGAACACTGCCTAGGAAACAGGCATAAGTACAATTTGTACAGACTAGAGTTTTGGCTCAGACACCATCTAACTAAGATTCTGTTATCAAAGTGGCGAAAATTAGAATCAACAGCAATAGTTTTAACAGAAACCAAGCGTACACACTTAGTAGGGCATTAAAGACAGCTTTGGACATTGAGCGAAAGCATAGACGCAGGGTTGACAATTGAAAGGACGCGGGAGTGGCAGTTGCAAATGTTGCACTGGTTTCTCACGTCATGTGACGTCACCTAGTTCTGTGGCAGGACGGAGCCACCAGGAGCTGCCCAATTTTCCTTCTGTGTGTGCATCACTCCCACTCTCTCTGGAAGGTTTTGGATGCTACCATTACATCTACACAAGCAGCACATCATGCCAGCCCAACAATTGCTGATTTTAACTCCTGATGACAATGGTGGAGACAGCTGTCCAAAGTTTCAGCGTTTTATTCAAAATTATGCAGCCTGTAAACCAAAAAAGATTTTAATGCGGTTGGAGGAAAAGGAAATTGCTGGATGGCTGCATAAGTGATTGCTTAAGAGTGTACAAGAATTGGTACTGCTGGAAGTGAAGAGGGAAGATCCCGTTTCAGCAAAGAGAACGTTTATAGGACTACTCCAGAAGGTACCAATTGCCAGTCTTCTTCTAGAATGATTGATTGTGTCAAAAAATTTCAAAGCTTAAGGTGCCACTGAACCATGAACTTGGCAATCATAGATGATAATGATGTTTGGTTTGTGGCGCACTCAACTTGCATGGTTATCAGCACCTGCACAAATTCCCAACCTTTGCTCAGTCCAATCTCACCACTTTCATGAATGAAGATGAAATGATGAAGACAGCACAAACACCCAGTCATCTCAAAGCAGGTGAACATCACTGACCTCACCGGGAATCGAAACAAGGATGACGTGCTCAGGAAGCGAGAACATGACCGCGAGACCACGAGACCACGAGCTGTGGACTTGGTAACCATAGGCCAATCATGACAAAACCAGGGCCCAGTACATAAGGACAAGATTAGCACAATCTGCATCGCAAGGGAGCGGAGAGCATTGAGTTTCTGCATGCAGCTAGTCTTTAGTTGACGAATATGGAGCAATCATGTCATCTTTTTGTCAAAGAGGAATCTCAAAAATTGGGACTGTTCTGCAATGTCCAAGCACAGGGAACTGAAGCAGAGTTCTGGGTCAGGATGGGCCATGGTATAACAATTTTCTACGACTCGCATTTTTGCAGGAGGGAACTTGAAGCAATGGGAAAGGTTGCAAGCGAAGGCTCCTCAGATGGCACCTTGGAGCTGATGTTTGACCAAGACTACAGACTGGGAACTATGACAAATGCAAAAGACATTGACATACAGCAGTGGGGTGATCAGTCATCCAAAGGAGATCTCTAGCCCACTAACAGTGGTGATGATCAAGTTATGCTTTTAAGCAGTTTGCAGAGCATGTAGGTGAATCTAATTAATCAGTAGCTGTTGATGGATGTTGGGTTGTTGTCTGGCTTAAGGATTTGGATGATGGTACTACCTCACTATTGCAAAGGCAAACACCTAGCCAAATACAGTTTGATGACCAAGTAGATTGAGCCTTTCAGTAACATTCAGATGTTGGATCATCTGATTAGGAATCTTATCAGGGTTCGGGTAGGGATGGCGGTTATTGCTGAAACAGTTTTTTATTATACTGCTAGGTGAAATAGAGGTTGCTGATGCTATCACAAAGTGTTCTGCAAGAATAAATGCATCAGAAACAACACACACCATCCAGAAGGAAGAGCACCTGAACAGTTATTGATCTCTGGAGGACCCCACGACAACAGAGCTTGATCCACACCTAAGATGAAGAAGCATACATTCCCGAGAAGGAGACACAGTGCTCCCAGCATTCCTTTTTACTGTGCTTAATTAGGTAGTGAGGCTTAGCATGAAACCACTTAGAAGTGAGGAATGTGGACTGTGAAGAATGTCACTTGAGATTTTGCAGGGCCCTTAGACACACACACAAATAGCTGTTGCAATGACTTAGGTCTACCGTGGTTGGTTGTTTGGTTGGTTTGTGGGATTAAAGGGGCCAGACTGCTACGGTCATCGGTCCCTTTTTCCAAATACTAAAAACACCCACATAGAATAAAAACGATGAACAGGATAGATCACAGATGACACAGAACAAGAGAAACTGAGACAAAGACCAGACAAGACGAACTAAAATCACACAGAGTGTGACGGTGGTTGGCCGACCATAGGAAAAAAAAAAAGAGGAAAAGCCAACCATCGAGAAACACATTAAAAACTCAGATTAAAATCGGAGGCCAAAGGCCAGAATCAACAGAAAACAATAAAATAAAACACAAACACTCAGATTAAATGATAAAAACCCCCTGCCCGAATAAAATGCAGAGCTAAGCCAGCCATAGCAGGGTCATCTGTTTTAAAAGGGCATGGAGCGTGTCAGGCAGTGCGAACGTCTGCCTGAGCACAGCTAAAAGACGCCACTCCAATAAAATGTGGACCATAGATAGAACGGAGCCGCAGCGACATAGAGGTGGGTCTTCACGGCGCAATAAGTGGCCGTGTGTCAGCCGAGTGTGCCCAATGCGCAGCCGGCAGAGGACAACAGACTCCTGGCGGGAGACCCGCATGGACGACCACCACACAGTCGTCGTCGCCTTGATTGGACGGAGTTTGGCGTGGGCAGATTGCGCCATTCAGTGTCCCAAAGCGATAGAACTTCGCAGCGTAAGACTGCCCGCAAATCAGTCTCCGGGAGGCCAATCTCCAGAGACGGTTTACTGGTGGCCTCTTTCGCCAGGCGGTCAACATGTTCATTGCCCAGGATACTGACATGACCGGGCGTCCACACAAAGACCACAGAGCGGCCGCAATGGGCAAGAGTATGCAGGCGCTCCTGGATAGCCATCACCAAACGAGAACGAGGGAAACACTGGTTGAGAGCTCGTAAACCGCTCAGGGAATCGCTACAGATAACGAAGGACTCACCTGAGCAGGAGTGGATATACTCTAGGGTACGAAAGATGGCGACCAGCTCAGCAGTATAAACGCTGCAGCCAGCCGGCAATGAACGTTGTTCGGAATGGTCCCCTAGAGTTAGCGCATAACCGACCCAACCAGCAACCATCGAACCGTCAGTGTAAACAACGCCAGAGCCCTGATATGTGGCCAGGATGGAATAAAAGCGGCGGCGGAAGGCCTCTGGAGGGACTGAGTCCTTCGGGCCCTGAGCCAAGTCGAGCCGAAGGCAAGGGCGAGAAACACACCATGGGGGTGTACGCAAAGTGGCCCGAAAAGGAGGTGGAACAGTGAAAACCCTAAGCCCGGAGAGAAGCTCTTTGACGCGGACCGCGATCGTACAACCTGACCGGGGCCGACGTTCTGGCAGATGGACGACCGATGGCGGGAACAGGAGACGATAGTTTGGATGCCCGGGGAAGCTAAAAACATGGGCAGCATAAGTGGCCAGTAAATTTTGGCGCCTCAATCGCAGTGGAGGGACACCAGCCTCCACAAGTACGCTGTCCACAGGGCTGGTCCGGAAGGCACCAGTGGCCAGTCGTATCCCGCTGTGGAGGATGGGGTCCAGCACCCGCAACGCAGATGGGGATGCTGAGCCGTAAGCCAGGCTCCCATAATCAAGACGGAATTGGATTAACGCCTGGTAGAGCCGTAACAGGGTAGATCGGTCGGCGCCCCAGCGGGTGTGGCTCAAGCATCTCAGAGCATTTAGATGCCGCCAACACGCCTGTTTAAGCTGCCGAATATGAGGCAGCCAAGTCAGCCGGGCATCAAAAACTACACCCAAAAACCTGTGGGTCTCCACCATAGCAAGTAGTTCGTCGGCAAGATAAAGCCGCGGCTCAGGATGGACCATTCGGCGCCAGCAGAAATGCATAACGCGGGTCTTGGCAGCCGAAAACTGAAAACCATGCGCTACAGCCCAAGACTGCGCCTTGCGGACAGCACCCTGCAACTGACGTTCAACAGCTGCAATGCCAGTAGAGCTGTAGTAAAGGCAGAAGTCGTCAGCATACAGGGAAGCGGAGACAGAATTTCCCACCGCTGCAGCGAGCCCGTTTATTGCGATTAAAAACAGGCAGATACTGAGGACAGATTCCTGTGGTACCCCTTCTCCTGGACTCGGGAGGAACTGTGAGAGGCCGCGACTTGCACGCGGAAGGTACGATACGACAGAAAATTTCGGATAAAGATCGGCAAAGGGCCCCAAAGACCCCATCCATGAAGCGTAGAAAGGATGTGATGACGCCATGTCGTATCGTACGCCTTCCACATGTCGAAGAAGACAGCGACCAGGTGCTGACGGCGGGCAAAGGCAGTACGGATGGCAGACTCCAGACTCACCAGATTGTCGGTGGCGGAGCGGCCTTTACGGAACCCACCCTGAGACGGAGCCAGAAGGCCCCAAGACTCCAGTACCCAATTCAAGTGCCGGCTCACCATCCGTTCGAGAAGCTTGCAAAGAACGTTGGTGAGGCTAATGGGGCGGTAGCTGTCGACCTCCAAAGGGCTCTTGCCCAGTTTCAAAATGGAGATGACAATGCTTTCCCGCCATTGCGACGGAAACTCACCCTCGACCCAGAGACAGTTGTAAAGGTCGAGGAGGCGTCGCTTACAGTCCACTGAAAGGTGTTTCAGCATCTGACAGTGAATGCGATCCGACCCAGGGGCGGTATCAGGGCAAGCAGCAAGGGCGCTGTGAAATTCCCACTCACTGAATGGAGCATTGTAGGATTCAGAATGGTGGGTGCGAAAAGAAAGGCTCCGACGTTCCATCCGCTCTTTAATGGAGCGGAAGGTCAGTGGGTAATTGGAAGCAGCGGAACTAAGAGCAAAATGCTCTGCCAAGCTGTTGGCAATTTTGTCGGAGTCTGTACAAACTGCTCCATTCAGTGAGCGCAGGGACGCTGACAGGGGTCCGATAACCATAGAGGCGTCGGATCTTGGCCCAGACCTGCGATGGAGAGACATGGAGGCCAATGGTGGACACATACCACTCCCAGCACTCCTGCTTGCTTTGGCGGATAAGGCGGCGGGCCCGTGCACGCAGCCGTTTGAAGGTAATGAGGTGTTCAATGCAGGGATGTCGCTTGTGACGCTGGAGCGCCCGCCGGCAATCTTTAATCGCTGCAGCGATCTCAGGCGACCACCAAGGCACAGTACGCCGCCGAGGGGACCCAGAAGAACGGGGAATGGCAGATTCGGCGGCAGTAATGATGCCGGTGGTGACCGATTGATCCACCGCATCAATGTCATCACTATAAAGAGGCTCGATAGCGGCAGTGGAGGAAAACAAGTCCCAGTCAGCCTTATTCATAGCCCACCTGCAAGGGCGCAGAGAAGACTGACGCTGTGGCAGTGACAGAAAGATCGGAAAGTGGTCACTACCACACAGGTCGTCATGCACTCTCCATTGGACAGACGATAAGAGGCTAGGGCTGCAGATCGAAAGGTCAATGGCGGAGTACGTGCCATGCGCCACGCTAAAGTGTGTGGAGGAACCATCATTTAAAAGCGAAAGATCGAGCTGTGCTAATAAATGCTCAATGGTGGCGCCTCGACCTGTCGCCACTGACCCACCCCACAGAGGGTTATGGGTGTTGAAGTCACCCAGTAACAAGAAAGGTGGCGGCAGTTGGGCTATCATAGCAGCCAGAACATGCTGCGCGACAGCACCATCTGGTGGAAGGTAAAGACTGCAGACGGTAACAGCCTGTGGCGTCCACACCCGAACAGCGACAGCCTCTAAAGCTGTTTGTAGAGGTACAGACTAGCTGTGAAGAGAGTTAAGGACATATATGCAGACGCCACCAGACACCCTTTCATAAGCTGCCCGGTTCTTATAATAACCCCGATAGCCACGGAGGGCGGGGGTTCGCATTGCTGGAAACCAAGTTTCCTGAAGTGCAATGCAGAAGAAAGGGTGAAGGCTGATAAGTTGGCGGAGCTCAGCTAGATGGTGGAAGAAACAGCTGCAGTTCCACTGGAGGATGGTATTGTCCATGTCTGAGAGAGGCGTGACGGGACTTGGAAGGCAGATTACGCCACTGGGTCACCTGCTGCCTCCAATTGAGCACTGGTGCCTAGCGTTATCCATAGCGTCTGAGGGACCGGCGAGATCAAGGTCCTCAGCGGACGCCAGAATCTCAACCTCGAGTTCCTTGGGCTTAGAGCTCTTCTTCTTGGATTTCTCACGCTGCTCCTTGGGTTTAACTGGCTGGGAGGGCTTCACCGATTCAGTCTCCGGGACTGAGGAGGATCGTGAAGCCCTACGACCAGCAGATTGTGGGCACTTACGCAACTGTCGGTCGTCACCCTTCCCGCTGGTGAAAACCTGGGAATGGAGGGACCCAAGGGACCCCTTGCGAGCGTGAGAAGCCGAAGAAGTTGGACACTTCTCCGGCTTAGAAGCGAGGATGGACGTCCCCGATGGGTGGGATGGTGCTGCTCCTGAGGTAGGTGGCGCAGGAGCAACCCGGTGGGTAGAGCCCCCCACTGGCAAGGGGCTACTCGTCGATCCGGCCGGAAGTCGCAAAACTGATGGGGCTAGCACATGTGTTGTAGCAGCAGCGTAGGAAGATGTCATTCTCACAGGATGTAATCGCTCGTATTTCCTCTTGGCCTCAGTATAGGTCAGTCGGTCCAGGGTCTTATATTCCATGATTTTGCGCTCTTTCTGGAAGATTCTGCAGTCTGGCGAGCAAGGTGAATGGTGCTCCTCGCAGTTGACACAGATGGGAGGCGGGGCATATGGAGTATCGGGATGAGATGGGCGTCCGCAATCTCGACATGTGAGGCTGGAAGTGCAGCGGGAAGACATATGGCCGAACTTCCAGCACTAGAAGCACCGCATCGGGGGAGGGATATAGGGCTTGACGTCACATCGGTAGACCATCACCTTGACCTTTTCCGGTAACGTATCACCCTCGAAGGCCAAGATGAAGGCACCGGTAGCAATCTGATTTTCCTTCGGACCCCGATGAACGCGCCAGACAAAATGTACACCTCGGCGCTCTAAGTTGGCACGCAGCTCGTCATCAGACTGCAAAAGAAGGTCCTTATGGTAAATAACTCCCTGGACCATATTTAGAGACTGCTGGCGGCTGGCCACCAGCGAGATACGATGTACCACGCTTCATTGCGGGTCATCCGCCCTGATGCCACCTACTCCGACCAAGGGCCCTTCCCACGGGCGCCACCCAGCCACAGCAAAGGCCACCTGGCAGGATGGCCATTGCCGGGAGTCCCGATGCCCCAGGGAGATGGGCATCTACTCCTTGGCATACGTGGGGAGTTAACGGCGCAGGCATCAGTAGAGCGATCCCTGTGTTGTCAGGGGGCTACAACCAACAGGGTACATGGCGGCCCCACCACAACGGACTGGCTACCGTGCTGGATGTTAGGTAACATGTGGTCCACGGTCGCCGTCAGTGCAGAAAGAGGCACTGCACAGTCAAAGGTGTAATCTGCATGAAGGAATGTAGTCATGCCCAAGAGATGGAGAGCGGGCAGGACGGCAATTCAACGGCGAATAAGCTGGCGAAAGGTCTGATCGCAAGATGGACACAATGCACCAAGTAAGGCGCCCTTCCCAAATCGGCTCACCCTTCGGAAAAATTTTGAGAGATGGAGGTCAAACCCAACAGGGGACCATCACATAACGCCGAAACGTGAGACACTCCTTTTAGTCACCTCATACGACAGGCAGGAATACCGCGGGCCTATTCTAACCCCCGAACCCGCAGGGGGGGGGTCTACCGTGGCACCAACCATCTGTAGAGAAGGAAATATCAGTTCCAGCAGCATGGGTTATCACATCAGAGACATCTACACAGCCTCATAGATGTAGCCTGACAGATTAATAGCTGAAAAAGTTCCATGGCCTGAAGTGGACAGGAGTACTGTCAGTGAGGAGAGACAGAACAACCTAAGAAAGAAGCTGGTCAATCAGGCAGCCCTTATTAGATGAAGCAGTACTTCCTCACAGGAGATGGAGCGCACTGAAATCCCAAGCTAGGAGAAAAGGGGTGGAAGAGGAGGGTGGTGGTGGTGGTGGTTGTTAGGCAAGTAAATGCCCAAATAAATGTTATATCACAGCAAATCAATGTACAAAGTTTTCAGATGCTCTTTTGCGGTCATCATGGTTTGAGCAGAGTGCACTGTAACCCTGAACAGTTAAGGAATGGCCATCAGTGAAGTGAGTTTCTTGTAGAGCAAGAAAGATCACAGTAAAAGAGGATCTCAGTTGCTGTAGTTCCAGCAGAGGACAGTTATATCCAGTGCAGTTCCACTGGATCATCATGCTGAGGGTGTCCTTGTTAGCCGCGAAGCAGCTAGGAAGGCAGGTTATGTCCCGGGATCACTGTAACTAGGAGGAATGGAAGAATGCCAATGAACACTGGTTGGGAGTCCAGTGGTGTGGTGGGGGATTTGGTGCCTGCAGGATCACCAGAGTAATCTTCTCCCGAGGTCTTTCCTTCTTCTCTTTTACAACTTATGGTTGTCGAGATTCTTATGAAGTCTTACCTGTTGTCTGTGTAGGGGCAGAAGAAAGAGTGGGCACCCCTGATATTCACACTCTCTGGCTCCGTCAGCTACAATGGGAAGGCCTATTGTCCCCATAGTCAAATTTATTTGAGTGACTACCAGATGTCAATGTCGAGGAAGGAAGTACACCAGGCACTGCTGATTACCTAGCAACAGCAACGGTAAAGGTCGATATCACAGACTGAAAACAACAATCATTATTTCTAAGCTCCAAATTATGAGAGATTATCTGTGACCTTCAATTCTTGGACTTTTGCATTCCTTGAGTAGATTAGTACACTTTGGGAGTTGGGGAGGGCGATTGTTCAAACAACTGACACAGGTGGGAGCACACGTGGTGAGTTGTTTTAATGTGCCCGGCCGCAGTCTCCACAAAATCAGGTTTTATGTACACTGGGAAGACATACACCCAAAGTGCCGCCATTTAAAACATCCCATCAATGGCAGGAAATATAGCTTCAAACTGCAGTGGCAACACAATTTTGACCTCAAAAGTGAGGATGAATGTGCTGATGTCTACCTCATTTGGTGGTCCTTGATGTACATGATGTATGAAACAGATCCCTCACCTCTGAAAGGGCTCGTATAATTTTTTATTTGTCTGCAGCATTATATACAAGTGAAAATTTAATCCCTATACCATGCAGAGGTTATTGTAGGCTGTGATGGTAACAGGTGTCTCACCAAATTGTTTAGGGGAGAGTAGCACTCAGGACTGGGTAGGATTTGCTATGCTAATTAAAATGGAATTACTTACCATTTTGCTAAGGGAAGAGAAATTGTCAAACACATTTTCAATATTCTCCACAAAAACCATTGGTTTAGGAGAAAGGGCCCTCCATTTGTTTGGGCGCAAACTAGGTACTGACGGGAATAACTGTTCACGAGTCACTTTGCTTGTTTTCTACAATGGTGTAGTCAAGAAGAGAAAGTTCCTAGGGTTGTGATGTTCAGCACTCAATTCCAGTCTGATGAGACTGATGGCATCTAGTGGCCACCAGCCGATAACTTTGATCATTTCATGACCTCAATATCCCCAAGACGCCACCTCGAGTGCCGCCAGATAGTTTAAAGGCCACCTGGCATGATGGCCAGCGTATATAAAGCCTGTACCCATAAATGGACAGGCAATTACTCCTTGGCATGGGGAGGTGACAACCCAGGCACCAACAATCGATCCCTGTTTGGTCAGAAGGCTACCAAATAGAGGTATCCGACATCTACATCCACCTCTATCAGCCGACCCCCACACAGCCCACACAATCCAAAAAATTTTGAGAAAGGGGGAAGTTAAACATAGGTATGGGGACAGAAGACAAATTAACTGAAATTTGTGGTGTAACAGAAGGGAACAAAGTGGGAGAAACCAGAACTGACGTCCTACGAGTGAGGTAGGTTGTCAGCTGGGAATCTGTTCTACAGAATAAGTCTGAATAAGAATACAGACAAAATAAAACTGCGGCTCAGAAAATAAGATGTACTTCAGTGGCTTGGGAGCCCACAATCACCATGCACACACAAACGAGCTCTAAACCCCTTGGGGGGAGAGGGGGCAGGGGTTAATGTGGAGATAAGCATAACACACAATAAGAAAGCTTTTGCTAAAACAGAAGTAACATAACAGCTTTAGAAACTTTTAGTGTAAAGCAACGTAGTGGCCAGTGGCTTCACAAACAAACTCACTTGCTTCAATGAAGACCTTCAGAGCTTCAATAAGATCACTTCCCTGTAGGGTGAGCACCGCCTCAAGAATGGCACGATACCTGAAAAATTTAAAACACTGTTCTAAAATTCTATATAAAATTTATAATAATAAGTAAATAGATAATTACAATTTATTTAATTTCCCTTTAATCATAATCTGTAACTGATAGAAACAAAAACATTGCATACGAGGCGACATGAAATATACCAATACCAGCAGTCCAATCTGACTATGATGTCATCAAAATGTCAGACAAACCACTCATGAAAATCCAGCATATAATATGTTATAACAAGAATTACAGCTATTCCCACAATATTGCAAATTCACAACCCATCATTTTTCAGCTTAACTTGTTACTCAGACTACAGTATAGAACATCACATCCCACAGTCTACACAATATAGAACCAAAACATTGCTATTGTCTAGAGGGTCTACGAAGATCCCCGACAGCTCACAGCGCTGTTGCCAGCTTTCAACTGCGAAGCATTGTCAGTAGCCGCCTATGGAGCTCTGATAATGTTGAGGCACAGCCATAGAGATGTTTACAGAGTCATGTAATGTTACTGGTTGATACAGTCCCATGAAGCTGCGCACCCAGCCTGTTGCAACTGTGAACGATCAATCTTTGCCGATTCAACTATAGTGTTTTATTTTATCTTCGTTAGGTCCATATGACAACACATATAACATCATGTAACTGGGCGAAACACGTGGAACCAGTAATTTCGACCGAGGTGCAAAAAAAAAAAATACTTCAAACCTACACAACTTGCTGTGTGAAAATTTTAATAGGAAAAAACTTTCACTATAGCAATGTGTGCTTTGTTACCTCCCTAATACGTTAAACTGGTCTACAGCCAGGAGAAACCCCCTACATATGACCAGTCTGATGCAATTTGGACTATTCTAAATTGGATACAAACAGGATATGGAAGATGTGCACACACACTCAAGTGGGGGAAATCATCTAGTGATTGCAATGCTGTAACTCATCTTGTATCAACACATCGCACACGTGTCTGCAAGGCACCTTCCGAAGATTTTCTGAAAATAATGAGTGGAGTGAAACTCACTGGACATGGGATTTTGGCACTTTATCACAAAGCTTTGTGTTCTTAGTAATTTTCCTTTGCTGAACACTCAGTTCTCTGCTGCCTTTGTATTTTAGCAAACTTTTCTATTCTTGCACAGATTTTCTTCATGAATATGTTGATAAAACCACAAATAGATCGTATATAGTGTCTCAACTATCAAATCTAAGGAGTAATGTTGCAGACATGAAAATGCCATCACATTAACGCACCATCCGCTCATCCAATGGAATTTTAACCTAATTCATATCTTGCAATAGTCACTCTTGTCTTTAGCAATTACTTTTTACCTTCTATACCAATTATCTCGCGATATTGTGTGGGCTGTGCAACCAAGTGGCATTGTTTGTTACTGTCATCAGTGGAAAACAAACTTCTTCGGACATCAGCAAAAGGACAAACTCATTTGAGTCCCCATGTTATGCGCTAGTTCACGTGCAATCACTGTTTAGCTGTGTAAACTGGCTATGCAGATTATTGTGCAATAGCTAGCCAACACAACACCTGCAAAACAACTGACACAGCCCTAACTTCTGATCTACACATTTTAAGCCAATACTTCCATAAAGTGTTGTAACAACGTTACTACAATAAAACAGAGGTTGCAGATTTTCATCTGTCCAACAGATTGGCACACACAAGCCTTGATGTTTATTTCGAGGAGAAAAACTTCATTACAACATGCACCCAAAATACCTTAGGATCACCTTCAACAGCACATCTGATGCAAACATCTGCTACGTTCAAAAGCGGAAGTAACAGTATAAGATCTGTGGTACTGGTTAGGAACTATAAGCAGATTCCCCTTGAGTATCAATAACTGGACTGCTGTATTCAACAGAGTACTGATTATCTCTCCAGCTTTATAGTCCATATGTGAAAGATAAATGTACTACTTAACGAATCCATGCATATCATTAGTGGATCTACTCAAACATACTAGTTACCTATTTCATGTCACATTCCACCTCCTGACATCAGATGGAAGTGTGCATTCCTATTTGACTGAAGATAGTTGATAAGCCTGACTTTCCAATATTTAATGATTCTTTTCTACAAAGCAAAAGAGATTGAGATCATTACATTCCACTTTAACAACAGCAATGATTCTTGCCAAAGACGAAGTCAATGCCATCTATGAATATAAATGTTGCTGGCAGAAAAACTCTCTTCCACTATTCCTGAAACTGTTCTGCAGCCAGGAGAAACCCCCTAACCAAGACCAGCCCCATGCAATTTGGACTACTATGAATTGCATACAAACAGGATAGGAGAGAGATGCGGACAATCTCCCCAAGTGGGGGAAATCATATAATGATTGTGATGCTGAATGAAACAGTTTTTCATCTTGTGTCAACATGTCGTGCACAAGCCAACAAGGCTCCTTACAAAGAATTTCTGAAAACAATGAGTGGAGTGAAACTACATCCTTGCCTAAAACTTGCCATTTGTACTGTATTATGCTGGAGAACTGTTCTAAGTGTTGAAATGTAGAAGTTTAGTAATCTCTGTATGCATAGCTATTCTTGCAATTAAAAATGCCATACAATACATAAATTTTCTCACTAACTATGTAACTATAAAGTTATTCACAAATAGGAAAATGTATGTAACAGTCTTTCCCTTCTAATTGGAAAAAAAAACCAGCACTAGGAATTAACCTGACATTGCATTTAAATGTTTTCTGCACAATGTTTATATACAATTATTCTTTTTTAAGAATGGAATAAAAAATCTTCTAGTAGCAGTTACTATTTTCAGTTAATCACTTTATTGCATAATTATATGCCATGATGGAAACATGACCAAAGTTAATTACACAGAAAAGGTGAATTTATGCTGGCTAATGGCATAGTTGTGTTAATACACATTATCTCATCACACTTTGTCTTTGTTGTCACTTAAGGGCGATCAACAACAAAACAAAATATTTCAACTTATAAAAACATCTACACATAAATTGCTAACAGCTATGTAGAGGGAAAAACTGAACGTAGGTGTTGTGGAAAGGAGAGCCACATTAGGCCTACACCTTTGCTTTACAATAGGATAAATTAATTATTTATTACAGAATAGGAATGCCAAGTTGTGTTCTCATATGACAACTAATATTCTAGATGATATTCTATTCTGTATATTATGTTATGATGCACTACCCACATCCTGTGTTTATTTACATACCTAATGCTTTGATTCTAAGCAATACAGATACATTTCCATCGGAAAATAAATCAGCCAACCCCGCAACGAGAGAATGAAACGACCCATTATAAAATCATAAGCAAAAAAATAATTTTTGTAATCGGTCACTATTTCCACGCTCATGCGTTACGTGTTGATAAAGTTACTTGGGAGAAAAGCTTTGAAAATATATTCACGTTAAAATAATTTAAATATTTAATTACTCATTTTGTCATATAGGCTCATCAGTTTCTATAGGGAAATAAACTGTTCGTGATCTGGTTAACTATAATCCATTAGCAGTACACCACTTCTTCACTTAATTCAACATATCATTCCAATACAAACTATGATCGAAAAGCCGGCACTAAACCTTTCCCAATGGCGTAGGAGGTAAGAGTCCAAATAACACTTAGAACTTTGTACACGTCCAGACTTAAAAATGCAACTATAACATATTAATAGGATTAGTTTCACGATTAAAACTTAACAAGGATGACAATTGTTATTGTTTGAACACTAGACTAGTTTGCCGTCCTTACACATTACAAAAACGAGAAAAAAATCCCTAACGATGTATTTTAATAGATGTTTCTGTGTGACATACTTGTCAGCTTGATCCTTGTGCGAACCTCCTGAATTAGCAAGAGCTGCTAGTTGCTGGCGTACAGCATTTACTGTCACCGCCATCCTTCCGATAAATACAAAACACAATCTGGAAGAAATACAGTGGTTTATTATCTCAGCTGCACACAAGAGTGTTATCTTTGCCATGGCAAATACTGAGTGAGAGAGAGAGAGAGAGAGAGAGAGAGAGATGACGGACGGACGGAACGGAACTGAACATTTAACATTGGACATTGCATTTAAAATGGAGGCATTCACACAGACCGCCAGAGGAACGGAACGTTGAGTTCAAGGTTTCTCATGAAGAACGTTTTGATGAAATTCGTGGGTGGAACGGGGTCGTCACTTGCTGACATCGGATGTTAGCCCGTCTTCACCACACTCACCCGTGTTTCAGTACTTTATTTTGTGCTTTTGAGTCTTCTTAGTCTTTATTTCGTTCGCAAAGAAATTGCGACCAACTGAAAATATTCCGCGATGATTTGAATATTTCTTTTCCATTGAGTTTCTTCCGCAAGAGAACTGACATGCCGGAAAGCAAAAAAAAAAAAATGATTTAGGTGTTACAATACCTGGACAGAGAAAATGCCTAAATTTTGTTTTAATAAGAATATACGTTTATGAAGTTATTTTTATTAAATAACCTTTTTGAAACAGTGAAAAGTTAAATTTGTTGAAGGAGAAAAATAGCTTCAGTATATCCATTATGTGTTTATTTGTATGTATTATCTCATAGTATACCTTTTGGGAACGGATTTGTTATGGATATCACGATGCAGTGAACTGTAAGTACTCAAAACATAACAGTGTTTGCGTTTCGTAAACCTTTCGTTACTTCTAGTTATGGCTGAATCCATGAACTATGGCGGCCCATGTACAGACGGCGATTGCAGCATTGCCGGTTGCAAACAACAGCTGCAGTATGCACATAGGGATATAGATGCCAAACAGTTCGTTCAAATGGTTGAAATGGCTCTGAGCGCTATGGGAATTAACAGCTGAGGTCATCAGTTCCCTAGAACTACTTAAACCTAACGTAAGGACATCACACACATCCATGACCGAGCCAGGATGCGAAACGCCTAGAACCGCTCGGCCACTCTGGCCGGCTCCAAACAGTTCGTAAGCTTGTGTTCAAGGGGTAGCGGGCAGCGGAGAAAGTTATTCGGTGAATTTTTATTCAGTTTGTTGCGATTTATCAAAAAATTGAGCTCCAACCACAACATAACTACCACTGTGAGATAGTTGGATCGAAAAGAATAAGTCGTTCAATGTCATCTGGGACAGCAACTTACGACACTTCGTCCTGAGCATCTACATTCACGGAAGTACGAATGTTTGTGTCCAGTGACAAAATTAAAGTTTTCAGATAATTATTTTCGTAAAACACCAAAAAGTTGCTGCGATGTGCAATGCTTAACTACTTCCAACATGGACACAGTCTACCACAAATTACATGTTATATAATATTCTGAAAGGAATAATTGTAATACAACAAAAATATTGTATTGAAGTATTGGAAAATTTTCTGTCTTTTGTGACTGTGATAAACGTTTTATTTATACCAGACGCATTTCGCTTTTTTTTAAAGCAAGTCGATTAAAACAAAGTTGATAAAGTATACAAAGTCAGTTGTAGACTTATAAAACCATAAGGACTGAAATATATTGAGTGCCAGTGAAGTATTTGTGTGTCTGTCATATATAAACAGCAATTATTCGCTAAAATTTAGATCAGTCGCGACAAACTTTGATCTTACAACTGCTGTGACGCACAGGTAATCAAGTGGCAATGTAGAAGCCAAAATTCTGTCCATTGGAGATGCTTCAAAATAAAGCAAAACGCGTCTGGTATAATTAACACTTTTATTATTGTCGCAGAAGACAGAACATCTCAGTACTACTGGTAAAAATGGAATTGCACAAGAGAAGGTATAGAAAAAGAAAGAACAACATGAATTTTGTATGTGTGGCTTACCTTTGGTTGTTTTCAGTCATTGCGACCATCTCTCATCAACAGCATTGCAGTTCATGTCAGTGTCTGCCTCATGTGGTCTTAGAAGGATGACTATGGGATCAAGCAGATTATCAATTAAAATTTCCCTGTCTATGTCCTCATCCTGTAGCTGTTCTGTATGCCAAACACATTCAGCCCATGCTGAGTTACACTGTAAAGTGCTTTGTACAAAAGCCTCACTATGGCAGCAATTTTAAATGTCGTGATTCCTTCTGCGGGATACCCTTTCACTTCCGCACACATGAGTTCTATCGGATTGTACTGAAAATGAAGTGGTGGCAAAAGCAAAACTCTATATACGTGTTCCTGTGCAGTAAAATCAATTTCATACACTTTTACAAGAGGCTTACAAGATTTAGCAATCCAGCCCAAGTTTGTCTGACAGTGTGCGGTATCGTCTTACTTGAAAGCTACAGCATGATATCAGCTTTTTTGTACTTGTTGTGGGAGACTTGTCAACAACAACTGAGAGATAATTCGCAGTGCCCATAACAATCACTGAGTTTGCAGGTAAGTAAAGGAGAAAATAAGGGATAAACTGTTTTTAAACCATAATGTAAATGTTCCTGAGTTGATTTCAGAATGATAATCATCTGAATTGCTCTTTTTTGCCCAGAACAGTAATTTGCTTTCTAGAATGAATCAGGAAGCAGAACCAGCGTGAAGCACAATTACTCATCCCCCTTTACCAACTGATACTTTAAAACCACTGTGGTGGTACGCCACATAGTGTGATAAAAATTATATTGAATAGCTTCGCAAATATACCAAAACTGATGCTGTAACGAAATAAATATTATTGCAGAAAAATAACGAAGACTGTAATCAAATAATATGGTCTGTGAATGTAATTGCAATCTCTGTTCTCTTCCCTTTTATTTCTTTGTGGTGTAAAAAGCCATTTTGTGATGAGGCACGAAAACGTGTAAGTTCCATGTAATATGTAGCCTAAATATAGTCAAATATTACTTAAAAAGTGTTGTAAAATTTTATATGTGCCAACTCCTATATTCATGAAGTGGTCAAATCAATGTTTTTATACAAATTTTATGGGGGAACCTTGGTACAGAGGTCAGCACCATTGTTCTAAATGATAACAGCCCAGAGTAGCAATTTTGAAAAATAAAAATAAATGTAAGTGTAGGAGAATTCTCTTGATTAGCGGTTCTTCCATTGAAACAGTAAAAGTAATCAGTTTTTCCAATATTGAATCATATTTGAGTAAAGTGACCTCAGTAAATTTTTTCGATGCCCACTTAGCGGTAACTGTGAGAGTCTCCTTAGCCTTGGATTTTCATAAAATTAAAAAAATAATTATCAAAAGTCAATCTCAATTACAAAAAATGGAGCCATATATCTGGAATTTTGTTTGTTGGTGGTGTATTTTAATATAAAAACATCATGTTGGGCAAATTAACTATGAAAAGTACCACAACTGAGTCACTGACGTAAATAATTTTCCAGTTGTGAAGCAGTCCGAATAACACTAACTCCAGCTTTTCATAACATATAAATACCAATACATAAAAGCACCACCACACCACCCAAACCATCACTCATTTTCCAACCCACTTTTCTTGTATGATTCTGGTTTACCCATGTTTCGTCCAAGTAAAAAAAGTTTTGATTGCCAGATTTTCTTATTTCAAGAATACTTCTAAAAACCTGTGCCTTTGAAACAGTGGTATAATAATGTTCCATTAAAAATTTTTGTCCGTGATTTGTAATTGCAGATTTGAACCCAGTGTCTTTTAGTATTCTTTGCATTGAGGTAACACTGCCTTTAAAATTTACAGTTTCAAGCACTTTCAACGTTCTTTTTTCAACAGTAGAGAATTCGACTGTCTTGTACATATTTAGCACAACTCACCTTAGATCATCTTTGTCAAAATCGTCTAAATTCGTGGGAAGCAGACTGTGATGTTTCTCTGGCGATCTGAAAATTAGGCTTCCATTTGTTTGGACAGATGAATTACTTTCGCTGGCAATCCGCTGAACATTCCTCAAACTGAAGCCACTCGCTTCTGTTGTGTCTTCCTGAGATCTGGAAACATTTGTGATAGGTCCACCATTTTCTGCTTTGCGCCTGAAGAAAGCGTGTATCCTGTAAATTATGTCTCTCACTTGTTTATGTTTTACCACCACCATCAGCCATAGCATATCGCAACAAACTGAATAAAAATTCACTGAATAACTGCCACAACCACATTTAACACTCACACTGGCCAAGACATTCACAGCAGAGCGCTGAGGAAACTACTGAACGTTCATTGGCTCTCGAAGGATGATGTCACATCAGATGCACAGAGTGGGCCTAAACTCGACGTCTGTCGTTCATTGCTGCTACTATAAATTTCCATAGTTTTTGCCAGTACCATCACCACAGCACTTAACTATACTTGGTCCATGATATAATGTCTGCAGTGGTTCAAAAACATGTTAATGGTACACTAAATTGTATCAAAAATTCCAAAAAAGCATGCTTATTTATTCCCAAATAGATTACAAAAAGTACAGTTGTTTTTGAAGTTAACTGGTACTTTAAAAAAGGAAAAATGCTCTGTATATTGCCTTATAAATATTGTTTAATGTGAGTGTATGTATATATTTTCGATAGCAAGTAAGTGTAGATGTTTTGAAATATTTGGATAACACTTTTCAAAAATAAAGATATATGTTTATAATGGAGTGTTCACATCACAAATAGTGGATAGAATTGGAAGGAAAAAAAGCATTGGCCGTATTTTGTTGTTTTATTGTCCGCAAAATAGATTTTCGGTCACTTTCACAAGCTAAAACCACAAGCTAAGACCGATCACATGAGTTTATGTGATCGCTCTAAGCTTGTGGTTGATACCAGTGCCTACCAATTTTAATTGTATATTACAGCGCTGAGGATGGTCACTAAGTGACCGAAAATCGATTTTGCGGACAATAAAACAACAAAATACGGCCAATGCTGATTTTCCTTCTAATTCTAGGGCGTCTTGTCACGGTTCGCGCGGATCACCCCGTCGGAGATTCGAGTCCTCCCTCAGGGATGGGTGTGCCTGTTGGCCTTAGCTTAGGGACCGATGACCTCAGCAGTTTGGCCGATACCGCTCTGAAACATCAACCTCTGTGCATGACACTCAATCAAGATCTCACTGATTGCAGCTCCTCATCACTTCAGAGGTCCCACGGTCCATTGGTTCTGCCTATGTCTACGCAATAGGTTCTGACTGGCAGATTTCCAAAACTACCTCCTCCGCTGAAAGACAATCCCAATACTCGGTTTGCTTTAGTCAACAATCTGCTCGACATCCACTGCATGACGGAGGACGGTTCACGTTTCATTTGCCTCGTTAGTCACCTGCACGACCAAATCGATCTCGTCAGTGATTTGGACTTCTGACCGCTTACTCATCATAAGTACTTTGCCACTAAAACTACTGTCGTCGAAAGCCTGTTGCGCCCACTGCCTGAGGTCATTCATCGTATCATTCATGACGAAAGCCTCGATTCTAGGATGCTATCTCAACTCTGGTGCTTCTACAAGCTCTGGTAGATGCCGTATTTATGCCTAGTATTGCACTATGGACTCTGTGGATGGTTAAACTACCACATGAATAGCAACTACAACTCCTATCACATGCTTGAAATCCCTTAGAGAGCAAGCTCCGTCTTGCAGATCAAGTCTATAGCATCCTGCAAGACAGACATCTTCTTGCTTACCTCGGCAACCACTTGGAGTATAAAGTTGGCAACTGTGACGCTCTCTCCCACCCCCTCCAACTCACTCAGGCGGCGGAAGACGCGCAAGAGCATGTGCAGCACAACAGGAAGACAAACAGCCACCTGGAGGCAGCCTCCATGCAGTATCAGCACCAGATACCTGATCGCCTCCGACCACTGCCAAAGACACACCAGAACACTCTGTTGGGAACCCAACAGATAGAGACCTAGTGGTACAGAGCACTCCTCACTCAGCATTTTCTCTCTGTTGGTTGCACACCATGTTTGGGGATGCTATATAATAGCCACGCAGCCTGTGCATATCCAAACTCTACCTATGGACCGGTTTAGGCGCCCCAGTCTGTGACGATTGCACATTGCGCCTTATTATGCAAGAGTTGGTGAATGCCACGTCCACTCCAAATGGATGCCTCTACTTATTGGATCACACAACAGATTTAAGATTCCTGATCGATATGGGCGTTGAGGCCAGCATTATCTCTATCAAGCTGGCATCTGCTCGCATATCCCCAACTAAACTCGCATTATGTGCAACTGACAAGGCTAACGTCAATGTATTTGGCGCAGCAGACCTTCAAGTGCACCTCGTTTCTGGTCTGATCTTCATCTGGACATTCTGTGTTGCTGACACCGAAGAACCTGAGCTCGGTATGGACTTTCTTACACATTTCAGTTTAGCATCAAACATACAGTCCGCCCCTTTGTTCCACCATGTCTCTGACTCTCTTGTTCTGTGCTTTTTCGGCTCTTCCAACCCTCTATTACACACATATGACTCTCTCCTTCACTCTCTCTCCAATTGTTTTACATTGACAGCTCATCTCACCATATCACTTATCAAGCTTACATTCAAGCGCTCCACATCCGCCGTTCTATGAGCACACAAAGTCAATCTTCGTCAGCTGATTGACACAGAATCCAAGCAACTGTTGCAGGATCATCAGACACTACGCCAACTCATCCATGCATAGCCACCGCTCACAGCCGCCACGCCTGCAGCCATGCACTCACTCCCTTCAGTGTCACCACCTGCACAGGACTCTAAGGTCAGTGGCACTTTGCTTGTCAGTGTTTCTCCCCAGTGCACATCCCTGTCCTGCCTCAGCCGCATCCCTACTTCTGTGAGTATGCATGATGAAGATGTGGCATTGATTACCAATGGTACTCGTCACAAAATAAATACTATGGACAGATACCTGGACACCACAAGGCTCACCACCTTACCCCTAAAAAACTGTGTCACATGAAGTCTGTTGTCAAAAAGCTACTAGACACGAGTGGTTCATTTCGTTTGCATGGGGACTACAGAGCCTGAACACTCATACTATTGTGGACAATTGCCTGATCCCGGATATACAGGACTTCAACCAACCACTCAGTGGTGCGCGAGTGTTCAGTATATTTGACCGCCACCAAGCCTATCATCAAATTCTGATGTTCAAGATGATATACGTAAGACAGCACTCGTCACCTCTTTCAGACTTTTTGAGTACTGTTTCACGCTATATGGCCTTAAGAATGCAACCAGACTTGGCAACTATTTGTTGATTCCTTAATGTTCAACCTGCCATTTACGTACGCCTATTTGATGACATCCTATCTTTCCTTTGTCTAACTAGCAACATAAACAGCATCTGTCCTAAGACCAGGCCCCTCTCCGTAACAATGACATCAAAATTAATCATGAGAAATAACTTGTGACTGTCTTACTTTCCTAGGTTACACAGTTTCATCTGAAGGCATCTCACAGAAATCCGACTGCCTTGAGTTAATTCTTAATATCACATCGCCTACCGATTAGCGTGAACTGTGATTTCGTGGCATTATAAACTTCTATTGTCGACATCTACCGCATTCTTCCTCCATCCAGCCACTCTGGCCAACAAAATGCCTCTGACACGAGGAGAGTACGCTGGACAGTGAAATCATCCATTCTTTCTACGCTCTCAAGACTGCTCTAGCGCACGCTGTTATGCTGTCAAATCCGGTACATTATGCATTCACCTCAGTCGCTGCCAACGCGAGTGATATGTCAATAGGCTCAGTCCTGCAGCAACACATTAACAATACCACCAAGCCCTCACATTTTTCTTCAAAAAGCTATTGACTTTATGGTCAACATTCAATGGAGAGCTCCTCGTAGTTTATGAGATAGTCAGGCAGTTCCGTGACGATATTGAATGGCATGAGTTTACCATCCTTACTGATCAGTGGATGCTTGTGGATGCCATCCGCAACCCTGGCAAGGACGATCCCCAGACGACTCAGGTAGTATTCCACAGACATCCACTGCATATGCAGAGCTGATAACATCATCGCTGATTATTTGTTATGAATGAACATCATCACCTCTCCCATCGACATGAACGAGGTGTCTCTCTTACAAGAGGATGACAATAAACTTTCCAACATGCAAAAGGATCTCAAATGCGTACTGCCTTTTTAATCATGCATACTGCCAGGCTCCTCCCTGCAATCACCTGTGATATGTCAACTGAGACTCTCTCCCCAGTTGTACATCCTTCTCTCTGATGAGCAGTGTTCCCATCCTTTCATGACCTTGCTCACTCAGGGATCAAAGCCACTGCACAACTTGTCGCTGAATGCTTCATCTGGTCTAGAGTCAAGACCGACTGCCACAATTCTGAAGTATGCATGTATCCCTGATCAGAAAAGCGGTCGGGTGACGTACATAACCCGTTTTCGGTCAGTTTAACGTCACAGAGGGTCGCTTACGACACGTACATATTCACGGCGTCGGCCTTCTCCCTTCTTCTGAAGGTTTTCGATGCATGCTCTTGATAATCAACCAAGTCACAATGTGGATGGAGGCGGTCCCAGTATCTAATATTACAGCTAGCTCAGTTTCTCGCCCTTTCTTCAACTGCTGGATCTCCTGCTTTGGTTTCCCTTTCTCCATTATCACTGACTAGGGTCGTCAGTTTCAGTCTTCCTTTTGCTAGACTATCTGAGCTCTGCAGTGTCGACAAGTTCTGCACCTCTACTTATCACCCACAAAGCAGTGGACTTGTCAAATGATGACCCTGCATCCGTAAGGTGACTCTTACGCACAATGGGAGTTCCTGGTCGGAAGCGCTACTATGGGTCCTTCTTGGCATCCGTGCTGTACATAAAAATGTCCCACAAGTGTCACTCTCTGACGTTCTACTTGGCGAACCACTCATTCTGCCAGATGAGTTTATAGAGCAGTCCGGCCTCATGACTCAAGAGAGCTCCCCACTCCAGGTGAACGAGTACGCTCACATATTTCTCAAATTTGTACTCCCGTGCCAAAGCCACACACTCCACCACAAATGTTCATTCATAAAGAACTTTAAAACTGCAAATATATCGTGCCTTATAATGACTCAGTTCGTGCATCTCTCCAGCCTCCATACTTGACTTCTCACAAAAGTTTTTAACCAAGGACTTAAATCTGTGGACATACTATTAAATAGGAAACGTCAAACTGTCTCAGTGAACAGGCTGATACCGACCTGGACGTTAGCCAATGACCCCTCGCTAACTGAACCCTGCAATGTTCTTGCCACGAACGATGACGTTTCTGTCTCCAACAGCTAAACCATTGGTTGTCATATTGGGGCCTGCAGCCCATATGCGGCCTGAATCAAGTTTTCGTGCACCCCACGGCTCTCAGCCGTATTTTAAAATAAAATGCTTCCAGCAACTAAGAGAAAAATACAAAAAAACGTCAACTGACGGTAAGAGCTGCTTCACAGGGTATTTTTCTTGCTCAATAATAAACAAAAACACATACAGAGACAGTAACATTTTAAGATATGCTTAATTTTAATCGACCTTTGTGAATTTGACCATGAGCTAAGTAAAGTTTGTCGTTTACGTCAGGGGCGTAGTGGTATGTTGTGCGGCCACTGCATGATTAGAGGATGTGGCAGGGGAAATATTTTATTGTTTACCTTCAGATGCTGACAACTCACGAGCATGCACAGCTAGCACCAATCAGATGCTATGATATAAAGTAACATGGATTTGTGAATGTACACTACATTGATGGTCATCTTCAAATGTGGTAGATGTTTGTAGCACACTAATATGAAGTCAAATTAAGGCTGTTGTAATGAAATGCAACGAGTAAAAGAAAAATGACACTGAAAACATTTAGTAAACTTTTGTGATTGTATCTCATATTGCAGTTACTTTTATTAACTAATATAACATACTAATTTTATGTAGATGACCTGTTAATAGTAAGGTCGGTGGGGTAAGTTGTGGTAAAGTAGCCAAGACGGGAGAAGTGACTATTGCGTATTTTTGGCCCTGAGCAGCGCTACTGCCTGCCGAAGAGCGATCAGATAATTTCTAATATGCATCGCTATTGTTGTCAGCGAGACTGCCAGTGCAAACATGTAACATAATTTTTTAGTAAAAACTTTTTTTGCTTTTTATTCGTCTTATGTAAAATACATCGTTAATACTCTACTGGCCATTAAAATTTGCTGCACCACGAAGACGGCGTGCTACAGACGCGAAATTTAACCGACAGGAAGAAGATGCTGTGATATGCAAATGATTAGCTTTTTAGAGCATTCACACAAGGTTGGCGCCGGTGGCGACACCTACAACGTGCTGACATGAGGAAAGTTTCCAATCGATTTCTCATATAAAAACAGCAGTTGACCGGCGTTGCCTGGCGAAACGTAGTTGTGATGCCTCGTGTAAGGAGGAAAAATGCGTACCATCACGTTTCCGACTTTGATAAAGGTCGGATTGTAGCCTGTCGTGATTGCGGTTTATCGTATCGCGACACAGCTGCTCGCGTTGGTCGAGTCCAATGACTGTTAGCAGAACATGGAATCGGTGGGTTCAGGAGGTTTATACGGAACGCCGTGCTGGATTCCAACGGCCTCGTATCACAAGCAGTCGAGATGACAGGCATCTTATCCACATGGCTGTAACGAATCGTGCAGCCACATCTCGATCCCTGGGTCAACAGATGGGGACCTTTGCAAGACAACAACCATCTGCACGAACAGTTCGACGACGTTTGCAGCAGCATGGACTATCAGCTCGGAGACCATGGCTGCGGTTACCCTTGACGCTGCATCACAGATAGGAGCGCCTGCGATGGTGTACTCAACGACAAACTTGGGTGCACGAATGGCAAAACGTCATTTGTTCGGATGAATCCAGGTTCTGTTTACAGCAACATGATGGTCACATCCGTGTTTGGCGACATCGCGGTGAACGCACATTGGAAGCGTGTATTCGCTATCGCCATACTGGCATATCACCCAGAGTGATGATATGGGGTGCCATTGGTTACACGTCTCGGTCACCTCTTGTTCGCATTGACGGCACTTTGAACACTGGACGTTACGTTTCAGATGTGTTACGACCGGTGGCTCTACCCTTCATTCGATCCCTGCGAAACCCTACATTTCAGCAGGATAATGCACGACCGTATGTTGCAGGTCCTGTACGGGCCTTTCTGGATACAGAAAATGTTCTTCTGCTGCCCTGGCCAGCACATTCTCCAGATCTCTCACCAATTGAAAACGTCTGGTCAATGGTGACCGAGCAACTGGTACGTCACACTACGCCAGTCACTACCCTTGATGAACTGTGGTATCGTGTTGAAGCTGCATGGGCAGCTGTATCTGTAAACGCCATCCAAGCTCTGACTCAATGCGCAGGCCTATCAAGGCCGTTATTACGGCCAGAGGTGGTTGTTCTGGGTACTGATCTCTCAGGATCTATGCACCCAAATTGCGTGAAAATGTAATCACATGTCATTTCTAGTATAATATATTTGTCCAATGAATATCCGTTTATTACATGCATTTCTTCTTGGTGTAGCAATTTTAATGGCCAGTAGTGTATTTATATCAGTTTGATAATTTCTTCTGTGGGTCACTAATGTCGACATGGCTTCCAACCGGGAAAAGTGGCCATGCAACTCGCAAAAGTGGCCAAGGTGTTCACCTGAATAACAGCTAGTTATATCCTAAAAACAGGCATAATGCAACGGATAAAAGTGACTTCTAAACCCTTTTATATACAAAGCTATCATCTGCCATTCTATCGCTTTGAGACAATATTGAATCAGTTAAGTTATATTATTTAAAACCGTCTCTATAATTGGCCTAGTACAGGTCTGATTTATAATGATGTTACAACCCCTCCAAGCCCGGGGGTTGTAATATGTCACAGCGACTGAGAAGTATGGTTTGGGTGAGAGGAATGACTCAAGCCAAAGCACGCAGAGAAACACAGACAAGTGTGTTTCATTGACTTTATTACATTGAAGGTACACAGCTGGATTTGCGCAGAATTCGAGGATGGCGCCAACTCGACTGCTGGAATCTGCAGCGTCGGCTTCCAGCTGCTCAGCCGTGCCGACGAAGCGACCCACTCGCGCTACGGCTAATTGGCCGCCGCGTGCATTAGCTGTGCCCGATAGCCCGGAACACGGCTAACGACTCCCTCAAACGCGACTCGTGGACTCCACGCGGGGCGCCGAAGGAAAGCAGCTGACTGCCTCCGTTGTAGTGAGCTTTAGCACCTCCGGCCCTCTGCCTAGGGCAGACAGCTAGCTCTGCACCCGGGAGGCCACAAGTTCGCACCCCGGTCCCGCCCCTGCAGATGGCAGCTTCCAGTACGCCGGGAGATGTCACTCAGAGAGCGGAGGCTAGCTGCCCTCTCGCTTCTCGCAACAGTGCAGCTCCAAGGTGCGACGCACCCTGCCACAGCAATCATGTGACCGTGCAGCGGAGGTTGGAGATAGTTTCAGCGGGTCGATTGACCGCCTGCAACTTAAACAATCGTCATTCTCTCTGGTTCTAAACATTGACAAAATGGGGTTACAGCTGCCCAATGTGAGCCTCTGGGCTCGCTTATTTAAATGTCTTTTCCTTAGATCTCTGACGTAGTTGCTCTGGAGGGGACAAGTGGAGTTCTCTTTGACAATTACAATGTCAGCTTTCCTCAGCCCGCTTCGGCCCCTTCACGCAGGTCACTAGGCGCTGACGTAACTGCAACATATGGATTCTCCACAGCGTGTTCACTGTTGTAACTGCAACATATGGGTTCTTCACAGCACGTCGGTGCCCTGTGCTGCCCTCATTACTTCACATTTGTAAACAGTGCCCACCGGACCGTGCCTTCTAGTCTGCGAATGGTATTGTAAACCTGCCTCGCAGAATCGTTTATAAAATATCAACACGTGCGTGCCTGCCGTCCGATGCGCCAATCAGCCCCTTGACTACTGCCTTCCAGCCAAAGCTGCGCAAAATTTACAATAATTCTCCAAATCCACGACTGTACTTATTTGTGGAGCAACAGTGATCTGCAGCAGCCGCTTGGTATTCTTTCAGATAGAATGGCTTAGAAAACGTGTCCGGAAATAGGAAAAACAAACATGGAATCCTGTTAATATGGTACTGGCCACAGTATCCGTTTTGGTACAGAAAATTGGTCACTACGTAAGCCTTCAGAAAAATTCTTGTACTTCCAATATATTTCTCTCTTTTTCACCAAAAAATATTTGTTGTGGTACATATGTAGGTTAAAATATGTAAGAGGTAAGCTTCTATAACTATTGTTTTGCGAAAACTGAACTTCTCTTTCTGTCGCCACTTCCACCCCCCGCTCTTTTATGCACCTTGAGGTTTTGCCCTATAGTGTCGACTTTTAAGCAAAACGGTTTGGCGACCACTCGTCTAAGTGATGCCTCTTTGCAGATACAGTGTGTGAAGTTTGCAACGATCTTGTACACCTGGGTGAAACTTCTCTCTCTTTTCTTTCACCACCTCACCATGAACAGTATTTACAGTCGATGTCATGGGCCTTGATGAATACTCAGTATTGTAGAACACTCAGTATAATGTCGTTTATTGAAACTGAACTACACTTCTCGAACAATCACTATATACACACAAATAAATTGTAGAGCGTCGGTGAGGTCCGTCGGAGCTGGTCCTAGCTTGGCGAGGAACTGGCTGTACTGCTGCTGCGCTGGCCTTATAAAGCCGGCGGAGTACTCCAACTTTCCCTGTATCTGTGAGGCGACCTCTACAGAAAAAGGTTCGCATTAGTCTCTAGCAAGTTCTGTTGTTTTGAAGAATTGTTTTCCTCTTGGTGGTGCCTGCAAGTGCTTGAATATGTTATATGGTACCCAGGGATGTCTTGAGTGTAGTCTGCCTGGCAGGGGCCGTCTGTGGCAGTCGTAACATACCTCCCTTTCGGGGGGGGGGGGGGGGGGGGACTGCGCGAAGATCGATAGCTGCTACGTCGTGGAGATCTGCGGCTGCGGCTCCCCTGGAGGAGGCTGTGGAGGCTGCCTCTTGGAGAATAGGGCGCTGTACGTCCTGCGATGCGGGCTGACCTGCATACTGGTTGTGATGGCGGCATGGGTGGGACCAGTGGCATCGGTTCGTCTTCATCGGTGGCCATTGGCTGTTGGGGAGGCGCCGAAGAGGGGCCAGGCAGCTGGTCCGTCGGCTGCGGCCGCTGCATTGGTGGTGCTGGTGGCGGCGACTGATGCCCTGAAACGTCGCCCAGGCAACGATTAGATGGCATTAGTGGAGGGGTCTGCGGAGGTGGTCCAGAATGGGTTGTATAGGTGGCGGTGGTCCGTGTCGTAGGGTGCAGTGCAGGTGTCGCAGGGTAGCGAGGACGCAATTGATTTCGATGGTGACGGACTATATGGCCATCCAAGATGACATCAAAAAGTTGGCGACCCCGGGAACGCTGGATGACGGCGGGCAGCCAACCTGCTTTCGTGCCAAAACCTCTGGTCCAGATTAATGAACCAGGGAAGAACCGGGACTGTCCAGGAGAAATCTGAATTATTGGAGAGGGCAAGAGAAGATGTAGGAGGGTCCTGGGTTGGCGGCCGTGGAGTGCTTCCGCTGGGCTTTTGTCCCCTTTTAGAGTGGCTTGATAGGAACTGAGGAATAGCGTCACAGCATCTTCAAGGGAGTGGTCTTTGGTATATTTGAGCATTTGTGTCTTGAAAGTTCTGACCATTGGATTGGGGATGGAAGGGCGGGGTGAGATGTTGGATGGCATTGTTGGTGCAAAAGGAGAGGAATTCCTGGCTTTGAAATTGAGGTCAATTGTCCATGACTATGGCTTTTGGTAATCCTTCCAAGCAAAATACAGTATGTTTGCGAGGGCTGATAAGGTAATGTGCATGGTGATGGCTGAACACCGAATGACGTATGGGAAATGGGAAAATGTATCTGTGACTAGGAGCCATTGGTGGTCCAGGAATGGTCCCACGAAGTCAAGGTGAATGTGTTCCCAGGGACTATTCGGCATAGGCCAGAGAAGGAATTTTTGGGGGGGATGGGGCAAGTGTTGGGCTCAGATAGTACAGCGCTGCACCATCTCCGTGATGTCAGACGTGAGGCCGATCCAAAAAACATGCTGTCTTGCGAGAGATTTGGTGCGAACGATCCGCCAATGCCCTTGGTAAAGAACGTGGAGGATCGTTGGCTGCAGGGATCTCAGAACGCGGACCCTCGGTGCTGCTGAATCTAAGCAAAGGAGGCCTCCATCCACCACCGAAAGCTGGTGTTGGATGGAATAGTACAACCGTAGGTGGCGTTGATCTAGAGGAGGCGGCGAGGATGGCCAACCTTGGAGAACGCGGTGTCGGACGACTCGGAGGAGGTAATCTTCTGCAGTGGCTGCGGCTACTTTGACAGCTGTAACAGGAAATGCCTTCAGGGCCTCTTGGATGTCATCATCAATCTGAAAAATGAGGAGGTCCAACTGGTCAAAAGCAGGGTCCGGACCTTGTGGTAGACATGACAAGGCGTCCACGTTGGCGTGCTGGGAGGTGGTACGGAAATGTATGGTGCAGCGAAATTGGGATAGGAACAACGCCAAATGCTGGAGACGTTGGGTTGTTTTGATCAGTAATCGCACAGAAGGTGCAAATAAAGAGAGGAGCAGTTTGTGGTCAGTAATAATGTGAAAGGACTTGACATAGAGAAAGGGATAGAACTTGGAACAGGCAAAAACCATGGCAAGTGCTTCATTCTCAATTTGGGAATATTTGATTTGTGCTGTGGAGAGAGCTTTTGATATGTATGCTATGGGGCGCTCTGTGCCATCCGGCAATTTGTGAGACAGGACGGACCATACTCAGAGGCGTCCGTAGCAAGTATCAAAGGAAGATTTGGATCATAAGGCATGAGACATGCAGCTGATTGGAGCTGCTGTTTGAGGGTATGGAAGGCAGTCTCGCAGACTGGGGTCCAACAGAATGGGACATTTTTGCGGTAGAGGTGGTACAGCGGTGCTGCCACTTGAGCTGCAGAAGGAACGAATTTCCTGTAATACGAAATTTTGCCCAAGAAGGATTTCAACTGATGAAGGTCCCGGGGATGGGGAAGGTTGTTAATGGCGTCGATATAAGAGAAAGATGGAGAAATGCCATTCTGAGAAATGATGTGACCCAGATAGGAAATAGATTGTTGGAAAAAGGAACATTTAGAAATAATACATTTCAGACCTGCAGTTCGAAGGCGGAGGAAGAGGAGGTGGAGGTTGGCTATGTGCTCTTTGGAGGAGGACCCCGTGACGACTATGTCGTCTAGGTAATTTATACAGCCCGGACTATCAGCGAGAAGTTGTTCAAGGTATCTCTGAAAGATTGCAGGAGCACTGGCTATACCGAACATGAGTCGGTTTAGTTGGAAGAGGCCGAAAGGAGTATTTATAACAGTGTATTGTCGGGAGGAAAGATCAAGAGGAATTTGGAGATATGCTTCTACTAGGTCGATTTTGGTAAAGTAGGAGTCCCCTGCCAATTTGCGTATAAGATCTTCCGGTCGTGGAAGGGGATAGTCGTCAACGAGAAGCTGAGCGTTGACTGTAGACTTAAAGTCACCGCAGAGGCGAAGGCGGCGGCCTGGCTTCTGCACGATGACTAAAGGCATGGACCACAAGCTGAACCGCACGAGCTGGAGAACCCCTTCATCTGGAAGACATTGGAGTTCTTCTTTGAGCGGCTGTTGTAGTGCCACTGGTACCTGGCGTGCCCAGAAATAGCAGGGCTGGGCAGCGGGACGAAGTTGGAGCGAGGCCTCAAAGTCCTTGGCGCAGCCTGTGCCTGGTGAAAACAGGTCCTGGAATTCATTACAGAGTGCATCAACATCAGGAAAAGGAACGTGCTGAGACACTAGGTGAACATCGTCCACAATGGAAAATCCTAATAAGCAGAAGGCGTCCAGTCCGAATAAGTCTGCTGTGGAGGAATTGTTGACAACCAGAAACGTGACTGGACGGTGAACCGATTTGTACTTGACTTGAGCCGTGAATTGTCCTAGGAGAGCTATCTCTTGCTTATTGTACGCCAATAGGCGCTTAGGGGCTGGAGAGAGGGGTGGCGAACCAATCTTGGCATATGAAGTGTAATTAATCAAGGATACTGCTGCGCCTGTGTCCACTTACAGACGCAGAGGCTTGTCATTGATAGTGACGTCTATAAGAATTTTTGATGTCGAGGAGTTGTCTACCTGGTTGACGTCAATTGGGGTGTTGTTCAAGCCGTCTGGATATGGCCTGGGCTGGCGGTTGGTGGAGGTGGTTGTTTTTGCGTGACAAACGGACGCTAAATGGCCTTCCCTGCCGCAATGTGCATTGCGCCCAGCAGTCTGGGCAATCTTCTCTATCATGTGTCGAATAGCAGGTGAGGCAGGAGGGCAGGCGGAGACGATCCCCACGACGACGTTGTCGGTTGTGTTGTTGCTGCAGTGGCTTCTGGCCTCGGCCGGGATGGTGCGACTCGGCGTCTTGTTGTGGAGGCGGTAGAAGCGTGACGTTGAGCCCTGGATTGCTGCGACGTCTTCGGTGTCCGTCGTGGCGTCGTCACGGATTGCTGCTACATCTGCCTAGGATTCTAGTCGACGATCGGCGGCTGTAGAAATTTCGAACTTATAGGCTAGTTCTATGACCTGTTCGAGGGACGGGTCTTCTAACTTGAGGATGTCGTGGCGGAAGGCGGCGTCTGGCGCTGCCTGTATCAAGTGATCACGCACCATTTCATCAGCGTATGATTCCTTGGAAAGATGTGTGTGAAACTTACATTTCCTGCTGAGACCTTGCAGTCCGGCGGCCCACTGGCGATAGGTCTGCTCGAGTTTCTTCCGGCATTGGTGGAACTCGACGGGGGCTGTGAGTACATGTTATCGACGTTTTTAGTAGGCATTTAACGTCGCACAGATGGCGGTGAAGGTGAGGGAGTCGGGATCCAGCGGCTGTAGTTTCGTGAGCAGGACCTACATCTTCGATTGGTTCCATGACAAGAAAAAAGCGGGCTGCCTGTCTTCTTGGGTGACTTGATGAATCGTGAAATGTTGCCAGATACGTCGTTCGTATGTTTCCGATTCTTCAGCTTCATCGTTGAATGCTTGCAACGGCGGTGGCGTCGCGGGGCGGTGGAGGCTTCGGATTTCGGCGATCAGTTGTGTCTGAGTTTCCAAAAACTGGTGCAGAAGTCCTTGAAAGAATTGTTGCCATTCCGCAGGTGCCGCTGTCGTAACCATGATGTTCGTCGGTTCGTTCCACTATACTCGTCGCCATTGATGAATACTCAGTATTGTAGAACACTCAGTATAATGCCGTTTATTGAAACTGAACTACACTTCTCGAACAATCACACAAAACAAATAACTTGTAGAGCGTCGGTGAGGTCCGTCGGAGGTGGTCCTAGCTGGGCGAGGAACTGGCTGTACTGCTGCTGCGCTGGCCTTATAAAGCCGGCGGAGGCCGGGTGAGTACTCCAACTTTCCCTGTATCTGTGAGGCGACCTCTGCAGAAAAAGGTTTGCATTAGTCTCTAGCAAGTTCTGTTATTTTGAAGAATTGTTTTCCTCTTGGTGGCGCCTGCAAGTGCTTGTGTATGTTGTATGGTACACAGGGATGTCTTGAGTGTAGTCTGCCTGGCAGGGGCCGTCTGTGGCAGACGTAACAGGCCTTGACTTAGATGAACTCGCTTTTGGGGTACGAGATGGCACAGCCTTCATCTTCCTCGTTTCTTCGACAGCGATACTCGATGCATCCACAAACTAGCCTTACAGCTCCCAGCAGACCCAGACGAGGACCACATAATGACCATAATCTCAAGCGACGGTGTACTCTCCTTTTATCGTCCCTCTATGCCTGCCGTCCGTGGGCCAAATCTCAGTCGATGAAACTTGTCGCTCTCACGCAAAGCGTCACCTTACCCTCATACATGCGTATAGGACTTGATTGTGTCTAATAGCCCTATCCAATTCCTCCCCCATGCTCCACACAACCCGGGAGGGGGGAGGGGGGCGGGGTGCTCTCTGTGAAAGGAAAAGACTCTTTGTTTTAAACACTTTCCGCGAGCTGGCTGTTTCGTATACTGTGTTCTTGTGTATTCAATATTTGCGAATAAAATTTTATTCAATAAATTAATGTGTTGGTGCCTCTATTCCCTCATCTACTGCAAGGGAACATAAGTTACCACAGCCTATCTAGCTTCAAATTGACCAGTTTTTCCGTCACACTTCTGCTTCATGTGATAGACCCGCTTACATCAAACTGTCTTCCTATTGTGTGGTAACGGTACCATATCTGAAGTTGTGTTCCTCTTGAAATACATTTCCTCTTCCAATGCTGGTTTCCACTTTACTGACTCTTGCTACACCATTGCTTCGTATCACCGTATCGAGAGATATAGTGACATCAACTGCAGCGAGTATTGTGTGTTGTCAGTGGCTAAAGACAGTTGTTGCCTGTACGTTATTTAAACAACATGCAATGTAATTGTGCTTCAAACGAGTGTATATTATTGAGCATTAATAAGTAGCACTGAATGCCCAACGTTAAATAACATGTTACTTATGTAGCTAGTCCATTGGAACACCTTTTCCCATAATGATGACTTCATTTTGAAAGTTTTAGTTTTTCGTGTGCATATTGTTGCAAATAAAGGAAGGATCAGCTACCACACCCAAAAGTTTCGTAGAGCAATAAGAAAAGCTGCATCTGCATTCAGTACCGTTTCCTGCAATCACGGCCTCTCCATTAATAATAATAATAATAATAATAATTTCATTGTCATTAGGTCATAACAGCAATAGACAATCTCACACACATAATGTAATAAAGTTGAAAAAAGAAACAAGAGGGTGAATTGCATTACTAATATCAATCCATTGATTCGGGTAAGCTACCTTCTGACAGGTAAGGCCAGATGTGCAGGGGACCCATCATGTAGAAACCACATATGTGCTCGTTTGTCTAGGGGGATATTTTCTAGTAAAGGAAGCACCAGATTCTGGACAATACGAAGATAGCGCAGGCCGTTCAACGTTTCCCCATAAAAAAAACAGGACTTATCACGTAATCTTCAACTATGACCGCACAGATATTGATTGACCACCGTCCCTGTGTTCAGTGATCTAGTTGTCATCCAGGATTTGGTTCCGCCCAGTAGTGTGCGTTATGGAGACTGACTCCTTCCACGTTGTCGAAGTTTGCCTCGTCTGTAAAGAGAGTGCGTTCGAAGTAAAAGGGATCATGACGTATTTGCGTATCAGCCCATCGACAAAATACCAGGCCTCTCTCAGGATCCCCAGGCTCAATTACTTGGGTGATATGTAAGTGATATGGGTGGAATTTAAAGTATCTTAAAATACGAGATACCCTTGATCGAGACACGCCATGCATTCACTGAATATGATGAGTCGGAAGGTGTGGACCTTCAGCGACGATACGAACTCCCAGCGCAATCGCCTCTCTGGGGCCGGTCTTTCGTCAATGCCTTTTCAAGGCCCCTCTTTCAGCTCGCCTTACCAGAGATCTAATTGTAACCTTCGTGGGATGATGGGCATCGGGATACCTTTCGGCATACAATATTTCCACAGCTGCATAATTATCGCGACACTTGCCAACAATTTTTACCGTTCTCACTATTTCTAACTGCGTGTAATCAGCCATTTCGGACAGATTAGAGTCGAAAAATAAATTGTACTGATCACGTTTACTGTTACTGGTTTCCTTAGGTGTTCCCTTCAACGAAACATCCGGAAGTTTGTTGTGGGACTACTGACTTATTACAGTGAACGCGACCCATTTGTGTACACATGCTCGCTGTTGTTTACTCCACAACGTGAAGCTAAAACATACAATATTCAAATGCACTCTTTCAGAAAATTACTTAGGTGTCCAACGGATGTGTGTATTTCAAGAGGGCACCTTTACATATCTCGATATTGACGTAAATAGTAAAATAATGAAATACCCCACGGTAATCTATCCTTTTCAAATATGGAGAGAACGCAGAAACGAAAGACGGGCCCTAGAAAGTCGATTGCGAGACAAGGTGATTCAGACAAATTTTTCTCTTATGGGCTCCAAACATTCGTGTTGAGAATAATTTTGCTTATACGAATTTGGAAAAATTTCACTTCTCAGGAACTCATGAGAGTCTCACGAGACGAGATTGTTCTCATTTCCAAGAGGCGAATTTCATCAGAGTTCGACGAAATGGTATTTTCCTAAATCCCTTAACATACATTTCTTCTAAGTCGATAAGAGAAAAAATTTTGAGAGTCATGCCAGTCTAGAATCATTCTAAGTGAGCACAGCTGAGAAATTTTCTAAGTCTCCAAAGGTAAAATTTCTCTGAACCCCCAGTCATGATTTCAAATTCCACGACAATGACGCACATTAGTTAGCCTCAAAGCTCCACTCTTCTCTGATTGTGCCAGCACAAGCACAATGCTGGTCTCTGGTACGGCACCCTCCAAGTGGCGCACACTGCGTTCCACTGATGCCAACGGTATTTGCTTCGAAACTGAGGCCATCTCAAGTTCACGAAAATTTCATCAGTGGACAGAGTTCGGAAACCATACAAGATTGTCACTGAAAATTTTTTCCAATCTCGCTTCGTTCTCGAGATAGTAATAACCTTGGAAAGTTAGAATGAAGTTTCCCCCTAGCGACAAACCATTGATTTTTCGAAAAAAATGTTCCCTACAAACAATGCGTATTATTTCACGTAGAATACGAATATGGAATAAAAAATAGGGGTTACCATTTGCAAAAATGAACTTAACCTTGTTTTGACCTTCAAAACAGGGTTCAAGATCGTTTCGAAGTAACCATTCCATGGCCCCCTCCAAAACTTTCAACGTCAACATTTTTTATTCACAAAACATAGGTTTACAGTGAGACTTATATGAGGAACCACTAATTAACTGAATCATTCTCTCATTCTATTCTTCGGTATTAAGATGCCATGTACACAACTAGAGTTACACCATAATATAATACCACATGATATTATGCTTTGGAAAAATGAAAACTATGATGTTTTGACATACACTCCTGGAAATTGAAATAAGAACACCGTGAATTCATTGTCCCAGGAAGGGGAAACTTTATTGACACATTCCTGGGGTCAGATACATCACATGATCACACTGACAGAACCACAGGCACATAGACACAGGCAACAGAGCATGCACAATGTCGGCACTAGTACAGTGTATATCCACCTTTCGCAGCAATGCAGGCTGCTATTCTCGCATGGAGATGATCGTAGAGATGCTGGATGTAGTCCTGTGGAACGGCTTGCCATGCCATTTCCACCTGGCGCCTCAGTTGGATCAGCGTTCGTGCTGGACGTGCAGACCGCGTGAGACGACGCTTCATCCAGTCCCAAACATGCTCAATGGGGGACAGATCCGGAGATCTTGCTGGCCAGGGTAGTTGACTTACACCTTCTAGAGCACGTTGGGTGGCACGGGATACATGCGGACGTGCATTGTCCTGTTGGAACAGCAAGTTCCCTTGCCGGTCTAGGAATGGTAGAACGATGGGTTCGATGACGGTTTGGATGTACCGTGCACTATTCAGTGTCCCCTCGACGATCACCAGTGGTGTACGGCCAGTGTAGGAGATCGCTCCCCACACCATGATGCCGGGTGTTGGCCCTGCGTGCCTTGGTCGTATGCAGTCCTGATTGTGGCGCTCACCTGCACGGCGCCAAACACGCATACGACCATCATTGGCACCAAGGCAGAAGCGACTCTCATCGCTGAAGACGACACGTCTCCATTCGTCCCTCCATTCACGCCTGTCGCGACACCACTGGAGGCGGGCTGCACGATGTTGGGGCGTGAGCGGAAGACGGCCTAACGGTGTGTGGGACCGTAGCCCAGCTTCATGGAGACGGTTGCGAATGGTCCTCGCCGATACCCCAGGAGCAACAGTGTCCCTAATTTGCTGGGAAGTGGCGGTGCGGTCCCCTACGGCAGTGCGTAGGATCCTACGGTCTTGGCGTGCATCCGTGCGTCTCTGCGGTCCGGTCCCAGGTCGACGGGCACGTGCACCTTCCGCCGACCACTGGCGACAACATCGATGTACTGTGGAGACCTCACGCCCCACGTGTTGAGCAATTCGGCGGTACGTCCACCCGGCCTCCCGCATGCCCACTATACGCCCTCGCTCAAAGTCCGTCAACTGCACATACGGTTCACGTCCACGCTGTCGTGGCATGCTACCAGTGTTAAAGACTGCGATGGAGCTCCGTATGCCACGGCAAACTGGCTGACACTGACGGCGGCGGTGCACAAATGCTGCGCAGCTAGCGCCATTCGACGGCCAACACCGCGGTTCCTGGTGTGTCCGCTGTGCCGTGCGTGTGATCATTGCTTGTACAGCCCTCTCGCAGTGTCCGGAGCAAGTATGGTGGGTCTGACACACCGGTGTCAATGTGTTCTTTTTTCCATTTCCAGGAGTGTATATTTCAGGTTGCTGCACGACCCACAAGTCGCCTTAACAAATAAATTACTTTTGACAACTTAGCACATACATGTTGACACCATGTGATGGATGCTTGTCTTTTAGACTAAAAATCATCTGTTGTGTTTTGTTTTCATTCCACAAGATTCCATTTGCTTTAAACCAACAGACTGCTTGATCAATTGTGTTTTTCCTACAAAGTTTTAAGAGACTAGAATTATTACTGCTGTGAAGGAAAGTACTATCATCTACATACAGCACTTTACTGGATTTAATTCATGATGGCAATTCATCAATCACTGTTAGGAACAATAATGGGCCCAGTACAGATCCCTGTGGAGCATCTACCTTAACTTGTTCTATACTGAATATTTCTTTGCTAACATAGTCAACCTGCTTACAGTTCTGTAGATAAGATTTTAATGGTTTAAGGCTGCCTCTCTGAAGCCATATTAGTCCATTTTGTCTACAAGTTTTATATACCCTCCATAGTCAAAAGCTTTGCTTAGGCCAGAAGAAGTGACTTAATCAAAGCTTTTGTTCTCAAATAATGGAAGTAAATATTTGACTACCAAGTCTACAGCATCAACCATTGATAAATTTTTCCTAGAGCCTTATTGTGATACACTATTTTTTCCTAGATTTTCAAAGTAATCATATAACTGCTGGCAAATAATACATATAAATACTTTAGAGGTAGTTGGGTCTATGGAAAATAGCCTGTAACTTGAAGATGAGTCTGTATTTCCCTTTTTGTGTGCTGGAACTACCATAGATACGTGAAGCTCATAAGGAAAATATTCCTCAGATATACACTTGTTTATACAGTATGTTAAGGGGTACACAATTCAATCGATTACTTTCTTTAGAATGTTGCAAGCTATGTAATATATGTCTACACTGTCTAATTATTTCAACTGTTTTACTATTCTTAGAACTAAACTAGGCTAGACCTATTAACAAAGTTTCAAGAATGAGCTTTAAGTGATGGCACTAGGATTATACTACATCTGCCTATGTTTCAGTCAAATAGGTATAAGATTAGAATAATTACTGCATGCACATAGGAATGCAAACAATCATTCTTCCTGAGCTCCATACATGAATGGAATGAGAAGAAACGCTAATAACTGGTACACGGGAAGTACCTTCAGCCATGCATCTCACAGTGGTTTGCAGAGTATATAAAGATGTAGATATGGCCCTTGGAGAGGGTGGACATCCTTGTTTTTGTTGATGTTCAACAATTTTTTTGAAACTAATTCTGATGAACTGATATCAGGTTTTTCATTCTTATTTAGCTGATTTAATAAAAAAAGCATTGAATTTTTGGGAGCAGATATTAATTTTCTTTTTCTTGCATTTTTGGAAACATTATTTATTAGTTTCTATGCAGCTTTGCTCTTATTGGTGGAATTCTCAATACTGTTGCAACTGCATGCTTTTTTGGTTTACATGGAACACAGGTTAATTTGGCATGGGCAGTCTTCAGAAATTAAATACAGGGCGTGTCAAAAAAATATATACACACTTTGAACTGTCATAGACAATTTATTTCCCGTTATACAAGGTTAAATATCTGTGAGAAAGTAATGTTATGTTTCTTCAACAGGTGGCAGCAGTGGCAAGGAAGTAACTGCAACATGGCGGACGTGCGTCTGAGCTTTGAAGTGCGGAAGCAGATAATTAAGTGGTACTGGAAGTTTGAGAATGTAGCTGCAGCTCGAAGACAGTGGAGAATTGAGTATGGTTCAGAACCACCCTCAAGGTTAACAATTACACGTCTACGAGACAAATTCGAAATTCATGGAACAGTGTGTGATGTGCGTAAGGTCGATCAGGGCGACCTCGTACAGCTACAAGTGATGATTCCACAACTGCGGTCTTGGAACTGTTTCAGCATTCGCCTCAAAAATCTTCAAGGCAAGCGGCACGTGAGAGTAATGTAAGTGCTAGTAGTGTGCTACGCATTCTGAAGAAAGGCAAGTTTCGTGTGTTCATTCCAAGGCTGATGCAGCAGCTAAGTGACGACGATCCAGATCGAAGGTCAGAATTTTGTGAATGGGTTCAGGAGGCTGTGAATTTGGCTGCTGTAAATGTGTGGTGTGGTTTGTCTGCAGGGGGACTCATTGGGCCTTTCCGCTTTGAAGGTACTGTTACAGGAGAAACATACCTAACACTGCTTGCTGACTCCATATTCCCTGCCATTCGTGCATTATATGGTAATGATGAGTTTTATTTTCAACAAGATGGCGCCCCGCCGCACTATCATAGGGACGTACGAGCATACCTGGATCACAATGTGCCAGGCCAGTGGATAGGACGCAGGGGACCAATCGAGTTTCCTGCACGCTCTCTAGATCTCACGCCACTGGATTTCTTCTTATGGGGCATAGTAAAAGATGAGGTGTACAAACGTAAACCACGTAACCCGGACACACTTTGGAATGAGATTCTGGCGGTGTGCGCAGAAATCTCATTGGACGGTTTGGTACGATGTACGGAAGTGGTGACTCGTGCTCAGAAATATATTGATGCTGAAGGTCACCAGTTTGAACATTAATCACATTTGCAAGCTACATTTATTTTTCCAATTGGACTTTAAGCTTTCCATTTCCAGAAATTTAACATTGTAGAACGGGAAATAAATTTTCTATGACGCTTCAATGTGTGTATACATTTTTTTTTACGCACCCTGTATATTCTACATGAGAACCTTGGTTTTGAAGCAGTTGTCAATTACTTTGCATTTCTTTATAAGGACGTTGTTATCGAATTGCATCCAGAATGCTTTAAAAACTGATCAATATATTCTTTGCTGACAAATCATTACTTAAAGAGTATTATGTTTCAGCATAATATTGGTCAAACCAGTCTCTGTCAGCAAGAGTCTTACAAAGCCCGATAATATTTTCATTAGTGACTGGTCTGGTGATGACAACTTGTGGGACAGGCATAGTTATTCACCGACGGAAAAAATCATAACACCAATAAGCAGTTGTCTGACATAAATGAAAGTTGCCAAATGTGTTTCTGAAAGATGACGTCTATTCAAATTTCGCGCCAGTCGCATAAGAATGGCGCTAAGTGTGTATGCAAATCAGTTTTGTTTTAGATAAAAGCTGTAACTGTCGTAAAAGTTAATTAGTTTTCAGATTGGGCGTGGTGAGTTGATGTTAGCCAAGAATGCCTTTAAGACGACGAAGACGCCATTAACGACACATCACTAAGTTTGAACGAGGCCCTGTAATAGGGCTACGAGAAGCTGGATGTCCCTTTTGCGATATTGCAGAAAGACTTGGCGGGAATGTACCCACTGTACATGGTTGCCGGTAACGGTGGTCAGGAGAATGCAAGGTCGCAAGAAGAACGGCTCCGGACGGCCACGTGACACTATTGAGAAGGACGACAATCGTGTTCGGCATATGGCTCTGGCGCATTACATTGCGTCTCCAGCAGCAATTTGACCAGCAGCTGGCACCACAGTGACACAACGAACTGTTACAAATTGGTTGCTTCAGTGACGGTTCTGAGCCAGATGCCTTGTAGCGTGCGTTCCACTGACCCCAAACCACCACCTTTTACGACTTCAGTAGTGTCAAGCGAGAGCTCATTGGGCAGGGTGTAGGTCTGTTGTGTTTTCTGATGAAAGCTGGTTCTGCCTCGGTGCCAGTCATGGATGTGTGTAGGTTAGATGGAGGCCAGTTGAGGGCCTGCAACCAACCTGTCTGCTTGCTAGACGTACTGGACCTACACCTGCAGTCATGGCCTCCGATGCGATTTCGTATGACAGCAGGAGCACTCTCGTGCTTGTTCTCGTTTCCTGACTGCAAATTTGTCCGTGAATCTGATGACTCGACCGGTTGTGCTGCTGTTCATGAACAGCATTCCAGTGGGTCTTGTCCAACAGGATAAAGCTCGTCCACATACCGCTGTTGTAACCCAACATGCTTTGAGTGTGTTGACATGTATCCCTGGCGTGCTCGATGATCAAATCTATCTTCAAACGAGCACACACACGACATCATGGGGCGACAACTCCGACGCCATCCACAAACAGCTTTAACTGACCCTTTATGAACCTACCAAGTTCAATAGGCATGGAACTCCATCCCATAAACTGACATCTGGCACCTGCCCAACGCAATGCATGTTCATTTGCAAGCTTGCATTCAATATACTGGCGGTTACACCAGTTATTAATGTACCAGCAATTCACATTTTCAGTGGCTTAGCTCACGCTTATATTAACTTGTGATCTTGCAATGTTAGTCACTTAAATAAGTTACCTAGACAAATTTATTCCCGAAATTTCATTGCTCTACATTAAATATCTATTGGAGTTGCGATTTTTTTCCGTCATTGTATTCCTCTCTTCAGGTTGAGTGAGGTACTGTGACCATTTGCTTTACTTCCTAGAGCAGTAGATTCGAACAAACCTATTAAATTTTTTAAACATTCTTTACAGTGGATTAACTTCAGGATGTCAGTGGAGAGACAGTGTAGCGTCGCAGCTATTACGCGACTGCAGATTTTTGCAGTAAGCTTTGTTACGTTATGGGAAGCTGTTTTGGAAGCCTGCAGTATAGTAGCATTCGGCGGCGGTCGTCTTGTGGCCTGCCGTATGCGTCATAGCCACACCCGTCGCTAAAGCGAACAGTGAGAATGCTCACTGTGGCGCGTACTAAAATCGCTTATTCACCTCACCTACGAAACTAAATAACTGTGTTAAATATTATCTGTTTTATTACAAATTTGGTACATAACCTTTTGTTACTCAGACGAACTTTGTGTCAAAATTTAATACCGCTACCTATAATAGCTTTGGAGATATAAAAAAACCCATTAAAAAGTAGTTAACCGACACTTAAGAAGGTAGATTCAGATAGGAACAATAACAGTTTATATTTCTTTTGTTATTTGAAAACAATAATAGCACTCTCATTGTGTTGATTTATTGTATAAGGATTTTCAATTCTAAACTTCCGATAATTTTCTTTTGTAATGAAAATAACAGTTTACAAGTTAATATTTATATTTTGTGTTAGGATGAGAGTAAATGAGAGTGAATGTGGTTGTGTATGTGGGACATACGTCAAATTTCAATTCTATATTGTACTACACCTTGAGTAACAAGCAAGTGTAACGCCACCAGGGTGTCATGAAAGCTGTAAATCCCCCTTGTAAGAGGTCCATGATTAAGGAATTTGTTGCTAGCGCACTCGAGCAGATGTAATTTCGATGGATTGCTCGCGCTGCCTGTGATATGTAAGCTATATGAGAATCTCAGACCAGAGAGCAGTGTTGTCAGCAGTAGGAACTGTGTAGCAGATGTAATAGTAGTAGCGAGCAGTCTGGTGTATCGAGTTGGCTGGGCCAGTCGTGGGGAGCGATGGCGGAGTCTAAGCGATATAATATAAGGTAAAAGCAGCCTCGCGCATATGTACTATTGTTATGTCAAGCCCCATGTAAATGTTTTTAAAAAATCTCTTAATAATAATCTTTCTTATAAAAAATTAACTTTTGATAATGATTCATCTCAATTTAAAGAACTTACTAATTTCTCCAATCCATGGTCATCCCGATTAAAGTAAAGAAAAATCAGTTGTTTCTTTTTATACATGACAAATCTATCGGCCAGCATTGCACAGGGCTGTGCCAGAAAAATTTATTATAGGAGCAGATATACAGTATACGCGTTATCCGGCGACCTTGCTGAGGTAAGAATTTCAATTTATTCAGTATGATCTTTCAGGGCCATGACGCAGCACTGCTGACGTCCAAAATTTACCAGTTTAAATTCACAGTCAGTTATTGAAAGGTTATAATAGAGTCACAATTTTATTGAGAAATTAGTCACATTGTATTATTGGTAGTTTACGGAATTTTTTTGTTGGGAGGTTACACTTGTCGACAACCGGCCAGGATCGTATTTTTGTGAATTTCTGAGAAGTAGTCAGTTATATATCTGCTCTTATTTACACTATTGTTAAATGTAGTTTGCATCTGGCGCAACGCATTTACTGATTTGTCACTCTTTCTTTCACAGATCGTCGGCAATTTATTGCTCATTGTTGTCACTGTATTTTTTCCATTTTTGATTTGTCTTTGTTTGATCTTTTGCTTATCGTTGACTTGAGAAAATGCCGCGAAAAACATCTAACAGTACATCGCGATGTGCAATGAGCGAAAAAGGCGACCTGAATAATTTGACCGATAATACTAGCGAAACTCAGTGTCTTAATGATAGTCCTCCAATTACAGACAATCAGTGCGTGCCGACCACAAGTAATTATTTTATTTCAAATGATGAACAAACAAATTCAATCATGTCCACACTTAATTTAACGACAATTGATGACGCGGCACGTTCCGTTACAATGAACGCTACCCAGTTTGACACACTTGGCTTGCAAAATTTACACATTGACCAGATAAATGTTTCTCACGAAGATGAACAATGTAGTCAAAATATATCAGATTTATTTAATTCCGGTGTAGTGACCAACAGTGCATATCCAATTGGCAAACCTTTTCAAGAATCAGAGAATGACCAAATGGTTACACAAAACGTGACAAATGCAGATACACCATCACACAGCACAGAAAATAGAGTCGCTAATTTTGGCATGGATCAAGTTGTGGCATTACTGCTACAACTCAGTGAATCGTACAAACAACTTAATGAAACTCACAAACAGTCGAATGAAAAACAAGACAATAATTTCAAACAACTTAATGAATCGAACAAACAACTTAATGAAAATCTCAAACAGTCGAATGAAAAACACAACAATTTCAAACAGCTTAATGAAAGTTTCAAACAGTCAAATGAAAACCACGACAGGTCGTTCAAACAAATTAATGAAAAACTTGACACCTCTATTGAACAGCTTACTGAACAGATTACAGCCGTTGCGGAGCAATGTAATGAAACTAAAAAAACAATTACTTGAGGAAATTAAGGCCTGCGGCAGGAATAATAGTCAAGAGATACGCAATACACATGCTGCCACAACTAAATTACTTACAGGTGAAATTAGTGCAGTCGCTAAACAATGTTCTGAAAACGCAACACAGTTACGCGACGAGTTTAAATTAATGTCATCAGAACTTTCACGCACACTGGATGCGAAATTAGACACGAATTTTGACCAACAGAAGAGCCAAATTGACGAACGTTTTTATCACCACCTACAAAACAGTAGTACGCGCTACCGTAAATTTATACAGGAACAAAACAAAGTAAAGAAACAAGTCATGGAAACAATTACTGCACAGAGACCGGAAGATAAGTGTAAAATGTTTACGAAGGCAATAACATACATAGACAACAATATTGCTACAGTATCAGACGAAATCAAACAGTTGAACACCGAATTGCATGATGAAATCTCCGATCTTAAATCAAAAACAGACACACACACAGTAGCCTTTCAGACAGTGACCAACAGACTTGAACAATTAGAATTAATACAGGATCCTGATGCCATCAAAGCAGACGTTAAGAAATTGAACAAAACCACATGTAAAATACAAAAACAAATTAATGCTTGTGACACTAAAAACGACGATCACGTAAAAGCACTGACTGAAAAATTTGATGAATTGGCCAGTCGTATTGACGTTATCGAAAATAACAATGACACCACATCAGACGATACGTCATCAATTTCTTTCAAACAAACACCTGAATTCCAAAATTTACAGCAGACAATCAGTGAGATAAGTTCGTCCAATAATACATTGCGTAGAAAAGTGTCGTCTGTACAGCAAGAAGTGACAGAAATGAAAAATGTTTCAGCCTCTAACACGTCACAGCATACGCCACATTGTGAACATTTGTTACATTCACACAGCCAGTGTAATTTAGCTAATTTACAGAGTGTACGTGACTTTGATTCCGAACAGCCACAGACAAATGGATTATCATACAATCCTGAGCCTGCTCAGACATACAGAGACGTTAATTTTGATTATAAGCACTTTCTATCCGTGAGAAAATTTAAGGTATTTAAGAATGACAGAACGCAGATTCACCCCTTGGATTGGATACAACAATTTAGCTTTGCTTTTCCACCAACTTCGGTGCTTGTGTTGACATGCGACTCATTGTTCTACAGTACTAGCATCAAGCACATCAGTACGTAGCATCAACAGGTTAGTGTTAATCACGAACGTGGTTTTGTAGTCAGTGCAATGTTTACAAATGCGGAGTTGGCAGATGCCCATTTGATGTATGGATGAGCACGGGGCAATAGCCGTGCCGCGGTACGTTTGTATCGAGACATTTCCAGAACGAAGGCGTCCCGACAGGAAGACGTTAGAAGCAACTGATCGGCGTCTTAGGGAGCATGGAACATTCCAGCCTATGATTTGCGACTGGGGAAGACCTAGAACGACGAAGACACCTGCAATGGACGAGGCAATTCTTTGTGCAGTTGACGATAACCCTAATGTCAGCGTCAGAGAAGTTGCTGCTGTACAAGGTAACGTTGACCACGTCACTGTATGGAGAGTGCTACGGGAGAACCAGTTGTTTCCGTACCATGTACAGCGTGTGCAGGCACTATCAGCAGCTGATTGGCCTCTACGGGTACACTTCTGTGAATGGTTCATCCAACAATCTGTCAATCCTCATTTCAGTGCAAATGTTCTCTTTACGGATGAGGCTTCATTCCAACTTGATCAAATCGTAAATTTTCACAATCAACATGTGTGGGCTGACGAGAATCCGCACGCAATTGTGCAATGACGTCATCAACACAGATTTTCTGTGAACGCTTGGGCAGGCATTGTTGGTGATGTCTTGATTGGGCCCCATGTTCTTCCACCTACGCTCAATGGAGATACTCTACCTGTGCTGCTAGAGCATGTGCCTTTACAAGTACGACACAACATGTGGTTCATGCACGATGGAGCTCCTGCACATTTCAGTCGAAGTGTTCGTATGCTTCTCAACAACAGATTCGGTGACCGATGCGTTGGTGGAGGCGGACCAATTCCGTGGCCTCCAAACTCTCCTGACCTCAACCCTCTTGACTTTCATTTATGAGGGCATTTGAAAGCTCTTGTCTACGCAACCCTGGTACCAAATGTAGAGACTCTTCGTGCTCGTATTGTGGACGGCTGTGATACAATACGCCATTCTCCAGGGCTGCATCAGCGCATCAGGGATTCCATGCGACGGAGGGTGGACGCATGTATCCTCGCTAACGGAGGACATTTTGAACATTTCCTGTAACAAAGTGTTTGAAGTCACGCTGGTACGTTCTGTTGCTGTGTGTTTCCATTCCATGATTAATGCGATTTGAAGAGAAGTAATAAAATGAGCTCTAACATGGAAAGTAAGCGTTTCCGGACACATGTCCACATAACATATTTTCTTTCTTTGTGTGTGAGAAATATTTCCTGAAAGTTTGGCCGTACCTTTTTGTAACACCCTGTACAGTGTGTAAACTTTTAGATGGCAGACCTCTCCCTAGTCCTGAATCGGCAGAAGTCGGTAAACGTCGGGAGACTTCGGTAGGCACGAGGTTTCGACTGCTGCCAACATTACTGTGTTGTACAAGGTAGCCATTGTCGTCTGCTCCGTTATTGTTTTGCGCTGTACTGTTCTGCGTGTTTTTATTGTGCATTTGTGCTAAACATTATCAAAATGAGTGAAGAGGCAGTTACGTTATACTATATGACCTGTTTAAGTATATTTAAATTTCATAATTAATAGTTTTACATTGCTGGGAATGAAATAAAATGAAAAAACAAAGAAATGCGAGTAGTGGGAATCGAATGCGGGTCCTTCGCGTGACAAGCCTTTCCTTAATCAATTGCGCTATATTGTCCATTACTGTTTTTTGGGCGTTCACAGAACAACTCACCAAAGTTTCATTGCAATCGGATGAATGGTTTGTGAGTGCATAGTAGACAAACATATATACATTCATTCATTTTTATATATATAGATTTTAATGTACATGACGATTTCAGTTTCGTTTACGAACAACATTTAAAGCGAGTTTTACTTCCAAGCCTTTCGTCTGCTTTCGTGTAAGCATGATGCGCAATTTGTAGTGCCAGCACTGCAACTGGTAGGCGTGCCTTGTCCCCCCCAACGGCTCTTCTCCCCTCGCCAGCCAATGCTTGCTTCCTCCTCTCCCCGCACTCCCCTCACAGCTCTACCGTCTTACAGTTAACACACTGTATATCCAGGTATCACGCTTCTTCGAACCATTCTGAACGGCTGATGAAAGAAATTGGTAAACTATGTAGAATATACTGCCATAAAAAACATATTGATTGGGATACACACATACACTCGTTCCAGGATGTAATTAACTCCATACCAAATGAATCTACTATGCTATCTCCGACTGTTATATTAAAATACGTTGAACCACCTAACAAAATTAAAGAATTAGTATCCTTTTCTACATCTCGTCGACTACGCCACCATGAAATAATTGGCATTGCGCTCAACAACATCAAACGTGCCACAGAGCGTCGGAGAAGACAGCAAAAACAGGTTTGTACACGCCGTGACTTTCACATTGGACAGAAGATATTAGTACGGACACATTATCTATCCAAGAGAGGAGAGAGAAGATGCAGTAAATTTGAGCTTTTATACGCAGGTCCATATAGAATTCGCAGCATTCCTCACCCCAATGTAGCACATGTCGAAACTTTGAGAACCAGAAAAAGCAAAGGCACTCACCATGTCTCCAATATTAAACCCTTTATTGAATGAACATACTTTATGATTTATCACACTGTAATGCCATTTCCTGGTATTTGTATGACCACTTATTGATGATGGTTACACTTTTTCTTGGCACGTGCTTGGCAAATTAAGGTTAGCAGGTCGCTTTTCTTGTCGTTAGACATCAGACCATGCACATTTTCCGTTTTTTGTGTATGTATGATTGTTTTCCTATCGAAAGCAGAATTTTTTTTCTCTGTATGCACTATGAAATCTTTAAGATGTAACAAACACCAGTTGACATTGACATTTTGCCTTATGATATCTCAACATCTTGAATATTCTACATTTTTTGCTACTACATTATGATACTGTGCCTACATTTTTTGCACTTGAAAACTGTCTATGTTTTTGACAGAATACGTTTTTTGTCATGCTATGCTGTATGCTTAGTTATATCACTAGAAACGAGTTTTTATTTAATGGGTATATGAACTAAATGCAAGATATTAATCCATATTCATCATTTTCAGAAATCAGTAACATGTAAAAGAAATAAATTAAACAAACCACAATGAAATGGTAATTTCACCTTCGGAATGAACGAAAGAAAATGCAACAACTTGTCATGAAGAGTAAATGGATCAGAATTAACAAGCATTAACAAGATTATACTATACACACTGTATGATAGCAGTCTTGATTAATTATTTTTCTTTCAGAATACAAGGCGATTGATGCAGGCTGTCAGACAGAACTACACATGTTAATTTTAGTGATGAAATATGCTAGAAGTAAGAAACTCTATACTATATGAAGTAGTGAATGATAATGAATAGTTGTATGAAGTAAATCGTAATATGAATATGGATAATGAAGTGCCTATTTTTTGCAGATGATAATAAATGATGATGAATAGTTATATGAAGAATATGGTAAGATGAATAATGAAGTTTTTCTTTGCAGATGATGATAATGATGAAGTTTATATATTTTGTATTAGTTAAGAGATGCTATGTTGTTACTTAAGTATTTGTTGCATTTCCTTGTGACAGTATGTCTTATGTCGCATAGTATGATGACTGAAACTTTTGGGAAAGACAGCTAGAGTACGTACATATTAAGTACATGTTTCATTACCTGTTAATACGAAGTTTACTACTTTTCAGCGTAATATACAGTTTTTATTTCAGGTCAATAATCCATTTTGTATTTTTTTTCAGGAGAAGCTTTTCATGATATTAATATGCTATAAACACTTAGTTATGAAACCTGTTCTAATACTTGCAATTTTTACCCATTTGTGTGTATCATTCATGAATGTGATCACATATAGTCTACTTGTTTCATAATCTTGCTACAGCTGACTCATGACGAATGACGTTATTAATCCTTATTTCCAGCAATAAGTCAAAAGCAAATATTTTCATGCCCCAGCAATTAATTATCGATCCCAACACAATGCATTACTAGCACAATAAATTATTACCAGTCCCAACTATTACCAGTATACAACTAAATAATGCTACAAGTTTAAGATATATTTCTATTCCTAAATATAAAGCAAATTTTCTGATGTATTGATTCCATTATGTATATGTATTATTGGACTAAACACCTTGAATACTAGTTCCAATGTCTTACATTTTAAATATGTCTTACGTCACTTACATGATATCATATATAAACACCAGTAGCTTGATGCTACACTCAATAACTCCTGTTTTAAGTGATGACTTGTGAATAACACTGAATAATGTTTTGTAAAAGTATATGAATACTTTGTATCTGGTCACTGAGTGCCAATAATTACTGCAATGAGATGAGTTCTTAATAATATTTTGTTATACTCCATAAATGAATGCCAATAATTACTGCAATGAGATGACATATGCATAAATGAATGCCACTGATTACTGTAATGAGATGACTTATGCATAAATGAATGACACTGATTAGTGTAACAAGATGACATATGCATAAATGAATGCCACTGATTACTGTAATCAGATGACTTATGCATAAATGCTATGCCAATAATTACTGTGATAAGATGACTTATGAATAATGGTCTGTAATACTCCATACATATTACAGAAATGTTTAGTAACTGGCCAATGAGTGCCAATAATTATTCAAATTGGTTGATAAACTAGTGTAATTCTGAATGATGACTAGCATAAGACTTAATGTCCTTCACCTTCTGACCTAATTACCAGCAATTACTGCAATATCCGTATGTCCTGTCCATCCTCATGATCATGGAGCACTATATTTGGTTTTTGCACTAATTCTACGTTGATGTAAGGGTATGGATTCTACAAGAATGTGGTGTTGACATATCAAGCTGTCCACCACCTTGAAGGATGGAGATGTTATTATAGTCCTACTGTTTGGTGTACCCAATGTACTACCAAAATGATAACATACAATACTAATACAACATTTCAGTGTCGTGGCTACACTGATAATTACTTCAGGAAGAGAACTTCAGATTGTCTCACTTGGTGTTGTGCTTCTGTAGAAAGATATGGACTTTCAGTGCAGCTACATGCAACCTACTGTGCTACAACCATGATTCTATCCTTCCCATTCCTTTCCTAGTTCTTGTAAAAATGATAAAGACTTTTACAATGTGTGTGCACTTTATTTCATCTCGTAATATATTCAGTTCTTGTAAAATGCTAAAGACTTTTACAGTTCGTGTGCACTCTATTTCATTTCTTAATATATTCTGTACTCAGTTCATGTGCACTCTATTTCATTTCACAATATGTTCTGCACTTATATTATTTATCACTTATGTTATATATACATATATATGTATGTATATACTCTCTGACTGTAGACCCGTGCAGTTCTAGGCGCTGCAGTCTGGAACCGCGAGACCGCTACGGTCGCAGTTTCGAATCCTGCCTCGGACATGGATGTGTGTGATGTCCTTAGGTTAGTTCGGTTTAACTAGTTCTAAGTTCTAGGGGACTAATGATCTCAGAAGTTGAGTCCCATAGTGCTCAGAGCCATTTGAACCATTTGACTGTAGACTTCGTAAACTAAATAGATTATATAAAAATTTGTTGCTCATGGCAAGTCCAATTGACTCACCATCGCTGCCAAATTTTTGCCCCCCCAGTGGAGGGTTATGTAAGAGGTCCATGATTAAGGAATTTGTTGCTAGCGCTCTCAAGCAGATGTAATTGCGATGGACTGCTCGCGCTGCCTGTGATATGTAAGCTATATGAGAATCTCAGACCAGAGAGCAGTGTTGTCAGCAGTAGGAACTATGTAGCAGATGTAATAGTAGTAGCGAGCAGTCTGGTGTATCGTGTTGGCTCGGCCGGTCGTGGGGAGCGATGGTGGAGTCTAAGCGATATAATATAAGGTAAAAGCAGCCTCGCGCATATGTACTATTGTTATGTCAAGCCCCATGTAAATGTTTTTAAAAAATCTCTTAATAATAATCTTTCTTATAAAAAATTAACTTTTGATAATGATTCATCTCAGTTTAAAGAACTTACTAATTTCTCCAATCCATGGTCATCCCGATTAAAGTAAAGAAAAATCAGTTGTTCCTTTTTATACATGACAAATCTATCGGCCAGCATTGCACAGGGCTGTGCCAGAAAAATTTATTATAGGAGCAGATATATACGCGTTATCCAGCGACCTTATTGAGGTAAGAATTTCAATTTATTCAGTATGATCTTTCAGGGCCATGACACAGCACTGCTGACGTCCAAAATTTACCAGTTTAAATTCACAGTCAACTATTGAAAGGTTATAATAGAATCACAATTTTATTGAGAAATTAGTCGCATTGTATTATTGGTAGTTTACGGAATTTTTTTCTTGGGAGGTTACACCCTAACTGGCAGATGACATATCTCTACGAGTGTTTGCTTTTGCAATAAGGCAACCAGAAAGGTAATAAGAGAATAATCAGTTCTGAAGCATATTTCAAGCATAGTTTCTCTTAGTTAGCGTTTGGTTTGGTTTGGTGGAACATTTTGTTAATATTTGCAGCATGAAATGACGTAAATGCATGTGCGAATGTTGATTGGAGTATAACAGTTTAAGTGCGAATATGATCTTGAAGGATCGATCTGACAGACTGTTCGTTTTGATCAACCAATCAGACTAAAGTCTTTCCTGCGCAGTGGAATGAGTTATATGCCCTTGTGAGCGTGTTTGTTGCTATTCTGTCATTCTGCGCAACGGATTAATCTGAGATGTACCCTTTACCCTGTGGTTCCTGCAAGATGCAATTTCCACCCCCACACTACTACAGAAGTCAGACAGACGCTCCTAACGTTCTAAAGAGAAATGCCTGAAAAACTTTCAGCAATAAATATCTTCTGGAGTCTGTAAGGAAATGACACAAAAATTCACAACGTTTCTTACATAACTAGTGGGATACTTGGGTACTGGAGTAGTGCTAGTTAGTGTAAGAAAAACATGAAACTAACGAAAAAAGTTCTGAGAAATCACAATGGCACTTTTAGTTATGAATTGAACAAGTTATATACTGGTTCTTTTCGGAATGTGAAGTTACCTTTCAAGGATAGGATTCGCTAATGAAATTTCTATACAAAGTTTAAGATTGTTATTGACTTGGCAGAATGGCTGAGAGCTGTGCCTACTCAACTTGAATAATTATCTGTTAGAATGTTGCTAGGTATGGTCGAGGCTGTCGCGTGTGAAATGCAGGTAAGGGTACTGTTGTGGAGGAAATATGGGGCTCACAATAGCTGTAACACACAATACCGTAAGCTGCAGTGACTGCTGTCTGTGCCGCTTGCTGCTGACAAATAACTCCCGTTCTATCTGGATTGACCTTCATCAATCAAACTCTCCCTACGTCTTGATGAAGTCAAGGACTCCTATTCGCCCCTAGTCTAACTATTGGCGTTGTACATCGGTCAGATAACCAGTCCACCGTGATGCCACTCAAAAATTCGCTCGCAGGCGTTTAACTATAACTCTGTCCATTCACACCTCACAATAAGTGTGTCGGCCAACACAGCGAACAACGCTTAATCGCAAGGACTCAATATAGAGTCGCACTTCGATTCACTCTCGACAGAGGTGCTCTCCCAGTGAAGTACTGAGGAGAGACTAGTTCCTCGCCCTTTGAGTACACTTACGAGCGCGCACGCTCTCGTTACGTGTTCTCGCTCCAAGAGCTATATCAGAACAGCCCCACTCCACGCCCGACGTGAACGGGTATATCTTTTGGTCTCTTCCATTGCTCCTTCAGCTCAAGGCGTCAGAAATATCGTCTGCCAATCAGCATTGCTCTTCTAAAACGGGAGAATGACGTTTCGTTTAAGGCAACCAATCCGGAAATCCGTAGCATTAGCGTTTGTCGTTTGCTGTCTCCCTGAGAAAATCTCTGAAACTGCGTGCTATGTGTAAAGAATGCGTAGGCTGGCCGCTCCCACACAATGTGGCGGAATTTGCTTTTAAGCCGAACACGGGGTCGTTCCTCCTTTCCCTTGGGCACACTCTGTCTGCTCCATGGGCAGTCACCGGCCGACATCATTAGGCTGGGTCGTCCTCTGAAGGGACCGGCGTCCCGTTGTGCGGTTTCTCTCCCAAACTAATGCCCGTCATGTCTGGAATGTATATGTGTATGCAAGCCTCAAGTATTTCAACCCTGGTGCGCTTACTTGTTATTTGCATATCGTTTACATGAATTCATACAACATTGACTTTATCTTATCGAGTTTCGGTTCGAATGAAGCGTCTTGATGCGCGGAATATGATTGTGAGGACGGAATATGAAAGCAATGAAGGTCAGGAGACCACGACGTCTTACATCCTGAAAGCAACGGCATTCAGACAGTCGTGGAGTAGTTGCCGAACGAGAAGGTCTTGTTAGACATGTCCGAAAAAGTTATTTTTAAAATGAAGAAGTGACTGATATTTTGGGTTCGGTTTATATCACCGTGCAAGCAGATGCATTTATGGACAGTTCGGTAAAGTTTGAGAGATTTTGGAGTGTTTGTTGTAGAGAAACCCGCGTGTGGAACTATTGGCCTTTGTGAAGAATTCTGCATGGCGTGTTCAGTATGCATTTACAGAACATTTTTTGGCGAGCATCTTCATTTGAAGAATCCACTGAAAAGGACTGAGTGTGAAACTCATTTCATAGCAGAGTATTGACTGTATTAATCTCGTAATATTTCAGTTTGGACTTTTTACATTTCTGGCTGTCTTGCGTGTAAATAAGCTGCATGAACTAGTAGTAGATGTGCTATCGACGTAAATGTGGGCTTGTTGACACCATTACTAAAAGATAATAAAAAACATTAGTATCGAAAAGCGGACATTTTCAATGAAGGAAGGAAGCATCCACTTTTGCCCGTTATTACTAGAGATTTACAGGTTTATTTTGTTACCTGAGTTACGCGGACTATGCAATCGTAAGTATGGACGATGGTTTTCTTCACCGCTGCTTTTAACATCGTCTACATAGTACCTAAGGATGCAAAGCAACGGATGGTGAACGAATGCTGTACTGAGGTAGGTGTACATTAATTTGCTGTTTGCTACACTCAGTGCTAGCGAACATTTTAAAACAGCTCCGCCGCAAAAGGAAGAAAGGTTAGGGTCTAACGTCCCATCAACAACGAAGTTCTTAAAAATGGAGCCCAAGTTTGGATTATGGAAGGATGTGGAAGGCGACTGGCCGTGATCTTTTCAAAACAAACATACCGGTATTTGCTTAGTTGCTGTAGAGAAACCACAAAAACTCTAAATCTGGATTACCAGTTAGAGATTTTGTTAGTGGCTCAGTTAATGAAAAGTAATAGTTGATTATTATGACTTTGCACTGCACTGTGGTAAGTTAATAGCAAAGCTTGTTTTAAAACAGTGGTGATGCTTCAGCTCATGCTGCTCCTTTCTCCATGACTCTGTCGTTTGTAGGTATACTGAAATGTTTCACCACATTATGAAGTTCCACTCAGAGAGACTGGGTATTACTATACTGATTAAAGTAATACAATTCTGGTGATATCATCTCAGTTCTGAAATATGTTGATGAAAATGCATGTTTAAATTTGGGGGTAGCATAAAACATCATCAGAAATTGTGTTAAATGCATTCTCTGAAAATTATTTCGAGCAGTTAGTTCATGAGTCCACTCAAATAGTAAGCGGTTGTGAAAACATACTTGGCCTCTTAGCAACAAATAATCTGAAGCTAATAACGAGAATCAAAACAGATATAGGGATTAATGAACAAAGTGTTGTCTTGGAGAGACTGCATACTTTAGCTCCCAAACCCACCAAAAACAAACGAAAAATATATCTATTAAAGAAAAGAAACAGATAAAAATTCGCTTGGCGCCTTCCTGAGAGACAACCTCCACTCCTTCCAAATTAACAGTGTAAGTGTAGGCCAGTTATGACTTGAATTCAGAGAAATACGAGTAGCATCGACAACAGTCAAGAGATATACCATATAAATTAACAAACGACAGAACTGATCCCTCTTGGTACACAGAACAGGTCAGAACACTATTGAAGAAACAATGAAAAAAGCATGCCAAATTTAAACGTACGCAAAATCCCCAAGATTGGCGATCTTCTACAGAAGCTTAAAACTTAGCATGGACTTCAGTGCGAGATGCTTATAGTAGTTTTCACAACGAAATTTTATCTCTAAACCTAGCAGAAAATCCAAAGTGATTCTGCTCGCATGTACCTAAAGTATGCTAGCGGCAAGACACAGTCAAAGCCTTCTCTGCGCAATGGCAGTGGTATTACTTTCGATGACAGTGCTGCGAAAGCAGAGTTATTAAACATAGCCATCGAATATTTCTTCACAAAAGAAAACGAAGTAAATATTCCAGAATTCGAATAAAGAACAGCTGCCAACATGAGTAACTTAGAAACAGATGTCCTCAGAGTAGTGAAGCAACTTAAATAATTAATAAAAGCAAGTCTTCCATTCCAGATTGTATACCAATTAGGTTCCTTTCAGAGTACACTGATGCAGTAGTTCCATACTTAACAATCAATACAACTGCTCGCTTGATGGAAAACCTATACCCGAAGACTGGTCACACCAATATTCAAGAACAGCAGTAGCAGTAATCCACTAAATTACAGTCCCATAACATTAACGTTGATATGCAGCAGGATTTTGGAACATGTACTGTGATCAAACATTATGAATTACCTCGAAGAGCACGGCTGAGAGATTGCAGGGCACTCTCACTTCTGATTCGGTGTCATGCCGCTTAATGTTCTTAAGGGAGATGATATTTATTACGATTTGACTTCATACATCATGGTGAAATGGTGGGCAGTAGTTAACGCTCTTGCTTGTGTGCTCTAGTGAGGGAATAGTGGTAAGCTTTACCTGCGTTCAGAGGTATAGGGTGCCGATTTAAACGAGTGCAGTAAAAGTTTTTTCTGTGGTACCTGGGTGGAAACATTTGTGGGCGGTGTCCGGACAGTTGCCACGCCGGACATTTGCCACGGTTTTACCTGCTCCGAAGGGTTCGGTCCCTTGTCTCCTCGCCCCCCCCCCCCTCCTCCTCATCATCCGCCCGCCCAGTTTGCTTTCGAAGCTCCTAACGCGACCATCAGTATGGAAGTTATTACAACGAACAAGGGCAGGCCTCCTGCTCATTAGAAAGGTTACGCGTATCTTAAACAGAGGGAATCTAAAGAAGGTGTTGTTACATGGATGAGCTTACGCCGAAAAGCGGATCATTGCAGGGGAAAGCTGCTTTCGAGGAACGGAGAAGTTGTTGAGCGTATTAGAACATCTCTGTGGACCACCTGACGATGCAGCTCTGAAAGTGAGAAAGCAAGTGGAAAGAGCGAAGAGAAGGTCTCGAGAAGAAACTACACAGTTATCGGAGATATACGCGGATGAAATGGGAAATCTACAAAATAAAGTTTATGACTTTGTTACAGTGATGCCTAATTCAGAATCTATGAAGAGAACCATGCATCGGCAATGGAGTCAAGAGTGGGGGAACCAACAAGAGCCTAAGAACTCTTTATGAAATTGATCTTCATGAAGATCTATTAAAATGGGAGATGGCAATAGTTTTCTTCTGGAAGACGATAGATTAGAGGCGAGAATAATGATTTTTAGTGGAAGCAAAGGAAAAGAAAGTTTAAAAACATGTTCCCATTTTTTTATGGATGGAACATTTAAGAGATGCAGCAAGCGGTTTGCACAGAACCACACCATACACGTAGACTTAGGATGCCCGATTAAAGAAACAAACATTCTTCCTACTGTATTTGCACTGCTCCCTAAGAAAGACACATATGTTCGTCTGTTTCATCTGATAAAACAGGCAGTCTCTGAGTGGTATTCTAAACAAGTAAAGGTGGACTTTGAGGCAACTGCGATATCGGCCATTCGTCAAGTTTTTCCCACAACTGAAATAGATGGATTCTATTTCCATATGAATAAGAGTTTATGGAGAAGAATTAGAGTTCTCAGTCTAACTGAGGAGTACCGCTAGAACGAGGATTTAAGACTTCACGTCAGCATGTGTGCAGCGCTGGCAGTTGTAAAACCGGAGGAAGTAAGCAATGAATGGATTGAGATTCATGCAGAAGCTCCTGATAACGGAAGGTTCTCTCAATTTTTTGACTACTCTGTGGATAACTGGCTAGAGAATGAGGATATCGCAATAGCAATGTGGGACTGTTACGGGAAAAGGCACCGAACGACGAATGCTGTTGAAGGGTGGCACAACAAAATAAATAGTATTATTGGAGACCCTCACCCTAAAATCAACTATTTGGTGGAGTGCTTGAAAAAGGAAGCAGAGCTCACAAACTGCATGTACATGAAATTGGAAATGAATCTTGAAGGTAAGAAGAGGAAGAAGCAGTACTTGAACCTGGACGACAGGATAGAGAGAATCGTAAATAATTATGAAGAGACTGGCAACATTAGGCCTTGCTTGAAAGCTATTGCCCATATTCAGAAACTGAACTAAAATACGTTAAAAATAATGTATTAAAAACTATGAAGAGTTACTAAGATAAAATTATTAAAACATTCAAGCAGCATTATCGGAGCTAATATTAAGTTGTAATTGTAAATAGAGTGTACATTAGTTCAGCGTGTTTAGGCTGATTTTACATACGCCAGAATGGTAGATGGTCATTTATCATTTTCACGGTCCAAAGCCTGTGCAAAGTGTGATGCGAATCAGCCTTTAACGTAAAAATTAAAAAGTGTTTCAAGCCTCACAAAAGTATCCCTACTGTTGTCACGTTAAGATAACTTTTTTCTACCTTCCAATATTATGACCATACTATTAAATAATTGTGAGTTCTAAAATAATTTTCTGAAGCTTCAGAATCGCAGCTATCGCCTAAAATATCATCGTTTGTTAAACTGAAAGTATGCGCTTTTGTAAAAGAAAATGGGAAGTCAACCTTTGAATGGCACCTAAAATTGACATCCCATAACTGATCTGATGCTAAGGTTGACAATTTTGGCACCTCAAATATTTTGTATTTAAGTTTATCTGCAAACATTTATAGTAGATGTAAATCTAGTTAAGTACATTTAGATATAGTCCTCTAAAAATTAAAATTTCTTACTAAATTGTTGATTATCTTTAAACAGGTCAGTAAAAGCAAGGAGCTTACTACTGAAAATTAATTGTTACTAAAGAACCAGTTTGCACAAGAAGAGAATAGAAGCTTTCGAAATGTGGTGCTACAGAAGAATGCTGAAGATAAGGTGGGTAGATCACGTAACTAATGAGGAGGTATTGAATAGGATTGGGGAGAAGAGAAGTTTGTGGCACAACTTGACTAGAAGAAGGGATCGGTTGGTAGGACATGTTTTGAGGCATCTCTAAGCAGATTCAGAAGGATGTAGGTTGCAGTAGGTATTGGGAGATGAAGAAGCTTGCACAGGATAGAGTAGCATGGAGAGCTGCATCAAACCAGTCTCAGGACTGAAGACCACAACAACAACAACAAAGAACATCAGAAACAAATGTATTATACCTACTTTTCTTATACATTAGAGACTATTTGAAAAGAAATTTGATCATTTCCTCTGTCACTGACAGTGTAATTTCAGTTGCTTTGCAACACCAGGGATATCTACTTCTAAATTATGTTTGCAGCTGTTCTCATTTCGAATTATGGAAATTTACTTCGTCTTCTTTGTTGTAGGAATTTCGGAAAATGCATTTATTAACTCCACTTTAGTGGCACTGTCATCAGTAACATTACCGTCGCTGTCGCGCAGTAAAGGTACTTACCGAGCCTTTCCGCTGGTTTACTTGTCATGGGACCAGTATCTCTTTGGATTTTCCACCACATTTCTTGAGCGAGTTTCGTTGTGGAAACTATTAAATGTATCTCGCATTGAAAACCGCACCAAATTTCGAGCCTCAGTAAAAGTTCACCAATCTTGGAGATTTTGCGTTCGTCTAAATTATACGTGCCTTTTGCGGTGCTCCTGCAACAGCTTTCCGTCGTGTTGTCCGCCCCTGGTAGCTGAGTGGTCAGCGCGACGGTATGCCATAGCTAACGGCCTGGGTTCGATTCCCGGCTGGGTCGGAGATTTTCTCCGCTCTGGGACTGGGTGTTGTGTTGTCCTTATGATCATCATTTCATCCCCATCGACACGCAAGTTGCCGAAGTGGCGTCAGCTCGAAAGACTTACATCAGGCGAACGGTGTACCCGACGGGAGGCCATAGCCACACGACATTTCCATTTCTGTCGTGTTTTGTGTACCATGGGGGATCAGTTCCGTCTCGTATTAATTTATTTGGTATGAATATCTCGAGTGCTGTTGATACTATTTCTTTGAACTTAAGCTGCATATGGTCTTCATTTACATAGTTTGGAAGGATTGGAAACTATCTCTTAGAAAGACGTCACCCGTATTTTTAGCTGCTTTTATAAATAGATATATTTCGCATTTAGTTCTGGTGAATTTCTTTGTTACGGAAGTGAGCCTCTCTACGACTGCGGTTCACTAATCCCTGTATCCTTCGTGATGCTCAGGATTATTTGTGGCTAAGGGGTCAAGTGTGTCTTCGTAACCATTTCCAATTTGAATTGCCTCGTCAACTAATTGTTAAAAATAATTAAAAAAAAGGATTTAGAACAATTACGGAAGTTGTTTTCTATTTACAATAGGGTATGAAAATGCATTTTTGTCAACATGCGGAAGGTAGATTGAAGTAACTGCCAACTATAATTGTATGAATAGGGTACCTATTTGTGATGAGACTCAAGTTTTCTTTTCTTTGAACTGTTCAGCAACTGTTTCATCTGAGACAGGGGGTCGGTAAAAGGAGCCAGTTATTAATTTATTCCGGTTATCCAATATAACCTCTGCCCATACTAAGTCACAGGAACTATCTGCTTCAATGTCGATTGTGAGCTTACATTATTTTTCCTTAAGTTGTCCTTCTTGTTTCTGTTGTAGTGCAGATAATTACAATTACGACTTTTCCCTCCAGAACCTAAGATGCTTTCTCTGTGACCCTGTTAATACAAGAACTAAACAATGTAGAACAACAACGTACGTTACAAGCGTAGCATTCTGTATTACTTCATTTCCTTATTTCTAACATTTTAAAACTGTAAGTCGACTTTAGATGATATGTCAATCATAGATGTTCTTATCTCTATTTAGTGAACGTGTTTTCAGTTATGTTTTGAATATTGTCCCGCTACACTTTATTAACTAATGTTTTTAGAGAGTAAATTAATATGGAGTATGTCGTGCTTCTTTTCAAACATTCACAAAACCATTTATTCTTTCCCTATTGTCTTTTGGGTATGCAGTTGTAGTAATTAAAGTAGGCACAAATGCAGTGATAAAAAAGAAACGATTAGCGTACATTTGCGTTCTCGTTTCATAGTTCCTTTCTTGTTGGTCCCATGCCGATGGATTGTTTCTATCGCAATCAGTAAGCGTGAAAGGAAGCTACCGTAGAGACAGAGGAATCTATATTTATACTTGGCAGAACTAATTACACTCCTGGAAATTGAAATAAGAACACCGTGAATTCATTGTCCCAGGAAGGGGAAACTTTATTGACACATTCCTGGGGTCGGATACATCACATGATCACACTGACAGAACCACAGGCACATAGACACAGGCAACAGAGCATGCACAATGTCGGCACTAGTACAGTGTATATCCACCTTGTGGAACGGCTTGCCATGCCATTTCCACCTGGCGCCTCAGTTGGACCAGCGTTCGTGCTGGACGTGCAGACCGCGTGAGACGACGCTTCATCCAGTCCCAAACATGCTCAATGGGGGACAGATCCGGAGATCTTGCTGGCCAGGGTAGTTGACTTACACCTTCTAGAGCACGTTGGGTGGCACGGGATACATGCGGACGTGCATTGTCCTGTTGGAACAGCAAGTTCCCTTGCCGGTCTAGGAATGGTAGAACGATGGGTTCGATGACGGTTTGGATGTACCGTGCACTATTCAGTGTCCCCTCGACGATCACCAGTGGTGTACGGCCAGTGTAGGAGATCGCTCCCCACACCATGATGCCGGGTGTTGGCCCTGTGTGCCTCGGTCGTATGCAGTCCTGATTGTGGCGCTCACCTGCACGGCGCCAAACACGCATACGACCATCATTGGCACCAAGGCAGAAGCGACTCTCATCGCTGAAGACGACACGTCTCCATTCGTCCCTCCATTCACGCCTGTCGCGACACCACTGGAGGCGGGCTGCACGATGTTGGGGCGTGAGCGGAAGACGGCCTAACGGTGTGCGGGACCGTAGCCCAGCTTCATGGAGACGGTTGCGAATGGTCCTCGCCGATACCCCAGGAGCAACAGTGTCCCTAATTTGCTGGGAAGTGGCGGTGCGGTCCCCTACGGCACTGCGTAGGATCCTACGGTCTTGGCGTGCATCCGTGCGCCGCTGCGGTCCGGTCCCAGGTCGACGGGCACGTGCACCTTCCGCCGACCACTGGCGACAACATCGATGTACTGTGGAGACCTCACGCCCCACGTGTTGAGCAATTCGGCGGTACGTCCACCCGGCCTCCCGCATGCCCACTATACGCCCTCGCTCAAAGTCCGTCAACTGCACATACGGTTCACGTCCACGCTGTCGCGGCAGGCTACCAGTGTTAAAGACTGCGATGGAGCTCCGTATGCCACGGCAAACTGGCTGACACTGACGACGGCGGTGCACAAATGCTGCGCAGCTAGCGCCATTCGACGGCCAACACCGCGGTTCCTGGCGTGTCCGCTGTGCCGTGCGTGTGATCATTGCTTGTACAGCCCTCTCGCAGTGTCCGGAGCAAGTATGGTGGGTCTGACACACCGGTGTCAATGTGTTCTTTTTTCCATTTCCAGGAGTGTATATACTGACATAATCGTCGGTGTTGCTTTCGTTTCCAAAAGGTTATAAATATTTCGATTTCGGAAAAGAAGCTCTGTATTTGGCCAAGATGTCGAAGAAGAAGGTCCCTTACGTACTGGTTGTATCGAGTAAGATGTGGAGACGGCGGTTTGAAAGCGGAGAGAGGTAGTGCGGGGAAGGGCGTCCCTTACCTGAGGGATCGCTACTCAAGCTACCTGGCGAAGGGGCAAGTGTGGCAAATGTCCGGCGTGGCAAATGTCCGGCATTCTTCTGGACTGCCGAGTTCTGCCGTCTCATTGTGCAGACACATTGGTTGGCAGCCACGTCCAGGTAGACTGACTAGCTCCAAGAAACCGCCGCTGCAGTGGCCAGCGCATTGTAGACCGGCAATAAAGCAGAGGCTGGGCCCTTGTTAGGCAGGAAGCCGACGAGACAACTGTGAGCGTTCTGCGAATTCCCGTGGCACAGGTCATTGGCACCCAGACGTCCAGACTCTGTTACAAAACATATTTCTGAAGGCACGAAACTTTCAGCAAGTTTATGGCCATTTTTTGGAAACTTTGAAATGGACACAACAGGGGAGAGAATGATCTTTTTATGGAGGGCTGTAGTTCCGTCCTGGTCATATAGTTGGCAAAAGACACGGCGTAAATGCATGGGAAAGAGACCGCGAAGCTGAATCTTTTTTCCTTTTCCCCCATTTAACTTTAAAGTCTGAGATTGGTCAAATCGGTGTATGCAGAGCAAGTGGCGCTCTTCCAGCTTCTAATGCCACACTCTAGCTCGTGATTGGCTTGTGCTAATGTGGGAGAAGTCTAAGATGTAAATGTGCTTGGCTACAGAGCTGGGGAGGAAAGTGGAAAGAAAGAGAGGTGGTCACTCTTGTGGTGGCGCTTCGCTAGTAAAGAACTGCAGCTCTCTACCAAAACAGTTAGACTTGTGTCCTTTGATAGTGTGCCACTTAGAGCCTGTGCCAGTCACCTTCTGAACCTTCAGAGGTACTGCTTCTAGCATCATGTGCACAACGAGTGATGCGTGGTTTTGCTTAAAATGTCTCGAGTCGGCCGTCTTAACATTCGACATACTCCGTCACTCATAGTCGTGAGACGGAGTCAAATTGGTTTGGCAGACCAGCAAACGGGTCCACCTGCACACTGGAATCTACCGGAGTTTCAGAAGTTCATAGGGAAGTACCTGCGTTCCGAATTACCCGAACGCGATACCGCGTACTTGCATTTTTCGGGCGCGCGACGTTAATAACAGATAGCTGCCGTCCGTGACTTCAGTCGCCGAACGCATCATGGTGTGCCGCCCTGACCAGCAGAAGGGTAAAGTATTCGCTGCTACGGCGTAGGGTTCCAATATATGTTTCTCAGCACTCTGTTCTTTCGAACCATATTTTTCTTTTTGGAATAGTGGAGTGTAGATGCTTGATTGTGTGGTAGTTTTGTGCCATTCCCCGGATTCACATGTATAAAGTCAGATATAGCGATTAGTGCTCTGATTAGTGTCGTGTGTCGATCCCCAGCTGATCACTTTGTCCACCATAGACCCCATATTAGTGAAAGCGTTTATTAAATGAAAATGTTTGTGTGACGTTTCTTTAGCCAATTTTTTTGTCTTGTGACGTTAAGAATGAATAAATCTATTGTTATATGGATCACAATTCCTCTCTGTGTTCTGTTTATCATTTACCTTGCCATTTTTATTAAAGTCTTGATTTCAATAGAAAGGAGCAAGCTTACAAGGTCTATTAACACATAATCAACACGGATTTAGAAAACGTCGTCCTTGTGAAACACAACTAGCTCTTTACTCATACGAAGTGTTGAGTGCTACTGACAAGGGATTTCAAATGGATTTCCGGAAGGATTTTGACACCGTACTGGTAATTTAAATTGTGTGCTTATGGAATATCGTGATTTCCTGTCAGAAAGGTCACATTTCATAGTAATTGACACAAGGTCATCGAGTAAAACAAGTGATTCCTGGCTTTCCCCAAGGTAGTGTCACAGGCCCTCTGCTGTTCTTTATCTATGTAAACGATTTGGGAGACCATTCGAACAGCCGTCTTAGCTTATTTGCAGATGATGCTGTATTTATCGTGTAGTAAAGCCATCAGAAGGTAAAAAAAATAATCACAAAACGATTTCGAAGAGATATCTGTATGGTGCGAAAATTGGCAGTTGACTATAAATAATGAAAAAGTGTGAGGTCATTCATATGAGTGCTAAAAGGAATCCGCTAGGCTTCCCCTACGCGATAAATCTATGAAATCTAAAGCCCATAATTTCAAATAAATACCCAGGAATTACAATTACGAAAAACTTAAACTGGAAAGAACACATAGCAAAAATTGTGGGGAAGACGAACCAAAGACTGTGTTTTATTGGCAGCACACGTATAACATGCAACAGATCTACTAAAGAATCTGCCTACACAACGCTTCTCCGTCCTCTTTTGGAGTACTGCTGCCCAGTGTGGGAGGGGCAGCACGTTTTCAGTTATCGAGAAATAGCTGAGAGAGTGTCACGGATATGATACAGGATTTGGGGCTGACATAATTAAAACAAAGGCGTTTCTAACTGCGGCGGGAATTTCCCACCAAATTTCAATCATCTTTCTCCTCTGAGTGCGAAAATATTTTTTTGTATCGGAACTACACAGAGATAAACGATCGTCGTAATAACATAAGGGAAATAAGAGCTTCCACGGAAAGATAAGGTGTTCGTCTTTTCCGCGCGCTGTTTGAGAATGAAATAATAGAGAATTATTGTGAAGGTGGTTCGATGAACCCTCTTCCAGGCACTTAAATGTGATTTTCAGAGTATCCATGTGGATGTAGATTTAGATATAGAAACCTGTTTCATTTTGTAGTAGATGAAACTAATCGATTTTTGACATACACCAAAGCGAGTCCTCCAGAATCTGTGTATTCGCCACTGTAAGAATGGAAAGATATTGAATCTGAGGAACTTTATTGTTTTGTTTCTATTTGCTTCCTAATGGCTCAAGTTAAAATTTTGAAAATAACTGATGCTGGTCCAGAGACATACTTGTAAACACTCTAGTTTTCAGCGAAGTTATGTCCCGGACCGTTTTGTTTTTCTTGTGAGAATACTGCACTTTAGTGACACCCCTGCGAGTACTGGAGGTGACAGTTTGTTTAAAATTAGGAATTTTTGTGATGAAGTTCATTAGATTCTTTACGTTGCATTTAGTCAAATGGTTCAAATGGCTCTGAGCACTATGGGACTTAACATCTGTGGTCATCAGTCCCCTAGAACTTAGAACTACTTAAACCTAACTAACCTAAGGACATCACACACATCCATGCCCGAGGCAGGATTCGAACCTGCGACCGTAGCAGTCACGCGGACCCGGAACATTTAGTCCATATCAGAAGCTTTGCATTGAGGAAAGTCTCCTGTTATTCAAAGGTCGATTATCTTTTAAACACTTTATTTCACCGATGCGAAACAAGTTTAGAATAGAGACGTTTGTGCTGTTTGACTGTCAGACTGGGTACATTTTGGATTTCATTGTATACACAGGCGCAACCACAGAAATTGGGTTCCACAGTTTAGATAAAAGTGGCAACACTTATGAGACCATATCTGGAAGACGGACGTACTACATATGTCGACAAGTGGTGTTCTAGCTCAGACCTATTTCTCTGCTTCACAACCACGGAACAACTGCACGTTAGAACAGGTGTAACTTTCCAAAACTGCATAAGAAATTGGAATGAGAAGAAACTGAGCTTAAGTCAGCTAACCAGATGCCTGCTATCAAGTGCTGCGACAGAAGCGCCGGCCTCTGTGGCCGAGTGGTTCTAGACGATTCAGTGCGGAACCGCGCTGCTGCTACGGTCGCAGGTTCAAATCCTGCCTCGGGCATGAATGTGTGTGATATCCTTAGGTCATTGATTGGCGACTCCATGGAGTGTCCTGTGCACCACGACCAGATAATGGGTATACTTAGAAGGAAAGACAGCATTGGTCGTATTTTTTTGTTTTATTAACCGCAAAATCGATTTTCGGTCACTTAGTGACCATCCTCAGTGCTGTAATATACAATTTAAATTGGTAGGCACTGGTGTCAACAAGCTTAGAGCGATCACATATTACAGCACTGAGGATGGTCACTAAGTGACCGAAAATCGATTTTGCGGTTAATAAAACAAAAAAATACGACCGATGCTGTCTCTCCTTCTAAGTATATCCTTCGGTCAGTTAGGTTTAAGTAGTTCTAAGTCTAGGGGACTGATGACCTCAGATGTTAAGTCCCATAGTGCTCAGAGCCATTTGAACCACTTTTGCGACAGAAGAGAAGTGCATATGTTGACCACATGCAACAAAATACAAATGGTTGAAACAGAGAAGATTGACAGAAATAATGGGTAAAAATCAAGAAACCCCAGCGTATTGCACATTACAAGTCGAGTATGAGTGCAGCTGACCATTCTGAAATGCTTGTGAGCCCAATGGGAGTGGTGTGTGAGACTGTAAAATGGTGCAAGGAATACATTTTTCGCATTCTGAATTTGGGCATTCTGAATGCTCGTGCTCTCCACATGTCGGTTACAGGAAGAAAAATGGCACTAGCAGGCTTTTACCTATCTCTCGTTAGGGAAATTGTGGAAAAATATACAACAGAACTGTGAAAAACTGGCAGAGGAAGGCGCTCCGATGGCGATAACCGTCTCTGATTTGGAGAGGAATGCATTGTTTGAATGAACATTAAAAAAAAAAAGCACGCTAATGTGCAGATGCATGGTGTGCTTACTTTACGGGATCACGTCCACAGGACCGCGCTCAGCTACCAAGCTCCTCTTCTACAAGATTCTGTTTTCTGCCTTCTATCACCAATTACCCTCTATGCCAATCTGTGAAAAGTCCTCATGGATTCCATCTCTTCACCTTGTCTTTGGTCAACCTAGTGGTCTTCTTCTGCGAGGAGGAGAATACATGGATTTCATAGGTCATCGGTGTTTATCCATCCGAGCGACATTTCCTGCCCATACTAGCCGTTTGCTTCTCATCAGGCCTACAACGTTTGGTCCATTGCAGATTTCATCCAGCACACAATTATGCTTGACCCTCTGTTTTCCAGTGATCTTGCCTTGTACCGGACCACAGATATTACTTAAGACTTTTCGCTCGCAAACGAGAAGATTATTGAAGTCTTTTTCACCGAACGCTCCATATAGCCCTGTGGGATGGATCAGTGTTTCGTACTGCTGAAGATTGAAATTCCTTGAGAGACTACGTGATTTAAAAAGCTGACACAGGCAGAAGTACGATCGGTTTGCTTCTTGCATTCTCGCTTTTATTTCTGCCTAACATGATGCGTCCACTGTAAAGAACACCACCAGACTTTTAAAATTATGAGGTTGAACTGGGTCTTTTGGATAGGTATGACTCCTGCTCGTCACCAGATACTCGCTTTTCGATTGATTCACAAGGGGGTCGAATCTACTCGCTGCCGCCTCCACTCCGTCACTCATCCGTATCAGTTCTTCCTTAGATGTGGACAACAGAGCCACACCGTCGGTAAATGCGAGATGTGTGACTTTCTCATCCTCTGCCTCGAGCCCCTCGAAGTTTATAACGAAAGCTTTCCTCATAATCTTTTCGTGTGCGCCTGCGATGGCGTACTCAACGACGAACCTGGGTGCACGAATGGCAAAACGTCATTTTTCGGATGAATCCAGGTTCTGTTTACAGCATCATGACTGGTCGCATCCGTGTTTGGCGACATCGCGGTGAACGCACATTGGAAGCGTGTATTCGTCATCGCCATACTGGCGTATCACCCGGCGTGATGGTATGGGATGCCATTGGTTACACGTCTCGGTCATCTCTTGTTCGCACTGACGGCACTTTGAACTGTGGACGTTACATTTCAGATGTGTTATGACCTGTGGCTCTACCCTTCATTCGATCCCTGCAAAACTCTACATTTCAGCAGGATAATGCACGACCGCATGTTGCAGTTCCTGTACGGGCCTTTCTGGATACAGAAAATGTTCGACTGCTCCCCTGGCCAGCACATTCTCCAGATCTCTCACCAATTGAAAACGTCTGGTCATTGCGGGCCAATCATCTGGCTCGTCACAATACGCCAGTCACTACTCTTGATGAACTGTGGTATCGTGTTGAAGCTGCAAGGGCAGTTGTACCTGTACACGCCATCCAAACTCTGTTTGACTCAATGCCCAGGCGTGTCAAGGCCGTTATTACGGGCAGAGGTGGTTGTTCTGGGTACTGATTTCTCAGGATCTATGCACCCAAATTGCGTGAAAATGTAATCACATGTCAGTTCTAGTACAATATATCTGTCCAATGAATACCCGTTTATCATCTGCATTTCTTTTCGGTGTAGCAATTTTAATGGCCAGTAGTGCAAGTGTTCTTAAAATCTGTGAAGAAAACATGCAGGCGTTCGCCATATTCCCATATCTTTTCAGTGAGCTGTCGCAACATAGCAGATGTTTAGGAGCGCGATTCCTCTGTAGTTAGTGCAGTCCATTTTGTCACTTTCTTGTGTTTGCAGCAGATTACCACAGTCTTCCAATACTCTGGAATCTCCTCCAAAATTCAGATCCTCTTCAGTAGTTGGTGAATTTTCTTGTGGAATTTCTCTCCACTAGCTTGAATGACTTCTGCCTGGATTCCATCCTCACAAGCACTTTTGTTTTTCTTTAGCTTCATTGTTTGAATTTCCATGTCCTCCAGTGTAGATCTTGTTTTGTTTTGTTTTGCTTTAGGGCGCAAAAAACAACTGGGGTCATTCGCACCCAAGTCAAAACTACAGAACACGAACACAGAATTAAACGACTATACGTCAGTCCCAATGGACTGAATAGGAGACAGCTAAAGACAGACACGTGGAAAAAGGGCTAAAAAACCACCATGCAGAAATGGAGGTCCAAAACTAAAAATTAAATGGCCTTCGCCATATGGCTTCGGCAGATAAAAAGTAAAACGCGGTCGACAGCCCGCGCCTCATTCGCTAAAACGGCTGAGAAATCAGACGGCAAAAACAAGCTGGAACGTAAATTGTTTAAAAAAGGGCATTCCAGCAGGAAGTGGCGGACAGTTAAAATTTGGGCGCAATGCGTACAAAGTGGTGCGGTAGCGCCACTTTGCAAATGACGATGTTCAGTGTAGGTGGCTGATGATTTAAATCTACAACGTCAGGAGGTTGAAATTCAAGCAGATCCTTAGGTTCATCACAGTTGAGGAGCTCCCTGGAGTACTGTTGCATCTCTCAGCAATGTTGAAATCATTGGAGAGTATGGTCCCATTACTGTCATTACCAATTTTTTGCGGTTATGGTATCTCTTCTTAAAGAAGTTAACTTCGCGGTATATCTTTTCCCAAGAAACCTTCTTGAGCTTCGTCTGTCATTCCTTTGACGTACATTATCTATGCTCACCTCAGAGAGGCTTGGGTAGTTCTCTGAACTTTTTCGAACCGTACTTTGCCTTCCGCAAAATCTGTCCTCCTAGCCAGCACTCCTTCATTTCTCTTCTCCTGGTAAATCTAGCAAAGGCCTTAATGCATTCGTCCCCAAACCAAATGTCCTTGCTCCCGGTCCGCTTCTTGATGACTGCATTTGCAATTTACTGCATTCTTAACTTCTTTCCACAGTTCTTCTGTTTTTTATTTTTTTAAATCCTGTCCATGCAGAGCTTTAATGTGTTTGCTGAGTCGGAGCTGAAATTCGTCTTTCTTTCTAGTATCTTCGAGCGCATCGACGTGGTAGCGCACTACTTCCTTAAGGTTGTATTTATTCTGGCTGTGGTTTGTACTTATACGCCATCTTTTTATTGGGAAGTGGTCGCTCGCGCACTATGAACCCCGCACTGTCCTTATATCCCTCACCCAGTTCTTTGATTTGATGTCAGTAGCAATGTGATATATGTGATTAACTGTTTTAACATCTGGCGATACTGCAGTTCCTACAAGCTATTGTCGTTACTGAGTTCATTTCAACTGTATCTTCCAGTTGTGGATGGAGTACGTCTTCTCTTCCCAGAAGAGAAGGCGTAAGGTGTGTGCGTAACAGAAAGTGCGCCAAGAAACCAGATAACAATGCAAAACTTGCAACCTAACGTTGTGTATTGAACCCAATTCCTATACTTATCATACAAAGAATCATTACTAATCTATGGGAACTGAAACTGATAACCGAAATTAACTCACCCACATCAATAAATTGTTAAAAAAATTATTGAACTTCCCTAGTTCTGGTCGAAAGCTCAGATCAAAAACGAAGATAGATAATAGATACAGTGGGTATAAAAAGTATTCTAACATTTTCTGAGTTCTGTTCAGATGAAATAGTTTTCTGGCAAACGAACAGATTTGGTGCTTCAGAAGCTACAATATTTTTTTTGCACATCATGTAATTATGTAGCATACATTGCGCCAGTAAGAACTTACGATACATTAAAATTATTGCCACATAAAGTAGACAGTTACATTCGGATATCCTGATTTTTGACAGATAAAATTTATCTAGAGGTGTGAAGAGGTATTGAAAATACATACTATGGGTCGAAACAAGTGCATAAAAGCTTCAAGTTCTCGAGTCTGAAGAATCTTTCCACGTGATGAAATGCGTTGTCCACAAACAGACTTCATGTTTTACATATGTTCTGTACAATGACGTGAATAGACAGGATTCATTTCGCTAGTTAAACAAAAACTGTAAATATTCATCACTTTTCAATGTGATGAAATTATTCCAAATTGGAGCAAACGATTATGTTCGGGTACCCTAATTTTATAGCCGTGAGGACTGACTAAGGACGTAAACAAGGATAGAAAATAGATAATGAGCACTGTAGAAAGTAGCCTATTCAGACAGTTAAATTTCCTTACTTTGGAACGTCTCGTCAAATGAAGAAGTACACTGGCAAGAAACAGACTTACTGTACAAATGATGGTATACCTGTTTTGTACATGATGTATTTACACATCATACATAACGCAGATAAAACAAACATTATATGCGCGCGTGCTGGAAAGTAATGCCTTCAATTCTTTTATGTGAAAAATTTTGAAGCTTCTTAAATGAAACAAACGTTATTAACATATTACGTCTTTATTCTTCATATCTACATATTTATTTCTCAACGTAGTCACCCTGACGACGAACACATTTCTGCCAACGGGAGACCATATTGGAATATTTGACTTTGTTGGCAGAATCGCAACCCCGCTTCTGCTTGCACCTCCTCATCAGTATCAAAATGATGTCCTCGAAGGTATCTTAAAGTTCGGAAGCAAATGAAAATGTAATGGGGCTAAGTCAGTACTGTATGGAGGATGATCGATGACAGTGCACCTAAGGCGTCGGACTGTCGCAGATGTCGCAGCGCTGCTGTGTGGTCTGGCCTTGTTATACTGAAGGAAAGGGTGCTCCATCTACGGACGAACTCTTCAAATTCTAAAATACGCCAAAATATCACGATCCGCCAAGATATTTCCACCTAAGGTAGGCGATTACCTTAATGTATCGTGATTTTTGGCCGTAAATGTTGTCTAGGGACGCGAAGAGGACTGAAACAGGGAATTTCATAAAAAGTATTCGAACGCTAAAAGATTACGAGACTGAAGCGTCTCTCTAGATTAGTGATCGTTAAACGTCTTTGCTTGAGAGGAGATTGTACCTTATATACTTACAATGTTAAATTTGTCAGTTTTAGGTACATTTATCTCGTGAACGGTTCATGATAATGTTATAAAATTTTAATGGCTGTTGGGGGAAGAGTCTCTCTCCATTCACCTCTTTTTGTAGATAAGTCGCTTACATTATTTTATTTTAAGGAATTTTTTACAAGTTGTAAAATTTTTCCACATTTTTAAGCTTTATTAATTCATAATTTTTATAATATTAAACTGAACTTCTTTTAAAAATGCATCATTGATGTTCAGCCCAGATTTGGAAGTTGCGTAAGTTCCACTGTTTTATGTTGGTAAGTTCCTGAAATAAATGTTTCTAATCGTTAAAAAAAATAAAATCTCAGGAATCCAGCTTTAAAGAGAACATAGTTTGTTACTGACCTCACAATATCCCTGCACCATATCCTGTGTCATCAGCGTTTTCTTCATCCTCCCTGGCTCTCTTAGCATTCCTTGAGTTCATTCTTGCCTTCCTAGCTATAATAGTCACTTCATAATCTGCTTTCTTCACATGGACAGCATCCAATTCGGAACATGCCATCACCTTACTCACCCCAGGTTGTATGCCTAACTTTTGAAACAGCCTAACTCTCCTCATACTGCCACCATTAAATGAAAGAACTGCATCATAAACACCTAACGTCAACGTATCTTTACCTACAAATACTGTTTTCGGAATTCTAGACAATATGACACTCTCAAATGATTCATTTGGGTTCTGCAAGGACAAGGAACAAGTGAATGTAGGGCGCGAACAGGGCAGCCAAGTGTGAGCACGAAATATTTTCACAAATCAGGAAATTAAAATGGTTCAAATGGCTCTGAGCACTATGGGACTCAACTGCTGTGGTCATAAGTCCCCTAGAACTTAGAACTACTTAAACCTAACTAACCTAAGGACAGCACACAACACCCAGCCATCACGAGGCAGAGAAAATCCCTGACCCCGCCGGGAATCGAACCCGGGAACCCGGGCTCAGGAAATTAGATTTCTGAAATTCAAGAAGTTGACAGAAGGCAAAAGGGCGCGTGGCAACATGTGCTACCCTTAAATTGAATAAATATTTAAAGCCTTTAATGGCTAAAATGCCCTTAGGAAACATATTTCTCTAGTAAAATACACTCCAAGGAATGTTTATGAGCAAAAAAATTTTTTTTTGTATTTTACCCCCTATGAAGGTACAATCTCCCCCTAAGAGCCTATATTGACATTGTAGGGTGACACCTCGGCAGCATCGGAATTTGGGAGGAGAGGGAAGGGGGGTGTATTGGTCACTCAAATAGAAATTCAGTTTTCACTATACCGTGGTTATTGATAGAAAATTACCTCTTAAGCATTTTGAATATTATTATAAGATATCACGCCATATATTTTAAGTGAAAAAGTAAATAATTCGTTGGAACTACATGCATTTTTCTGAAGGCTTACAGAAAGGCCATTTTACTGTATCTAAGCGAATATTGTGGCCAGTGCCATCGCAACAGCATCCCATGTTTGTTGTTCTGATTTCTAGGCACATTTTCTAGGCATCCTTACACCCTTCTATCTGGAGTAATACCACTCAACTGCAGCACATTGTCTTGCATCGGGCTTTTGTATTATGCCAAATATTAGAGAACAGAGACGGTTTTAAACAATATAACTTCATTAACTGAAAATTATCCCAAGGGATAGAATGGTGGATGACAGCTTTGCATATATAAAAGAATTCTGATCTGTAATATTTTTCGTGACGTGTGGAATGAACTAACTCTTATTTGGGTGAACACCTCGGCCACATTTCCTGGATACTTTTCCAGACTGGCTGCCATGTCGGCATTAGTGATCCACACAAGAAACTATTAGAACGTAATAAATAACAAGGACTACATTTGTAGGCCAAAAGACGTCGTTTACAGATTGATATTGTACTAAATATTACTCCTCATGTAAGTGAGGTTACAAGTATAATGTAAATCACTTATCTTACGTCAGAACACGCAAAAACAAAAAATATTTTACTGCAAAATAAGGAAACAATCTTTCTCTGTCAGTCTCACTGATAACAACGCTGATGTGTATTAGTATTCGTCTGACCACTTCTTGGCAAGCAGCAGCGCTGTTCATATTAAAAGACATCCAGTGACCACTCTTCCCATCCTGGTCACTTAACCACCCCTTACACAACAGACCTTACTGTCAATTGGCGACATACATGAATTAGTACGTTATATTACTTAATAACAGTTTTTGCAATATGACACAAGATCACAAATGTTTATTAAACGTTTTGAATGTATTTTTCTGTTACTCATTGCACTGTCTTACAACAGGCTTAATTTGATTTCACTGTACAGGATGATTATAATTAAAGTTAAACTTTGAAAACGCTATATAAATAACATCACTGGTCAGAATGACGTCAAATTGCAACAGAATATTATCGGAGAAGGGGAAGAACGTATGTCAGAAGAAATATAAATAGTTACAAAATGAAGCAAATAGGTGGGGCTGTAAGCATCATACTTTAGTAGTGGTCGACTGCAAATGACAAGTGAATCATACAAAAATGCCTAATGTATACATTTTACGTTAAACGAACTGCACTACCCAGTGTGCATGGGTGTACAGGTGTGATACCGTTAGCTGCGTAAGCCCATCCACCACGGCAAGGTCATATCACATCGGATGGGCAAAATCGGTTTTTAATTGTCCTGAGGACAAAAACCGCATAAAAAGCATCAATCAAAATCAAATCGGTGTATTAATTTCCGTGTGACTGGTGCAAAACATGTTCAATATGCTGTCCTCCGTTTTCTGCAACAAGTTGAAATCGAGAAACAGCATGTCCGACAACTGATCGAAGTGTTTCCGGGGTCACGTCCAGAATGTGTTGCGCAGTGTGTGCCTTCAATGCAGCTAAGTTCACAATGGGACACTGAACACATCTTTCACATAGCCCCACAGCCAGAAGCCACACGGATTAAAATCAGGTGATCGGGATGGCCAGGCTGTAGGGAAATGACGGGTGATAATTCTAGAATTTCCAAAATGGCTCTTCAGCTGCTGCTTAACTTGGTTTGAAATGTGCGGAGGCGCACCATATTGCATAAAAATGATCCCACCAAATATCCACACATCCACGCTTTGGGGGAGCTGCAATGACGTGACTGCGCAACAGACACTCATAGTGCTTACCACCCTGATGGCACAGATAACAGGACCGGAAGCACCTGAGTCTTCGCAAAAATGTGCCCTGTGATAAAAGATGCCGTAAACCCGCACCACACTGTGACTTTTCAGGATGAAGAGGTAGTGGTTGATTTGCGCGTGGACTTCCTGTTGCCAATATTCGACAATCCTGTGTATTGACATATCTTGTCAGATGGAAGAGGGCTTCGTCTGTCCACAAAATCTTCCACAGCCAATCTTTATCCACTTCCATGCGAACAAGAAATTCTAAAGCAAAGGTCTCTCTTGCTGGCAGGTCAACAGGAAGCAATCGTGCACATGGGTAATTTTGAATGGATAGCAAAGAAGGATGTTTAGTCGGATTTTATACACCATGCTCGCAGGTGTGTACAATATTTGGGCAATTCTCTGGGCATTACATGTTTGCACACCACCACTTGTCTCCTCCTGCATTGCTGTGGCCACTGCTTCCACGGACGTCGAGTCAATTCGTTTCCTCCCTCTACGAGGTTGCACGCCAAAAGAACCTGTATTTTCGAATTTCCGAATCATTTTCTCCGGACCCACGGCAGCCATCGGACCAACGCCTTTTTTCAAACCCTTCAGCTTTCGGAACTTCTGCAGAGCGACGTGTGCACAGTCATCATTCTTGTAATACAGCTTTACAAGCAGTGAGACACACAGATGCGAAAGGAGGAAAAGCCGTGTACCCGGCATGTCCATATCAACTTCAGTGGGTCGTGCTGATACGTGCAGTAAGCAGTTTGGACCATGTATATTCACAAATTTACGATTTTATTCTTTTTTCGATCTTATTTGAAATGTTTTAAACCCCGACTGTATAATGTCGTGCTAACACAATTAACCCCTGTGATTAAAAAACAAATTTTATAAAATTTCTGTACTACAATAAGATATATTTTTTGTTTATATGAATATATTTTATCATAATTTGTTCTATTGTGCTATTGAGTAAATGTCGTTTTTTTGTAAATTATTTTCCATTTAAAGTTCTATGTTTCGATCTTAATATGAGTACATCTTTACTGATGTATTTAGGAACTGTTATCTAGGTGTGGTTTATGTTGTCTGAGTGACGGGAAGGAAATGTAAAGTTTTCTGCAGTTGCGTAGAAATGGAATGCATTTCACTGGGTGAACATTGGAAATTTATGGCAGCAAGGCATTTAGAATTATTAAATATGAAAATTACGCGTGAATCACTTTTGTTGTCTACATTATTCTACAAACGCTCAACCTATAGGGCTTCCAGACCTACAAGTGAACCTGGCTTCCAGATGGAAGAAGTTCAAGCAACAGATTTAAGGAGATTCTCAAGAAACAAGATGAGTAAATTTTCTTTAAAACTACCACTAGATCTGCCCAAAAATGTTTAATTACTCCATCAACAATTATTACAATTAACGGTCCACCAATGTGTATAACAATGCAGGTCGTTAAAGTGATGCCATTGTGACCAGGATACTTGTATGTTTGGATTTTTGATAGCGTTTATGTTTCAGGTGACCAAAAAGCATAAAATTGTGTTGCACAATGAAATGATTTTAAACCAAATATAATTTTACATACTACACGTGGGGAAGTTTTGGAATGACATAACACTATGGACGTACATGGTTGTTGAAGGTGGAAGTATCATTACCAAAGTTGACACCGCCTACCCAACCGAGGACAATAACAACCTAAGTTCCAATTAAAACATTTAATTTTGTTTTCTCAGTGCAGTGTTGTGTGAACATTTTGACCGGTTTTTTCTTGCATTGATAATTTACGAACAAATTTACAAAAAAATGGATCGTGATCAGAACTATGAAATAAATATGCCGAACCTACCAGCTTGAACTAGTGACTTTAAACAGGACATAGCCGATAAAGACATGTTTCAGGATGTATTAGACAATAGTCAACCGAAACAGTTGAATGAAATCAGTGCAGACACGGGATTTTTAGACAGTAGTGTGTTAGATTCGAGTCCAGGCCGTGAGAAAGAAGTACAGTCGCACGTAAGTAAAACAATGCTGAGTGGAAATGCCAAACAGTTAAATTTACAAGACATATTCATTGCATTAATGTCATCAATGGAAAAACTAGTGAAAAACTGTCATCAATGAAAAAATATAGTCTCATTAGAGCAGAGCTTAATGCGCAAATTTCAAATGTTACAAAAGACTTAGTTGGTGTGTTTTCTCAAGTGAAAGCTACAGATGAACGAATGAAAAAAGGCGAAGGGAAGGTAGAAGCTACAGAATCAAAAATACAATCATTAGAGACAAAAATAGGGGAAGTAGACAAGGGCCTCAGATCTGAGATAGGTGCTGTTGAAGTTAGATATTTTTGTTGGAGACACTAGTAAACAAGCTGTAACATTTATAAATAAGTTAAATGAAAAAATAGACAGTGTTGACTCAGATGTAGATGAAAAAGTTCAGAAGCTAGCTGAGATAACAGACTCAGATGTGTCAGTCATACAGAGTGCAGACACTATTATCAAAAAACAAGTACAACAGGTACAAGCAATCCTACTATACCATTAAAGTGTTTTCCTGGTGACAAACACCTTCATCCAGTTGATTTTATTCAACAATGCCGTGATAGTTTTCTCCATCGTATGAGTGATGAATTAAAAATTAAGTTTATTAAAAGATCATTATAAGGGGAAGCCTTGTCATGGGCCATCCAAGTTGACTGTAGCAATTTATCCATAGATGAATTTGAAAAGTGTTCCTGACACTGAGAGGCAAGGATAAACAGTGAGTTTTTAAATGGTCCGATGTACAGGGAGCAGTGAAGGAGTATGAAAGAGTTTTGCAAAGACCAGATCATGAAACTTGCTCACTTAGACCAACCTTTTGATGAATTACCTTAAATAGATGTACTTAAGAGAAGGCTACTAGAAAGAATTCGATTGGGGTTAGTATGTGGGCCTGATGATTTTGTAGACCAGTTACTGAAAAAAAACTTAGTTTTCAAAATTAGCAGAAGACAAGTAAGGGGTCCCAAGATCTGTCTGGGGCACTTCAGTGGCGATGTCACCTATTCTTCCTCTTATTCTGTCATTATTTTGTAAAAAGTTAGGTAGTGAAAAAAAAGAGAAAAAAAGAAAAGTTTTTCGATTATACCAAGACGGTAAGGTAATGGAATTTTACAAAATGTACAAGTATATCAAATTATGTTGAACACTCTGAATAACCAGTAAACATCTAGGTGTAAAAGGTTGTATAATTGCAGGAGTAATGAGATTAATACACTGTGTATACACAATTTTTCATAAGTTTTGAGGAAGTATATGGTATATATAGCTAGAGAGACAAAGGCATTACACAGTGCTTTCTTAGGGCCGCGCACTAGAGTGAAGTCTCTGCTCCTGGCTTCTGCACGCAGAACTCTTCACTCGCGTCCGGCATTATACTGAAGTACTTTCGACCGTAGGAGTTTTAGACGCCTTTGACGTCCTCTGCGTAGTCAGAACTTACAGCTGCGTAACTCACTTCGTCTGGACAACGGCTGGCAGCACTGCGCAGACCGGCACTGCAGAATTGCCCTTCCCAGCACGGAATTCGGTGATATACGCACCACGGCTCGGTAGACAGGCAACTTTTAATAGTAAATGTGTTAAGTTTCAGTGATTTCATCGCAGAGCTCTTTACTATCAGTGCCAGTCAGGGTGGAGGCTTTCTTAAGTTCGATGGTAATCACTATCAATCATTTAGTGCTACCATCAAATAAACAAGGGCGCGATTTCATTTCAAGTCATAGATGTTTCACCGATCTCAAGTTCATATTAATGAATAGGAGTTAACGTTCTATGTCAATACTTGTTCAATTTGCACATTTTTCCTTGGGTCTTGTTTTCACAATAAATACACAGGGTGGTCCATTGATCGTGACCAGGCCAAATATCTCACGAAATAAGCGTCAAACGAAAAAACTACAAAGAACGAAATTTGTCTAGCCTGAAGGAGGAAACCAGCTGCCGCTATGGTTGGCCCGCTAGAGGGCGCTGCCAAAGGTCAAACGGATATCAACTGCGTTTCTTTTTTTAAAAAAAATAGGAAGCCCCATTTTTATTACATATTCGTGTAGTATGTAAAGAAATATGAATGTTTTAGTGGGACCACTTTTTTCGCTTTGTGATAGATGGCGCTGTAATAGTCAGAAACATATGGCTCACAATTTTAGACGAACAGTTGGTAACAGGTAGGTTTTTTAAATTAAAATACAGAACGTAGGTACGTTTGAGCATTTTATTTCGGGTGTTCCAATGTGATACATGTACCTTTGTGAACTTAATTCTGAGAACGCATGCTGTTACAGCGTGATTACCTGTAAATACCACATTAATGCTGTCCTCTCAACAGCGAGTAGTTCGCCTTCCGTAATGTTCGCACATGCATTGACAATGCGCTGACGCATGTTGTCAGGCGTTGTCCATGGATCACGATAGCAAATATCCTTCAACTTTCCCCACAGAAAGAAATCCGGGGACGTCAGATCCGGTGAACGTGCGGGCCATGGTATGGTGCTCCGACGACCAATCCACCTGTCATGAAAGATGCTATTCAATGCCGCTTCAACCGCATGCGAGCTATGCGCTGGACATCCGTCATGTTGGAAGTACATCGCCATTCTGTCATGCAGTGAAACATCTTGTAGTAACATCGGTAGAATATTACGTAGGAAATCGGCATACATTGCACCATTTAGATTGACATCGATAAAATGGGGCTAATTATCCTTCCTCCCATAGTGCCGCACCATACATTAACCCGCCAAGGTCGCTGATGTTCCACTTGTCGCAGCCATCGTGGATTTTCCGTTGCCCAATAGTGGATATTATGCCAGTTTACGTTGCCGCTGTTGGTGAATGACGCTTCGTCGCTAAATAGAACGCGTGCAAAAAATCTGTCATCATCCCGTAATTTCTCTTGTGCATAGTGGCAGAACTGTACACGACGTTCAAAGTCGTCGCCATGCAATTCCTGGTGCATAGAAATATGGTACGGGTGCAATCGATGTTGATGTACCATTCTCAACACCGACGTTTTTGAAATTCCCGATTCTCGCGCAATTTGTCTGCTACTGATGTGCGGATTAGCCGCGACAGCAGCTAAAACATCTACTTGGGCATCATCATTTGTTTCAGGTCGTGGTTGACGTTGCACATGTGGCTGTACACTTCCTGTTTCCTTAAATAACGTAACTATCTGGCGAACGGTCCGGACACTTGGATGATGTCGTCCAGGATACCGAGCAGCATACACAGCACACTCCCGTTGGGCATTTTGTTCACAATAGCCATACATGAACGCGATATCGACCTTTTCCGCAATTGGCAACGGTCCATTTTAAGACGGGTAATGTATCACGAAGCAAATACCGTCCGCATTGGCGGAATGTTACGTGGTACCACGTTTGTGACTATTACAGCGCCATCTGTCACAAAGCGAAAAAAGTGGTCCAACTAAAACACTCATATTTATTTACGTACTACACGAATATATAATAAAAAATGGGGGTTCTTTTTTTAAAAAAAAACGCAGTTGATATCTGTTTGACCTATGGCAGCGCCATCTAGCGGGTCAACCATAGCGCCATCTGGTTACCCCCTTCAAGCTAGACGAGTTCCGTTCTTTGTAGTTTTTTCGTTTGATGTTTATTTCGTGAGATATTTGGCCCGGTCACTATCAATGGACCATCCTGTATTGTCAGGACGCAGTTTTTCCTAGAATTAGACTCAAGATACCAATCCTAATTGGGTTAGATTATTATCACAACTAGGGTAATTAATTCATGTGTTATTCCCAGATGCAATTTGTCAATGAGAGGGCTAATTGAATTGACTTTTTAAACATGACCACTTCAGTGCGAACGCAACATTGGCAACAACTGCACACACACACACACACACACACACACACACAAACACACACACACACACATACACACACATTGTAAACTGGGGTAGCACCAGAACCACAGCAGCTGATCAGTGGTACCTGCACATGCAAGTGATTTGTCAGTATTGGAAGACTATCATTTCTATTAACCCTGAAGTGACCGCCCTACATACCTGTCTGCCCTTGACGCAAGCTCATGGAGGAATCACGACCATCATCAATTAAAATTAAGCTTATCTTAAAATATTACTGTCGCTGTAAGTATATTTGTTTGTTACTGAACAAAAGAAATACACTCTTAGCAATGACTTAACGTTAGCTGACTTCTTGAATTCTTATTTTAGGTACTAGAAGCACATTATGATAAAATACGACTAAGAACCTTGGGCCATACGGACAACTGATTTGGACCGACAGAGCATCGACATATAAGCAAGTGATTAGTGTGGCATTCATGTCTTTTTGAAGTGCTTGACGAAGTTGCAGCAATGTGAACTAGCGCGACGTTATTATAAAATGCTCCTAGACAGGACCAACATTCTGTTATTCTTTTCTTGGCTGCTGAATGACAGGCACCATCATTGTGGAATGGTGCACCAAGTTGCGTCCCTACAACGCGAATGTCGTAATGCAGAAGTTACTCCATCTCAAGTCGAAGACACTCGAGCACCCGGCCTATGGTCCAAATCTCTCCCCCATGTGATTATCACGCCTTCACTTCCCTAAAAAAGGCCTTGAAGGGGCCATTACTCATATCGGGTAAGGACGTGCGGCAGGCAGGTGTTACGACTTCTGCACCACTTGTTAGCAGCAGACACAATGGCTGAGCCAAAGACTGAGACGGCGTGGAGTTTTACAATTATTTATTGAACTTTCTTTACAATTTTTTCCTCGTCGTCGCTGCCCAGCCCTGCGGATCCCTCCGCCTGGCTGCTGCTGTGTAGATTCTTTGACAATGCGCGTCACGCGCGCCGCTGATCGCGCTCGGTAGCCTCAGGCCACCAGTGCTCCGCTGAAGCCAGGATGCCCTGTGGTTGAGATGAACTCGTCGCCGCTCGGCGCCCCCAGTACGGGCACGCCCACGGAGCCGCGTCGGCGTGAGGTCAGCTGCCGACGCCTGCTGCACCGGCGGCTGGGAAGCCGTCTGTCGCGATGTCCGCAAGGTCCCGTCATGGACGGACCACGCGTCGTGGGGCCGGGTTGTCGTGAAGTCCAGGCGTCAGTCCCCGGCGGCGCCTGTGACCAAGACCGCGCTGCAGCTGGTCCTGCTGGAAGTTCTCGCTGCAGTTAGTCAGCCATGGTGCCGACCGAACTCGGGCCGACCTCCAGAACTGAAGTTGACATCTGGCGGCGAACGGATGACTCCTGCAAGCTGGAACAGACTTCCGGAATCGTCACCTACGAAGATTGAACATTCGAACACGGACCACGTCCGTCCTCAGATCCGAACTGCTTCCTAATGGCTTCTGTCTGTTGCTGCCTGCGCTCCACTATTTATATGCGGCAGGAGGACGTTTTTTACCCTCGATGGTAGCTTTCTGTTATTACTCCCGCAGTACATTGCAGCGTAACTTAGCATGCTGGCCTCACTTCCCCTTACTGAGCACTCTCCAGGCTTCGCTCGGCGCTCGGTATGTGTGCATCCTTGGGTCAGCCTGCTGGTAGACTGCTGCTGTCACCAAGGCTATCTGTGCCTGCCTACTTCGCAATGCCTCGATCTCCGGCGTGCCTCTGTTTTGCCATTCTCCACTGCGTGGAGCAACGCTTACTACATGTGGCCGCAACACAGGTCATGGTGTTTTACCAAACGAGTGTCTTCAACCTGGTGCGTCGGTGGATAATTGTCTCAACGTTCAGGGCGATTTTGCCTAATTGGTATAATGTGTCAGTTACTAAAAAAATATACTTATTCATCTCTTTATGCTGTGATTAAATTATTCCAACATAAACGAAATAAAATGTGTCTAAAAGAATTATTCCTGACCAAGTAATTTTATTTATGTACTCCCAAAGCATTCAGATGCATCAAGAGTGTGCTTCAGCAAACACTTAGTTTTTCTTGTGAATTGCTTGTGAATGACAGTTCTGCTAGCATGCACCAAGAGCGTAGACAAACCAGAGAGAGTGAATGTATGGATTTCCAGCATTTAGCTCAGAAGCTCCAGCTGAAAACTTCACCACAAGGCAGGAGGCTGCCACAAGTTATTATGCAGGCAGGAAGCCATCCCCCACAGAACGTTCCATGTGCAGGTAGTCGGCTTTGGATAGAGTAACATTGCACATGGCATGGCCTCTGGCAAGTGCGTCTGTAGCAGTGAAAGGATTAAGGTCAGGAAGAAGTTTGAAACATAATGTGTATGCGTGCAGTCTTTTATTTAAGATTGATTGATCCAAACCACATTGTTATCTGAGCCATGGATCACGAGATATTCAGTTTTGATTACTCACAGGAATTAGAATTTTCTGTAGCATCGGATGGCTGAAGGCATCCATTGTCATGCAGCTCAGTGCCAGCGAACGGTAAGTCATCATGGCTGGGGTCTGGAGCGACGTACTGCAAAGTTTCTGGAGTGCTGGTCTGAGGATGCGATGGACAATAACTAAAAGTTAGACGCAGTTTGCGAGGCCAGACAACCTTAGCAACAAACACGTGGACCCTTCACGCGCCTTTCAGCCTAATAAAAGAGAAACAGTCTATCCAAAAATGATGTTTTTTAAGATTTAGCGTGAAGGACGAATTATTTCAAACAGCGTTCCGAAAGCGTCTCCGCTGCAGGAACCGGTGCAGGACACTATAGTTTTAAAAGAAAAAATAGCAGTTAAGTGTCCTGTCTCACGTCACAGTACTTCAAAAAGTTATAAACAGGGGTGGCAGCCAATTGTATAAGCGAAAAAGCATCGGATGTTGTAGAGGCAGGACCTGTGTCAAATTGCAGTTTCCGCTCTGTTACGTAATAAACTTTGTATTGGTTCATTTTATATTGAAAAAGTCTGAATAAGTACAGCCATGTAAGCAGTGCTTTTAACTGGTGTGCTAAAAGTACAGTTTGACGGTGACAATACAGCCATAGATGAAGGTACAGTAATGAAGAAAGTTTTTGCTGTGTAATACACCATCACTCAATGTACTATCGTTAAGCTGGACGATTTTGATTATCTAGTTATATCCTGTCTCAGTGTTGTTAATGGATGGTTACTGAGCCGGCCGGGGTGGCCGAGCGGTTCTAGGCGCTATAGTCTGGAACCGCGCGACCGCTACGTTCGCAGGTTCGAATTCTGCCTCGGGCGTGGATGTGTGTGATGTCCTGAGGTTAGTTAGGTTTAAGTAGTTCTAAGGAGGAGGAGGATATTGGTGTTTAACGTCCCGTCGACAACGAGGTCATTAGAGACGGAGCACAAGCTCGGATTAGGGAAGGATGGGAAAGGAAGGCGGCCGTGCCCTTTCAAAGGAACCATCCCGGCATTTGCCTTGAGTGATCTAGGGAAATCACGGAAAACCTAAATCAGGATGGCCGGGCGCGGGACTGAACCGTCGTCCTCCCGAATGCGAGTCCAGTGTGCTAACCACTGCGCTTAAGTAGTTCTAAGTTCTAGGGGACTGATGACCTCAGAAGTTAAGTCCCATAGTGCTCAGAGCCATTTGAACCATTTGATCGTCACTGATGATCTTGTTGCCGTGGCTATGGGGTTAGATTATTTCGTGTCTTGGAGAATATCAAGTGATGCACTGCCAGCGGATCAAAAACTATCCTGGCGTTCCGCTTTCAAGTCGTTCTCGCAGAGCATCAGCGTTACGTAATTTTATACATGAGTAGCTGAGAAGTGTCTTGGCAACCGGAATTAGTTTTTGGTCGTACAAGCTCTATGATTTCTGATGAGTGCCATTGGTAGCTTTGCATAATTGTTGTAACTAACGTACACCAACCAAATTGGTGGACATTACGATTTTTTCAGATTAGCTTGTTTTTTTTTTTTTCTTTTGTATCAACCCCTTCTGGAATTTTGTTGTTATGATGCAAAGCTTAATCATACTACGCATATTGGGCTGCAGTGTATGAACAACTGCATAAAAAGCAGTGGTGGCCTGTTATCATGTGCTAATGTGCTACAACAAACTGTAAATATTGCACTGGAACTGTGCCATTTCTCTTCGTATTTGAGCCGGAAATCACACTAAAGTTGCGCTACTTTTCTTCGAATGCGTTGTAGTATGCAAATAGAATGCAGGAAAACATATTTTATAGTGCTCTTTCTGTGGTGACTAGAAACCAGTGTCGAGTGCAGAAACGATGGTCAGCTGCACTACAAACAACTCGAGAAGGGACGCAGCTGTCTGTTTTGACTGCGTATACTCTGGTATGACGTCATCCCTACCGGCATTGCGAACTATTGATGAAGGGCAACAGGCAGATTCCATATTTCTAGATTTCCAGAAAGGGTTTGACGCACAACCACATTGCAGGCTGTTAAAGAAGATACGAGCATATGGAACAGGTTCACAGATATGTGAGTGTCTCGAACACTTGTTATGTAATTGGTCGTAGAATACTGTCCTCGGCGGCTAATGTTCGTCAGAGACAAGGACATCGTCACGAGTGCTCCGGGAAAGTGTGATAGGACCGCTATTATTCGCTGTATACATAAATGATTTGTTGGACAGGATGAGCAGCAATCTGCGATTGTTTGCTGATGATGCTTTTGTGTATGGTAAGGAATCGCATTTGGGTGACTGTAAGGCGATACAGGATGACTTAGACAAAATTTCTAGTTGATGTGATGAATGGTAGCTAGGTAAACACGTGAAAAAAAATTAAGTTAATGCGGATTAGTAGCAGAAACAAATCCGTAATGTTCAGGTACAGCGTTAGTAGTGCCCGGCTTGACACAGTCACGTCGTTTAAATATTTGGATGTAACGGTGCAAAGCGATGTGAAATGGAACAAGCGTGTGAGGATTGCAGTAGGAAAGGCGAATGGCTGACATCGGTTTATTGGGAGGATTCCGGCAAAGTCTGGTTCATCTGAAAAGGAGACCACATACTGGGCGCCAGTGCGAACTATTCTTGGGTACTGCTCGAGAGTTTGGATCCGTACCAGGTTGGATTAAAGGAATACATCGAAGCAATTCAGAGGCGGGTTGCTAGGTTTGCTATTGGTATGTTCGAACAACATGCAGGTGTTATAGAGGTGTTTTAGGAACTCAAATGGGAGTTCCTGGAAGGAAGGCGACAACCTTTCCGAGGAACAGTACCGAGAAAATTTAGAGAACAGGCATTTGAAACTGACTGCACGTAAGGACCTTGAAGATAAGATATTAGAAATTAGGGCTTGTACGGAGGGATATGAACAGTCCCTTTTCCTTCACTCGAACAGGAAACGAAATGAATAATAGTGGTATGGGGTACTCGCCGGCACGCACCTTTCAGTGGATTACAGAGTATGGATGTAGATGTAGATATAGAGTGCTACATTGCTTACAGCATCAGGTCAGTATTTTTCTTTGAAAACGTCAGAACTAAAAGCTGCTGCACTAAAACAATGTTTATATGAGTCAGGGACCTTACAGCCTTGTTGTAACAACTTGTGATGTCTAATTTTAAGATTGCAAGCTATGCTGAAGTACTAAATGTTTCCCTTGAAGCTAATGTGGAGACAGTCACTTTAATCAGAGCAGGGATACCTGTATCTGAAACTGAAAAATCAGAATCCAGCAGCCCAATGGACCCTGTTTTAGACATCATCCTCATTAATATGTATGCCGCATCAGGAACCTCCAATCAAGTGGACATATTTTTAAAGGAGAAATTAATTATTTACTATGAAAAACCCGAAAGACCTTTTAATTGGAAGTGATATTAACTTCATTTTAAAGAAGAAAGGTTAGAATCCGAATTTTAATGTCTCTAATGAATTAAAGCGCATAGTCACTGACTTAAAACTTTAGAACCCTGTGAAATTAAATATTAACAGTTTTGAGTTCACGTATATGTTTCACAGTGATGTAGGAGAATCGACAGAAGCTATGTGTCACCAGGTCTGGAAAGATCTTTGATTAAAGCTGAAACAATTCCTGTGTATTTCACTGATCACAGCAGCATTTTGCTTTGAATCAATTTTACGACAAAACCGATTCTACGGTTCAGAAATCAGTGGAACCTAATGATATCATTATTGCAAGAAAACGATTTAGAGCACAGTTTGAAAGTGGCATGGGCGTTGTGCCTGTGCTTGACAGAAAGGCATGCAGCAGTGACAGATTGGTGGTGCAACAGAATGAAACCAAAATTGTGGAAATTTATTATCCAATATAGTCTACAATGATCTAGGGATATGAAAAACAACATAAGATTTTATTACACATTGCTGAAAAACTTGTACTGTCAGGCAAACTTGTCCAACACTTGTGTGGAAGATATTTAAAAAATCAGAGCCAAATTGTGGAGCATTAAGACAAAGCAGAAGGAAGACCTGAGATTACAATCCAGGATCAAGAGTGTATTCGAGGATGAAACTACTTCTGGGTATCATCTATTGAGGCGCGCCAAGAATAGACGACGATCTTTCATTGATAAACTCCAAGCTAAGAATGGTATGGTCCTTACATCTCAGAAAGAGATAATGACGGGGTTGTCTAACTGTTATGAAAATCCCTATTCTGCAAGTTAGATGTGCGAAGAGTCCCTTGAAGAACTTCTCGACACCGTGGACCCACGGCAGTCAGAAATGGAAAGTGAACATATTACTGAATCCAAGAAGGGGAAAACACGATGCCACCTGTAACTCACGTTTAAAAAAGACTCTAGGATCAGATAGATTGCCTATTCAATTTTGTAAACGCTACTGGAATGTAGCTGGTGATAAGTTTACACGCAAGGTAAACGGAGCTATTCAAGGAAAACCAATACCTATTGAATTCAAAGAGAGTACATCAGTGTTGGCAACTGAGAACAAAGCAAACAAGAACTTAGAAAACTTTCACCATAGGGTAAGTCCAGGAGAGTTGGACCACCGGGTGAGATGGAACAGTGGCGCTTATCACAAATGCGCCAGATGATAGCGGCTCCCACTACCTGAGAGGAAGCTCTTTTGTGAGCAAACGTGGAGCAGAAGTGTTGCTCTCATTTTCGTGTTAGTTCTGAAAAAAAAATTACACTCTCTGTTTTGGTAAGCTAAAATGTTTTATCGTGAAGTTACATAATTTTAGTATTAAGGCTCAGTTTGCACAATATTGGTGCAGTTTCTTTTTACTGCAAGCTTGACAAATGTGTAGACATGAAACTAACCTAAAACGGCCGCCGAATTCGCTGGCTGCTGATAGAAGTCGCGGTGACCCATCTGTCCCAGATAACTCAGAGAGATGAACCTGAGTTATTTGTGAGGGGTGGACCACTTGTTTTCATGTGAGAGAGATGAAGCATAGTTAAAGTTAGCTTAAGGCATCTACAATAATCTCACTTAACATGGCCACACTCTCAGACTACATTTATTTATCAGAATATATGTCTGTGCGAACAGAAGGAAGAGCAGAATCTTATATACAATTCAGCTAACCACTTCAGGACTCATCAGAACGCTTACTTATCCCAAGCACGTCAAAAAAGCACAGTTATTGCACAAATCAAATTCCTTCACTGACACAACTACAGACTACACTCCTGCTAAAACTAAAACTTTCAAGATTACCTCATAAAAACTGAATACTACTAAGCTAACACAAACAAAACTTTTGGAAGAAGTATCATCTGACACTTGTATTGAAAATTACATTAATTTAAGAGGAAAGTAGCAATTGCATCCTAAGGGCTAAACTCTGCTAAAAGTATTGAAACTGTAAAGAAAAGAACGATAGGAAAAGGAAGGAAACAGAAACAAATCACAAAGATCACCATGTATTAGTCAAGGGAAAAATACACTGAAGAAGATAAAAAAGAAAAATCCTTCAAATAGCTCACAATCTTCATCAGATGCAGACATTACTGAAGGTAAGAAAATAATTTGATGAATAGGATCAGGGTGAATGTGCTGCATTCACGATGGTCACATGAAGTTTGTTCAACATTTGGTAATAAATGTAATTGCTGTGGTGAGAGAAAGACAGGCTAATGTTTGAACAAAACAAACAAGTCATTACTAAAGCCAATCTTCAATCAAAATTTATAATAAACTGATAAAAATGTTTTGTATTAAAATATTTAGTTGCATAATTCTATATTCATTACAATTAATTCCAAATAAAAACATGACATTTTAATTGATTCATTTCTTTGCAAAAACAGACATAATGTCTTACGGGATAACCGCAATCAGTGATTTTATAATGTTACTTAAAATCCGTCTTGATTGCAATTTTTTTTTTTATTATTCATATGACCGGTTTCAGTTCATTCAGAACCATCTTCAGATCTGATATTTCAGTTACAGGAGTAACCCGTCCAAATCCAGCAACTTTCACATGCTACGTCACATACGTACTAACCTAATATTTCAGTTACAGGAGTAACCCGTCCAAATCCAGCAACTTTCACATGCTACGTCACATACGTATGTGACGTAGCATGTGAAAGTTGCTGGATTTGGACGGGTTACTCCTGTAACTGAAATATCAGATCTGAAGATGGTTCTGAATGAACCGAAACCGGTCATATGAATAATAAAAAAAAAATTGCAATCAAGACGGATTTTAAGTAATAGGGACGTCACATACGTAGCATGTGAAAGTTGCTGGATTTGGACGGGTTACTCCTGTAACTGAAATATCAGATCTGAAGATGGTTCTGAATGAACCGAAACCGGTCATATGAATAATAAAAAAAAATTGCAATCAAGACGGATTTTAAGTAACATTATGATTCATTTCTTCATGTATAGCTATTTTTACATGGTCCATCTCTCTCAGTATACTGGTCCATCTCACCCATACACCTATGGATGAGATGGATCACTCACGTATATCAAGTTTTTAGCAGATATGCATGACATGATAGCCTAGGTACTAGACCTAATTAATTCCACCTATTATGTATATTACAAGGATAAAAATATCACATCTTACACTTTAATTTTCATAATCTTTTCCTAATAAAAATGATATTTTTCATATAATTTAGTAGATTCTGCAATAAAGCTTAGGTGTAGTACACAAAAAATTAGAGCAATGCTTTATAAACTTTAGGAAATATTTGTGCCTGAATACTGAAAAACACAACTTGTGGAAAATTGTGAATGAAGATATGAGCCCTATTAAACTGTGCCTCAAAACATTCCTGAAGCATAATCGTCATTCTGCAGCATTTCTTCATCTTCCTATTGGCATTCCTATTAGCACTTCTTGCTTCTTTAGTAACCTGAAGAGCGAATCTTTCACCTTCATGCACCTGTTGTCTGTCACACACAAGCAATTGATCTTCCATATTAGAGCCACATTTTACGCCTAAATTTCTGACTTCCAACTTTCCTATCACTCCATCATTGAAACATATCACTGCATCTAGTACACCAACTTTTAATGTATTTAGTCCTACAAAAACATTCTTGGGTAATCATTCCCATATGCAATGGTTGAAACTTTCATTTGTATTTGGGGTGCCCCCATGAAGACATTTACCAAGCAAAACAGAGTCACCCAGGTCTCTAAAAATTGGTTTTATTTCGTTCATAACATGCTCATGCTTATGATGGTATGTTCGACCAATTTCTTTTGCTTTTTGGCAACCACACCAAGAATCTGATCCTTTAGGGCAAAGTCCATGAACAGGGTGGTCATCTGTGGACAATTTATGAAAGTAGGTGGCCTACACAGCTTTTCTCATTTCTGTAACATCAGTCAGAGGAGCAGTTCGTCTAATGGCCAGTCCATAATAACTCTGAAGAAGGTCTATTTCAATTTCTGTCAATTTGCCTCAGCCAGACAGACATTTTCCATCAGACAACAACTTACCTTCCATTACTCTTCGTAGCTTCCTCAATCTAGCACCCATCCTCTTTTGCACATGTCCAAAGCACTCCAGTTTTGTTACCAGGGTATCACAATAAATATTGAACTCATTAATTTTATTGAAAGCTTAAGAGTCCCTATTGCCTAGGTACTTCATATATCAAACTATGGGTCATTCCATGTCAATTCAATGCACCTATCAACCTGAGCCTCTTGGATTTCCTTCAAATTTGGTGCATTCAATGACCCAGATAAGAGATGCAAAAATACAAATTTGCAGATGTGTATTAAAACTGTGAAGAAAGTTGCAGGTCTGGAAAGTTTGGAATTTGTGCTAAATTTGCATGTTTATGTCACAACAGAAATAACTGTAATTCTTCTTCTAATTCAGTTACAGCAATGAAAATGGAATCATTGGAGAGCTGACGGATAGACCTTTACACAGACATGCCACATGGCAGGCTTCTGAGAATTTTCATACAAAAGGCCATTGACCTTGATCGTTGACCTTGACTATCTCAAAACACCCCATCTTCAATTTTTTGAAAAAATATATTTAATTGCTCCAATATGATAGTATAAATATGGTAGATATCAAGATGGCACACCAAAGGAATCATGCACAAAAAATTATTTTGTCAACTTAAGTACACCATCAACATGCAGTAACCAGCTATGTATCCAGTTCTTTCTATAACACCAGCCAATAGCAGTTACTTTTATTCAGACCAGTTCTTTAATATTTCTAGCTGTGAGCAGCCAATGAGAGACACTTCTATTTCAACCAATCAACATTAGCCTGGTTTAGTGAACAGTCAATCTGAGAGACTTTTATTTCATCCAATCAACATTAGCCTATTTTAGTGAAGCCAATGAGAGGCACTTTAATTTCAACCAATCAACATTAGCCTGGTTTAGTAAACAGCCAATCAGAGAGACTATTATTTCAACTACTCACCAATAGTTCACCGACCCCTATTCGTATTTTGTTTCGTATGTTTTATGGCTGTGGCTTGTGTAACAAAGTGCAGTGTAAATGTGTCATAAAGTAATATTTAGTAAAAAATGAATTCAAGTCAAAATATATAGTTGCAATCCGTTTATCGAAGAAGGTCATGCAAGAGTACAGAAGAATTTAAAGAATGTTTAGGGGTGGATGATAAACGAATATCCTAATGCATTGCTAGGTGGAAAGATTTGCAGAAAATGTAGAAAAAATTTCGCAAAACGCAACAATCACTGCAGATGTTGCCCAGTTGTACCAAGTACTTCCAGAGAAAATTTAAGTGAAGATGAAGTAGCATCAGATCTGGCACTTGATGCTTTAAAAAGTAGCCTTCAGTTATTAGATGTATCTCCTGTGAAGAAAAAGAGGCTTCAGAGTGAGAAAAAGTACCCTAAGCAAAAACTGAAAAAAAAACAGCCTCTGTGTTGGAGCATACTTATGTGGCACAACCGGAAAAAAGAAGAGAGTGAAAATGGGGAAAGTGAAATTATCACCCAGCTGAAAGACAAGTTTCACAGTTCAGACTGTATGTGCGACAAAACACAAATTCTAACAATGCTTCCAAAGAGTTGGAGTATAAGGAAAACTATGAAAGAATTTTCTGCTTCAGATTACATGGTACGGAAAGCAAAATAGTTAGTAGCAGAACATGGTATATTAGTGACACCAAATCCAAAGCCAGGTAAGACATTATGTGAGAAAACTGTTCAGTGTGTGAGTGATTTTTACTGTGATCATGACGTGATCTGTATGATGCCAGGAAGAAAAGAGTTTGTGTCTGTGAAAGAAAATGGAATTACTGTACATAAAGAAAAGCAGCTAGTGTTGCACAACCTTAAGGAACTGTATGCATATTTAAAAGATAAATACCAACATATAAATATTGGATTCTCCAAATTTTGTGAGTTGCGACCAAAGCAGTGTGTTCTTGCCAATGCCAGTGGAATCCATGTTGTTTGTATATGTGTCTTGCACCAGAATTTCAAGTTATTGAAGGTTGTAAACTTAAAGCACTAACAAAGAGTGAACAATACACATTACCATCGTACAATCACTGTGTAGCATTTGTTACATGTAATCCTGCACTACCAGCATGTTTCTTAGGTTCATGTCCCTATTGTCCAGGTGTGACAAGACTAACTGATTATCTGTATGGTCTGTTTGTTATGAACTGCATTGACGAAATTGCATATAAGTGTTGGTTAACTACAGGCAGGGTAGTTCTAGAGGCTATAAGAAAGCCAACAGATGATTTCATTGCGGTATTTGCATTGAGGTTACAACAGCTCCAACCACACTCATTTATCTCCCAGCAGCAGTCACATTTCTGTAAAATCACTAAAGAAAGTGTCAAAGAAAAGGAGTTTCTTGTTCTTTGTGACTTTTCAGAAAATTATTCTTTCACCATTCAGGACGAGGTACAAGGATTCCACTGGAATAATTCGCAGCCTACAATTCACCCATTTGTAGCTTACTACAGAGACTCAAGCACTAATGAAATACGACCTGTATCATATGTGGAAATATCTGACTGCCTTCGGCATGATAGTGTGTGTTTATTCTTTCGAGACAAATTTCATCAATTTCTTAAAATGTCAGTTTTCTAATCCAAAGCACATTATTACTTTTCGGGTGGATGTGCTGCCCAATACGAAAAAAGAAAGAACTTTACGAATCTGTCCTACCATGAACAAGATTTTTATGTCAAAGCAGAATGGCATTTTTTTGCTACAGCGTGTGGTAAAGGACCTTGTGATGGAGTAGCAGGGACTGTAAAGAGATTAGCAAGACTTGGCATCCTCAAGCATCCTTACAACAATCATATTTTGACATCACGACAGTTGTTTGAGTGGTGCAAGGAAAATATTCCTTCATGTGTCTCCATTATACATCACTTTTCCATCATGATGTAGATACAGCCTAGCTGAAACAACATTTCAAAAGTACAAGGGCCATTCCAGGTACCCATAAGCTTTATTGTGTAATACCTATTAACAACAGTTTAGTAAAGACAAAGACATATTCTGCTTCTTTAGTGAGTAGAGAAGAGTGAGTGATTGTTATGGTGAATGACATACTGTTAACAAATATACATGGATCTGTTGCCTGTATGTATGACAGTTATTGGTGGGTTGCATATGTCTTACAAACATGTGAAGAAACAGATGAAGTAAAGGTCAACCTCTTGCATGCACATGGACCATCTCCGTCTTTTGTGTTTCCTGCCAAACCAGACACTTGTGTCATCAGAAAATGTGACATTATCGCAAGAGTGGATGAAGTGACACCAACTGGAAGGACATACTATCTCCCTGAATCAGATCAGGCGAACATTAACAATTTAGTTGGAGAATTGTGAGGAGAGATCTAATAACTTTTCATTGCCTTTCCATTACAACAGTAATGTAAATAATGTAATGTAATGTAAATAATTCATAATACCACTATAATGATTTAAACCATATTTTTTGTAAAATATTACTATAGATTGCACTTTATCAGAATTTATATTTCATATATGTGTTACCTTCTTCATTTCAGTAGTGTATTGATGCTGACAAATAATTTTTTGTGCATGATGCCTTTGGTGTGCCATCTTGATATTTACCATATTTATAGTAACATACCGAAGCAATTATATATATTTATTTCAAAATAAATTGAAGATGGGTTGTTTTGGCATATTCAAGGTCAAAGTCAATGACCTTTAGTATGAAAATTGTCAGAAACTTGCCATGTAGCATATCAATGTAAAGGTCTATTCGTTACCTTTGCAATGGTACCATATGCATTGCTGTAACTGAATTAAGAACCAGAATTACAGTCATTTATATTGTGACAAATGCGTGTAAATTTCGCACTAATTCCAAACTTTACAGACCTATAACTTTCTTCGGAGTAGCATGGAGAGCTGCATCAAACCAGTCTCAGGACTGGAGACCACAACAACAACAACAACAACAACAACAACAACTTTCTTCAAAGTTGTAACACACACATGCAAATTGGTATTTTTCCATCTCTCATCTGGGTCATTGATGGACCAAATTTGAACGAAATCTGAAATGGTCAGGTTGAAAATGTTACTTAACTGCATTTAACTGACATGATATGACCCCGTTATAAACGGGCACTGACTTCTGAAACATTTTTAGAGCTTCATCACATTCCATACCTCCACTGTAACCATCATAATCCTTAAAACACTGATGTTCAATACATCCTTCAGTGTTACTATGGCAGGTGTGGCAGTACTTAGATAAGCACTCAACATCAACAACTTTTCCATTCTCCAGAGAAGTAGCACTTACAACACCATTCAAGGAACGATGTCCTCGGCGTTGCCATGTCGGGTAATTTCCAAGAATGATTGCATATCGAAGTTGCGGGGTCCAAACGATACATATCGAACGTGCGATCATAAATCTATCATGTGACTCTGGTGACGGGCGTTATGCTCAGTTATTTGTGACTGTCATTTTTATCTGTTTGCCGTCGTTCTCTCAGTTGCTCTAAATTACATACCTCTGCTAATTATTTGTGAGTTGCAAGGGAAACCCAGACGATTTATGTCAGCAGTGAGTGGGATGTCTGGAATTCTTGACATTTCTTCAGCGGATTCTCTCACATGGGAAAATCTAATTCCTCGCTTATGCAGCGTAGAAAATTGTTTGAGTTTTTGTCGCAAACATGGAGTACTACCGGACGAGGAAACGAGGGATTGTGTAGACTGTGGTGATGCAAAGTATGTAAAACTTCGTAAGAAGAGTTTCGATGCTGACATCCCATTACAATTTTGTTGCGCACAGTGCGGAAAACGAACGAGTATCAGGAAGAATACATGATTCGACTCTTCTAAATTATTCATACAGACCAGCGTGATTCTTCTATCTTGCTGGATTCGAGACTACACCTTGCAAGCAACAGCATCGGAAACTGACTTATCTGTTAATACCGTGTGCGAGCATTTCAGGTTTTGCAGAGAAGTGTGTGATGTGGTGGTGACGAACGACAGTGTACTAATTGGTGGACCGAGTAAAGTTGTGCAAGTGGACGAATCTCACATAGCAAGACGGAAGACCCAGAGAGGACGACCCTCAAAGAGTGACATCGATCATATTTGGGTATTTGGTGAAATTGAACGAGAGTCCCGGGAGTGTTTCGTTGACAGAATATTGTCCAGTGGTAAGGTTACTGTAGTGCGTGTGATAAAGCGCTTCATACTGCCTGGTAGTAAACTCATTACAGACGGGTTTCAGTCCTACAAGACACTCAAAGAAGAAGGATTCGACTACGAGTTCGTCAACCACTCTGTAGAGTTCGTGCCTTTGGATGACACGGAGAACATCGAGCGGCTATGCAAATCTGTGAAGTCTTCCATTAAAAGAAAAGGGTGTGCACGACAAAGAGACGAACTATACTTGTTTCAGTACATCTTTTTCCACAATTTTCGTTTGCAAGGAAAAGTTAACGCATGTGACGACACTCTACTCATATTTTTACATGATAATGGCAGAGTTTATCCAGGTTATGGCAAAAAGGGAATGCTTATCTCTAGCGTACACATCACATGGACATTCACATGACTAAGGTAAGCCGTCTTCTTTGCAATTACAAATATTTTTGTAACACACACTCATAACGCCCGACACCAGAGTCATATGATCGATTTAGGTTCGCACGTTCGATATGTATCGTTTGGACCCCGCGACTTTGATAGGCAATCATTCTTGGAAATTACCCCATGTCGCATCAAGTGCAACAGTAACGTCCTTTATTCCACTAATATTTACAGTTTCTTCTACTGCACGTTTCATAGATGCTTTAGACACAATCGTCAAGGCACCTGAAAGTATTTTTATGTACTTGATGAACCTACTGGGAGGAGGAGGAAGTCCATGAACCCACGAAACGTTTGAGCAGCCTTTTTTCCTTTTGCTTTTGCATGCACTGCAAACACTAACTTCAAATTCACATCATATGAATTATGCACAATGTTCGAAGTCATTTTCAAGCTAGATTTAATGCAGGATCTACACAGAACAACTAATTTTGATGGTAAACTCTTCCTGCCGGCCGCGGTGGTCTAGCGGTTCTGGCGCTGCAGTCCGGAGCCGCGGGACTGCTACGGTCGCAGGTTCGAATCCTGCCTCGGGCATGGGTGTGTGTGATGTCCTTAGGTTAGTTAGGTTTAAGTAGTTCTAAGTTCTAGGGGACTTATGACCTAAGATGTTGAGTTCCATAGTGCTCAGAGCCATTTGAACCATTTTTGAACCATTTAAACTCTTCCTGCTACTTTGTTGTTCAGTTATTTCCATACAGAACACACCATCACATTGTTTACATTTCGCCACTTCCTTTAACAAAGAAGATAAGATGCCAACATCAACAACAACAAATGCACTACAAACAGTGTCATTATTAACACAAACATTAGAATCACCAGGAGGTGTGCCATGTGGGAGTTTCTTCCACGAATAACTGATACATAGGTTACTTTCAATGGAGGGTGCAGTTCGTATTTATTGCACACTAAAGAATATGTACTTCCACAAATATATGTATCACTTGGTTAACAAACATTCACTAACATCTGAACAAACTGCTTCAGCAAAACAAAAGTAAATACTTGCAAAGACAACCATTTACAGACACTAGAAAGCAGTACTGTTACCAACATATCAATTGTATCATATGTATAATCGCTTTTACAAATAATACTGGTTTCTGTAACAGAAATAAAAGGGGGCGAGGCAGCATACATGACTGTAACTTTAAAATTTGGTGTATACAGGTCATTTTTCATTTTAAATCCTATAATGCATATATCAATGTAATCAGGAAATACTATAGAATTCAATAAAGTCATAAAAATTTAAATTTTTCCACCATTTATAAGTACCCTATATCCTTAATGTCAGTAATGTTAAACAGTAGACTTTCGGACTTGACTAAAAAGATTTTAACACACCATCAGTCACGTGTACCTGGGACAACCAAATTTCAAAGCATTTCAGAATATAGAGGTGTGATTACTGTAACGTCTGTGTCTAAAATAAAACATGCACTCAAATTTATTGATGTTCACAAAGCCTTTGACTGGCTAAACCATAGGTTTCTTAATGAAACTATGAGAAAAATGGGTTTTCCACGAACGATTTCTAAATGTAATTATGAATGCTGCGACAGGAATCAGTGATAATATATCAATAAATGGTCAGAAAACGAATTAGATACAGTTAAGATGTGAAGTCCCTCAAGGACACTATTCTCTATACTTTTATTTGTCCTTTGCTTAGAGCTATTTCTACATAATATTCATGTGAGACTAACATGAATAACATTATCATGCCACCAGACAGCCATAAGAGTGGATGACAATCATACTGAATAATTCGTATTTCCAAATTAAAAATAATTTTTAAAATTTATTGTCTTGTGTCAGGTGCACACATCAATAAAAATAATATCAAACTCTCAATCCATGCTTTCACCAAATTATCATAGAGTGGGCAAAGTTAGTCATTCAGTATAAAGTAGTTGGAACAATTCTGACTACTTGTTCAATGAAGATGACTGCTATTAGTCAGATAAATGCATCAGGACAAACTCAAGGGGTCACAAGAGAGTACCTACACCATAATATAAATCAAGTTCAGAGAATGAAATTAATTAACAGCTGTATTCTCTCTAAAGCTTCCTGCATGACACAACTGTTTCAGTTACTCAAAATAATAGCCAGGAATATAATGTCAACCGTCACCAACCACCAGTGAAAAGGAGAAGTATTCAGAGTAGACGCAAGAACAGCCACTCTAGATCAAGAAAAGGGAGATTTAGGAATAACTTAAGTAAAAAGCAAGGCCTGTGCACTTTTTATAGAAAGGGCTGCTGCTATTCTAGAAGAAGTTACGGACAGCATTACATCTGAATTATTGAAACTCTTAGGCCTGAAAGTCTCCAAGCACTGGTACAACTGCAAAAAATAATTCAACAGGTCCAGCACATAAGGACATATTTTGTGGAAATAAGTTACCTCAACTACAAGAGCACTACTTCGCAACAGATAGCGACCAGAGATATTATACTTTACAGGAAGAAAAGTGAAGGGATAAACAAAATAGGAAGGAAATCCTCTAATATCGAATTTGATGCTGCATAGAAAAACATAAAAATGGATGGCTTGGTTCAAATGGCTCTGAGCACTATGGGACTTAACTTCTGAGGTCATCAGTCCCCTAGAACTTAGAACTACTTAAACCTAACTAACCTAAGGACATCACACACATCCATGCCCGAGGCAGGATTCGAACCTGCGACCGTAGCCGTCACGCGCTTCCGGACTGAGCGCCTAGAACCGCGAGACCACCGCGGCCGACAAAATGGGTGGAGTTTCATGTGACATACTTAGAGCATGGTATGAAACTATAGATAATATACTCAGCACAACTGAAAGGCTGATGCAATTGGAATTAATCAAACAAACCTTTGTCAGAAATGTAATCTTCTGGGTATAGTAGTACATAGATGTACATGTGCTGGCAATGGAAATGGAACACAGATTAGCTAGCTTTTTTTACAAGATCATGACAGACCATTTTGTACCAACAATACTCTGCAGGCAACAGGCTCTATACATTAATTGTTTGATGGGACAGTATGTGGACTATGTCATTAATAATCTGGGAGCAAACAATATTATTGAATTCAATATGTACATGAAGTGTGAATTACAAAAAATTATCAAGCATAAAATTGTTTTGATGGAATGGGCACAACATAACAACAGGTATCTCTCAAAAAAAAAATTATGTCACAAATTCTGTGGCACTTGCTACAATTTTGCTCTTTAATTTATAGCTGAAAGTACTAAAAACGACACATCAACATAGCACAGTGAAAATGTTCTCAAAGAAGTTAAAATCTGTTCATGCTGTCGATACGATTCATCTACATTTCACACAAGTAGTGCAGTTACCATTTATATGCTTACAGCATCTACATCTACATGATTACTCTGCAATTCACATTTAAGTGCTTGGCAGAGGGTTCATCGAACCACAACCATACTATCTCCTTACCATTCCACTCCCGAACAGCGCGCGGGAAAAACGAACACCTAAACCTTTCTGTTCGAGCTCTGGTTTCTCTTATTTTATTGTGATGATCATTCCTACCCCTGTAGGTTTGGCTCAACAAAATATTTTCGCATTCGGAAGAGAAAGTTGGTGACTGAAATTTCGTAAATAGATACCGCCGCGACGAAAAACGTCTTTGCTTTATTGACTTCCATCCCAACTCGCGTATCATTTCTGCCACACTCTCTCCCCTATTACGTGATAATACAAAACGAGCTGCCCTTTTTTGCACCCTTTCGATGTCCTCCGTCAATCCCACCTGGTAAGGATCCCACACCACGCAACATTATTCTAACAGAGGACGAACGAGTGTAGTGTAAGCTGTCTCTTTAGTGGACTTGTTGCATCTTCTAAGTGTCCTGCCAATGAAACGCAACCTTTGGCTCGCCTTCCCCACAATATTATCTATGTGGTCTTTCCAACTGAAGTTGTTCGCCGGCCGCGGTGGTCTCGCGGTTCTGGGCGCGCAGTCCGGAACCGTGAGACTGCTACGGTTGCAGGTTCGAATCCTGCCTCGGGCATGGATGTGTGTGATGTCCTTAGGTTAGTTAGGTTTAAGTAGTTCTAAGTTCTAGGGGACTGATGACCACTGCAGTTGAGTCCCATAGTGCTCAGAGCCATTTGAACCATTTTGAAGTTGTTCGTAATTTTAACACCCAGGTACTTAGTTGAATTGACAGCCTTGAGAATTGTACTATTTATCGAGTAATCGAATTCCAACGGATTTCTTTTGGAACTCATGTGGATCACCTCACACTTTTCGTTATTTAGCGTCAACTGCCACCTCCACACCATACAGCAATCTTTTCTAAATCGCTTTGCAACTGATACTGGTCTTCGGATGACCTTACTAGACGGTAAATTACAGCATCATCTGCGAACAACCTAAGAGAACTGCTCAGATTGTCACCCAGGTCATTTACATAGATCAGAAACAGCAGAGGTCCCAGGACGCTTCCCTGGGGAACACCTGATATCACTTCAGTTTTACTCGATGATTTGCCGTCTATTACTACGAACTGCGAACTTCCTGAGAGGAAATCACGAATCCAGTCGCACAACTGAGACGATACCCCATAGGCCCTCAGCTTGATTACAAGTCGCTTGTGAGGAACGGTGTCAAAAGCTTTTCGGAAATCTAGAAATACGGAATCAAGTTGAGATCCCCTGTCGATAGCGGCCATTACTTCGTGCGAATAAAGAGCTAGCTGCGTTGCACAAGAACGATGTTTTCTGAAACCTTGCTGATTACGTATCAATAGATCGTTCCCTTCGAGGTGATTCATAATGTTTGAATACAGTATATGCTCCAAAACCCTACTGCAAACCGACGTCAATGATATAGGTCTGTAGTTCGATGGATTACTCCTACTACCCTTCTTAAACACTAGTGCGACCTACGCAATTTTCCAATCTGTAGGTACAGATCTATCGGTGAGCTTATATGTTTGCTAAGGAGGGAGCTATTGTCTCAGCGTAATCTGAAAGGAACCTAATCGGTATACAATCTGGACCTGAAGACTTGCCCGTATCAAGCGATTTGAGTTGCTTCGCAACCCCTAAGGTATCTACTTCTAAGAAACTCATGCTAGCAGCTGTTCGTGTTTCAAGTTCCGGAATATTCCATTCGTCTTCCCTGGTGAAGGAATTACGGAAAAATGCGTTCAATAACTCCGCTTTAGCGGCACAGTCGTCGGTAACAGTACCATCGCCACTGCGCAGCGAAGGTATTGACGGCGTCTTGCTGCTTGTGTACTTTACATACGACCAGAATTTCTTCGGATTTTTTACCAAATTTCGAGACAATGTTTCGTTGTGGAACCTATTAAAGGCATCTCGCATGGTAGTCCGTGCCAAATTTCGCGCCTCTGTAAATTTTAGCCAATCTTCGGGATTTCGCGTTCTTCTGAACTTCGCATGCTTTTTCCGTTGCCTCTGCAACAGCGTTCGGACCTGTTTTGTGTACCATGGGGGATCAGTTCCATCTCTTACCAATTTATGAGGTTTGAATCTCTCAATTGCTGTTGCTACTATATCTTTGAATTTGAGCCACATCTCGTCTACATTTGCATAGTCAGTTCGGAAGGAATGGAGATTGTCTCTTAGGAAGGCTTCTAGTGACACTTTATCCGTTTTTTTTAAATAAAATTATTTTGCGTTTGTTTCTGGTGGATTTGGAAGAATCGGTATTGAGCCTAACTACAACGACCTTGTGATCACTAACCCCTTTATCAGACATGATGCTCTCTATTAGATCTGGATTGTTTGTGGGTAAGAGGTGAAGTGTGTTTTCGCAACCATTTACAATTCGCGTGGGTTCGTGGACTAACTGTTCGAAATAATTTTCGGAGAAAGAATTTAGGACAATCTCGGAAGATGTTTTCTGCCTACCACCGGTTTTGAACAATTATTTTTGCCAACATATCGAGGGAAGGTTGAAGTCCCCACCAACTATAACCGTATGAGTGGGGTATTTATTTGTTGCGAGACTCAAATTAACTCTGAACTGTTCAGCAACTATATCATCGGAATCTGGGGCTCGGTAGAAGGAGCCAATTATTAACTTAGTTCGGCTGTTAACTTCCACCCATACCAATTCACACAGAGTATCTACTTCGACTTCACTACAAGATAAACCACTACTGACAGACACAAACACTCTACCACCAATTCTGCCTAATCTATCTTTCCTGAACACCATGTGAGACTTCGTAAAAATTTCCGCGGAACTTATTTCAGACTTTAGCCAGCTTTCTGTACCTGACTGGTATTGCTCTTTACTTTAATTGTTTGTTTATTTAATTTTTAAATGAATTCCACGAGTAATATAACAATTCAAAGGATCGCTCTGTAGCGATTAAGTTGCATAACACTGTAATTCATTGCAGTTTAGTAGATACAATAAAAGATTTTTTAAATATAAGTGCTCGTATGCACTGACTGGCAATCTGTCGGCTCGTGTTCGATTCCCACTGCCACCATAATTTTTCACTTAATTTTATTCTTCAGAATATGAAACGGTTCATTATAAAAGTTAAATATACTTAAACAAATATATATATATATATATATATATATATATATATATATATATATATATATATATATATATATATATATAATATGTTCAATTCAGTTACGATTAGTACGCTTGTAAGTCAAAAGCCCACTGACGGTGGTAAAAAAGCGAGTATAGGTGGAAATTTAGTATGAAAGTGTCTTCTGTAGATGGTCTCCTAAAGAGGCACTTTTCCGCTAGATCTTTGAAGGAGGAAGTGAGATTTAGTTAGGTAGATCTACTCCAAACGTAAATCTAACAACAGGAGGGCGTCAGACGAAGTCCACTGATTTGGCTCAATGTATGTGACTAGAAGCAAGTAGATGCCCCTTCAAGTTCCTAGAACATTTCGCCTGAGTAGGCTGTAGGAAAAGATAAAGTGCTCCCTAAAGATTTCCTCATAGAGTATGTGGGATTTTTTGAGCAGCATTTCATATATTGGCTTGGTTGGTCTGTGGACAAGCACTCTGATTGACAGTTCGTCAGTTTGGGTTCGATTCTCACTTCTACCCTAATTTTTTATTTCCATTTATTGATCATAATTTTTACACTTTGGCGACCAAGCCCGAGGGCAACTCGCGCCACGGCACTGAGCTCAGTGGACCACGCCCGAGCGTAGCTCGGGTCGCAATGTTTCACGCCGTGCAAGCCTCCTGTCGCTCGAAACCGACTCGTTTCGTGTGAAAATATTGTTTAGACGTCTCACTGGCTGTCCCTTGACAGGTGCTGCCCTTTGTTGTCAGGTTCTAGAATTACTTGGAAACTTTAGCGCTTCACTGAACATTTGTGTCCTCGCGTTGTCGTCGTATTCGCGCGCTGTTTCGTTCGGTTTTATCGTTGTCTGTGGTCCCGCTACAAACATGTCACGTTTATTAAGTGATCAGAAATTTTAGAGGCACTGGAAGAAGAATTGATTGATTCTGGATCGGAGGGAGAAATATCTGAGTGGAAACAGTTTGAAGAAGTTTCAAATTCAGTTAAGCTACAGACTGATATAACTTGTCGTCTCTAGCACTGCTGCTTCCGTTACTTACACTGCAATTACGGATAGTTACATTTTATTTGTCTTCATCTCGTCTTTTTTTTTTTTTTTTTTTGTTCAAACAACTTCCAAGCAACAATGTTCTTCTGCTGTAACACAGTCTTCTGAGCCACCATGGAAGAGGCAGAAATCAACAGATACTCATTTAGGTTGGAAATTCGTGGACCTATAGCGTCCTTTTCCACAGTTCTCCGACATAACTGGAGTAATAGCTGCAGTTGATGAAAGATCCACCCCACTTGATGTGTTTTCTATTTTCTTTTCACATTCTATGATGAAACAGATAAAATCAGAAACTAACAGGTATGCAAAGTGTGCTTATGATAAACTGAAGGCAAGCTCCAAACTAAAGCCAACAGTGTTTGGCATTCATTGGTTGGGGTGAAGCTTCACGAAATGTATTTGTTTTTCGCCATAATTATTCGTATGTGCGTCGTGAAGAAACAAAAATTGGCATGCTACTACTACTGGTCTGCTGTCAATAGTTTTATTTCAACCCCTTTCCCAGGATCTATAATGAGCAGAAACAGGTTCAAGGCCATACCTTCAAATTACCATTTGAATGACAATTCTACCTACATTCCCAGAGCTCAACCAAAGTATGATGCCACGCATAAAATCAGACCTTTTCTCGATCATCTATTGTGAGAATGTAACAAATCATTTTATTCCTACAAAAACCTCGCCATTAAAGAAGGCATGTGTGGATTTTGTGGGTGGGTGGTCTTTCATGTCTACATAAAAAATGAACCAGACAAGTGGTTACATTCTTGAATTCGAAGTATACACTGGTAAAGGATAGAAAGACAATTCGATAACAACACTCTTTCAGAGGTTGCTTGCTGATTATTTTGGTAAAGGTCACACTGTTTATATGGACAGATTTTATAGTTCGCCAGAAGTTCTTGATTTTTTATGGCAAAATAAAACGAAAACTGTAGGCACATGTGTGGTTAATCGAAAGGAACTGGCAAAAGAAAATGTTGTTTTGAAGAAACTCAGAAGCAATCAGTCGGTGTCAGTGAGGAGAAACCACCTGCTTTGTTTGAAGTGGAGGGACATGAGGGATGTCTTATGCCTTTCCTCTAAACACAAAATGACAATCTCTAACATTTATGTTCGTATGAAGGATGATGTCAAGATCAAGTCAAAACCGGATGCTATTCTTGATAATAATATGAACAAAACAGGGTTTGCTAGAAATGATAAGATGATCTCCTATTATCCTTCAAGAGGAAACAAATGAAGTGGTGGAAAAAAACTATTTTTTCACTTGTTCATAATGGCTGCAACGAACCCTTTTGTTTTGTATCGTGAGATAAAAAACCTAATGAGTAGAGAAACTGTCATTTTTCCACATTTTTGTGCCACATTTGTGGAGGAGTCTTCCAGAAAGGCTCAACTGTGGCTCAAGAAACTGTCCCTAGTTCAACCATCAGCAATAGGCTTGTAGAACGACATTTCCCTGAGAAAATTCCTGCAACTGAGAAGAAGCAACAACCAACAAGGACGTGCAAGGTTTGTGCAGAACAGACAAAACAGGCAACTGGCAAAGCAAGCAGGAAGGAAAGAAGGTCGTGTTGCCCTGGCTGTAACACACCTATCTGCATGCCAGAATGCTTCAGACTTTACCACACAAAATCCAATTATTTGTGAATGTACTGAAATCCACACCTCGCACATTTCTTTTTTGAGTGAAAATTATACTTTCTGTAACCATCACTGCATAGCTTGTAATGTGTCAGAGAACTGCAATAAAGGTCAAAAGTAAACCTTGAAGCTTGGGCTTTTTTTATTATGAATTGCCCTTATTATATTGAATTTAGTTATGTAGATTATTGCCCTTGTAAGTCAAAAGGCTATAGATCACCACATCTTAGCACAATGGTAAAATTTTACACGAGCCACCACTGACAATAGTTAAGAACAGGTAAAGTTTACGAATCGATTATGGGTCTCTGGACCTTGAGTACACAGTATAAGAAGGTAGGTCTGTATCGTAACCCAGTCATGCACCCCTTTAGTCCTCCATTTACTGCGACAAGCAGTTTGTTCCATATTAGTTGCTGACATGCTTTTTGGCTTTTATTTTCTCTCCATGTAAACCGATATATGAACATGTCAGAAAAAATTAATCTACAATGTGCTGATTATGGCAAGCCTTACTCCAATGCTAAATAAAAGTAAATTCATAACAGGGGGGAAGTAAAATGTTACAAAGTGTTGCATTATGAGGCCGGGAAATGGCATGGAATACTGCTGTGCTATTAATAAGGATGAAATAAGTTCACCCTGTATTTTCCAAGAGCAGTTTTAGTTTAGAAAGGTGTGTTGGAAGTAACAGCTGGAGGTTTTGGCTCGTTCATTTAACAACAGAAAGGTAGATTTCCAGCAGTCCATGCACTTCAGCAGTGCGTAAATAAGTTCGTCTTTTCGGTCGTAAATTGGTCAGTGGGAGGTGCAGATCTAGCCTGCGTCAGGCATGTTGACGATGGAGAATGGTGGTTCCTAGCAACGAGGCAATGCTCCTACCACATCACCGACAACAGTCAACACACCTGCGAACAGCGAGGGGAAGAAGACTTCAAAAGCTACGATCTCGGATTATTTGTCAACTGTTGTACACACTCGTAATGCTTCAGAACAAAATGACCGATAGTGATAAGGACGCTGCAGATTTCACTTCACAATGTGAAGCAGTTGGTATTATTGATATGGACAGAACCAAGCATGAACTGAGTAGTACTAAAGTTTTCAGTCTTGATATGTACGCGACACGAGTTCAGTAAGGAGATGAAAGGATGGTAGAAGCTCCTAGTATTCTTTCAGCAGAGCAAGTGAAAACTGAATCAGTACTACACGATATGAATTGATTCAGTGGTTACTGGTGTTGATGATGATCAATCAATGACAGATTCAGTAGAGGAGCCGGTGTCTTCACATGTCAAGTATGATGAGCAAAATGTTTTAATACTATCGTTAATCAAGATGCTATGTAATTTCATGCAGTAATTATAGATTTAGTAGGTGAAGAGGAGCTGGTGCTACTTGAAGCTGATATTAATCCTACTGTAATAGTAGTAGTAAGGGGAGCGGGATTCGAGTTATTCATAGTCAGTAGTTCCGATATTTCGGCGATTTTGAAGGTTTGCCAAGTAAACCGGACATAGTCATGCTGGTGTCAAGTATTAAAATCTGCAGAACAACAGGGAAGCTGTTAAAAGCAACCAGTCCCAGTCAAGAAGTCATGCTACCTGTGCAGTTTAAGATGTTATGCTGGAACATGTTTTTTAATTATTTCGTAGCTGAGTGTCTGCATGATTGTAGGGGCTGATTTTTTTAATGTTTGATATTGTGATGTGAATTTTGATATGTGCCATTTAAAACTGCATGTAAGGGAAAACACTGTAGTGGTATCTTTTGTAAAGCAGAATGGCGAAGGTATGAGAACTGTGGATGGTAAGTACCCAGAAGAAGTTCATTTCGCGCAAGAGAGTAGGCTAGTTAGTGTAAAAAGACTTAGAACACAGAGTAAGGAACATCTGAGAGTAAGCAGACCAAAGACAGATCACATACGAGGCAGTTGACAGGACCAGATGTCAGAAGCAGAGAATGAAACACGAAAGGAGTTCTTGGTAAAGAGTGGTGTTGTGTTTCCTGATTCCCCTGATTTTTGTAAAGAGTTTGACTTTAGGTTGAATATAAAAGACCACGCGAAGTTTATTGTACGTTTTGCACAAGTGAAGCTGTACAGAAAGAAGTCAACTGAGGTGGTTATGTCGAGCAGGCAAGCAGTGAATACATTAATCCATTATTTTGGCTCTCGAAAACGGTTGGAAATATGTGTCTCCTACTAGATGCTAGAAAACTAAACAAGATACTCGATAGAGAACGTGACAGATCAATGTCAGTTGATGAGCTGCTACAACGATTTCATAGGACGAAGCTTTTATAGTCAGTGGACGTAATATGAGGATATTGGGAGCTCAAACTAGCCCTGGAATCAATAAAGTTCACGGCATTTTTGCATGGCGACTTGTGCTGTCGATTCCGTGTAGTGCCAATTTGGTTTAAAGATATCAGTGTGTGCAAATGTTAAGGCAATGCACAAAGTATTGGGCACAGAACTTAAGGATTTACTGACTGTTTGCATCGATGACATGTTGTTAGCTACATTCAGTTACGGACAACACTGTAGACTGTTGGGGCATGTGTTTGTATCCACACAGAAACCCAGAATGAAGCTCAAATTTGGTAAAACCGAACTGGTTAAAAATGAGATAAAATTCTTAGGCCCTGTCGTCAGTATGGAGGGGAATGTTACAAGCAATCGACGAAGTTCCTAACACCAAAATTAAAAAAAAAAAAAACACCTCAGGCCCATGTTCAGTCTTATTAGTTATTATACGTCTTTTGTATCGTCATATGACTGCAACAACTAGTTCTGAACCAATTGCTCAAGAACAACGCGGTATGGACATGGACTGCAGAATGTGAAGTGTCATTCCAAGACCTCATGTCACAGTTGTTCACTAGTAAAATTTTATACCATACCGACTTTACATGCCCTTCCCTATAACAACTGACGTGTGTTTGTATGGAACTGATGTAGATATCTTCCAATTAGAAGGTAATGAAGGAGAAGCTCAACACCATATGCTCTCATATGCGAGCAGGACATTACGACAGCGATGCGGAATTACTGTGTTGCCAAGGAGGATGCGCTGGCCGTTGTATATGGTTTACAAACGTGTGAAAGTGATCTACAAGGAAATCTTACTGTGGTGTTGACTGACGATCAGGCACTAAGTTTTCTGAGGAGGTGTTACCTCACACATCCGTGATTAGCGTGCTGGGTCATGTATCTGCAACAGTTTGTCATGGAATACGTCAAAGGCAGGCGTAATATTATTGCAGCTACCTGGTACCTGCAGAGGAAAGCAGACAGAGCTGGGGCAATGTTCGGTTGCGCTATAGATATTTTTCAAGAAAGATGATAAAGACAAAGTCACAATTCGGCCAATATGTCGAAAAATACATCGGGAGCTAAACAGAGATGAATACTTGAAGAATGTGAAGCAGATTCTTGGGTCGCGCAAAGACCCTAAGGTGGAGATGCATTGTAAGAATATATGACCTGGACAGGGAGGCGGTAGTGATTGTGGTGAATTACTAACACTGATTCTTTTTTTTTTTAGGCAAAATTATACTGCAAGTTAAGTTTGTCTTTTCAAAAACATCTGACAATTGTAGTTGCAGTACCCACAATTGATTCACAAACAGTGAGATTTAAACAGCACGTATTGTCTAACTTCATTAATCCAATATAAATGCAGATCATCAAATTAAATAAATTTCTGTTAATAAATCTTAGATATATTACAAAAATGAAATATGTAACTAGCCTTTTTATCAAAACAGTTTACGTACATTCTGTGGATACTCAACAACTGCAAATTATCAGCCAACTCATCTATACTAACGCACTGACAAAAACAGAAACCATAATCATTTAATACCTTAACCTTGCTTACACGAAGACTGCTGCTTCCAAGTTCAACAATACTAACATACCTAAATTAATCTAACACTTGGTGGCTTCACATAGCACACCACAAAGACGGTCTATTCCACAGTCTTTCCCTCACAGGCAGCTACTTACAACTGTGTGCCCAGTGCTCTCTTCCACCAATAAAGCAATATCTTTGGCTCTGTGGTCGCCCACAGTCAGCGATCCGCATTATCGAGCCTATCAGAGACATCCATCGGTTATAATGTACTAGTTTCATTTTAATTTATTAATATTCTTGTCTTGTTCTGGTGCCACATGCAAGTGTGCCCCAGTATACTTCACTGTCAAGAATGGGGCAGCTAGCTTAACAGAAGCCAATGCCTGCATCTTGCAGCAAACTGCTGGGTCTGTGGCAAAACTGCTCATCTGGCCGCCTTACATCAACAAGTTATCCGTAAGTCATGTGCTCAGCAGCAGCATGAGGTCAACACTACCGCACACACAGTCGCGGTTGTGGAACTGGAGGTTTCCTTGCTGCAAAGGAAGCTCACGTTGGCTTTGGCGCTGTTCTGCCAGTCCTTAGAGTTCCAGCTGGACACTGGCGCAGCCGTGTCTGTAATCAACGAGGGCACATATCGCAAGTTCAGTTTGCCTCCATTACGATGGACGCAGTGTCATGTCCTGTCTTCCTGTCGCAGGTCAATTCCTCTCCACAGAGAACTGTCGCTCTCCACAGAGTACAAAAGTGTTGAACATGTACTAACCTTCATAGTTATTCACTTCCCTATTGCTATTAACATTTTCGGTTTAGACGCTGTACGAGTTTTAGGTTCACAATATAGGACCAAGTCAATTTAAAGTCAAACACAGTGCCTTTGTCTGATCTTGATAACCCATGCGCGTCATGTAAAGAGATTTTCAAACGACGCTGAAAGCCTTACAGGTCGCATTTCTTTGAACCCTTCGGTGGTTCCTAAGTTTTGCTAAGCCCTCTCGATTCCATCTGCGGTACGTGAGACTGTTCAGGAAGAACTCGCACTGCTTCAGGACCAAGGTGTCATCTCCCCAGTTTCCATCAGTCAATGGGCAATGTCTATGGTGGTCATTAAAAAACCGAATGGGTAATTACCTGTTTCTGGTGGTTTTAAGTCCACTGTTAACTCACAGTGTAACATTGAACTATATCCACTGCCTCGGCCAGAGGAGTTGTTATCTAAACTTGCTTTTTCGAAAACTTAGTTAGGGGGTTAGGACATCAAAAATTTAAAAAAATTGATTTTTCAAAAATATACCTATTTTGTACTGCATACCTTCCTGAATAGTTTGATGTATAAAACATATCTATTTGAGAGATTATAAGGCACGTTTTTTGGTCTTAAGTGTACCAAGATGCAACGCCACCCCCCTTTGCACGGTATTCTTCTGTCATACGAAAGCGTATTTCGCTCTGTAGAATTCGAATGTTTATTTTTGCACAGAAGACGTGCCACGGGAAATATTAATTAAATCGTAAATATAGCGTTTAAACAATTTGTTTAATAGTTTAAAACTACTCAAAATAAAAAAAATATCGACGGTGCACAGTATTTTGCTTGTGTAAACAACAGTGTTATGTTTCTGACGAGATTTTTCATTAAATAATACAAACCTCTTATTATTTGACATCACAATTGCAATCGGTGATGTATGAAATGACAGTTGGAATTTCAAATTTCTACGTGAATTTATACCGTCACAGTTAAAAGAGTCCACGACCACTACAGGTTTGCTAAGTGTACTTTCTTTTTTAAAAGTTCTATAGAATTTCTAAGTTGACTGGTTCTCTCAGCTACACCAGGACAGAGAAGGATGGAGGAAAGGGTCTACTGCACGATAGGATAGTGACAACAACAACAAATGCCGTCGCGATGAGAAACACAACCATTCAAGGCTAGACGAGTAAGATCATTGTAAACACTCTCATACCCCACGTACTCACTTTCCGGACCGCAACACGCACCATGCAGCAGTACAGTGCCAGCACTCATAGACCGGCGGTAAATGCAGCGCAGGACCACAACAGCTTGTAAGCCAGAGAGAAGACAGCTGGCCGTGGAGGACCCCACTCACAGGAGGACCTCAATGGTTGGAGTTCGGATGCTATCTATAATCCCAGCGCAGACACTCATCGTACTGAATCTTCTCAAATTCCTACTGAGTATACACACAACACTCGTGTTCCCGACGGCGACACAATACAAACTGGCCATTAGTTCAATATTCAACCATCCACAGGGAGCCGCGAGCCAAATTTTCCTAAGCTGGGAGCTTTCTTGCACTTTCTGAACTGGTGCTCAAGCTCCAACCTGGAACAAAGCCGTCTGCAAGGATGCTGTTTCCGGCTCCAACCTGCTTTCTTGCTGCTGTTCTTTCTACGGCCATTTCCAGATTCACAAGAATATTGGGAACCAGGCACGTAATTATCAGTGTAACTGTAATGAAACATTACGATTGCTGCTGCAGTCTGACAGTGAGCGATGTACTGGAAATGTCTCTCTTGACGGATATGGTTCTGGAACGAATCTTAATATTTACAGCGCGCATAATTTTCCATGTACAGTCTCTCTCGTACCCTTACAGCTATCGATGCGCTGAATCTACACCTCCCTCTCGATAGGACACACAGCCGTTTTCTCTGGACATGATGGAACATAAGCCACAGCAACTTTGCACCGCAATATATACACATTTCACACAAGTAGTGCAGTTATCATTTATATGCATACAGCACCTGAAAAGAATTGTGATATGCCCACACTCACACCAGCTACGTGTCTCTATTCTCCTCAGTTCTTGGAAATTATTTGACATTTAAGTTTTCCAGTCAGCGTTTCCAGAAGGAGCAGCATCCTGCCAAGTCTCTCTCAAACAAATGCGCGCAGGCATTCGGCACTGTGCGATAATCAAGAGCGCACCCGCGGACGAAAGGCTTGGAAAGACATCAACGATACAGACTGGTGTACTGTAATCTACGTGGGAGTCGATAGTGCAACAGGAAAAACCCTTGGATACACTTAGGGATGCCGCTGAGGGAACGTTTTGTTACAGTCATATTGCCCGTCCTGTTTGTACACTATAGCAGGTCCAGTTGAACCCTTGCATTGCTACATTGTGCAGCTGTTAAAGAAATGAATCTGTCACCCCTTATACTCGGGTGTACTCCTCAATGCGTTGAAATCACAATTCACCACGTCAAACCTATCCTTCCCTTCCGACTAGACATAAGTAACTTTTTTGTACGTGAATAGAAGTGTGATTAGTTCCCACAAATGTCTGATGATATGTCGGAACATAAGCCACAGCACCTTCACGTTCAAGCAGCATCATAACATTTCTCAATATTATTTATAGGTGTATAAAAAATTATGATACGTTCACACTCGTACCAACTGGGTGTCGTTTTCACACGGCAAAAAAGCCTCCTGCCCTCACATATTTGTCGATGAATAAAGGATGTAACTCCAATTTAAAAAATCCATAGCTTCTTCTGTTATTATATCGATTTCACCACTTCCACGAATCCTTCTCGTATTTTTGATAATTGTATATCCAGTCAACACACATATATAAACTCAGACCGCAAAATTCCATGCAAAGCTGCCGTAGACCTACCTACCACCATCCAGATCATACAAATTTTCCCTGAGTAAGAAATTATTGCGAGTGCAATATATACTAGAGCACGTCCATTCATAGGTAGTTTCAATGGCCAGGTGAATAGGTGGAGAAAGCGCAAAATCGTTCGAGTCCAAGCACATTTTTAAGTTCATGTTGCTAAGCAAGGTACCTGTTTAACGCTTTGGAACAGGCAGAAGTTCAGAGCGGGACGGATCCGTTGCTGCAGCTGCCAAAATTGAGCTCGTTACGAAGAAACAAAAGAGCCTGTTAGAGCATCATACTAAAATTTCGTTCGTTAAATTTGCAAGAAACGCTGACTTAATGATACAGTACTATTTAGAGCCTATAACATGTGTGCAGAAGCTGAATTTTCAGAAAGGGAATTCAGGTTATGTAGAAACCTCCTGTAGGCTGGAATGGGTACAATGCTTTATTCAAGCGTACAATAGACTTCTGTTTGTCCCTTTCAGCGCACCAGCTATAGGTTACTGAATAACCACTATGAATTCATCGTCATTCAGTTGTTCAACCTCAAGTGTGTGCAAGATGTCTGTGAATAGGCTAATACCGTAATTCTGATAGTGAATCTGAGGAGCGATGGTGCGTGTATTGTGAAAAACACGGTCATGCTTTAGTTATCGCTACTAAAGAGGGATATTGACAGCACAACTCAGCTTATTCAAAAACAGAGCTGTAGCAACACATTAGAAAAACTATCCTAGAGCTCTTACTTCCTCAATACGCTACGACAATTAGCCCTGAGGACTACGGGTTCGTTGGGAAAAGATAATGTTACTGCTTACAGCGTGTTAGAGTGAATGAATCAAGAAAAGTGTGTAACGTTCTCTCGGATATTTATATTAAACAAATTAGGAGTCATCGCCTCGTGAACACATTTAATTACTACATGGTCCCTAGACGCTTGTACCATTACTATCTGATATATATTTTCTTTGCTACCTGACGTATTTAAAAGGGATGAACTCATTTCAAAGTTTGAGCCCCGCTTTAAGCACTATGAATCGAATGCACAATGCCACATTGATGGACCATCATCAATTAAAATATGTTGTATTGCGGGTATAGCTGGAAATGTCAATAATAATAGTGTCTATTCTGTAGCCAAATAAGATGCTACTACTTTCTTAATCCCTATTTCTTTACTTCATGGTGTCTAACATGGTGAGCGTAGACAGATCAAATTTAAAGATATGGCGTACACAGAAGACGCTGGAATAATACAGACATTCTTACCCGGCATAGAACAGTCGAGGTCGTTCAAGAATGTGAAGTGTACTAATACACGGAGTGCAAACTGGTTACCACATTTCTATCTTGGACTTCACTGGGATAATCCTGGCATACCCTATAAAGATATGCTGACGCCACTTCGATTTTTAGATCATCTACGTGAAGGGGATGGAGAAGATCTCATGGATGCGTAGAATCTTCAAACCTGCTGCTCTTCAACACCTTGAATTCTGGGGATGTCCTGCTCTCCATCGACTCAAGAAGAAGAAGTTGTGTGAAAATAGTGTTACTATGTATGCTTACTTAGAAACAGACGCTGTCACATGTCTTCTGGTCCCATAACCCAATTCGTGCTGCGCAATAGGCGTAATTTCATGCAGCCATTCTATATACTCGTAGTTTGTTATCTTCCACCTTGTAGTTGATGTTCTTAATAGAAATCATCTGCAGAAAAACTAACGTCATTCATGTTCTGCACAGCCTTCACATATATATACATAATGCAACAGGGGTAGATTTTCTTGTTAATAACAATAGAGGCGTATGGTAAGAATTTTTTTCGTTTATTCAGTTCACACAAATAAAATTCAGTTTTTGAGATTACAGTTCAGTTCTTGAGATTATAATATAATTCTTGAGGTACAATTTGGCTCTGCTATTCCAATGCAGAAATACTTTTACTGTACACGCTAAAACAGTAACACTGGACGAGAATAATTATTGCAATTTTTTTCCAGTGCCACTGGATGAAAATGTTTACATTTTTTCAGATATATAGATCTATGTTAAAAACTAATGCGGAGGTACTTTTAATACAACTAAATTCCACAGTCCAAGTAGCATGGCCTTTTACAATACTTCTGATGGACTTTGCACACTTAGAAACTAATTTCAGCAGCCCCAGTTGCAAAGCTTTTACAATAATAATAATAATTCTGATGGACCGTGAGCTATACATACATACACACACACCCACACACCCACACACACACACACACACACACACACACACACACACACACACACACACACACACACACACACATATATATATATATATATATATATATATATATATATAGCGTGAGTCACTAACTATGGCCAGCTAGAGTAACTCTGAAATATGATAGTAGCTGAAAAGTTTGTGGGACAAATGTTGTTTGGAAGAATGGGGCCATAATATGATGTTGGCTTTTTATTGCTAGGTGGGGCACGTCAGAGATATGGTCAACTTTGTTTTTTTTTTTTTTATGGGATGCTATAGTTTGGTACCTATTTCCTGATAGTGGCTATCGGTGCGAATCCAATGATGTGTAACAGTAAGGTCTTCGAAGATCAACGAAAGTCAAAAAGATGGCATGAACGTCCATTTACAGAAGGTGTTCAAAGTGATGACCATTGGTATCAACACAGTACTGCAATCTTCTTATTATGGATTGAGTGATATTCCTTATCACTTAGGCACTTATCGAAGCACATGCTCTGACAATTCAGTTTCATATATCGTGCAAATAGTAAATATTCGTCGAATACGGCGTATCTATCTAACGTGCCATTGACATGTAAACACCATTCGACGGTTTCGCAATACAACACTAATAGAAACGGTAGGACTAGTATCGTCGAATCAAACGAATGTGGATGATGTATTCCTTCGAAGAACAAGTCGATATGCTTCTCATTTACGAAGAATGCCAACGAAATTCAGAGAGAGCTAGAGACTTATACGCTGAAGATATCCTCAATGTATTCACTCTAAACGTCGTACATTTAAATATGTGTATGATAAATTGAGAACAACTGGATCTTTAAAGCATCGGAAACATATCCGGCAAAGGAAAGTTACTGACAAGGAAACGGAAGTTGGTGTTCTTGCCACTGTGGTTCGAGATGCTTGTGTTAGTTGGCGTCAAATTGCAAGGGAATCTGGCATGAGCCAGAGTAGTGTTGTTCGTGTTCTACATCACCATAAATATCATTCTTACCATATCAGTCTCCACCGAGAATTAACTGGTATGGATTCTATGCGTCGCATTGAATTCTGCTGATGGGCTCAACTTCAGATTCAGAGGGATGACACATTTATTAATTTGATTTTATTTACTGACGAGGCTAGATTCACGAACCATGGAAATGTTAATTTGCATAAAATGCGTTATTGGGCAACTGAAAATCCATGTTGGCTACGGCAAGTTGCACACCAAAAACCATAGTCAGTGAATGTATGGTGTGGGATTCTGGAGGACAGAATTATAGTCTCCTATCTTATCGAAGGAAATCTTAATGGTAGGAAGTACACCACATTCGTGCAAGAAACATTAAGCCGTTTACTGGAAGAAGTACCTTTAGGAACAAGGAACAGAATGTGGTATCAGCACGATGGGTGGCTGGCAAATTTTTGGCTGATGGCTAGAAATGTGTTGCAGAGACAATTCCCAAATTGTTGGATTGGATGCGGAGGAGATGTGTCGTTGCCGGCTCGTGTGCTAGACTTGACGCCTCTGGGTTTTTCTTGTGGGAATTCGTGAAAGACATTGTTTATAAAGATGTTCCACCTACATCTGAAGATATGCGAGAGGGAACTGTCAGAGCATGTGCTTTGATAAGTGCCGATGTGATAAGGAATACCACTCAATCCATGATAAGAAGATGGTATTGATACCAACAGTCATCACTTCGATCGCCTTCTGTAAATGGACGTTCATGCCACCTTTTTGACCTTCGTTGACCTTCAAAGACCTTACTGTTACACATCATTGGATTCGTCTAAATAGCCGCTATCAGAAAATAAGCACCAATCTGTAGCATCCCATTAAAAAAAAAACAAAGTTGACATTCATATCTCTGAAGCGCCCCACTTAGCAACAAAAAAGCAACATCGTATTATGGCTCCTGTTGTCCCATGCAACTTTTGTCCCACAAACTTTTCAGCTCCTATCATACTTTTGGTGTTATTCTTGGTGGCAATAGCTAGTGACTCACCCTGTATATAAAAACATACACTTAAAAAACTAATCTGACTTAGGTAGCTAGCGGCAGGTGGAAAAAATTTAAAAACTGTTTTATTTACATGAAACACACCTATTTACAGGGCACACATACGTTACATATGAATAAAAAAAATACAAATACAGACAAAATTACTTACAATATGATAAAAGGGTCATACTACTACTCTGCAGACTCTCTCTCTCACACACACGCATCCTCTCCCTCTCAATCTATCCTTCCCCCCCCCCCCCTCCCCCCTTACACTGGCTACAAGGTAGTAGTGTGTGTAGAGGAGAGTTTCAGTCGTGTCATCACAAACGATCCTTTTATCATTATGCCCATCTGATTCGGTTCTAATCAAAATTTCACGATGCTCCCTCAAACTCTCCATTGTTTTACAGAAAATTGAATTATTCATTAATTTGCAAAAATCTTTCTCAAATTCACACATCGAGGAAGCTCTCTGTTTTGTATTCAAATCAATATACCCCTTCAACTGGGAGGACTGCTCGAAGAGATAGCCTGGGTAATTCTAACCAGTTCCATTCCCAAGCTGAGACACTGCTGGAGATTATGATTAAGAATAACGTATCTCCGCCTATTCCCCAGCGTTGTCATCAGCTCTGGGGTGGAGCTCCCCACAGAACTAGCGTCAATCAGCGTGCACGTCATGCAAAGTAATAGGGTATGTGAGTCCTGCCTCCACCACATACCCTACATCAGAATCAGCTGCCATACCCTCATAATTTTTCCACCTAATTCCTTGCATTTGTCTTGAGGCACTCATCGAAACTCACCAGTTGGCAGTTATTGCTGCAGGGCGTGCCTGTATAAGTTATTTACATCCAGGTACGTTATATAACTAGATTCAAGGGATGCTTTGATCCTGTCAGCCATCTACAGTATGTACGCATTGGCAGTGACCCTCACGGATCCCTCAACCTCGCTCAAAAAAAAAAAAAAAAAAAAAAAAGAGAGAGAGAGAGAGCATCAGTCAATAATTCGATACTGCACTTCGTCGGGAAATGCAGCTCAAGTGATATGCATATCCTCTCGAAGTAGAGTTTCGAGTTTCTGTAGTGGCGCGTGCATAAAACGTGGCGTATCAGGAAAGCGGAGTGTGATTCTTGGCGTCATTCGTTTGGAAAATGAAATGTATTTCTTGACGCTCTCGGGTAGGACACTGACCTGATCTTTCTCGATGCCGAAATCAGCCAAGTGCTCAGCTAGAAAGTGAGCGTCATACCCGCTTAAATTTTGGAAGAAAACGGGTATGTGCCTTCGTAGCTGGTATTCCAAATTGCAATATTGTGAGCTGCTCCGCGGAACTTCCCCGTAAGATGATAGAGGTTCCTACGAGGAGTTTCCGCTTTCCTGTCTAACGGCAGCCTACAAATATGACAGTCACCTGCGTTATTGTGCAAATCCTCATTCTCCTTCGATCTGGTCACGGGAACGTTGTCGCTGTAGAGCTTATTAACTTCCCATGAAAGTTTTTCGAGCTCAGTGAGCAGCCAAGCCACAGGATTATCCCCAACATAAGATTGGTAGCGGTTAAGACTCGAAACATAGGACGATACAATTTGGTACGCTGTTGCATATGGTACATGTATTTTCTGTAAATGTGGTATGTGAAGCTGTAGGGTCACCCTCAGAGAGGGTCGCAGGAGCGAGGAGCCATTCAAAGTTAGTGTACACTACAAATGCGCATCGCTCCTGGTGGTGAGCATTTTTAAACTTTTGTCTTCCACAGCAGGCAAAATAACACGTACCAGGTTCTTTGGAACCGCAGTCTACTAGATGTGCCGCTAATAACTTGTCTGAGGAAAAATAATTCAGGCACCTTAAGCGAATATGATGTTTACCCTTACGTTTATTCGTCTGGGAGGAAAGAAGTCGATACATATCTTTGATCCAAACATAGTGATAATTATCACCTTCACAGAAGAGTAGCATGTGTGCATGTATCTTACGCTCATTGGCAAATTTTGAGAAATGGAGGGGGCCAACAACAGTATGCTTGTCCTGCTCATGTGACTTGCTTATTTCCTCCAGGCCGTAAACATGAACCAATATTTCGGTATTCTGTGCTTCAAATTTACGTATGTCCTGAATCTTGATGGGGAACTCGATACCATCAGTTATAACACTTATGAATGTCAAGGTATCTACAGTGTTGGGATATGTGCTCTGGATGTACCTTATAATTTCTCTCGCAAGCCAGGACTGAGCATGTAAAACGAGCCTGATCGGTTTTATTTTCAACATTAATGCATGCATGATTATCAGCTATATCTTTAGGTAGCTTGATACAGATGGACCTTCAGTTTACCGGATCATAGACGAATGTATGGATGTCTAGGTGTACTATTTGGCTGAGTGCTTTAGCTGACCCTCTCACTTCCATCTTGGAAAATGGCGCCAGTATAGCATTCAAGGTGGATTTACGAAACCACTCGACGATTGACGTGCTACGAGTTATCACGCAATTTTCCCCCCAGAGATAATGAAGACTTGTCTCTTCAATACCAGAATCAACTTTCGGGGGTACAACAGTTCGACGCAAAGCAGCGCACTGCATGTAATGGCAGGATACCGTGGATCATTGACTACCTTGGGGAGCTCCTTTTCCACGTTAGGAAGGCGTGCCCTTAGAAAACCATCAGTGTCACGGAATCCCCGTGCCGGATTCTCGATCCTCGTGAACGAGATTCGACTAGCGCCGCCCTAGCCAGTGAAGCATGTCTCACAGGATCTCGCTTCAATGTTGTAGGCTTCGCCACCCCCGGTACCCGAGCCACGGCGTATTGTAGGAATTGTTCCCCTGACGCAGCCCGCTGTAGAATACAAGTACCGCTGCAAGGAAAGAAAGTATACTGATTATTCGTTAGCAGAGTGTGTGTTACCTATTTTGCTCTGGCGCCTTGACGTCTCCCTCATCTCCTCACGATGACGAAGGTCTCTCTCCATCTCCTCCACCCACTGTGGCATTTCGTCGTCGCCCGAACTGGGGAGAGCCCATCGATTCATCTCACTGATGTCGTCTACAACAATAATCTAATAATAAAAACATATACACAGAGAAACTATGGGAAACTAAAATATTTTTTCAGCATATACACTCACATGAGATCTGCAATGGTTCCTGCATATCTACAGCACATACCATACCCTGTCCCCCTTCTCTGTCTGCCAGGAAACCATCTACAAAAAAAAGAATATATACCATACTTACAGATACGATGAAATTTAACTATGTATACCCAGTGCTATGGAGATGAAAACAATTAATGGATATGTATACTCAAAAATACGAAATTCTTATTGAAATGAAAAAAGAAGTAACGTTTATCGATTTTGATACTCGAATCTATCTGCAGCAACAATGGCACACTGCATAAAAGATGAAATTGTTTAGAAAGAAACTACGTTTAAACGACATATACTCCAACAATTCGAAATCTTTAGTGAAAAAATAACGTTTATCGATTTTGGTCCCTCAAAATCATCTGCAACAACAACATCATACTACGCATTCGATGAAAAATAGATGTACTACTTACGATGATATTGCTGCTCCTGTAGTTCCTACCACTGCTGCTGCTGCAGTTGCTGCCACTGCAGTTGCTGTTGCTGCTTGTGCAGCTGCCGCCACTGCTGCTGTTGTTGTTGCCTCTTGGGCTCTTCAATTACCCGGTGAATATATGCTGAAACAGTAAGGTATGTATTAAATAAGAAATTATTGGTGAAAAACAAGTTACAGTCATCGATTTTGATCAGTCGAAATCACCTACAGACTCGCTGGTCACACCAGTGGAATATATACTTAGAATGCTGCCGATGCTGGTGTTGATGATGATGATGATGCAGCTGCTGCCACTGTCTCTGCTGTTGCACCACAGCATTCATTTATCCACGCTTTGGTGTTGGTGGATATGCGCTAATAGAATAAAAAGAAATGTATTCAATACCACGAAATGCTTAGTAGATGAGAAAAGTTACAGCTACCTATTTGAATCTGTACTTAACAGATAATTCCACACACTGCTCTAACGGCATCTGCCATTCGCCGCTGGCACCGATGGTGCTTGGTGGAGCTGGACGCTTCATTTCTCAGCTGAACTGGTAACATGCTTGCAAAAAAGGAGCAAAATGGCGAGTAACGTCCACAAGAGAGAGCAAGACTATCGACCATGTACTACAGTGGTTAACGACAGAATGAGGGCGACTGGCTGCTGCTTACATCTAATACTTTCTCCTCTTTGGAGAAGTGTGAGGGGGAGTTTGTAGCCTTTCGGCTTTTACTCCCCTGTGTACTTGTGTGTATGATTATTTCTGTATTTTTTGGTGTCTGTGAAATGTGATGTTTGTTCTGTGTGACTCTGGTACTTGCCTGAGGTTTGGCGAGATAATTGTAGTAGTTTGGGTAGGAGCAGGATTTGGGAATGGATATTGGGATTTTTCTCTTCGACTTAGACGTCGAAGATCGTCATAGGGCGCTTATGCTTATCGCGGGACATGTCATACCGACCTAGGGAGTGGATGAGTGCATTTCCGGATCTGGAAGAACCCTCATAGAAGGCCCTTGCCAGATCCTGAAAACGCTCCCTCAGGAGTGGGATTTCGGCTGCGGCGTGCAGGTCGTCTGTGGGGAATCCATAAGGTAGACGCAGTGCCCTTCTGAGGGCGCGGTTCTGCAGCCTCTGGAGTTTGTCCAGGTGCTGCTTCGCCGCGTATCCCCAGACAGGGCACGCATACTCCATTACCGGCCGGATCAGGGCCTGGTATACATTTACTGCTACTGGGCAAGGAAGGGAGCTGGTTGTGTTCAGGATAGGGTATAGGATGGACATTCTGGCGCAGACCTTCCTGTGGACCTCGTCTATGTGGGGTTTCCACGTAAGACGAGAGTCCAAGGTTACACCAAGGTACTTGGCGGTTCTGCGCCAGGGGAGTTGGGTTCCATTTAGGTGAAGGTGGAGGGGGGGACGTTGAGGAGGTTCGCGCCTTCCGAGCCTGCGGGTAATCAGCATTGCCTGTGTCTTCTCCGAGTTGATGGTGATGCGCCAGCGACGGGCTCAGGTTTCTGTGTCATCTAAAACCCTTTGTAGCCTACGAATGACCAGGTCCTTGTTCGCGTTTCTCATGTAGAAGGCTGTATCGTCAGCGTACTGTGCAGTGTGCACCAGGGGGGCCGTTGGAGTGTCTGCAGTGTACAAACTGTACAATACGGGCCCCAGGACCGATCCCTGTGGCACCCCAGCACGAATACGCCTTCTGGTGGAGGTGGCAGTTTCTACTTTGACGGAGAAAGTCCTATTGGTGAGATAGCTCTTGATCAGCTGAACTATACTCCCGGGAAACCCTTGTGTGTACAACTTGTAGAGTAGCCCTCTATGCCATACTGAATCGAAGGCTTTGGCTACGTCTAGTAGCACAATCCCGCAGTAGCCTCTGTGGTTGAAGCCCTCCGTGGCTGCTTCAACCACTCTCATGACCTGTTGTGGGGCAGAGTGGTTCTGCCGGAATCCGAATTGGAAATCCGGCAGAATTTGCTCTCTGGTAATATGTTCTTGTATGGGTCTTAGCAGGAGGCGCTCATAGATCTTGCTGAGAGTTGGCAAGAGGCTAATCGGCCTGTAGTGCTGCGGGAATAGAGGGTCTTTCCCTGGTTTGTGTATCGCGACCACTTCCGCATGTTTCCAGCAAGCTGGGAAAATACGGGAACGAGTAATCTCGTTGAGGACGTTCGCGAGGTGTGTGATCGCTGTGGGTGGGAGTTTTTAGACTAACTGATTAGTGACACTGTCGTGCCCTGGTGCCTTTTTTGTAGGGAGGGACCTGATTACTCTTGCCACGTCCTCGGGGGCAAAAACTGTGGGTTCGTCTTCTGGGTCCTCCTCAGCATTGAGGAAGACGGCCAGTTGACGACGGACCACTCCTTCATGCTCATCATCCTGGGGTTCTGCCGCTTGGAACTGCTTCTCGAAGGAGTCGGCGAGGGCGTTGGCCTTTCCAGCATGGTTGTAGACCAGTCCCCGCTCGCCATGCAGTGGCGGCATCCTAGCGCGTCGTTTTGTAAACTGTTTGGTCGCTTGCCATAGTGTATGAGAGCTGTGAGGCGGTTTTGCCATTGCTGGTTTCTGTGCTCATTGAGCGCTACCTTCAGTTCTCTCTGTAGACGATTGAGCAGCCTCCTGGTGGCCTGATTTCTGGTGATCTTCCACTCTTTTGCCACCCTGTTCTTGTGTCGGATTTGAGCTAGCAAGTGTTCCGGGAGTTGTATTTGCGGTGGAGGGCCGTCCCTTTGTGGAGGGGTGGCCTCTTCCGCTGCCTGCAAGATGTTGCCTGTCAAGTCTAGTAGCGCTTGTTCTACTGTTTCGGCAGTAGGTGGCGGAGCGCGAGCGATATCAGAGGCGACAGTTTCTTGGTATCGCTCCCAGTCTGTGCGTTTGTAAGACGTCTGGTACCGTGGGAGTGCTACCCATTCTCCCACATCGACTTCTAGAATCACTGGGTTGTGGTCGGAGGACATTCTGTTGATTGTCCTTGCGGTCACAAATCCTGCGATCCTCCTAGTGAGAGCTATGTCTAACACATCGGGCCTGCTTCCGTTTTTCGGAAAATGTGTGGGCTCGACTGGACCCCATGTTTCGAAGTGGTGGGTGCGCGCTAGTTGTTGCAGTTTGGCGCCTGCTCTGGAGGTTACTCTAGAATTCCAATCAGGATGTTTGGCATTGAAGTCTCCCCCTATTACGAGTTTGCCTTCAATTTGCCCTAGAGCAGCTATGTCTCCCTCATCTATCTGGTCATGTGGGGGTCGGTAGACTGCAACAATTGTTAGGGGTCCAGTGGCAGTGGTTACTTCCACCGCCACTGCTTCGATTTTGTTGGTAGGTGGTAAGAATACCTGGTGGTGGGGGATCCCTCTTTTTACATATATGGCCACTCCTCCGCCTTGGGTTGGCCTGTCTTTACGGTAGGTAACGTAGTTGGGAACTGTCGCTTTTATTCCCGGTTTTAGGTGGGTTTCCCCCATCATGCATGTGTCGATGGAGAACTCCTTCATGAGTTCTCGGAACTCGACCTCTTGATTAACAATGCCATCTGCGTTAAAGACGCACATTGTCAGGCCTTGAATATTCGGTCGTCTATTCATGATGGGGTTTTGATACTACTGAGGAAGTCGCAGAGGGGAGCGACTGCTGGACTGTTGCCTGAAGGGCGACGAGGATCTGTGTGTTCTGCCTCTGGGCTTCCCTGAATTCCTTCATCATTTCCATGACGAGGTTCATGGTCTGCACCATTACGCCTAACAACTGATCCATGGGGGGGGGGGGGGGGGAGTGTGTGTGGGGTTCCCTAGATCTTCCTCCGTCATGGTGGACCTGGTCGTTGTTGCTGTGTGTTTCCCGATGTTGTTCTTGTGATGGTGTCTGGTGTTGTGGTGATTGGGCCACGCTTTCATGGTTCCTCAGAGGAGAAACCACTTCCGCATATGTCGCCCTCGGTGTGTCCGGCCTTGGTTTTCCCCAGGCCTTGTCTGTGTGTGTTGTAATGTCTTGGTTTCTTGTGTGTCTGGATGGGTTCGTGGTGTTTTCTTTTCGTGTGTGGGGGGCGGCCTTTGCGCCCTTTGCCTGCTGTGTGTGTCTTTTATGGACCTCACAACCTTGGTAACCCGCTGTGCGGTTTTTGCCACACCGCGCGCATCTTATTTGCGGGTCCATGTGTTTTATGTTGCACGTTCGTGTGTCATGGGCCTTGGCGCATTTTCTGCACCTCACTGCCATTGAGCAGTGTGCCGCAATGTGGTTGAGGCCCTGACATCTGAAGCACTGCACCGTCTTGTTTTTGCGGCGCAGTGATTCAGTGGTCACAGGGACCGCCAGGAGCGTCTTAATGTCCCTTTTGTTCTGTGGGACGTCTGGCAGTGTGACCTGATACAGGGGCCATTTGCTGCCTATGTTTCCCATCTGTTGGACCGCCTTGACGATGTACCCCTGGGCAGTCAGGTCTGTTTTGATCGCCTGGGGGGCCACTCGTCTCGGTAGGTCTCTGATGACAATGTTCCTGTTACGTGTTTTTGTTGTGGGGAAAATGTAGTGGGGTATGTTTTTGCTGTTGAGAAGTGTTTTTATTGTGTTGTAGTGCTCGAGTGTGAGTAATGTTATTTTTATTTTGTCACCACCAGCAGGTTTTGCTTTGAAATTGCCTCCCCCGATTCGAAGAGTTCCTCGTAATTCCGAGTGAACTCCGCGACGATCGGAGGGAGGTGGTGGGTGACCTGGTTTTGTGTTTGTGTTGTTGTGTCTTGTGGTGTCTCTGGCTCATCGGCCATCGCCTGGAACCTGTTCGGGGTGGGTTCCACTCCCCGGGCCGGCGGGAGCCTCGGCTGGCGAAACGTTTTCTTCGCCAGCATGAAACCATCCGCATCCTGCCCGGTTTCGTGGTTCCCTTCCAGTGCCGGTGTTTCCTGGTCCCCTCCTAGGACGACGACAGGTGCTGTCGGGGGCGCTGGCTCCTCAGAGGGTGTGGAAGTGGTTGGGGTGGTGGTGGTGGTGGAGTGTTTTTTCCCCTTGGAGTGCTTTTCCTGCTTGTCCTTCCTTACACGCCGTTGCTTGGATGTGGTGGACTTGAGTGGGGGGGGGGGGATTTGAGGAACTGGGCTCAAATGGTTCAAATGGCTCTGAGCACTATGGGACTTAACATCTATGGTCATCAGTCCCCTAGAACTTAGAACTACTTAAACCTAACTAACCTAAGGACAGCACACAACACCCAGCCATCACGAGGCAGAGAAAATCCCTGACCCCGCCGGGAATCGAACCCGGGAACCCGGGCGTGGGAAGCGAGAACGCTACCGCACGACTACGAGATGCGGGCGAGGAACTGGGATCGGGTAGGGAGTTGGGTGGCAGTTTCGGGTTTGGGAAGGATTTTAGCCGGCTGACTGGACTTCTGCTTGCCATTCAGGTTGCGGATGTGGCCGGCTAGGCGGTTACAGTCATGGACAAGCAGGAGAGGGCTGAGGAGAGGGGAGGGAGGGTCGGGATCGCAAATCCTGACAATGTATTTGTTTGTTTGCGTATTATGTGGTTTTGCCATGTCGGTAGCAGAAAGGGGGCTTGCTGGCAGGTTATTGTCAGTTGCAACTTTTGTTGGCACCGTTGGGTTTTCCGGTTGCAGAGCTGACCCTAATATCACGATGGCAGACGCGGAATTCTGGACGGGGGCGGCGGAAAACCTCTCTGTGGTTCCGCGGCCCGCTTCCAGGTCCTGGCCTACTTTTTCCCTATTCTTGGGGAGGGGGGGGGGGCAGAGACTGACTCTGCGGCAGCTGGGGTGGTCGAGACGGCCGGCGGCGCGGCCCGCGGCAACAAGAAAGCGCGCCTCGTGTCGTCAGCTGAAAGAGACCGCCGCGACCCCAAGGCGTCACCCAAGCTCGACATACCACGACGACGAGAAGACACGACAACTCTGCCAGGCGACGCCATGCAAAATTTTCTCCAAGTGCCGTCCGTGCTAAGACCTCGGTGCAAGTGCCCGTCAATGTTTTAATAAAAACAAAGCCGGTGATCACTCCTGTTTGTACTCCCGTTCAAGCGGGGGCCTATGGCTGACAGTACGCGAGTGAGAGGAGCGATGCTCAACCCTCGACTGCTACTCAGCGAGTAGGGCGACTGGACTGCACTTGCACTGCACTTTTACTAGCGAGCAATCCTATGCTCGTGAAGATGCAGGGTGAGCATCTAGGTGCTATTCCTGCTGATACTGACTTTCTGGTACGAGAGGGTACTGACTTAGTTCGGGCTGGCCTGTCGGATGCGTAGCATCCATTGGTTTCTTGGGTATTAGCATGTCCATGAAATCTAGATTTCTGGACAGAAATTGGATCAGTGCCTCCTTGGTCATGTTCTCCCCGAGCTTTCCGATCTCCTGGAGTTCCTGGTAGGCTGGGTGCTGAACAATATCCGGACGTACTTCCCCAGGCGTCACGCCCGGTGCTGAGGCCTCGAAGATGTATTCCCAGTCCGCGGGCGTGAAGACAGGGTGCTTGTTGATGATGTTCAGGTCCTTCCTCGATACCAGTCCTCTGAGAGCCTTGTTGTTCCTGACTGGTCCGTAGGGCTGGTGAGGAAGGGCCGGCTTCGTCTTGTCGGGTGGAGTAAACGGATAGGGGTTATCCAGGTGCGGGTATGTCCCGTCACGAAGAGACGCGGCGACCTTCTGCAGCACAGGCTGCACGCTGGCCGCTGTAGGGAGCGGCAGCCATTCAGCCTCCGCCGCAGCAAGTGGGGGTGTCTCTGTGTGCGCCTCCTCGTCGTGTGCCCGCGGCTCGACCTCCACTTCAGGAGGGAGAGCAGGCTGCTCCACTTCCATAGGTGCCTCTGCGACGCCCGTCTCGTCAACTGGCGGCGCAGGTGGCTCCGTCTGGGTGGAGGCGTCGACCCCCGCTGGCCGACTCGCAGTGGAGCTGGCGGTGGGGGTAGGCGTCTTCCTGAGGACCCGCAGCTCCTCACGCAGCTGTTGCAGCTGGCGGTGAACAGCCACGAGTTCCTCCCTCATGGCGGCCCTCTCGGCCGCAAGGGCCGTGTGGAAGGCGGCCAGTGCGTCGTCCGTGGTGGTTTCACGGCGGCACGGTCCGCCACCCCCGCGGGAACGGGGGGGCGGGACGTCCTTCTCGACGCGAGGTACCTCTGCTGGGCGTGGGGCGGCCATCTTGTTTCTGTAGCCCCGCACGTAGGCGCAGCTGCGCGTGTTTGCGGCGTGGGCACCGCCGCAATTCACGCACTTGGCAGCCGCGTCGCGAGGCTTGGTGCAGTCGCGTGTGTCGTGGGCCTCGGCACACTTCAAACACGCTGGAGTGCCCCTGCACACTTTGGCGATGTGCCCCATCTTTTGGCACTTGAAGCATTGCTGCTCCGTGCGCTGCTTCTTCTTGTGGCGGCGACTGCGACCGCGGTCCTTCCCGATCGCATCGACCAGGAGTTCGATCGCGGCCGCAATCTTGCTGCCCTTTCTGCGTCCAGCCATGTTCGCCTGCGTGTGGAGGTGCGTGCGCGCCGGCTTCTTCTGCTGCCACGTGTACAGCGTGCCCGTGCGCTCCGTCCGCAGTCTCCAGCGTCCGCCGAGCGAGTGACGAGTAGGGATGGAGTGGCCTTTATATACCCTCTGCCCCTCCACCCACCCCTTCCCGCAGAGAGCCAATAAGAACGCAGCTTTCTACCCTGCCGTCAGGTGAATGCTGTCCTGAGCACACTGGACAGGTCAGTGCCCGTCTGCGAACACTGCCTGTGTCCTGCAGCTTGCGGAGTTTTGCTATTGGATAAAACCGAACGCAAGATTAAATATAGGTAATGCTCGCCCCCATTTCGCAATTTCTTTACTTTCAGCTTTCTATGTATCTAGGGTTGCCATAATTTCTTCTGACAAACCGGAACATTTCTCTCAAATTGACTGAAAAGGGACGTAATTTAGAAAAGAGAAATCGGCACAAAGCGGGCTGCTTCTCTTAAGCTTAAAAAAGCGGAAGATTGGAGCAAATGCCGCTTTTAGTTGTGTACAGGAACTTTGAAAGATCACTGCGTATTCGTTTGACAGCGTCGAGCGCTAACAATTATTTCACAATTGCTGTTGATTCTGTTATGCCCAACGTCACACTTTTTGCTGCTTCGGAAACGTCAGTTTAGAGCTTAATGTGAAAGTATAGTTCACTTGTTTCAAAGACATGATGTCAAATAACGATATGACACCTCATTGACAATTTCGCTGCTGTTACTAGTTGAACCTGCCCGTTTCTTTAAGTTTTTTCAGAGTGCACGTTTGATTTGTGCTTTATGTCAACTAAATGATCCTTAAAATCTGCTGTTCCCCAAACGCAATACTATCATAGCCCTTGCAAATTACACATTCTACTTCACAGTCATACCTTCCTTGTTTTGAGAAGAAGCATTCATCTGAATATTTATCTTGGAAAGAATACTTCATCTTCGGCATTTTGAACTCACTTGAAACAATCAAACATCTTAATAACAAATTAACCGCGATACGACTCGCAGAAGTGGAGAATCACTTTGCTGTAAAGCTTAAACTAAAGTGAGATAAGGGACGATGGTGGTCCCATCAATGTGGCAGTGTGTATTTGAGTCTTAGTGCTTAGAGCGGAACTCATACACTGAAATGAGTTCATCCCTTTCAAATACATCAGGTAGCAAATAAGATACATATAAAGTAGTACCGGTATAAGTTGTGTAGGGACCATGTAGTAATCAAACCCGTTCATGTGGCGATGACTCTCAAATTGTTTCATATAAGTATCCAGAGCATGTTACACACATTTCTTGATTTATCCACTCAAACATGCTGTACGCAGCGAATCCATAGTCCTCAAGGCCAATTGTTGTAGCGTATTGAAGAAGGAAGAGCTCTTCGATATTTTTTCTAATGTGTTGCTACAAAAAATGGTTCAAATGGCTCTGAGCACTATGGGACTTAACTTCTGAGGTCATCAGTCCCCTAGAACTTAGAACTACTTAAACCTAACCAACCTAAGGACATCACACACATCCATGCCCGAGGCAGGATTCGAACCTGCGACCGTAGCGGTCACGCGGTTCCAGACTGAAGCGCCTAGAACCGAACGGCCACATCGGCCGGCTGTGTTGCTACAACTCTGTTCTTGAATAAGCAGAGTTGTGCTGTCACTGTCCCCCTTTAGTAGCGATAACTAAAGCATGACCGTGTTTTGCACAATACACGCTCTACAACTCCTCAGATTCATATCAGAATTACAGTATTACCTTATTCACAGACATGTTGCACACACTTGAAGCTGAATAACTGAATGACAATGAATTCATAGTGATTATTCAGTTACGTACACCTGGTGCTCTGAAAGGGACAAACAGAAGCCTGTTGCACACTTGGAATGAAGCATTCTTTCCATTCAAGCCTACAGCAGGTTTCTACATAACCTGGTATTCCTTTTTGAAACTTCAGCTTCCGCACACACATGTTATAGGATCTAAACAGGTCTGTATCGTTAAGTCACCGTTTCTCGCAAATGTAACGAACTAAATTTTAGTATGATGCTCTAACAGGCTCTTTTGTTTTTTTGTAACAAACTCAGTTTTGCCAGCTACAACAACGGATCCGTCTCGCTCTGATCTTCTGCCTGCTCCAAAGTGTTGAACAGCAGCGGCGCTTAGCAACAGGATCTTAAAAATGCGCTTGGACTCGAACAATTTTACGCTTTCTCCACCTATTCACTTGGCCCTTGAATGGATGTCCTCTAGTATACAGGGTGGTCCATTGATAGTGACCGGGCCAAACATCTCACGAAATAAGCATCAAACAAGAAAACTACAAAGAACGAAACTCGTCTAGCTTGAAGGGGGTAACCAGATGGCGCTATGGTTGGCCCGCTAGATGGTGCTGCCATAGGTCAAATGAATATCAACTGCGTTTTCTTTAAATGGGAACCCCCATTTTTATTACATATTCGTGCAGTGCGTAAAGAAATATGAAAGTTTTAGTTGGACCACTTTTTTCGCTTTGTGATAGATGGCGCTGTAATAGTCACAAACGTATAAGTACGTGGACTCACGTAACATTCCGCCAGTGCGGACGGTATTTGCTTCGTGATACATTACCCGTGTTAAAATGGACCGTTTACCAATTGCGGAAAAGGTCGATATCGTGTTGATGTATGGCTATTGTGATCAAAATGCCCAACGGGCGTGTGCTATGTATGCTGCTCGGTATCCTGGACATCATCCAAGTGTCCGGACCGTTCGCAGGATAGTTACGTTATTTAAGGAATCAGGAAGTGTTCAGCCACATGCGAAACGTCAACCACGACCTGCAACAAATGATGATGCCCAAGTAGGTGTTTTAGCTGCTGCCGCGGCTAATCCGCACATCAGTAGCAGATAAATTGCGCGAGAATCGTGAGTCTCAAAAACGTCTGTGTTGAGAATGCTACATCAACATCGATTGCACCCGTACCATATTTCTATGCACCAGGAATTGCATGGCGACGACTTCGAACGTCGTGTACAGTTCTGCCACTGGGCACAAGAGAAATTACAGGACGATAACAGATTTTTTTGCACGCGTTCTATTTAGCGACGAAGCGTCATTCACCTACAGTCCGTCCCCGGTAGCTGAGTGGTGCCGGCACGGTAACTCAGCGTGTTCGGTCAGAGGGTTAGCTGCCCTCTGTAATAAAATAGCTGGGTTAATCGATCAACAACGAACTTAAACGGATGTCTTACGACGTCCGCCCCAAGCAGATGCAACGAACAAAACCAAACAAAATGAGATTAAAAAAAAAAAAAAAGTGGTCAGCGCGACAGACTGTCAATCCTAAGGGCCCGGGTTCGATTCCCGGCTGGGTCGGAGATTTTTTCCGCTCAGGGACTGGGTGTTGTATTGTCCTAATCATCATCATTTCATCCCCATCGACGCGCAAGTCGCCGAAGTGGCGTCAAATCGAAAGACTTGCACCAGCCGAGCGGTCTACCCCACGGGAGGCCCTCGTCACACGCCATGTTATTTATTCACCAACAGCGGTAACGTAAACCGGCATAATATGCACTATTGGGAAACGGAAAATCCACGATGGCTGCGACAAGTGGAACATCAGCGACCTTGGCGGTTTAATGTATGGTGTGGCATTATGGGAGGAAGGATTTTATCGATGGCAATCTAGATGGTGCAATGTATGCTGATTTCCGACGTAATGTTCTACCGATGTTACTACAAGATGTTGCACTGCATGACAGAATGGCGATGTACTTCCAACATGATGGATGTCCGGCACATAGCTCGCGTGTGGTTGAAGTGGTACTGAATAGCATATTTCATGACAGGTGGATTGGTCGTCGAAGTACCATACCATGGCCCGCACGTTCACGGGATCTGACGTCCCCGGATTTCTTTCTGTGGGGGAAGTTGAAGGATATTTGCTATCGTGATCCACCGACAACGCCTGACAATAGCGTCAGCGCATTGTCAATGCATGTGCGATCATAACGGAAGGCGAGCTTCTCGCTGTTGAGAGGAATGTCGTTACACGTATTGCCAAATGCATTGAGGTTGACGGACATCATTTTGAGCATTTATTGCATTAATGTGGTATTTATAGGTAATCAGGCTGTAACAGCACGCGTTCTGAGAAATGATGAGTTCACAAAGGTACATGTATCACATTGGAACAACCGAAATAAAATGTTCAAGCGTACCTACGTTCTGTGTTTTAATTTAAAAAACCTACCTGTCACCAACTGTTCGTCAAAAATTCTGAGCCACACGTGTACAAACAGGAGCCATATGTGTACAAACAGGACGGGCAATATGACTGTAATAAAACGTTCCCTCAGCGGCATCCCTAAATGTATCAACGGGTTTTTCCTCTTGCATTATTGACTTCCACGTAGATTACAGTATAGCAATCCGTATCGGTGATGTTTTCCCAACCCTTTGGTCCGCGGGTGCGCTGTTGATTATCGGATAGTGCCGGACGCCTGCGAGCATTTGTTTCAGAGAGACTTGGCAGGATGCTGCTCCTTCTGGAAACGCTAACTGGAAAACTTAAATGGCAAATAATTTCCTACAAATGAGGAGAATAGAGACATGTTGCTGGTGTGAGTGTGGGCATATCATAATTCTTTTCAGGAATATTCCAGAATTTGAAACTCGAACAGCTGCTAGCAAGAGTTTCTTAGAAGTAGATACGTTAGGGGTTGCGAAGCAACTCAAATCGCTTGATACGGGCTAGTCTTCAGGTCCAGATTGTATACTGATTAGGTTCCTTTCAGATTACGCTGATATAATAGCTCCATACTTAGCAGTCATATACAACCGCTCGCTCATCGATAGATCTGTACCTACAGATTGGAAGATTCCGCAGATCGCACCAGTGTTTAAGAAGGGCAGTAGGAGTAATCCATCGAACTACAGACCTATATCATTGACGTCGGTTTGCAGTAGGGTTTTGAAGCATATACTGTATACAAACACTATGAATCACCTCGAAGGGAACGATCTATTGATACGTAATCAGCATGGTTTCAGAAAACGTCGTTCTTGTGCAACGCAGCTAGCTCTCTATTCGCACGAAGTAATGGCCGCTATCGAGAGGGGATCTCAAGTTGATTCCGTATTTCTGGATTTCCGGAAAGCTTTTGACACCGTTCCTCACAAGCGACTTCTAATCAAGCTGCGGGCCTATGGGGTATCGTCTCAGTTGTGCGACTGGATTCGTGATTTCCTGTCAGGAAGGTCGCAGTTCGTAGTAATAGACGGCAAATCATCGAGTAAAACTGAAGTGATATCAGGTGTTCCCCAGGGAAGCGTCCTGGGACCTCTGCTGTTCATGATCTATATAAATGACCTGGGTGACAATCTGAGCAGTTCTCTTAGGTTGTTCGCAGATGATGCTGTAATTTACCGTCTAGTGAGGTCATCCGAAGACCAGTGTCAGTTGCAAAGCGATTTAGAAAAGATTCTACACTCCTGGAAATTGAAATAAGAACACCGTGAATTCATTGTCCCAGGAAGGGGAAACTTTATTGACACATTCCTGGCGTCAGATACATCACATGATCACACTGACAGAACCACAGGCACATAGACACAGGCAACAGAGCATGCACAATGTAGGCACTAGTACAGTGTATATCCACCTTTCGCAGCAATGCAGGCTGCTATTCTCCCATGGAGACGATCGTAGAGATGCTGGATGTAGTCCTGTGGAACGGCTTGCCATGCCATTTCCACCTGGCACCTCAGTTGGACCAGCGTTCGTGCTGGACGTACAGACCGCGTGAGACGGCGTTTCATCCAGTCCCAAACATGCTCAATGGGGGACAGATCCGGAGATCTTGCTGGCCAGGGTAGTTGACTTACACCTTCTAGAGCACGTTGGGTGGCACGGGATACATGCGGACGTGCATTGTCCTGTTGGAACAGCAAGTTCCCTTGCCGATCTAGGAATGGTAGAACGATGGGTTCGATGACGGTTTGGATGTACCGTGCACTATTCAGTGTCCTCTCGACGATCACCAGTGGTGTACGGCCAGTGTAGGAGATCGCTCCCCACACCATGATGCCGGGTGTTGGCCCTGTGTGCCTCGGTCGTATGCAGTCCTGATTGTGGCGCTCACCTGCACGGCTCCAAACACGCATACGACCATCATTGGCACCAAGGCTGAAGCGACTCTCATCGCTGAAGACGACACGTCTCCATTCGTCCTTCCATTCACGCCTGTCGCGACACCACTGGAGGCGGGCTGCACGATGTTGGGGCGTGAGCGGAAGACGGCCTAACGGTGTGCGGGACCGTAGCCCAGCTTCATGGAGACGGTTGCGAATGGTCCTCGCCGATACCCCAGGAGCAACAGTGTCCCTAATTTGCTGGGAAGTGGCGGTGCGGTCCCCTACGGCACTGCGTAGGATCCTACGGTCTTGGCGTGCATCCGTGCGTCGCTGCGGTCCGGTCCCAGGTCGACGGGCACGTGCACCTTCCGCCGACCACTGGCGACAACATCGATGTACTGTGGAGAGCTCACGCCCCACGTGTTAAGCAATTCGGCGGTACGTCCACCCGGCCTCCCGCATGACCACTATACGCCCTCGCTCAAAGTCCGTCAACTGCACATACGGTTCACGTCCACGCTGTCGGCATGCTACCAGTGTTAAAGACTGCGATGGAGCTCCGTATGCCACGGCAAACTGGCTGACACTGACGGCGGCGGTGCACAAATGCTGCGCAGCTAGCGCCATTCGACGGCCAACACCGCGGTTCCTGGTGTGTCCGCTGTGCCGTGCGTGTGATCATTGCTTGTACAGCCCTCTCGCAGTGTCCGGAGCAAGTATGGTGGGTCTGACACACCGGTGTCAATGTGTTCTTTTTTCCATTTCCAGGAGTGTATATGGTGTGGCAGGTGGCAGTTGACGCTAAATAACGAAAAGTGTGAGGTGATCCACATGAGTTCCAAAACAAATCCGTTGGAATTCGATTACTCGGTAAATAGTACAATTCTCAAGGCTGTCAATTCAACTAAGTACCTGGGTGTTAAAATCACGAACAATTTCAGTTGGAAAGACCACATAGATAATATTGTGGGGAAGGCGAGCCAAAGGTTGCGTTTCATTGGCAGGACACTTAGAAGATGCAACAAGTCCACTAAAGAGACAGCTTACACTACACTCGTTCGTCTTCTGTTAGAATATTGCTGCGCGGTGTGGGATCCTTACCAGGTGGGATTGACGGAGGACATCGAAAGGGTGCAAAAAAGGGAAGCTCGTTTTATATTATCACGTAATAGGGGAGAGAGTGTGGCAGATATGATACGCGAATTGGGATGGAAGTCATTAAAGCAAAGACGTTTTTCGTTGCGGCGGGATCTATTTACGAAATTTCAGTCACCAACTTTCTCTTCCGAATGCGAAAATATTTTGTTGAGCCCAACCTACATAGGTAGGAATGATCATCAAAATAAAATAAGAGAAATCAGAGCTCGAACAGAAAGGTTTAGGTGTTCGTTTTTCCTGCGCGCTGTTCGGGAGTGGAATGGTATAGTATGATTGTGGTTCGATGAACCCTCTGCCAAGCACTTAAATGTGAATTGCACAGTAGTCATGTAGATGTAGATGCTGGAAGCATATAAATGGTAACTGCACTACTTGTGTGAAATGTGTATATACTGCAGTGCAAAGTTACTGTGGCTTATGTTCCATCACGTCCAAGAAAACGGCTGTTATAGCTATCGAGAGGGAGGTATCGATTCAACGCATCGATAGCTGTAAGGGTATGAAAGAGATTTTACGCGGAAAATAATGCGCGCTATAGATATTAAGATTCGTTCCAGAACTATATCCGTCAAGAGGAGACATTTCCAGTACATCACTCAGTGTCAGACTGCATCAGCAATCGTAATATTTAATTATAGTTACACTGATAAATATGTGCCAGCCAGGTTCCCAAAATTCATGTGAGTCTGGAAATGGCCGTAGAAAGAACAGCAGCAAGCAAGCAGGTGGGGGCCGGAAACAGCATCTGAGCAGACGCCTTTGTTCCAAGTTGGGCTTGAGCACCAGTTCAGAGAGTCCAAGAAAGCTTCCAGCTTAGGACGATTTGGCTCACGATTACCCGTGAATGGGTGAATAGTGAAGTAATACCCAGTTTGTATTGAGTTGCTTCGGGATCCCATGTGTCGTATCTATACGTCGAGTGTTTGTGCTGGGAGTATTGATAATGTTCGAACGCCTACCACTCTGGTTCTCCTGGAGTGGGGGCCCTCCACAGTCAGCTGCTTTCTCTCTGGATGACACACACTTCTGCGGCAGCAGTCCCGGGCCACGTTAATGGCCAGTCTCTGAGCACAGGCACTGTACTGCGGCATGGTGCATGTTGGGGACCGGAAGGAGAGTACGTGGAATATGATAGTGTTTCCAACTATCTGAGTCATCTAGTAGTGAATGTATGGTGTTTCTCAGTACATCTTGGCGGTATCTATTGTTGTTGTTGTACTGTCCTACCATGTGGTAGACCCTTTCCTCGTTCCTTCTTCGTCCTGGTGTAGCTGAGAGAATTAGTCGACTTAGGAATTCTATAGCACCTTTAAAAAACAGATTACATTTAGCAGACCTGTAATGGTTGGAGACTCTATAACCATGATGATATATAGTTATGTCGAAATTTGAAATTCCAACTATCATTTCGTACATCATCTATTCCAGTTGTGATGTCAATTACTAATAGGTTTGTATTATTTAATGAAAAATCTCGTCAGAAACGTAACGCTGTTGTTTATGCATGTAAACTACTGTGCAGAGTATATTTTTTGTTATTTCGAGCAGTTTTAAAGTGTGTGAAGTAAATTGTGTAAACAGTATATCAACCATTTAATTAATATATGGTATGACTTCTGCAACACCATTTGTGACATCTTCAAGATGTGATATTCCGCACCAGATTTAATAACTCCTGAAGTGGTTCATAAAGAGTACCTCAAGGAAAGTGGACTGGAAAGCTGGGGCAGTTCAGAGTTCGTGACGGAATGAAATATCTCGTGCTAGTTTCCATGTCATCTGCAAAGCAAACTGCAACTCTCTCTCATTCTTTTATGCAATGATCTTTTTTTTTTTAAGTGTATTTCGAGCCAGTCAGCTACTAGTTTTGTGACATCGTCAATTTGTGTGAAATAGCTACAGCATCCACCTTGTATCTCCTACGTCACAATCACATGATCAGAAATCAGTTATTTATTAACTTCAACAGTATTTCTGTATCGATTCTCAGTCAGACATTTGCCTCGGAAGAAAGGCATTTCGCATGCATTGGTATTCAGCCGGGATTTACTGGGTAAAGGCTGCTTTGTTTGCGGTTGTTCAACCGCGACCAGCGGCGCGTGTACGACCAGTAGTGGCACATTACAGCTACACATCTACATCTACGTGATTGCTCTACTATTCACAGTAAAGTGCCTGGCAGAGGGTTCAATGAACCATCTTCAAGCTGTCTCTCTACCATTCCATTCTCGAACGGAGCTCGGGAAAAACGATCACTTACATTTTTCTGTGCGAGCCCTGATTTCTCTTATTTTATCGAGATGATCATTTCTCCCTGTGTAGGTGGGTGCGAATAGAATGTTTTCGCAATCGGAGCAGAAAACTGGTAATTGAAATTTCATGTTTTAATGATTGCCACTCTACTTCACGTATCATGTCTGTGACACTATCTCACTATTTCGCGATCATACAAAACGAGTTGCCCTTCTTTGTACTTTTTCGATGTCATCCGTCAGTCCCACCTGATGCGGATCCCACACCGCACAGCAATACTCCAGAATAGGGGGGACAAGCGTGGTGTAAGCAGTCTCTTTAGTAGACCTGTTGCACCTTCTAAGTGTTCTGCCAATGAATCGCAGTCTTTAGTTTGCTCTGCCCACAATATTATCTATGTGATCGTTCCAATTTAGGTTATTTGTAATTGTAATCCCTAAGTATTTAGATGATTTACAGCCTTCGGATTTGTGTGACTTATCGCGTAATCGAAATTTAGCTGATTTCGTTTAATACCCATGTGACTATCTTCACACTTTTCCTTATTCAGGGTCAATTGCCATTTTTCGCACCATACAGATATCTTATCTAAATCATTTTGCAAGTCGTTTTGACCATCTGATGACTTTACAATACGGTAAATGACAGCATCATCTGCAAACAATCTAATTTGGCTATTCAGATTGTCTCCTATGTCGTTAATATAGATCAGAAATAATAGAGGGCCTATAACACTTCCTTGGGGAACGCCGGATATTACTTCTGTTTTACTCGATGACTTTCGAGCTATTACTACGAACTGTGACCTTTCTGACAGGAAATCACGAATCCAGTCACACAACTGAGGCAATACTCCGTAGGCCCGCAGTTTGGTTAGAAGACGCTTGTGAGGAACGGTGTCGAAAGCCACGAGGAGAAGTAGAGAGGGAGCACATGTTTCGACAGGAATTTTTTGGCTGCTTTTGTTGGGGAATCAGCGTGACATGCGCTCTGTCAATCGCGTGGCCTGAGCGCGCCACCACTTCTCAGGCTCTCGCCGGTGTGACGCGGTCCGGCAGCCGACGTGAGCTCTGGGGTGCACGGCCGCCGCGGCCTGCGCGGTTGCCGAGATGCGAGAAAGTTTTTCAGATACGTTTAAGCGATCTGTGATGGTGTAATTACGTGTGATGGTTGTTTCATGACGGTATTCCTTGCGGGATCGGAATAAAGAAAACGCGACCGAAGTGTACATGTATCAGCGAGGGGGAGGAAGAGGAGGAGGGGTGGGGGAACAATAGGTTAAGGACCTGTCAGTCAGATGGAAGGATTATCGCCAGAGGGTCATAACCCTCATAGCAGAACAATAGGTTAAGGACTTGTCAATCAAAAGAGAACAGTAGGCTTGTCTCTGAGTACATACTTACCCCTGATGTAGGCAACCTGCACTAACCAACTGTCTCAGAACCCGCTTTGCCCTATTAAGAACATGACCTGGCTGTTGTAATGTCCAGACCATCAGAAATCACAATGACTACAGTGTAATAAAAGTGGCAGTCCTTCTCGTCTCAATGCGCATTTCTTTGAGTTACCATCTGTACTATGCTGTAGCAGACCTTTCTACATGTGGTCCAAATTACATCAGTGTTACTTGGCTATGACACATCATGTGAACGTTTGCACAACACTGCAGGATGGTGGTTCATCTGCTTATTATTATTGTCGCGACACTCATAGGTGTGGGTATTAAAACTGAAATATCGATATTCTACCAGAAAAATTATAAATTTATGAAGTATCGATATTCGTGTCGACTTTTTTGATTCCGTTTTGAAACTAAATGAAAATGTCAGAGTCCAAGTTCCATTTGTTTCAGCAAATGTTGAAAGATTTTCTAACTATAAGCACCCAATGTCCAACAGCAGATGTTCCCTCCTCTGTTGTATAATAAGTTTTCTATTTGTTCATTTTATGTTGACAATGTTTGAATAGATACAGTCACGAGGGAATGCTTCCAGTTGGTGTTGTTAAAGTACTGTATAAGTGGGGTGACTCTGAACATCTTAAATTTATTTTCGTAAATTAAACTAAAACTTCTGAAGATGTTGGCAAGAAACGCTTTTGGAAGTTGCCATAGGTATTACTGAATATGACAAAGAAAATTATACATTTTTCTCCCTTGCACATTTTTTTTTTTAAAAAATCTTGCAGTGTTCACTTTCATACCATGGATCAAGGGTTTTGAACAATGAAATACTTGCCTATTGTGTGGAAATCATACCATCTACTGCTCAATGCTGCCTGTATTACATGAAAGAGCATGATATTTTATATGTAAACGCTATTTGAAAGTGTCTTATTTATAATATTTTAAGTGTTATTTACCAGTTTTCTTGCATAAGCTTAAATTTTCCATATGATTATGACTTAATTTTGCTAAGAATGGAAACAGCTGCTTACCTATTTATGCAATAAGATAATTATTTAAAAATAGGCATTTTAAGACCTATTTGCATGACTTTAATCAAGCTAATGGAATAATAGATCTCGCATTAAAAAAAAAAAGAAATAGAGCTGTAAACACTCTACAGCGGAGTAAGTCACTGGAAATAATGTTCATTCTAGGAGATGTCATAATCATCAAGTTTTATCCCAAAAGGGAGCCTTCCTTCTCCAACTACCTTAGGTTCAAGCAGAATACTACAAATATCACCTTTCTCGAAACTTGACGTATCAAGAACATTAGGACATACAAAAAAAAGCTTCATTTTAAACCACCTTGGAATGCCATTTCCTCAAAAATGTTATTTCATCATCACTGATAAGATGTTCGACTTAATATTTTACACTTTTCTTTGCATGAAACATCACTAGAACATACACACATAAAAAAGTTTAGCATCACCTCTGTTCCGAGTGTTCCGGAACCTGTACAAGAAATTGGAATAGAGATCAACATAAACATCATTTCCGCCCTTTTTATTGCTCATGAAACCACACATTGCATGTTGTACCACCATACAGCGAGACCTTCAGAGGTGGTGGTCCAGATTGTTATACACACTGGTGCCTATAATACCCAGTGGCACATCTTCTTACATTGACGCATGCCTATATTCGTCATGGCATACTATCCACAAGTTCATCAAGGCACTGTTGATCCAGGTTGTCCCACTCCTCAATGGCGAGTCGGCGTGGATCCCACAGAATTGTTGGTGGGTCAAGTCGTCCATAAACAGCCCTTTTCAATCTATCCCAGGCATGTTACGAGTAGATAGGGTTCATGTCTGGAGAACATGCTGGCCGCTCTAGTTGAGCGATGTAGCTATCCCGAAGAAAGTCATTCATAAGATGTGCACGATGGGGGCGCGAATTGTCGTCCATGAAGATGAATGCCTCACCAACATGCTGCCGATATGGTTGTACTATCAGTCGGAGGATGGCATTCACGTACCGTACAGCCATTATGCTGCCTTCCATGACCACCAGCGGCGTACGTCGGCCCTACATAATGCCACCCCAAAACAGCAGGGAACCACCACCTTGCTGCACTCGCTGGACAGTGTGTCTAAGGCGTTCAGCTTGACCATGTTGCCTCCAAACACGTCTCCGACGATAGTGTGGTTGAAGGCAACTCATCGGTGAAGAGAATGTGATGCCAATCTTGAGCGGTCCATTTGGCATTTTGTTGGGCCCATCTCTACTGTGCTGCATGGTGTTGTGGTTGCAAAGATGGACCTCACCATGGACTTCGGGAGTGAAGATGTGGCAACTTGCTCATCTTAACTTGTGCAGGGTTGTACCTATTCATAAAAATCCTCTACAAGCTTGCCTGGACTGCTACTTTTGTCCTTCGGTCAGACGTCGATTTCTTCCTCTTATCCTGCAACAGATTAATCGAATTTCATTGAAAATTCTTCCAGATCACAAGTGACCTGACTTTCAGGAAGTTTCTTTAGCACTTCATACTTATTCAGGGGATGACTGGCTGGAGCCCTGAATCCAAATATCAAATTGGCAGCAGAGATGGGATAGTGTTACTTAGTGTCGATTTCAGTAGGGAATATTGCTCTTTATCCCACGCTTCTCTCTTTATTTAGTTAACGTCTTTCCCTCTGAGCCTTTAAAGGTCTAAAGAATGCCACACCAAGCGGTTGCATCAAATGAGTGCAGTTAGGGGGCAAGCAGATAAACCTAATATTACTGTATTTAGTAGCTTGGACAACCTCGCCCGAAAAATGGCTGGACGCATTGTCTCCAATAATCACCTTTGGCGTCCGCAGCTCGTGGTCGTGCGGTAGCGTTCTCGCTTCCCGCGCCCGGGTTCCCGGATTCGATTCCCGGCGGGGTAAGGGATTTCCTCTGCCTCGTGATGACTGGGTGTTGTGTGATGTCCTTAGGTTAGTTAGGTTTAAGTAGTTCTAAGTTCTAGGGGACTGATGACCATAGATGTTAAGTCCCATAGTGCTGAGAGCATTTGAACCAAACACCTTTGGCCAAGTCAGCTGTTTAGCAATAGGCAAATAAATCATCACTGATGAGTTTCTGGCCGCAGCTGTAGCGTTAGACTATTCTGTGTCTCAGGCAACATCAAATGATTTATTGCCAGCAGATCCAGAACTATCCTGGCATTCCGTTTCTAGCTCCCTTTGGTAGAGCAGCAGTATTATGATAATTTTTTGTGTGTATCTATTTCGGTAAAGGTGGAAGTGTCATGGGAATCGAAATTAGTTTTCAATTGTGTAAAATCCATGAATTCTCATGTGTGCTACTTGCAGCTTTCCATAGTTGTTGTCAGTCCCACACTCCTGTTAGTGGTATGTTTACTGTGCCAGGCAGTGTATTTTGTATTACGTTGCTAAAGTGAGTTTTGGCTTTTAATTTCTATCTTTGTAAACCGATGTATGAACAGATCAGAGAACAATAAAATTGCAAAGTGTCGATTATGGGAATTCGTATTCAATTAGTATCATATATGTTGAATAAAATTAAATTCTTAACAGCAGGCAAAATAAAAAGTCACACATCAGCTGTAAGGATGACAGAAAATTTATAAGATGATGCACCCCTAAGTCAGATGGTAAGCGCTCCTTACTCACCAACGTATAAACTGGCAAAACACTTTGCCTCTCTGCTTCTGCTATACGCGAGAAAGACTAACACATACATAAAGGACTCGGGACATTTCATAGAGAAACTGAGGAAACTAAGAATTAAACCAAACGACATCCTGATAAGCTTTGATGTTGTTTCTTTGTTTGCCGAAGTGCCAATCAGGGATTGTCTGGAGCATATTGATGCATTTTCACACATGATCAAGTCTTTCATACATGTCTCACTATGAACTAAATCATGTGGAATGCAGATTTCTTTGAACAGGTGGAAGGAATCGCCTGGGTGGTCAACTTAGCCCAGTGACGGCCAAGCTCTTCATCGAGTATTTTGAAAGTTGGGCACTGGACCCGGCATCTTATGAACTTAAGGTGTTGTACAAGTATGTTGACAACACCTTCGTTGTGTGGAGACATGATAATGAACAGATCGGTGGCTTCGTAAGTCAAGTGAACAGTATCTATGCCAACATAAAATCTTTTATCGAGGTAGTAAAGGACCAACTACTACCCTACATGTACTGTTTCCGAGAAATGGGACACAGCGTGTATCGAAAATTGACACACACAGGATGATGTCTGTGCTAAATATCGAACCAAGAAAGAGTAATGAGTAATACGCTCGAAACACAAGTCAGACAAATATATGATCCACAAGATTTCAGACGCGAGATACCACACCTGAAGAGCGTTCTGAGGAGCAATTGGTGCTTTGCCAGTTGCATGGGAAGTGTCAGGAAATCTAACACTCAATAAAGTGACACCCTGAGAGAAGAAATATCGGATATGGCCTTCCTGCCACATATCCCAGGTGATGGACAGAAGCCGTCGCACATTACGCAAACACGGTTTAACGACGATTATCAAACCGACCAAGAAGGCCAAAGAGTGTCTAAATCGGTAAAGTCCAAAAGGAACATATGTGCAATGTAGGAAATATACCATAAACTCTGTAGATGTGAAAAAGTCTATGTAGGAATGACTGGACGATCCATCCGTACTAGGATCATCGAAGATAAATGGCATTGCAGGTTGGAACAGTGGAGAAATAAGCCACTGCGGAGCATGCCCTATGTGAGACCGACCACATAAAAAATTCTCCGACACGGAAGCTGTTGATCTGTAGAAGGGTTACCACTCCTGCTTGCTCAGGGAAGCTGTAGAAATTCAAAGCATGACATCAGCTTCAATAAGAGAGACAAAAGTTTCAAGCTAAACGGATCTTGCATAGTTATGCCGCAGCGAACGACTACTGCGGGTAGCAAGGGGGGAAGCACAATGGCAACTACGAAGGAAAAGTCCTTAGACATCGGCATGAGACGTATATAAAATCTCGAGCTGGACTCCAGTCTGCCTCCAGCAATGGAGGTTGAAGCTTTGACAGTGCCAGCCACTTTTGCAGGTGAGATGTTGCAAAACTCCTTGCTGTTAAAATCTTTACACTGACCCAGAAAGTTAATTAAGAGAACTACTACGAAATAAATTTGATACGAATGGAAGGTTTTAACAGAAACACGCTTTGGATAAACACATTAATTTATTCAGTTGAAACACACATTAAATAGTACTGACTGCACAAAGGTCCCCTATGTGAATTCTACCAAGTATGCTTATTGGTTCTCGGTGTTACTTGAACAAACAAATACTCATACTCCTTAGACGCAACTCACGTTCTGAAAATTACTCATGAACTTTTAATCTAAATGAATACAGTAACCGTTGGCCTGACAGTTATAGAGAAACTCATGCATCTACCAAAGCAATGCTGGACTTGAGACTGATGATCCCACTGCCTTGAGCAAATGTGGATCAAGAGTTGACCTTCGATTCCAGTGCTGATAATTATGCTTATTGTAATTAATCAGCATGACACTTGCAGAACGCCGCTATCGTGTGTATGGCTCTGCAGTACAGAACGTGTGTCGAGCATCCGTCGAGACGAATTCTGGACCCCACTCATCTGTTAAGGTGCGCCAAATGCGCACATTCTCCGTCGCCGAATGAAGGGTACTGATGTGTACAAGATGCGCACACCATCCCATCTGTCAACAAACTCCTAGATTTTTAGCTTATCCATCCAGCCTGCTATTCCTTCCCGCCAAAACACGAAATGTCAGCCAATCGTTGAATGTGGCAGGCCCCGCATGGTGACTTTCATGAATGAACCACAGAGGCTGGCTCTATGTGCCGATATCAGAGGGCCACGCCTTTCGTTATGTCAGTCGCTGCTTGTCTGTTCTAGATCCGGCGTGCTTCCCGTTCCCATGCACTCGGACAAAGCATAGGAAAAAAAAAAAAAAAAAAAACCAGGGAAGATCTGCACAATGTTAACTGTATTTGACATGAAGCTAGTTAGAAATCAGAATGTACAGCCATTGTAATCCAATTCACTTTAATAAAACGTTATTATCGTATTCTACTCTGTGTTTATCCTCTTCTTAATATGTTATTCTCATTTAGATAGCTCTAGCTATAAAAATTTTGTACCAGAGGTGCCCCTCTTAGCACAGGTAGAGGGGCAGCAACAAGCAAATTTTTTCTGTCCCAAATACAATTGATTTCACGAGAATGTCATGTTAGCTCAAGTGACAATCAGCATTAATAACTGTCAATAGCGAAGAACAAATAACCCTGACAACTACAACATGTAAGTAATTACCAAATGGTAGAGACAGTCGCATTTACCTCAAGGAAACCATCCTAGCTTATAATCAGTGCAAGAGTGAATGCTGAATGCAGGTCCTTGATATATTATACACAAGAACAAATAAGGGCTCATGTACCAGTCATCAGACACAAGAATCTCTTTATTAAGGTCAGTGTGAAAATGATGTTATAAAATTAAATCTGTGACTCTGCATTTTATCAAGTATGGTTCATTGCTCCTTTAGTTTACTAAAAGATGAAAAGATTAGTGATAGTAAGTCCACTCATACCACATAGCTAGCACAAATCTACAGTAATTTAAATTATGTGTAAAAACATATCATGCACAAATAGATGAACATTAATCATATTCTAGAATATGGAAACATCCTATAGATGTGACCATCATACAAATCCACAAGAGGAATTTCTCAAAATGCTCTACGTTTGTACATAATGGTGCATAGAACAAGTTAAGTAACATTACAAAAACATAAAATAATGTGATTCCAGTATTGTGTATAAATGTAGCCAATTTTTCAAATACTCAAGCAGTTAATTTGGTACTAAATGATATTGTACAGATAATATCACGAAATGTTTCAAGTTACTGAATAGTTTTACTGTGAAAACATGGTCTGAGTACTATATCAAATATGATAATGCAAATCAAAATGAAAGCAAATCTTTAAGTATTATTATGGAATTCTTAAGAATGAGCTTGTGTAAACTTGTCAAATTAATAGCTACTTGGTGAGACATGTGACAGCAAAGAGATAGTACAAAATACATGATAATAAGTACACTAAACATTGTCATCAAACATGAATATATATATAATGAGCAGAAATCACTGAATACAGACCTGATCTTGGAGTAGGATTGTTTTTGATCACCACGTGCATGCTGGGGTTCTCTTTGCCACGTGAGTCTAGTGAGGGTTCACTGATGTACAATGTGCAGTCGTAGAGCAAGTGCATCATTTCAGTGCACCTCCATCCTGTCATCGCTCAAAGCATGGGTGTGGGATATTGGGTAGATTCTATCACTATAGTGGAGAGCAGATGGGTCGCTTTCCAGTCAGCCTATATATAGTCAAGAGAGGGTGACAGTGACACTGGGTGTGATGTCACCTCATTGAATGATAATGTGGCTAGACTTTTTCCATTGTATCAGATACATGTCAACAGGTGGGTGGAACATGTGGTCTGTGCTGTCTCAACCATGTTGTTGAGACTGGTGCTGGTCGTCTATTTGCTGACTCGAGTGTAATGTGACAGTGTTTTGCTAAGCCACTCGCTAGAGCTGAGCAGTAGCTAGTTTTGGGGTAGCCTGGACACTTGTCCCTCGCTACTTAAGTCTTTAATTTGAAAATATCGTTCTGATCGATACTGAGTGTGCTGACAGATAGCATCATGATATTCTCGCTGTGATGACAGAAATATTGCAATGGGTAATGATTATGTAGCACAGTGTTTTGTTGTGGTACAGACTGGATAATGAATAAAAGTCTCCAGCCAGAGCAAAAGGTTGCATTATTGTAATGAAGACTCTTTATGTCATGAGTTCTCGAAAGTAAAATGTTGGTTTACTGTGGTACAGTTCCAGCGTTACCAGTCCTTAGGGTGCCCACATTGCACAGGAATCCCTTATTTCCATTGGCCCCTCCACTTTTCCAGACTTTGGTTCGCTTCTGTCATTATGCTAAAGTCACCTGTTTTGTCATCTACCTCTCGCCTCCTAGGGGCCCCCTTGCTGAGTCTCCAGACCCATCGCACACCATTCATGTCAGTGCCCGGGACGAAAATGGCCTGCTGCCATGGCTGGGCGACCTTCACCACAGCTGCCCCCAGCTGGGCTGAGCGCCTGCCTCTCACCTCCCCTGTTGCATCGGACAGTTAAGCATGCCGTCGTCGCAATCCCACTCCTCACATCTGGGAGATTCTGCACATTCCTCGAGACCAGACTCAGTACACAACTACATTACAATATTAAGTACAATTCAAGAAATATCTCCATGAGAAAGACTTTACAATTATGGAGTGACCCTAATAGCAAGCAGTAAATCAATATAATGACCACAAATTCAGGCCCAAGTGTAATGATAAGCAAAATAAAATATAGAGATCATCAGGTTACCTTCCAGTCAGAAGGCTGTTGCACTCAGCGACTGTTATATTAACTTGTAAATAATATATATCAACTACCAGTCGTCCTTTTTAACTTTTTTATTGGCAGATCTAGATTTCAGGTAGAAACTGGCCATTCCCAATGCACTATCATTTTTTATCAATGCATGTAATGCCTGTTGGTCGGGCTTCATCCACAGTTCATTGAAAATATTTAGAGAGTTCCTTACAACATCAAAAATTACGTGATTTTTCATTAAATCACCTTTTATTATTGACATTATTATAGACCGACTGACACTGATGGCGCCATAATCCCTGCATCATTTGAATCATGCGAGTTTATCATAGTTCTAGTCTTGGTTTAGTAAAAGGTTAATGGTTCCACTCATGCCATGCAGTAAGTGTAACAATCTTGGTTAATTTGCAACTGCATTAAATGTAGTTATTCATGTAGATCATGCAAATAAACTAGGAGATATAATGATTAATGAAAGAAATCAAGATACTGGCATATAAACAGGTTTTTTAACTTTTGGATGGTACTATCCTTATGTATCTATCCATCATTTTTCGTCTTTCTTTCCTACGATATCTCCTTCATTAGAGCTCCATATGCTCCAAAGTTTGTCTGTTGGTGCATGAATAATCATGGCCATGATTAACCTTCTTATTACAATTAACTCTAAATACAGCAACCTTTACTCAAATTCTGTTCATTGGGTCATGTAGTATTACATGTAAACTCTTGAAACTATTACCACTTATTCTAATAAGTCATGTACTAAATCCAATCCTGAACAAAACACGCCAAGCTGCTCCCCTTTCTCTACCGCCGCGCGTGATTAGCCGAGCGGTCTCAGGCGCTACAGTCATGGACTGTGCGACTGATACTGGCGTAGGTTCGAGTCCTCCCTCGGGCATGGGTGTGTGTGTTTGTCCTTAGGATAATCTAGGTTAAGTAGTGTGTAAGCTTAGGGACTGATGATCTTAGCAGTTAAGTCCCATAAGATTTCACACACATTTTAACATTTGAACATTTTTTTTTTCTCTACCAATAATTTCATGTCTCTCATCCGTCCCAGACAGAGCCTGCTGTCCGAAACTGAGTACTTTCGTTTTATTATATCTGTATCTACTACCCTCTGTCTTTTCTTCTACACTGGTTCTCCATTCATAATTTGCCTGATCGAATTGTTTATTTTGCACCATTTGCATACCACTGTGTATGGAATCACCTTCGCCTTCTTTCTTTGCCACTCTGTTCATTGAATGTGAATTCCAATTCACATAGCATGTTCCAAAATGTGCTTATATCTTCATTGACTAATCCTGCTAACACTTACTGACAATGTGGCGTTAGCTTTGTATAGCAGTACCTAACGATATTTCTGGGAGTGCATGGTACATCTCAGAAAGGTTATTCTTCACCACTGAATCTCAGAATTTCTTTGGGCTTTTGAAAACTGACCCTGCATAATCTTTGCTATCCTTTCATCTGTAATTCACTCTTGAGTCTTCTGTGACCACTAGTTTGCCAAAACCCTTTCTGAATTCTTTGTACAAACTGCACTTATATTTTCTGCTACCATTCCCCCCATGTATGGTCACACAAATTTTAGTTTGTACCTCAATGAGCATGACAGACATATCGATAAATGAAACTGAGAAATTCAGGTTTTGGGGTTTAGGCGTATTCCCCTCATCTTTACAGCTTTGGAACGTCTGTACTTGTATGAAATGTGTGTAATCAAACAGCACTTCGCCCCTTATGCTCACTCTCACTGTCGTTTCCACTGTTCTCACATCTTTCTGTCATGGTTCGTCATAAGCATTCTCACTGCTACCAGGTCTATAGCTGACATTCACTTTCATCAAGTTCATGAGTGCTACTCATTGGCATGTACTTGTGTTTCTCATTCGATCCAACATTTTCTCCTAATATATTTCTGACCTTCCATTGCAACCTACTTCGATTTTTATGTGCCTCTTTGATTCTCCTCTGTTTTCATATGTTGATACTTTCTTGAATGCGAGAAGCGTGTGTATTTCCTCTGTTTCTGCAATAGATACTGGGATTGTCAGATCAGATCCTGCACTGAGTTTCCAAATTTCACTCTCTGTTCTCTCACGAGTCTCATTTGTCAAATGACTGTCAATATATCTTTGTCTTATCCACCCATTTCTCTATTTATTTATTTTTGACACATTTCCTCATTTTCGTCTCTGTTGTCTGTTTTTGTTTTCTCCTCGCGCCATTCCTTAACTGCTTTCTTACAATTGTCTTTCACTTTTATTGCTGCTTCTTGGTTTGTTGTGCTTCGTTCTCCGCCTCCTGAGCAATTTTATTAGTTTCCTCTGCTTGTTTCTGAATTTCGTTCATAATGCCGTTTCGTGTCTTCTCCCCCATGTCCTTAATTTCTCTTCCCTTTTCTCGTACCTTATATCCCATGACCTTACCTTTTTTCCTCATTGCTTTCAAAAATTCTGTTATATTGAAATTGTTATCCCCTGTCTCATTATTTTTGTCTGTCCAAGATGTGCGTGATTTTAATGGAGTACAGCCTCTCGCTGGTTTGTTTGACTGCCGCGCGGGATTAGCCGACACTTGGTGTCATAAAGGAAGATCTTGAACTCCCTAAGGATGCGTTCAGAAGGCTGGAACTGACAAAAAAACAAGGCAGTGAAGGACTTTGCGATGTCGCTGTTCGGGACTTCTCTTCTGTCCATGTAATTTACCCTGGAAGGAACACACATCAAGGATTTACTGAATGATTAATTTTGGTCTGGGAAATGATTATGAGGAACCGGCTGCAGAAGAAGAAAATGTGCATGCTGATCTGCCACCAGTTGAAGGTGACAGTGAAGGTGTTAAATTGTGTTACTGCTAAAGACTCATTTTTTGAATGCTGTAATTTATGACTGCAATTATCTGTCACCTTATTTATGTCATTTCATTGTAGCCATTTTTGTTACTGTTTTTGGTGAATAAAAAAAACGGTCAAAAAAAAAAAGCGGTCGACGGCGCTGCAATCATGGACTGTGCCGCTGGTCCCGGCGGAGGTTCGAGTCCTCCCTCGGGCATGGGTGTGTGTGTTTGTCCTTAGGATAATTTAGGTTAAGTAGTGTGTAAGCTTAGGGAATGATGACCTTAGGAGTTAAGTCCCACAAGATTTCACACACGTTTGAACGTTTTTGTTTGACTTCCTGTTTTCTTCTTCGCATTTGCGAATTGTTTCTAGTGCTTGCTGTGTTGTCTCCTCTTCATCTCCTCCTCAATAGCCGGTCTCCCCATATTTTGTTTTCTGGTTGGTATTATCTATGGTACCCAACTCGTCAATCACTTTTTTATCTTCGTCGTGACCAATACTAACTTTACGATCGCTTTTATTTTCTATATCGCATAGAAGATTTTCCTCATCTCCAACACTGCCCTCGCCTCGTTTGTATCGTGGCCCCTTAGCACACTGTTCAGACAATATACTGATTTTTCTGTTTTCTGACAGATGTGGCTACCAATAATTTCATACTTCTCGTCACTCATGGAGTAAACATCCTACTCCTATAAGTAGTATACTTCAGATATCGCCAGGTAGTCCACACTTTCAGAAAATGGCATCTCTCTGCATATACGCCAGTCTCGCAAGTGAGATTACCAAACATTAGGATTACAAAGTCTGGCTCTGATATGCTCGCACCTCGGTTTAATGCTACAAAATACGTCATGTAAGATAAGACAGATTCACTGCCATGGATTCCTTTCAGGGGTTACTGCGCGCCTTATATTTGCTATAATAATGCACTTTAGTTGGTTCAAAACTGAGAAAAATTTTCAACCTGCCATTAACTTCTAAACAACTACCCATCCGTTTTCCATTTACTCCTCACAGATAGTTTGATCCGGATGTAAAAACTTCTGTTGCAAATACTACATTAAAATATTGTAAAATTCTTTTCTATTACTCTTCCCAAAACAAATTTTTTCTTTTAATTATTACTGTTAAGCAGTGTTCATTTGTCGTCTATTGCTACTCTATACCTCTCTGACTGCTCTCCGCATTTCTTCTTCCTTAGACATAACTAAGTGAAATGCTGTTATGCCTAAGCTAAGTGGCCATACTACCTGCGCATTGCACATAATTCCTGGTTTGCCTGATTACATGGCACGCTGTGGTCAGTCAGATTAAACATTTGTAGGACATCGATTTTCTGCTTCTTGTGAGTTCCTCTTGAACTGGCTCAAATCTGGTAGAGCACCCTCAACTAATCTGACGCGAAACACTGTCTATTGCGACCTAATCTTTTCTTTTCTCTAACACGATCACGAAAGTCGGACACTCCCCAAAACAACAAAAAATTCTTACGACAGATTTCTAGTTTCCCATACACAATAAATCATTTTCACATAACTTTTGCATGCATATTTACCCTCACGAAATTTCATAATGCTGATGTACAGCGTTGGTAACCAATCAGAGGTGGAGCAAAATCAAGAAAACCACGAACAAGAAGCTAAAGACAAATCGAAGATAAATCCTGCTATCAATATTTTTGCCTGTTTCCGAAAAAATCCACATAAATTCTATCCTGGCAAAGGTTCGACAATTTATGCAAAACTCCTTGCGTGGAAAATTGGTTACCCTGGTCCAGAATGTTAATTAAGAGACAGACACGCCTTTAAGACACGAGCTGTAATTACTGTGTTCAGTGGAATGGATAATGTGCAGTATTTACGGCCCTAGCTATGGATTCTTAAGTGGTAAATTAAAAAGAAATAAATTTGATATAAATGGAAGGTGTTAACAGAAACAAGCTTTGGGTAAACACCTTAGTTTATTTAACTGAAATACACAGGAAGTGGATCTGACTATCCAAGAATGTCAGTTGACTTTACAAACTCCCCCTATGTCAGTTCTACCAAGTAAACTTATTCGTTTTCAGCTTTATTTGGACGATTACAAAACATACCTCTTAGATGCAACCGATGTTCTGAAAATTACTTGCGAACATTCATCTTAACAATTGCAGTGACTGTTGTCTGACAGGCGTCTACTAAAGCAATTCTGGACTTGAGACTCTCATCTGCTAAGGTCTGAGCCAGAAGCGCATGGCCCTCTGTCTCCTGTTGAACGGTGCTGATGCACAAAAGATGGGCAAACCTACCCGTCTCTCAGTGAACTCTCAGATTTTTTGCTGAACAGAACAGCCTGCTATTCCATCCCGCCAAAACGCGACATGTCAGCGAATTGCAGAATATTGACTTTCAACCAACCAATGGCGAGGATCCTTCATGCACAAAAATTCAGCCAAGAAAAACACGCCACGATAAAACGCCAATGACGTTTCGATTCGCCATTCTTCTTCCAAAAAGCTGCTGCTTCTACTCCGTCTCGTGATGTCACTAACATTTTTACCAATCGTGCGTTTTCGCGCCCTGAAACCAGCCTCGCATCAGAGGTCCTCTGAAAGCAAAACACTGCTCCCGAGGCTAGGCTCTAATTTTTCTGCAAGCCGTGTTTCCTTAGGAAAGTGTGAGATTGTCATCTCCTGCAGGCATTCTTCAGAATACGAGAAAGCGCTGGCCTCCTGCTGACAAAGTCTCTTCACAGACCTCATCCCAGCTGGACGACAGGGTTCGGTCGTAAATGCACAATAGCTGACACGCTCGTGGTTGGCCCGACGTAGCGACTTTCATAGGATCAACACCAGAGCCTCGCCTGTGTCGATACCAGACGACCAGTTTTTCCATTACAATGATCACTGTCTTGCGTGTACTAATTCCAGCATGCTTTCCATTCGCACAAACTTACAGAAAACGCAGGAAAAAAAACAAGGAAACCAGCACCTTGTTAACTGTATTTGGTATGATGTTAGAAGACAGTACATACGGCCATTGTAATCCAGTTCACTTTAATAAAACGTTATTATCGCATTCTGCTCCATGATTATCCTGTAATTAGTGCGTTATCTTTATATTAAAGAAAAGGTGCATGTGAAAAGGCTTGCCACTTTCCAACCTCAGAAAAATTATCAGACAGTTGTTGGGTGAAGAAGCTGAGACAAAATGCAAGAGGCAATATGTCAACAAGAAGCCACAAAATCCTCAAAACCACAAAATTACTATATTTACTGTTTCTTTCATGTTATCCTAATCTTTACACGTTCTCACTGTTGTAGCAGTAAAGTATATGGCCAGATCACGCATTTTTCAGTGCGCCTTTTAACCTGCCATTCACTTTTTAATTATGTGGAGATTCGCCAGAATCGACACATTGTTTGGATTCTTCGTTGAACTGTAGGTTCCCTTTCACCAGATGGATAACTCGGGTAGGTTAGGTTCACGCAAGTCACTGACATGACGTCCCATTGAAATACTTGCACGACGCCATAGAAGCACACGAAATTGCATCAGGCCATAGAACCACGCGAAATAACTGTTATGAGGTTATCACGGTTCATGCAGTCAAACACCTTCGCAATCTCGCAGACGAAATGAGGTAGCGCAGTTGTGAGAAATTGTACTCATATTTGGTAGGACGGTGGTTCAAAGTAGCATCTAGGCAACCAGATTTGGGGTTTTGTGATTGCTCTAAATCATCTAAGGTAAATCTCGGGATGGTTCCTTTGAAACAATATGGCCCATTTCCTTCCGCCATCTTTCCCTAATGCAAGCTTGTGGTTCATCTTTCATCACCGCATTGTTGTCAGGATGGTAACCCTTAATTTTCCTTCCTTCTTCTCAATCACAGAATATTCTAAATGATTATTTTGTTTATTTAGTTATTCTACACTAGTGTTCAAAAAGTAAGTAGGAAAGTATCTTTCACATGATGTCTCACTGCCAAGTAAGATAGCTTATGAAACTTTAACCACTGAAAGCCTCTCTCTACTTTTGTTGCTCTCTCTATCTCTTGGGATTTAACAAAACTGTGCAAAACTAACTCATACGCATGTTCTTCTGTAGCCCACATGCCTTCCTAGAAATATGGGTAATAATCTGGTAAGGACACTCAAATACTATACTTAGATTAAGCTCCTGTATTGTGCAAACAGATAACGACTTTACGTAAGATTAACGTTACATGGGCACATGGGCTCCTTTTGAAGAGAACCCCATTGAGCTCAGGAATACTGATCATGTAACGAGAGGGGAGTTATGCTGATCTTGAGAACTTTAAGATAATTGCCATTCTTTCGTAGGAAACACCTGGATGGTCTTACTGGCTGGGAACGCGTAGTGCATTCCAAAGATCACTGTTGATGCGAATTTAATTCAATATTCTTAGTAGCTTCACACACCACATTTAAATATTACAAGTCACCTTATGGCGCTATTAATTCAGATAACATAGGATGAACATTCATTTAATGTCAGTAGAGATAATTTACTTGGGTGCAGTCGGATTAGGAGGCTGAAATGGAGGATTTAGGAGAAACGGTTATCACAGTTAAATGTCACCGTATGCACATGCACACTCTACTTTTCAAGGGCATGCAGTTAAAATAAAATGCGCGGGATATACTGAATACTGTTAGGAGGAACTTAAAGTACATGACGAAACAACGGGCGAAAAGTACTGGTACGCTATGTGCACTGTGAATTATTACGTATAATGGCACGGAAGTCTGGAAGCCACTAATGGCTAGCGAACGACCAGGTATATGGATCTTCACTTTAGTCAGATTTGCTATGATGCCTTCCACAAATACGCATAAAGGAATCTATAATGGCAGTTTCCGCCCTATCTGGCCATTACATTGAAATCAGAGAAAATCCTCTAATATACCTACCCAAGCTATCTGCCAAGCAGATACTGAGAACTTACCGTTAGTGAGATGAGAAAACACTTACTGTACACTCCTAGTGGCTTTACACATAATACCAGATTCAAATCTATGCGGCAGTTTTCAGTTAATCTAGATCTGCAATGGGCTCATGTCTCCTTTGCTGGTTTATTCTTGAGCTCATCGTTATAGTGTGTGTGTGTGTGCGTGTGTGTGTGTGTGTGTGTGTGTGTGTGTGTGTGTGTGCGGGCGTGTGTGTGTAAGAGAGAAAGAGAGAGAGAGAGAGAGAGACCCATACTTATTCTACACACGTGGTGGCGTGGGACCATGCAGATTACCAGAACACGATTTGAACAGCAGACTCATTGGACTTGAGCATAACTGAACACATGGCACGTTCATTTCAATATTTTGCATGTTAATAGTTATTCAACGCCCCCAGTAGCTGAGTGGTCAGCGCGACAGAATGCCAATCCTAAGGGCCCGGCTGGGTCGGAGATTTTCACCGCTCAGGGACTGGGTGTTGTGTTGTCCTAATCATCATCATTTCATCCCCATCGACGCGGAAATCGCCGAAGTGGCGTCAAATCGAAAGACTAGCACCAGGCGAGCGGTCTACCCGGCGGGAGGCCCTCGCCACACGACATTATATATATATATATATATATATATATATATATATATATATATATATATATATATATATAAGACAAATTTCAATCTATTCTACTGTATCTCACTTAAATTAAAACATGCTTTCATATCTCATCTGGTAAAGCCATTACCTGAAAGAGAAAAAAAGATTAATTAAATCGAAAGTTCTTTTAGACTGCACGCAGCCCAATGGTCACTCTTGTGAACAAAGCAAGGTACATGACATACCCAGAATTTACCTAAAATCAATATATCAACGCTAACTAATTTAACTGCATGAAAGTCAAAAAAATGGTTCTAAGCACTATGGGACTTAGCAGCTGAGGTCATCAGTCCCTTAGGCTTAGAACTACTTAAACCTAACTAACGTAAGGACATCACACACATCCACACATCTTGGACCTACTGATAACAAACAGACCCGAACTTTTCGACTCTGTAAGTGCAGAACAGGGAATCAGTGATCATAAGGCCGTTGCAGAATCCCTGAATATGGAAGTTAATAGGAATATAAAAGAAGGGAGGAAGGTTTATCTGTTTAGCAAGAGTAATAGAAGGCAGATTTCAGACTACCTAACAGATCAAAACGAAGATTTCTGTTCCGACACTGACAATGTTGAGTGTTTATGGAAAAAGTTCAAGGCAATCGTAAAATGCGTTTTAGACAGGTACGTGCCGAGTAAAACTGTGACGGACGGGAAAAACCCACCATGGTTCAACAACAAAGTTAGGAAACTACTGCGAAAGCAAAGAGAGCTTCACTCCAAGTTTAAACGCAGCCAAAACCTCTCAGACAAACAGAAGCTAAACGATGTCAAAGTTAGCGTAAGGAGGGCTATGCGTGAAGCGTTCAGTGAATTCGAAAGTAAAATTCTATGTACCGACTTGACAGAAAATCCTAGGAAGTTCTGGTCTTACGTTAAATCAGTAAGTGGCTCGAAACAGCATATCCAGACACTCCGGGATGATGATGGCATTGAAACAGAGGATGACACGCGTAAAGCTGAAATACTAAACACCTTTTTCCAAAGCTGTTTCACAGAGGAAGACCGCACTGCAGTTCCTTCTCTAAATCCTCGCACAAACGAAAAAATGGCTGACATCGAAATAAGTGTCCAAGGAATAGAAAAGCAACTGGAATCACTCAACAGAGGAAAGTCCACTGGACCTGACGGGATACCAATTCGATTCTACACAGAGTACGCGAAAGAACTTGTCCCCCTTCTAACAGCTGTGTACCGCAAGTCTCTAGAGGAACGGAAGGTTCCAAATGATTGGAAAAGAGCACAGGTAGTCCCAGTCTTCAAGAAGGGTCGTCGAGAAGATGCGCAAAACTATAGACCTATATCTGTAACGTCGATCTGTTGTAGAATTTTAAAACATGTTTTTTGCTCGAGTATCATGTCGTTTTTGGAAACCCAGAATCTACTCTGTAGGAATCAACATGGATTCCGGAAACAGCGATCGTGTGAGAGCCAACTCGCTTTATTTGTTCGTGAGACCCAGAAAATATTAGATACAGGCTTCCAGGTAGATGCTATTTCCCTTGACTTCCGGAAGGCGTTCGATACAGTTCCGCACTGTCGCCTGATAAACAAAGTAAGAGCCTACGGAATATCAGACCAGCTGTGTGACTGGATCGAAGAGTTTTTAGCAAACAGAACACAGCATGTTGTTATCAATGGAGAGACGTCTACAGACGTTAAAGTAACCTCTGGCGTGCCACAGGGGAGTGTTATGGGACCATTGCTTTTCACAATATATGTAAATGACCTAGTAGATAGTGTCGGAAGTTCCATGCGGCTTTTCGCGGATGATGCTGTAGTATACAGAGAAGTTGCAGCATTAGAAAATTGTAGCGAAATGCAGGAAGATCTGCAGCGGATAGGCACTTGGTGCAGGGACTGGCAACTGACCCTTAACATAGACAAATGTAAAGTATTGCGAATACATAGGAAGAAGGATCCTTTATTGTATGATTATATGATAGCGGAACAAACACTGGTTGTAGTTACTTCTGTAAAACATCTGGGAGTATGCGTGCGGAACGATTTGAAGTGGAATGATCATATAAAATTAATTGTTGGTAAGGCGGGTACCAGGTTGAGATTCATTGGGAGAGTCCTTAGAAAATGTAGTCCATCAACAAAGGAGGTGGCTTACAAAACACTCGTTCGACCTATACTTGAGTATTGCTCATCAGTGTGGGATCCGTACCAGATCGGGTTGACGGAGGAGATAGAGAAGATCCAAAGAAGAGCGGCGCGTTTCGTCACAGGGTTATTTGGTAACCGTGATAGCGTTACGGAGATGTTTAATAAACTCAAGTGGCAGACTCTGCAAGAGAGGCGCTCTGCATCGCGGTGTAGCTTGCTCGCCAGGTTTCGAGAGGGTGTGTTTCTGGATGAGGTGTCGAATATATTGCTTCCCCCTACTTATACCTCCCGAGGAGATCACGAATGTAAAATTAGAGAGATTCGAGCGCGCACGGAGGCTTTCAGACAGTCGTTCTTCCCGCGAACCATACGCGACTGGAACAGAAAAGGGAGGTAATGACAGTGGTACGTAAAGTGCCCTCCGCCACGCACCGTTGGGTGGCTTGCAGAGTATAAATGTAGATGTAGACATGGCCGAGGCAGGATTCGAACCTGCGACCGTAGCAGTCATGTGGTTCTGGACTGAAGCGCCTAAAACCGCGCGGTTACCACGGCCAGGACACATGAATATCAATTACGTCGTAATAGAAACTGACTCGAAAATAACTCCACTGTGAAACACATGTTTACAAACCACGTTGACAGCCAAGCAAGTGTCGCTCACCTCCTAGATCTGACCACACAATGCCACCATGCATCGTCCGCTCCGTTCCCTTGCTTGCGGAGCGGGAGGAGGCGGATGTTCGAACCTGTCGCCAACCCTGACTATTCCTTCTTGTTCCTGCTGCGTCTCTGGGTCCCAGACAAATGAATCGATCAGATTGGTACAACATCCCAAGAGCACTCTATCTATCTCTGCTTACAAGGGAGCGACTTTTTAGCGATCTCACTTCCCCATTTACACAGAAATATACTTGTTTTTATTGGAAAGAAAGGGGAGGGGACAGATCTACTTCAATGGAGAAATGAGGAAACGCATTTGTGTTCTTCCCTTCCCAAGGCCAATGTACCATATTACATCAGAAGAAAACTTACACAATGCTGCTAATGGCTGACAAGGGCAACACAACTGTTGTAATGGACAGAACAACATACATAGAAAAAACTTTAGACTTCTTCCAAACCAGCAACATAACTGAAATACATAAAGATCCAACAGCCAGAAAACAAAAGGAGATTAAACACATTTCAAACAACATTAACTTTATACTCACCATCCAAGAAGCAAGAAACATTGTAACAATGAGCCCACAACCACCTTGCCTTAGATCACAACCAAAGATCCACAAAAACGGGACCCCCATCAGGCCATAGTGAACTGTAGGAACAGCCCAACATTCAAGCTCAATAAAATACTATTCAGAATTCTCAAACAAGCATACACATTCAATAATGAGAGAACACTTAAAAACACAACAGAATTTACACAATATGTCAAAAACATACAAGTACCTGATGGAGCCACACTTGCCTCATTTGACATACAAAACCTATATTCCTCTGTGCCAATAGATCTCACACTACAGATAATTAATGCCAACCTACATAAACACAAAAATATCCCTTCAACTCACATTAATGAACTAATGGACCTGCTTGAATTCACACTTTCACACAACTATTTTAAATTTAACAATAAAATCTACCAACAAACAGATGGTCTGGCAATGGGCTCAAATCTTTCCGGATTGCTAGCAGAAATATTTATAAGTAACCTAGAAGACAAAATCCTGAATTCCAATCACCACGTCCTCAAAAATATCATCTACTACTACAGATATGTTGATGATACCATCATTTTAATCAAAGGCGCTAAAGATGACATCAGTGAGTTGAATCAGTTTTTCAATAACTCCCATGAAAACATAAAATTCGCAGTTGAACACCAAAATGACGACAGTATAAATTTACTAGAACTTACCATTAGAATAAAGATTAACAGACATCAGTTTGAAATTTATCAGAAGCCTACCACAACACATACCACAATCCACAATTCCTCTTGCCACCCCGCAGCACACAAAATGGCAGCATTTCGGTACATGATTAATAGAGCTATCCAACTACCACTCTCAGAAGATAAATGTGATCAAGAAATAAAATAAACAGCTATTGAAAATGGTTATAACAGCTCCATAGTAGACACCCTAAAACACTCAGTAATGGCAAAGGAATCACAACACAAAAAACAAAAAAGAAAATAACATCTTTCATACAATCCCCTTTCTGGGTAACATTTCATACCAGATTGCCAATGTCTTCAAACGGAAAGGCATAAGCATATCCTTTACAACAGACAACAAGATTGGACAGAAGTTACCCCACAACATTGGCACACGAAACCCACTTCATCACACAGGTGTGTACAAAATTGAATGTTTGGACTGTGACTGCTTCTACATAGGCCAGACAGGCAGATCATTTGAGATTAGGTTCAAGGAACACATGGCAGCACTAAAAAACAAAAAAAATTTCACACATCAGCAATAGCTACCCGCCTGCATAAAACAAAACACCATGTTAACAACACAAGTATTAGCATCCTACACATCCAACCAAAAGGCAGAAAACTAGACATCCTTGAAACAGTACAAATATACAAACATCAAATAAAACAACCAGAATCTATCTTAAATGACAAAAATGACAATATTTACAATAGTATCATCTCCGTTTTCAGCAACTGCCTACACTCTTAAAAATGCACACACACACACACACCTAATATTTACCATAAATATTGACAGCTGCCAAGAGTACAAGAGATTGACCTCATTCACAGATAATTCATCACACCAACAGCTTGTACCCCTTGTCAGCTTAAAACTGTATGTACATCAACTATTGGCACAAATGTATATCTATCTGCATATTTTATAGCATTAACCAATGTATTACCCCAACCTTTAGGCAGCTAATATATGCAACATGCAATCTTAAGACTCCTTGCCATGTAAATGTTTCCTCTCATATAATCACTCTTTCCTCTCTCCCTCTCCCTCTCCCTCTCTCTCTCCCTCTCCCTCCCCCTTTCACTCACACACACACACACACACACACACACTTTTTCTCTCTCTCTACCTCTCCTTCTGCCTCCAGCCCCTCACTTCACATCTGTTTATTAACCCCAATCAAAGAGTGTAATGTATGTATGATTTTACTGTTGTAGCCACTATGATCATTGTAATTATAGTCTGTAACATTTCACCTAATTGTTATCAATAAGTATGAAGTTTAAGCCATTTTAACATTTCACCTGATTGTATAAACGAGTAAGAATGTTTGCTGTTTTAACTTGTCAGAATTGGATTTATATACCACCTGAAGTACACACACATATATTTGGCACCTCAAAACAAACACCGCCAAATGCTTAAAGCAATTATTCTGTAATAATATTGTTATGATGTATATTCTTTGCACTTTGTGATTATGTCTTCACTTCTGCTATGCGAACCTTGCACCCAGCTGATTCCAGACGCCATATTTGTTTACAAATGTGGCAGTATACATGTGATGTGTTACGGCAGCAAAAGGAACCTGTGATCACTGAAGGTACTGTAGTTTACTTATTTAATGTTCACCATTAGATATCAGTTTAATTTTTCGTCAAAAGTAATCCTAAACCATATTCTGAAATAGTGTCTCGTTTCTCCACTAGGCAGTGCCACAAGTTCCTCCAAAAATCGTAACACAACACACACACAAATGTAATACTTACTAATGTAAATCGACCCGATGATGGAGGTTTAAACCTTCGAAACGCGTCGTGGAAATAAATAAAACGGTGACTGGTAACAGTGAACTTGTTGTTTCATTTAATGTCAGTAACAGTCACGGTAAAGGCTAACCTAAAAATGTTCGCATTTAACATTTCACCAGGCAATGCCGGTCAACTGCTGTTGGAAACTTTCCTTATGTCAGTACGTTGTAGGTGTCTCCACCGGCGCCAACCTTGTGTGAATGATCTGAGAAGCTAATCATTTGCATATCACAGCACCTTCTTCCTGTCGGTTAAATTTCGCGTCTGTAGCACGTCATCTTCATGGTGTAGCAATTTTAACGACCAGTAGTGTACCTTATATGAGAATGCAGGATTTCTCGGCGAATCTCGATGATAAAATCTCCTCGTGTTGACAGCTGAGTCAATGCGTTGTTCTCCAGCAATGCTTCTTACTTCCCATCATCAAGTGAAGTGTCCCGTTCACTGCTCATCCGAATCTTTATAGCCACTGGACCACAGGCTTCTCCACATCCTCGGCACCGGTCGAGCCAATCAGGCACGAGCTGAATCTGCGCCGCGGCAAGTGGTGGGGGGCAGTCACAGGCGACGGGTCTTGGTGTCTCATCTCGGTGCGGCCTCTTTATTCCATCTGCCGCCACCGACTTGCCTCCATCGGTGCGCTCTCATCTTATTCTTGATAACGTTGTGTTCCACACGGTGCTGAGTTGGAAGCCACTATCCCGGTTGGCCAGGTTATCATTAACCCGTATCTCCACTGCCTCTTTAATAATAGACTCCCAGAAACGTTTCCCTCTACACAGTCTCTTGGTTTCATCATATTGAAGCGTGTGTTCTTCACTGCGGCTGTGCTCCGCTACCGCGGATTTTTTCTTTTGTCTGTGGCGAACGCTTCTCACATGTTCAGAGATGCATTGTATTGCGTCTCTCCAATATATCGTTTTCCTCATTCACAGGAAATGATATAGACACCCAGTGTTTTTAGACCCAAGTTGTCCTTCATTGAGCCCAGCATATTTCTGACTTTTGCTGGAGGATGGAAAATTGTTTTTATCTTGTTCGTATCCAGTATTCTGGCAATCCTGGCCGTGGGCGGCCCTGCATATGGGAGGAATGCCAGGCCTTTGCTGTTCTCTTCATCCTGAAGGTCCTTCTTCTTCTTCTTGCTCATCTTGAGAGCGCATCTAATCTGCTTTTCGGTGTAGCCATTCTTCTGGAAGGTTTTCTTCAGATTCTGAATCTCAGTAGCTAAACTGTTCTTGTTGCATATGTCATGAGCTCTGCGGACAAGGTGGCGGCGGCGGCGGAACGCAGGGCAATACGCAGCCTCAGAGAAGATGAGGATACTGTCATTCTACCAGCAAAAAATGAAATGATCGTATGGCATTGTTAGCCAAGAGGCCCCATGCGGGGAAGTTCGGCCGCCGTATTGTAAGTCCATTTTAGTTGACGCACTTCGGCGACTTGTGAGTCAATGATGATGACATGATGATGAACACACAACACCCAGTCATCACGAGGCAGAGAAAATCCCTGACCCCGCTGGGAATCGAACCGGCGGCCCAGTGCGCAGGATGCGAGAACACTACCGCAAGAGCACGAGCTGCGGACATTCTACCAGCAGACAAAGAAAACGTGACTTTGCCGCTGAGAGCGGCTGACTACTGGGACAAGATTAATTCGCTGCCGCAGGATCAGGCCTACAAACAAGTGGAGAAGGACGTGCTCTCAAGATGAGCAAAAAAAAGAAGAAGAAGGACCTTCAGGATGAAGAGAACAACAATGGCCTGGCGTCCCTTCCGTACACAGTTCCGCCCACAGCCAAGATTGTCCGGATACTGGAGAAGAACAAGATAAAAACGATCTTCCATCTTCCAGCAAAAATCAGGAATATGCTGGGCTCAACAAAGGACAATTTGGGGTAAGAACACCGGGTGTCTACAGCATTTCCTGTGAATGTGGAAAACAATTTATTGGACAGATGTGACGTTGCATCACACACTGTATCTCTGAACATGTGAGAAGCACTCGCCTCGGACAAAAGGAAAAATCCGTGGTAGTGGAACACAGCCTCAGTGAAGAACACACGTTTCAATTTGAAGAAACCAAGAGACTGTGTAGAGCGAAACGTTTCTGGCACTCTATAATAAAGAGACAGTGGAGATACGGGTCAGTGATAAGCTGGTCAACCAGGATAGTGGCTTACAACTCAGCACCGCATGGAACACAACATTATCAAGAATAAGGCGAGACCGCATCGATGGAAGACTAACTTATATCTGACCAGGCGACAGTTTTCCTGTCGTCTGGGGTCTAACAATATGGTCATGTGCCCAGGAGAGGCACTGCGAGCAATGTCGTGCTGTTAGCAAAGCACTTGTCCAGTCATCTTATGCCATAGCCCATAGATTTCTGGGGTTATTTCAAGCAGTGTTGATTATCTGCTAGCACTGATATCTCTACGCAAACGCTCCTGCTCTCGGCCGGTAAGTAAAGGTCGTTGGACACTGTGTTGTCCGTGGAGAGAGGTAATACCTGAAATTTGGTGTTCTCGGTACACTCTTGACACTGTGGATCTCGGAATACTGAATTCCTTGCCGATTTCCGAAATGGAATGTCCCATGCATCTAGCTCCAACTACCAATCCGCATTCAATGTCTTTTAATTTCCGTCGTGTGGCCACAATCACGTTGGAAACCTTTTCACATGAATCACAAGAGTACAAATGATTGTTCCGTTAATGCACTGCCCTTTTATACCTTGTGTATGTGATACTCCCGTCATCTATGTATATGGATAAGGCTATCCCATGACTTTTGTCACATCACTTTAAATAGCGGTGACTTTATAGTAATTATTGTCTTTTAATAAAAGTTGAATCATTGTATATTCGATCCAGTTACCTTCTGCACTGTACTGTACTGCACTGTACTGTCCTGTACTATACTATAGCAGTTCTTTCAATGTATGGTCCTATTTCAATGAGGTGTGTTACTTGGCACTGACACATTATGCGAAAGTTACTTTTGCCGTTTAGTTTTACACACAAATATATCATGTCAGCTATCAGGTTGAAGCAGATACTGCTGCCTCTTTCTTTAAAATTACGAACCACAAATTATGACTACTGCTAATCTAGTCACATTGACATTCATGGGAATTACTGGCAGACTGCAGTTCTGAATAATGTTACTGCTCCATCTCTTACTCTTCTCAGCAGCTGTTGTCACCTGTTTCATGCTATGTATTTATGTAAATCTGTTAATTGGGAGAGAGCACTGTCATCTTTCTGTATACTCGGAGAAAATAAAAAACTATATAATATTAATTTATACCTACAATTTCAGTTCTTTGATGAATTATAGTAATGGCTAATAATGTACATTTTTACTTTCTTATTTTAATATATGGAGTTTCTGTTTTCAAGAAAGATGTCTATACACAAATTGTTGAATTTTATACTCCAGTAGTTTTTCCCCAGTTACAATATTCTTTACTTCACACGTTTTGCCAACATAGGACGCTCCTGTAAATAATACTGCTGTTTGCCTTCGCCATACTTCGCATGTTCGCTTTGTCAGATCTGTGGCAAAATCTTGTCCACATGCGCCATCCTGTCTGCATTGACTTCGGTAAAAATGTGCGGCTGCATGTTCCACCTTGTACAGACCTCAGATCTGCTCAGATTTATGATCTACACGCTACGATTTGTCGGCACAGAATTCTGTATGTGCGATAAATCAACACACATCTTGTATATTCACATGACAATTATTTAATTTACTGCCAGCCTGCCATTTGCAGGTCTGTGAAACAACTTTCGGTAACAAGTGGCTACGTTCTCAGGAAGGATGTTTTAAATTCTGTTTAGGACACAAATTGATAATGGAGGTATGTTACTACTCTTGCAGAGGAAAAATGCAGAGAAGCGTCAATACCTCACAGATAGGTCTTTATGGTCAAGACGGTGAGCCTTTGTGCAATAATGTGTTTTAAGGGACTTGCACGCATTCAATATTTATTGACAAGTACTCAGTACAATGAAGCGACATCATACCATCAATAATATTGACAAAAAGTTAGTTGACAAAGCGGTTTCACAAGGTTAAAATGTCGAACACACAAAACAAATATTTGTTTTGTAAATAAAAACTGCCTTTTCTTGCTGCACTGTATTTTATTCCTCCATGACACTTTTTACCTTTTTTTACTTTAAGGCATCTTCCTTGAGATCTAGAATGATACAGTTTTATTTTGATATGTGTTATTTGTGGAAAGCATATGCTGCAGTTATATTAGCTATAGCTTGCAACCAACAAAAAACAACGAAAAAGCGGAAATGGGTTCGAGAGTGGTTGAAAACAAAGAGCGATTGGTCACATGTTAATTTACTGACTGACATCAGAACCATGGACCTGAAAGATTTCATGAGTCCTGCGTCATATGACAAGTATACAATATAAAATAGAGAAGCAAAATACATTATAGGAGATAATGATAGGAGTTTTTGTTATCTCATCTACAAACGAATAATTCCACCATAGAGCATAGCAAATAATTTATTAAACATAAAAACTCTTGAAAGGCGCACAGATACATATAGACTCGACACAAGTTCGTACACAGTCATTTCATTTGAGTCAATCGATTAGTCGATACTGTGGTCGCCACAGGAGCTCCGCTCCCTAGAAAAGCTGTAAAAGCTACAGCTTGGGTTGATGACGTGTTGTGCCTCATTTGACTTCTATCTTTGACTTTGGGTGAGGTGATGAACTCAGGCCCATGACAGGTCGCCTGGGCAGAGGCATGGCTGGGCTGTTTCTCGACAGACGTGGACATAACAGGAGCTGTAGAGAGTACCTTGGCGTAAGTTGGCACACAGGGAGGCAGTGCTCTTTGAGTTTCGAAGAGTAAAGTCATGTTGCCCCTCCTTTACTGTGCACATGATAGCCTGATGCACCAGGCCTCTCTGGGAATTTGCATTTTATTTGTCTGCCAGTGCGAGTGAATAGAGGTATAGCAGATGGTGGGAAAGGGGTGTCTGCGTCCCCCAACGAGGGTGTCACTTGAGATGAACCAGAGAGGAGTGTGGCTGCAGAGGCATGTGGTACAGGTGTCAAAACAGGTTGGTTGCATGGTATATCATCTTGGAGAGGAGCAATGAAGGCAGGTTTGAGTCTTTCTATTGATACTGTCTCAGTGCCTCCTACCTTGCAGATGATTAAAGTGTTAAGTCTGCTTGAGAGCACTTCGCATGTACTAGAATGTGGGGAAGTGAGAGGCACACGAACTGCATCATCACATTCCATACATATGTTGATCAGTTTAGTTCTTTGAAGATGAACTGATCACGTTGATCATGGCATTGTGGGTTGTATGGGCATCAATGACTGATGTGTCGCTCTAATTTTTTAAGGAAGTCCAGCTGGTCCCTGGAAATCTGCGCTGCTAACGGTGCAATGAAGGCACTCATCACCTGCAATTGTTCACCAAAGACGATTTGTGCTGGACACCAAGACAAATCCTCTCTTAATGCTCTCTGGAGACCAAGCAGCACCCTGAGTACAGTATCAGTCCATGACTCTTTGTGGCACATGATGGATAGATTTGTATGACCAATGCATGCATTCAACCAAGTCGTTGCTGGCAGGGTGATAGCTTGTGAAATGAAGGTGATTAATTCCACATCAGTTGAGTAGCTAGCTGAATAATGATGTTTTAAACTGACAGCTGGGGTCATTTGTGACGGTGAGAGGAATACTATCACGAGAAAACCATATGCTGATAAGCGCTGTGACGATAGGTTCAGTGGTGAAGTTGGCGAGAGGTAAGGCCTCGGGCCATCTGGTGTAACGATCAAAAGTGGTTAGAAGGTAATATTGGCCATCAGTGTACTGCAGTGGGTCAACAAGATCTAAGTGGATGTGGGTAAAGTGTGCCAATGGTAGAGGGAAGTTTTGAGTAGTGGCACACACATGACTGAGATTTTGTTTCATTGGCATGCAAGCAGAAATGGGCACATGTAAAACTGCCCTTTTTGACCCGGGGTTAGACAATGTGGCTCATTATCAATTTGACCATTGCCTTGATACCGGGATATGACATGTCATGGATTGCATTGAAGAACTCTCGATGGTGTTTTTGCCGGATGAGTAGACATAATGGGTAGCCATCACATTTCACATGAGGGACCATCTACTTCTACATGCCCTATGTGAAGTGAGGAAAAGTTTGCACTGTGGACATGCTGTTGAATAAAGGTGTCTGTGCTATAGCTATCTGTAATCTTTGCCCAGTCCACCATAGTAATACCTGACGCCGCTCATGAGAGGCACTCAGTGACATTGTTGTCTTTACCTTTGATGTGGTGAATGTAAGTTGTGAATTGAGTCACGAAGTCTGCATGTGTGGCTTTATGTGGTGAGGTGAGTTCCATTGGCCACTGGAGAATGGACGTGAGAGGCATATTATTAGTAAACACTGCAAAGTGTTGACCTTCTAGGGTACGCCAGAAGTGTTTGGTGGCAAAGTACATGGTCAGCAGTTCTCTGTCTATGGCAATCCATTTTGTTGTGCTTTTTTGCAGGCACTTGGAGGAGAATGCAACACCCACAGTTGCCTGACTAGCATCAACAAAGATTCCAATTGGCGCCACAGGCTTTGGATGTGGAAGCAATGTAGCCCCAGATAGTGCTGTTTTTAGATTTTCGAATGCTGCAGCTGCTTCTGTATTTCATGGGACCTTCCTGTTGCTGAAGGTATTTTTGCCCAAGAGAAGTTGGTCAAGAGGCTGTTTTGTCACTGATACATTTGGTAGATGACGATGATAATAATTTACCATTCCAATGGATCATCGGAGGTTTTGAATTATGTGGGGCGTGGCATATTTTGAACAGCAGAAGCCTTTTCCTGCAGTGGAGCTAGGCTAGAACAGGAAACCTTGTAGTCCAAAAAGGAAACTTCAGGTTTGGCGAAAACACAATTCTCAGGATTGGCGGCAATAGCATAATCCTCAAGATGTTGATAGAGCTGACAAAGATGTTGACAATTATCTTGCAAGGATTTGGAAAAAATCAAAAGACATCAACATAGCTGAAGACAAATGAGAGATCATGTAAAATATCATGCATAAACCTTTGCCATGTTTGAATTACGTAATCCAAAGAGCACAAAGTTGTACTGGTGTAGTCCAAATGGTATTCTCTTCAGCCATAGAAATTTGAGAGAACGCGTTTGCACAGTCAACAACGCTGAATACAGATGCATTCCAAAGGATGTAATTGAAGTCTGTAATATTGGGGATGGTGTAACAATATGGTGTGGAGTGAGCATTTAGAACGTGGTAGTCGTCACATAGCCTACATGTACCGTCTTTCTTTTTTACTGTCCAGAGTGGCGACGCTGAATCATTGTCTCACATACATACAATGCCCTCTGCTAAGATTTTGTTCATTGTCTGTTGTTCCATTTTGAGTTTATCTGGTGGTAAGCAACATGCACGGGAAAGGATAGGCTGTCGAAGGATTGTTTTGATGTGATGCTGTGTGGTGTGCAAATGTATCTCATGTATTTTGGAAGGATCTGTCCGAGTGGGAAATTCATCAAATAACTATCGCTGGAGATGGCGTAGAGTTCATTGGCTGTCACAGATACAGTGTTGGAAGGAACAGGTTGCTTCTCATATTCCACATATGTGTGTGGTCTGCATTTAGTGCAGGATTCTGTGGAGATCTTTGTGTGAACCAAAGCACCCTCAGCACACTCATCACTAACCAGCGCAGACTATGTGAAATGTGGAAAATTGACGATGTGCACTCTCACTAGACTGTCATTGATTAATCTGGCATTACCTTGTAAAAAATCAGGTCATATGATCAGACCACTAATATCAGCAAGAATGAACTTCCACAATGGGCAGAAGGAAGGGTAGAAATGTAATGAAATTTCACATTTGCCATACATGTTGATGTGGGCACTATTTGCTGCAGTCAACCTATGGAGTTTGGCTGAAGTTGGTTTAGAGCACAGATGCCATGGGAAAACATTGATTTTCGAGCCAGAGACGACCAGAAATTTGTAAGTAATGTTTCTGTCTTTGATAAACAGTCTTTTGGAATGTCGTAGCGCTGCGAGCATTGCCTTGCTGCAGTGTAGGGCTCTGGTTGTAGTTGGGCATGTTCCGTTTGGATGACTAGCAGGAATGACCATTAACGCTCATTGCTTCCATTTTGGGTATGCACATAGTGCAGCACATTTTTTGGCTTTAGTGTTTCACTGGTGAAATTTGGTTTTTAGTGTCCTAGAGTTTTGTTGGGGGATGCGAACTGACGTCGAATTTCAACACAGGTGTCAGTTGCTCGTTGTGTACATGTTGCAGCGCAGCTTGTGTCAGAGCTAGCTAACTTTGTAAGTTGTAGTCATGTGCATTAAGGGCCAGTAGTCGCTGCATCCTGGGGCATGCACATTCAGGGCCACTCTCGTATTCACACGATAACTGAACATAACAAACACTGTCTTCAAGGAAAGCAGCTATAGTGCCTGCCTTCTTGCCTCAATCTGCGAGTGGCAGATTGGTTTCTGCAGCTAACACAGGGGGTAACTTTGTGGGAATCTTGTTGAGCCATGTGAGGTGTAAAGCAGTCAGTCAACGAATCTTTGCATGAAAATGAACGTAATTCCCGCAGCAGTTCTGAAGACTTCAGATGCACTTAGGTTTGGGATGAGTGCAATTTTTTAACGTTCATGGAGCGTTAGAGAATAATGTTCAATTAGAGCTTGTTTCAGGTCAGCATAGGATTATTCATATAGCACATGCTCCACATTTTTTATGTGATCAGAGTCTAGTTGCGATAACACTAATGCATATTTGTCAAAGTCATGGTGCACTCGGTGTTTGTAAAATATTGCTTTCTGTTGAATAAACCTCAATTCACTGTTTGTCCACCAAAACGGCGTTTGTTTCACATTACAAATGTTTGGCAGTGACGATGCATGATGCAGGTCAAGATTGGTGTGATGACTTGTTTGCTCAGCTGTGGTTGAAGTAGATGCCGTGGGCAGAGAAACTGGTGTATGGTCTCACTTGATTAATGTCAGAAACCGCTCCATAGTAGGATGCAACAGTGATGGGCCTGATTCTGTTGACATTGTTTTATACTGTTCTAGTCGGTGGGCACCAATGTAGGAGATAATGAAAGAAATTTCTGATTTATCTCAACTACGAACGAACAACTCTGTCATACAACACAGCAAATAATTTGTTAAGCATCAAAACACTTACAAGGAGCACAGATACATACACAGTCAACACATGTTGAAGAATCCAGGAATACATCTCCAAGGGAGTTCGCACAGTCGTTTCACTCTAGTTAGTCGATTAGTCGACACTGCAGTCATCAGATCTTTATACAGAGAAGCAGTCGCATGAGAGATTAGGAGTAGCTTTGACATTTACGGCGATGGGCATGTCATCCAAATGCTCGTAGGTTAGTTCCTTAATATCAGCAACCATAACCAGTAAAATTTTGTCGAAACCTGTGAAACAATTATAACTGCCTGACTAGGATATGTTCAGGCAATTAACACAAAACATTTTTTTGTGTTTGGTGATAATTTAGTGAACTTGACATGCATTTTGCAGATCTCTTACTAGTCATTGCCGATATGGTATACGACGTATTTTTCGAAGTGGAAGTGTTTCTCCAAACTACTATGAAATTCACCAATCTATGCTACATTTTCAAATTAAATCAGTATGCAGTGTCACAGAGACTTCTCTGTTGATCATCCTAAAGTCATACATACAATATTTACCCTTACATAGGCTTATTAAAATTGTTTTGTGTTAAAACACTACTCGAAAAATTTAATCTGATGTATGACATGCACGGAGGAGCATTGATGAGAAATAGTGCACACACATGTGGCTGGTTCATGAAGCTCTGTTAACATTTGAATAGAAAATGTTGCCAAACTGTCAATACCATCAGCTACCAATACTGTTCGTCAATATTTCTAGTATTGACAGTACGTCAATACGCGCGCTCCGATGGTCGGTATATTGGCGTCTGACAATGTTACCGAACGTGTGAGAGTCGCTTTAGATTAATATACTTCTCGATTTACACTAGGAACCTAATGACTGGCGATATTATATGAGAATGGAGACAGGAACAGTCAATTATTTATTGAAGTTTGTAATTCAAAACGTAATGCGACAGAAAACCTCCATGAAGAATGCAGTTCCACTTCATTAGAGGAGACTATGGCGCTACAAATTCTTTGCACCACGGGGTGAGGTAGCTGTAATGATTTAGTTTTAGACTACGCTACAAATGCAATCACTTTGCGAAACTGTGCTGAACAACTTTAAAGCTGTATCTCCTGCTTTGCTTGTTATCCTGACTGGTGTATTCATTGTTCTTAACTTTTGACAAAGATATGCGACTTCCATGTATTTCTAAAAATTCTGCAACGGCCCATATGAGATATTTTGAGATCAGTCTGCAACCAACGATCTGTCTGCATACATCACGTCTGTACAAACAAATCTTAGCATGTGGACCAGAAATTTTCGCATATATGTGATGTGTGCAAACCTCACAGCTTAAGCTGGAGGTTTGAGCATAATTGCTCAAATCTGCGGATGCCTGTCACTTCTGCACAGACAAATGAGTATGTCACCTAGAAATAGTCGCAGATCTGGCGTGCAGAACGTGTTTGAGTCAGCTGTTTAGTTTAATGTTCTCCCTTCTACGTGGACACTGTATTCTAAAATGGCTGATATATGCCAGTGATCTAGGGAGATCATGGTTGAATTTATCGAAATGCGTAGAAACCACACATTTTTGTGAAAAGTTAAGAGCAAGGAATACTGCTGGCCGATTTCTGGCAGGGAAATGAAAATGTTCAGATGATCAGAAACAGAATAAAAGATACTTTATTGGTCATTCTTATAATTTATCAAACTATGTGGAGTAAAAGCTCATCTACAATTTAAAAGTATTACAGTATCTATAGTGTCTCATAGTTGATGTATTTCATAATCGACCCACTTTGCTTGCCTTCACAAAATTTTTCTTCAAAACTGTGGATATAGCTACACAATTGTTAAGTAGTATATTATTTCAGCCAGTGTTTTCTTGGACACTACAGTCGACAGTTCAACATCTTAGTAACTTCTTTCCGCTGCTGGGAATCGTAATATCTCTGTCATTCGTTCATGTGGTAAATTTGCTTTCTTTAAACATGTACAAGGGACGTTTCATACTGATTTGTACTTTATTTTTTTCTCCATCATTTATGCAGCTCCACTTGGCTCATCATTACCGTTACAAGTATGTAGTACTTTGGTCTAACTGTAGGTGTAAGGACAATCATTAGAAGTGTAATCCCTGCACAATACAGGCCAATTTCACAACGGATGTCACTACGTGAGCGGACAACCTTGAGAAATCATCAAAGACAGTGTTCGATGATGTATTTTCTGTGGAGGGTGTGTGTAAACACTGTGCTTATTCACAGGCAATTGGCGGCAATGTGTGGAGAGTTTTCACCATCACGAAAAGTGCTCTTGCAACATAACAACTTGTGTTCCCATATGAGTCGGAAAACTACAGCTGCCATCGCTGTAGTGGGGTCACGGGTACTGACACACCCATATTAGTCTCCTGACTTGACCCCTTTAACATCTGTAGGCCTTCCTCGAACCATTTTTATGGAGTGCATCGCACCTAGAATCTCTCGCACCCACTACAGAACAGCTGCTTGCATTTCCTGGAAGTCTACAAAATTATGTCTGCGCAAAGAAGTAGTAGTAGTAGCAGTAGATGTCTTCATACCCCTGAATAGATGATAATCGTAAGAAGCCAAGTCGAGATAATACGGCGGGTCTGGCAGTAACTGGAGGCCTATTTCAGTGATGGCAGCGGTCAGTTTTCTACTCGTTCTACGGGCGTTGTCGTGGTGCAGAAGCACTTTTCGTGACGGTGAACACTCTCCATGCACTGCCACCGGTCACCTGTGAATATCTGCTGTGTTTGCACACTCCTTGCACAAAAACAGCATCGTGCAGCGCTGTTCTTCATGATAAAACTCCGTGTTATACCCTCACGTAATGACACCATTTGGGACTGCAACAGAAATGACAAACCAAATGGTGCACCATTAATGATGCGTAAAAAAACGTGTACACCAATATGGAATTTCATGAAGAGTTATGAGCGTTAGTAGATGTTTGTTTACCATCGTGTCCATTCATAAACAATTTTGCCAGTCATTGGTTTCGCCCTCTAAGTCGCGAAGAATTGCAGTGATTTATTGCAATCGTAAACATCTGCACAGGCAGATTGCTGTCTATGGACCAGCCTTTAGAATTCAGTATCTTCGCAAACACGTGAAGAACTAGACCGAACAGATAGCTGACTCAGGCACGTTTCAAGGGCGCAATGTGTAGCGATTCCAAGTCCACACGCTCATGCTATGATTTACCTGGACAGATTTGTATACAGACTAGCCTTTAAGGCACACTCGGCCGTCACTATTTTTGGAGTTCTCATTTGTTCTTACTTTTACGTGTGAGATCTTTGTCGAACGTTATAACTTATTAAATCACGTAGAGGTACAAACAAGACCAGCAAACTGTTTTTGGGTAAGTATACGCTGGCTTCTGACAAATACGGTAAAGCATAGCACTGTACTTTCTCAGAGATGATACGCGAACAGGCCAAAGTTGTCGCTTTATTGGTGTATTGCTTAATTGTTCTAATTACCGTAGTGCGTATCTTTCTTTACTGCTATCTTTGGAACTATATTCTGATTGGTGGAAGATGGTTCCACCGCGGAAGGTGCAAAGTAGCTCGACGTAATAGTATGTTGCTGTGCGCGCTTTGTTTGAAAATGGAGGCGATCATGTTCTTATCATGAATGGGTCTATTTCGTCTGATATTGACATTGTCGACCATTTCTTCACAAGGCCTTAATTATGGTGTATAAATGTAAGATCCTTCGAAATCATTCATACGCGGCGGTCCAGTGCATTGTGGGATGGTAATGGTGGGCGCGTGATTTTGAACAAATACAGAATGCCAGCTCCAGATACAGGTAAAGTGTTGTTACAGAGTTGAATATTTGTGGGGGGATATGTGTAGTACTCAGACTGACAGCATGTCACGTTATTGAAGGAACACTTCTGGTTGTGGCATCAACCTATTTCTGTACAGAGGTGGCTCAGAAATAGCCCCCACCCATCATTTCAATCTAGCGCTGAAATTTAGGTCTCACCCTATAGGTTAGAATATCATACTGAGCTAATGATGTGAGAAATTGGAATAATGTATGTTATCAGAAACTGAGTGTACAGTTACTCTGTAATTGCGAGGGCGACCTGGTAACGTCTTAATGGTTAATGTTTTTGCTTGACTGTAAGCAATATTTCAAATTTCCTGCCTTGCTGGCAGAAAATGGCGCGTCATTTAAGTTGTGGATCTGTGTTTCTGCTATAGAAGTGTCAGTCATTGAGACATCAGCCTATAGATTTTTATTCACCTCGGAGAGTTTGCTTCCATATAAGGTAGTTATTATTGGGTTAAAGCCCGCTAGTTTATGTAGCTGTCACTTCGCCAGCTTCACTTCTGACTGACAGAAATGAATTTTAGGAACGAATCAAGACGTCCAGAGAACTCTTCCTCTCCATGTTAGCAAATATGTTCGATTTTTTGAGTCTTGTATGTTACACCATTTTTTAAAAAAAATTATTTACCATCGCTAATACAAAATGTTAATGAAAATGCTCATAATTTTGTTTTGTAATGTACAGTTTATACATGAAACCTTTATCTTGTTTTCAGGAGGTACTGAAACCCCACCGGGGGCTAGAGCAATTGTTGAAGCCTTAGGCCTGGACGCTGGTGCTCTTGCAGATGGTGATCTCAGTGCTCTCACATATCAGCATTCAAATGATCAGTTTAATCCATCAGAGTTTGAAGCATTGGCCCATTTCCCACCAGAACTAGATTGTTTGAATTCTACTGTTGAAGTTGAAAGTTCGTTGGGTGATGCTCTGGATAGTGCTGGTGAAGTGCTAAGTGTAGAAGAAACAGTGGAATCTGTGGAAATTGTTACAAGTGTACATGACCCAAATGAAATGCCCCATTCTCCAGGTTCTATCCTCCCAGATATTGTGGAAGAAGAATCTACTGATGATATGGACATCAATGACATGGGAATATCAGACTCACCTGAGGCTGATGCATTACAACTATCATCATCCTCCCATCACTTAGCCTCCTATGGAAACAGTTTGGCATTTACGTCGTCACCTATGAATGCAAAAACTCCACAGGCTGGTTCATCAATAGTGGTGATACAGTCTCCTGTTGCATCAAGTACGTGTTTAACACCCACAAGTTTCTCACAAACACATGTTACAGTTAGTGGTGGACAAATTGTTGGAAAGATTGCAGGAATGTCAGGTAACGTACCCATTGGCACAATGCCTCAGTTCCAGCCAATAACTCAGACACTAGTGACAGCAAAGTCATCGGATGGTAATATAGTTCAGCTACGTCCAACAAATATGAACAGGCAAGCAGCTATGACATCTCCTACCAACTTTACCTCTTCAGCACTTCAGGGAATTAAACCTTTGCAAGCCACTGTCAAGAGACCAGCTGCTGCCACATCTGGACAGATAAGAAATGTAAATATGCACCAGAAATGTTTTTACAAACACTTTATTAGTTACAGTTTTGTATATTGTGAGGAAAAGTACCATGTTTATCTACATCATAGACATGGAGGGCTAATGTTAAATTTCCAGTTGGTTCACTGTGTGTGTTTACAAATGAGAAAGTGTGTAGTGTAGATACCTACAATTTCATGCTATTTAGTAAGAAGAAATTTTTTTGTGGGTCTTTTTTTTAATCACCAGGTGTACTGAGCATACTTTATTGTGATAGTCAGTTCTTGTTGGATGCTTGTATGCAGGACAAATGTTTGAACTGTAGGCTAAATGTTGTATGCATGCCCACATAGCTAGGTAGTAGATTATGCTAGTATTGGGACTTATTTTGTTACATTGTAGGGATGTAGATTTAAAACAGTAGTTCAGCAAATGTATTCCATATTTAATTTCACCATATCAGTTTAAAACTACATGCAGTAGAATTTTAAGACTCGCGTGTTGACTGGGATTGCTTTTTTACATTGAAGTATCAGACAGATCGCTCATTACATTTCTAAATTTTACATGTATTAGACTTTCTTATACATGTCACTGTAAGATGTTTTGGGATTACAGCAAGGGGTGTAGGCCTTTGTTACAAAAGCATAGTCATGCAAGTTGTTATAAGACTTAAATAATGTACGTTGACAGGTTGTATACATAGATATTCTGAAAGCCCCTGTTAAGTGCACAGCAGAGGGTACATTCCATTGTGACATGTATTACAGTTTCTTACTGTTCCATTCGTGTATGGAATGCAGGAAGAATGACTGCTTAAATGTAAACTGGATTGGTCAGTGTTTGACGTTTTCAATATCATTCACTATCCTTGTGCAAGTGGAGTACAAACTGAATGGGGAAACTATACAGGCACTCTATGGGCAAATGAGTAAGATCAGGACACGTACTCCAGAAACTGAATGTCTGGAATCTGCCAAAACTGGAATAATAAAAATGAAACACAAATATCCATTGACAAATATGAGAAAAACTAATAAAGACCCTTGCACCATTAGTCTACCAACATGGTGTGCCGAAAATGTTATGCTGCATGTAATAATGCCAACAAATGCATTTAGTGTATAGAAAGTGCATCACTTGCTGTGTGTTCAGCAGTGACAATGTGTGATTCAATGCCAGGAATTGGTTTTTAGTGCCACCCATGTTATTGTAGTGACATTTCCTGTCATAACAGGCAGTTTGTCAGCACTGCCGCTCTTCCGAAGTAAGGGAATACTATGCTGTTAGAGGTGGTGACACACATTGAAGTATGATTGCACCACTCCACAGTGAGTATAATAGTGTTGAGGAACTGAGGAACTTAATAGGTGCGTAGAAACTCAGCTCTTGACATGTTACGGCCAAATGCTGATGACCTTCTGAATATGTTGCAGGAAAGAACAGTTGTAAACATAATGCTGTTGGAAATAAGGCCATAGTATGTGAACTGGCCCAGTCTGGAAGATGTACCTTAACTGTTGAATATATTCAGTTTTTTCTTCTTTGAGGAACTTATTGCAATCCAAACAATTGAGATATCAAGTGCTTGCACTGAGTTACTGTCATTTACCAAGGATCCAGACCACCATTGCTGCAATCTTGTTAATAACTGCATCTTCAGTGTTGCATTTCTTTTTTGGGATATAACCTTTTTTACATTGTAAACTGGTTCACGGAAATTTCATTGTGATATCCCACCAGCTGATAATCATGTATTAAGGTCTTCACATACATTGGCCTCATGAACTTTGAGGCTGAGAAGGAAGTGGCTGTTGTGGAGTATTCATTGTGGAAAGATCCTTCTTTCATGACCGAGTTTCAAATTGTTCTGTCTCATATAGTTTAGCTCATCATCCATTTCAAAATCAATTGGATGTAGACATTATTGTGTTGTACGATTATTTTATTTATTTTTTGTCGAAATGATGCAGAATATGTTGATACCTCTCTGTGATGAAAGCATATATGAGCATCTTCATCCAGTCATAAACTACTTTGGACTGAAGTGCTGTTATGGTGTTGAAGGCTGTTGTATTACATGTTGTTGTCAGCAATTCATTGACATTGGTTGTAACTACTTAGGTGATAGTATATGGTAACCAGTGAGAATTGCTGGAACTAATGGCTTCTTTCACCAGGAGCTACAAATTGACAACATTTCGTTTTGATATACAGAGCACCAGAACAACTTTCAGTGATCTAACAATGTGAATTTGAAAGTTACTTACCAATGTTCATGTTCACTTGTGAGTTGTGAAACCTACAAATCTTAACATGAAAATACAATTGCCATAATAGATTGATGTATAGCATAGCCCGAGATACACATTCGCCAGTGCAATAACAGTACTTATGTGTCTTATTTCCAATTTTGCTGAAAGTTCGTGTCATCAGTCTTCTGACAGGTTTGATGTGGCCCATAACGAATTCCTCTCTGCACGCTTTGGAGGGCAGGAAAACATAGTAGAACAGATTCCAGCTAAATTTATTTACAAACCATAGAAAATTACAGAGGAGATTCTCAGTGGCTACCTTCATTTGACTCATAATTTGTTGTTGCCTTCCCAAAACTGCGGAAACCCCTGCCAACAGCAACAGACAACAGAAAAGTCACTGGAACTGTCAGTGCATTTCTACAACAACTTAGTTAAGTAGTGCTTCTAGAGCATTTAATTTGTAACCCCCTAGGTTTTTTCAAACTTTACACCCAATTAAATTCCATAATGAATTTTTAACATTTTAGAAGCTGCAGGGACTTTTTTTCTACTGAACCACTAGGGGCCTAATTCACTGCTGAAATAACTGTGTCAATTTTCAAATCTATGCAGTGCGGGGTAGTGACCCATCTTGGTAACCTGAACTTGTTTTGTAGTGTAATTAAACAGAGCAGTTAACCGCTCGCTAGATGAAAGATCAGTACCCAAAGACTGGAAAGTTGAATAGGTCACACCAATATTCAAGAAAGATAGTTGGAGTAATCTGCTGAATTATAGGCCCATATCAGTAACATCAGTATGCAGCAGGACTTTGGAACATATATTGTGTTCGAACATTATGAATTATATTGAAGAGAACAGTCTATAGACACACAGGCAACACACATTTAGAAAGCATTACTAACTCTTTACTCACACAGTGTTGAGTGCTGTTGACAAGGGATTTCAAATTGATTCTATGGTTGTAGGTTTCCAGAAGGTTTTTGACACTGTACCACACGAGTGGCTTGTAGTGAAATTGCTTGCTTATGGAATATCATCTCAGTCATGTGGCTGGATTCGTGATTTCCTGTCACAGGGATCACCGTTCGTATTAAGCGACGGAAAGTCACCTAGTAAAGCAGAGAGAGAGAGAGAGAGAGAGAGAGACACACACAGAAAAGATATCTGTATGGTGCAAAAATTGGCAACAATGGAAAGTGTGAGGTCATACACATGAGTTGTGGGCTGCGTATTGTTGGCAGAATACTCACAAGATGCGACACATCAATTAAAGAGACTACATACACCATGTTTGTCTATCCTCTTTTGGAGTACTGCTGCATGGTGTGAGATCCTTACCAGAAAGGATTAACGGAGTATATTGAGAAAGTTCAAAGAAGAGTGGCACATTTTGTATTATCCTTAAATGGAGATAGTTTGTCACTGGCATGATACGGGATTGGGGATGGACATAATAAAAAAAAAGGCGTTTTTCGTTGCGGTGGAATCTCCTCATGAAATTTTAATCACCAACTTTCTCCTCCGAATTCGAAAATATTTCATTGTTGGTGGCCTACGTAGGGAGAAACGATCATCATAATAAAGCAATGGAAATCAGAGCTTGCTCGGAAATATATGGGTGCTTGTTTTTTTCTTCGCACAGTTCGCGATTGGAATAATAGAGAATTATTGTGAGGTGGTTCGCTGAACCCTCTGCCAGGCACTTAAGTGTGATTTGCAGAGTATCCATGTAGATGTACTTAGATTTTTCCCACATTAATTGAAACGACACTAAAGTGAAAGTATGTATTACTGTTAGCCTTAATGCATTCTTTTCAGTGATGTGGACTTTGTGTCAAATACAAGCATACTTTAGTACATTTGGTATTTTTTGTAACTTTAAGGCTGATAACGTAGTAAATACATTAACTGAAAAGCTAATCATTCACTAATTTTCTGACAGGGATACAGACAATGCACTGACAAATAATGTTTCCATTTCCTTTCATTGACTAACATATTCCTTGTGTCAACATGGGAAATGTCATGACAAAATTTTCTTAACAAGTTTGAAGAGACGTTTTGCGATGAGCTTAGCTTTCTGATCTTCATTGGTGTTACTTCTTTGCTCTAAACAAAAAGTTGTCAGGACAGCAAGTTGCAAAATCATAGATCTTTTAGATTGGGAACAGTTGCTTGCTTGAGAATTCATTTCTCACATTTCCAGTCACTAATAAAATTGTTGTAGTACATGAATCTAAAGGGAAGCAGCTGAAACTTGGCAGATGATGATACAGGACCATTATATAAATTACGTATAATTTACATTCTGTAGAGTTTTTTGCGATATCATTAACACTGATATTTATTGGCAGCCTGATGAGAGCACTGTTCCTTGAAACATACTGTTGAACTGTGTCAAGCACTTACAAAGTGGTTTAATGCAAATAGTTACTACTGATTTATGAAAATTGATGCTGATTAAATTGAAATGAGTGTGTGTGTGTGTGTGTGTGTGTGTGTGTGTGTGTGTGTGTGTGAAAATTTTGTGTCTTTCTAACCACAGCTTCATTGCTGAGCTTACTTTAGTAATTAAGCATTTGCAAGATGATGTGAAGCTTGGTTGGTCGATTCTACATCTACATCTATACTCTGGAAACCACCATGAGGTGCATGGCAGAGACTACGTCCCATTGTACCAGTTACTAGGGTTTCTTGCTGTTCCTTTCATGTATGGAGTATGGAAAGAATGACTGTTTGTGTGCCTCTGTGCATGCAGTAAATATTCTGATCCTATCTTCATGATCCCTATGGAGTGATATGCAGCCGGTTGTAGTATAATCGTAGAGTAATTATTTAAACCCACTTCTTGAAACTTTGCTAATAGATTTTTTCAAGATAGTTTACATCTATCTGAAAGAGTCCTCCGGAACAGTTCCTCCAGTACCTCTATGACACTATCCCATGGTTTAAACAAACATGTGACCATTCATTCTGCCCCCTGTAGAAGTTCAATATCCCATGTTAGTTCTATCTGGTACAGGCCCCACACACTTGAGCAATATTTTAGAACCGGTTCCGTAAGTGATTGACTGAACCTATGTGACATCCATTTCATATCTACAAAGTTTTACACCCACATTGTTACTGATATGGATAAGGTAAATGTAAGTGGATATAAGCTCTCTGCACATGTAATAAGAGAAAATAGGGAGAAAGGAGGAGTTGCCATATAGGCCTATGTCAAAAGTTATCATTGTGCAAAAAGTATAGAAACAAAAAAGTTTTGTGTAGAGAAACATATAGAAGCATGTGCCTGTGAGCTTAAATTAAATAAAGGCACATTTATAATTGTAACTGTATATAGGTCCCCATCAGGAAATTTTCATCTATTTCTGAAAAATTTGGACTCCTTGTTGTGCTATCTGTCAGACAGGGGAAAGCAAATAATTATTTGTGGGGACTTCAATGTAGATTATCTGAAAGAGGGTAATAGGAAAAATGACCTTGAAGTATTACTCGGTTCTTTCAATTTGACATCCGTTATTGATTTTCCTAATCGGCTGGTATGGGATAGCAGCTCACTGATAGATAACTTCTTTATAGACCAAGATAAGTTTAACCAGATAAATGCTCAGCCTGTTGAGAATGGTCTTTCTGATCATGGTGCACAGCTAGTTATAATATATGACATAGCTCCATTCAGCAATACTAAACAGTCCTCCAAAGTAGTACGTTCAGTCAACGTTTTAACAATTGCAAATTTCAGGGAAAGCCTACAGCAGTTAGACTGGGATGAGGTGTACCGTGAACCTGATGCCAATTTAAAATATAATTTATTCCATGACATTTTTGTAAATGCATTTGAAAACAGCTTCCCCAAGAAAATAGTTACTCGTAAGAAACCTTGTAACAAACCATGGCTTACTAAGGGTATAAAAATATCTTGTAACCGGAAAAGGGAAATGTACCTGACAGTAAGAAAGAGTAGTGACCCAGAAACTATCAAACATTATAAAAACTACTGTGTTATATTAAGAAAAGTTATTAAAAAATCCAGAAATATGTGTATCATGTCCGATATCAGCAACTCTGATAATAAAATTAAAACAATTTGGAATATTATTAAAAGAGAAACAGGTCAACCAAGAGCACCGGAAGACAGTATTACCATCAAATTGAATGAAAACTTTACGAACATAAAGTCAGAAGTTGAAAATATTATTAATAATCATTTTCTAAATGTTGTGGATATAGTAGGATCCAGGTGTTCATTAGAAGATGCTAGGCTGTTAATGGAAGAGGCCATACCTATGCAATTTGATACAATTGAAATCTCACCCACTTCTCCCTCTGAAATTAGGAAAATAATAAACTTGCTTAAAAGCAAAAACTCACATGGAATTGATGGTATTTCCAGCAAAATACTAAAAGCTTGTTCTCAACAGATAAGTAAGATTCTCAGCCACCTGTGTAATAGCTCTCTGGAACAGGGCATTTTTCCTGATAGACTGAAATATGCTAGATAGATCTGATGTCAACAATTACCGTCCAATCTCCCTTCTAACAGCTTTATCCAAAATTTTTGAGAAAGTAATGTATTCAAGAGTAGCTTCACATATCTGTAAAAATGAAGTACTAACAAAATGTCAGTTTGGTTTCCAGAAAGGTTTTTCAACAGAAAATGCCATATATGCTTTCACCAATCAAATTTTGAATTATCTGAATAACCGAACACCACCCATTGGGATTTTCTGTGATCTCTCAAAGGCATTTGATTGTGTAAATCATGAAATTCTGCTAGACAAGCTCAAGTATTGTGGCATGAGTGGGACAGTGCACAGATGGTTTAATTCGTACCTAACAGGAAGAGTGCAGAAAGTTGAAATAAGTAGTTCTCATAATACGCAAAGATCAGCACATTCCTCAAACTGGGGAACTATCAAGAATGGGGTTCCACAAGGGTCAGTCTTGGGTCCTTTGTTGTTCTTAATATATATAAATGACTTGCCATTCTATATTCATGAAGAGGCAAAGTTAGTTCTCTTTGCTGATGATACAAGTATAGTAATCACACCTGACAAACAAGAATTAACTGATGAAATTGTCAATACTGTCTTTCAGAAAATTACTAAGTGGTTCCTTGTAAATGGACTCTCACTGAATTTTGATAAGACACAGTACATACAGTTCCGTACAGTGAATGGTATGACGCCATTAATAAATATAGACCTTAATCAGAAGCATATAGCTAAGGCAGAATATTCCAAATTTTTAGGTGTGTCCATTGATGAGATATTAAATTGGAAGAAACACATTGATGATCCGCTGAAACGTTTGAGTTCAGCTACTTATGCAATAAGGGTCATTGCAAATTTTGGTGATAAACATCTTAGTAAATTAGCTTACTACGCGTATTTTCACTCATTGCTTTCATATGGCATCATATTTTGGGGTAGTTCATCACTGAGGAATAAAGTATTTATTGCACAAAAGTGTGTAATCAGAATAATAGCTGGAGTCCACCCAAGATCATCCTGCAGACATTTATTTAAGGATCTAGGGATATTCACAGTAGCTTCTCAGTATATATACTCTCTTATGAACTTTGTTATTAACAACCAAACTCAATTCAAAAGTAATAGCAGTGTGCATCACTACAATACTAGGAGAAAGGATGATCTTCACTATTCAAGATTAAATCTAACTTTGCACAGAAAGGGGTGAATTATACTGGCACTAAAGTCTTCGGTCACTTACCAAATAGTATCAAAAGTCTGACAGATAACCAACAAGTATTTAAGAAGAAATTAAAAGAATTTCTGAATGACAACTCCTTCTACTCCATAGAGGAATTTTTAGATATAAATTAAGAAAAAAAAAATATTTAAAAAAAATAAAAATAAAAAAGTTGCTATATTAACTTAAGTATGTTATTAAATTAACTTAATTATGTCATGTATTCGAAAATTTTACTCGTTCCACATCATTACGAAATATCGTATTCATGATCCATGGAACTAGTATTAATCTAATCTACCCAGGTACTTCTATGAATTGACAAATTCCAACAGTGACTCACTGATATTATAGCCATAGGATACTACATTTTTTCAGTTTGTGAAGTGGAAAATTTTCCGTTTCTGAACAATTAAAGCAAGTTGCCAATATCTGAAACACTTTGGAATCTTTTCAAGATCTGACCTAATATTTATGCATCTTCTGTCAGATAGTACTTATTATAGATAACTGCATCATCTGTAAAAATCCCAATTCTAGTACTGTTAATATTGTCTGCAAGGGCATTAACAGCAGGGTGACCACAGGTTCTAGAAATCAGGGAATTTTAGGCACATCAGGGAAATTTAGGGGGGAGAGAGAGAGAGAGAGAGAGAGAGAGAGAGAGAGAGAGAGAGAGAGAGCTGGAAAAATCCTTTTTTTGTCTCAGTATATGAAATGGTTTGTTTACTTAGATGTTGTGCATTGTCGCTGGTTTATATGTTTGAAAGTGTGGACAATAAGAAGAAGAAAATAATAGTGTCAGTCGCTTGCAGTTTGATGCTATGTACTCGTATATTTTTCAAAAGAAAAATCACAAAATACCTGTAAAATAATAGATATAACACAGTGGATATTAATCAACAATAACCAACATAGAAGAATCAACATTTTATTAATAGTCACCTGCAGTGTTGGTTTACACAATTCTTCCCCACCTTATACATTTCTTTCAAGAGGCCTACTTCTTCCTGAGGTTATTTCTGAAATCAGTGAAGGGATTTTAAGTCTGTCTTGAGATTCCAAGAAAATAAGTGTTTTCGTCACCAAATGTGTTTCGTTTTATTGAAATAAAAAACATCAGTGGTCATAATGAAACACGCATACCATTTAGCTTGCTTTCTCCATCTAATAACAGTTCATTACAAGAGACGGTGGTGTTCGTACTTTAGATTATTGCTCACATAGGAAATGTCATCTGCTTGCAAGTCCTTTTTGAGATTTCCTCATTTGCACTGTTGCTTATTGCAACATAACTGCAAAGACAGATTGCCAACTTACATTTTAACTTACCTTGACATCTCATAATTTGTCCAGGAAAATTCTAAGAATTGTCTGGAAATATCAGGGAATTCAATTTATGGAAACTTGTGGCAACCATGAATATACAACATGAACAGCAAGGGTCCAACACACTTCCCAAGGGCACACCCAAAGTTATCTCTCCATCCAAGATAACATGTTGTGTCCTCCATACCGAAAAGTCCTCAGCCCAGTCAGAAATTTCACTTGATATCCCATATTATCATACTTTTGCAATAAGTGTAGGTGTGGTACAGAATCAAATGCTTTTTGGAAATCAAGAAATACTACATCTACCTGATTGCCTTGATCCACAGCCTTCAGTGTCTCATGTGAGAAAAGTGTGAGTTTGATTTCACATGATCAATGGTTTGCAAAATCCATGGTGGTTGGCATTGAGGAGGTCATTCTATTCAAGATACCGCTTTGTGTTTGAGCTCAGAATACATTCTAAGATTCTACAACAAATCAATATCAAGGATATTGGACCGTAGTTTTGTGGATCACTTCTACTTCCCTGCTTGTAGACAGGTGTGATCCGTGCCTTTTTCCAATAACTGGGCACAGGTTTTGTTTGAGGGATCTACGATAGATTGTAGTTCGAAGAGGAGCTAACTCAGTTGCAAATTCAATATAGAATCTGACAGGGATTCTTAGAGCTTTGTTCAATTTTAACAATTTCAGCTTTTCCTCAACAATGCTGATACTAATACTCATTTCATTCGTCTTCTCAATGGTACATGGATCAAATTGGGGCAAGTCTCCTGGGTTGGAAATGGAGTTAAGCATTTCTGCTTTTGCTTTGCTACCCTCAATTTCAGTTCGTCTCATTCACTAGGGCTGGACACTATCTTTGGTGCCACCAACAGCCTTTACATATGACCAGAATTTCTTTGGATTCTGTAAAAGATCATTTGACACTATTTTGCTACGGTTCTCGTTGAAGGCATCTTGCATTGCTATCTTGACAGCCAAACACGTTTCATTTAGCATCTCTCTATCTACAGCTCTACAGTTTGTTTTACACCTATTATGCAGTAATTTCTGTTTCCTTAGAAGTTTCTTTACACTGACATATTGATGGACTTTGGAAAAAGTACTCCTTTTCGTTAAGAAACAGTTCAAGGAATTAATTAGGTAAATAAATTGACACTGCCACCATTTGCCGTGTACTACAAGAATAATGAAGTATTAGAAAGTACAACTGGTAAGTTGTGTAGTTCGAGGTCCAGTTAAAATTTGAAGTTCCCGAGTCTGGTTGTGGGTAGGAGATACCAATTGATGTTTTAAAACAAAGCTTCCTTTTGTATAAGTTGCACAGTCTGTAGTTATATTTCTGTCCCCCTGTGGAAACTCCGTTTTTCTCTCTTTAATGTGTTATTTTCAAGTTTTTAATATGTTTTAAGGCATTAATAACATGAACATCCTTGCCCAAAATCCCTACATTCCCATGGGAGTTGGGTACTTTGATAGTTAATATACAAAACTGTATTTTCATTTATTACAATTGTATGACATGATCGCCATACTAAACTCTGTTTAAAATTACTTAAGGACTGATACTTGAATTACTTAGGGACTGGTACTTGGGGAGGAGTGTGTGTAAGTGCAGAGTAGAGTTGCCACGTCAACATTCATAAATACATACATAAATACATTCATTCATACATACATACTCTGCAAGCCACTGTACATTGTTTGGTGGAGGATACCATGTCCAGTCGTCTACTAGTCATTTTCTTTCCTGTTCCACTAGCAAACAGAGCAAGGGAAAAATAACTGTCTTAAGTATGAGCCCTGATTTCTAGTATCTTCTAGACCCTTATCCGAAATGTATGTTGATGGCAGCAATATTGTTGTGCAGCCATCTTCAAAAGCCTGCTCTAATATTCTCAGTGGTGTTCCTTGAAAAGAATGTCATCTTCCCTCCAGGAATTCCCATTTGAGTTCCTGAAGCATCTCCGTAACACTTCAGTGTTGTTTGAACCTTTGTTGTTGCTGTGGTCTTCAGTCCAGAGACTGGTTTGATGCAGCTCTCCATGCTACTCTATCCTGTGCAACCTCCTTCATCTTCCAGTAACTACTGCAACCTACATCCTTCTGAATCTGCTTGTGTATTCATCTCTTGGTTTCCCTCTATGATTTTTACCCTCCATGCTTCCCACCAGTATTAAATTGGTGATCCCTTGATGCCTCAGAACTTGTCCTTCAAACCAATCCCTTCTTCTAGTCAAGTTGTGCCACAAATTCCTCATCTCCCCAGTTCTTTTCAGTACCCCCTCATTAGTTATGTGATCTACTCATTTAATCTCCAGCATTCTTCTGTAGCATCACATTTCGAAAGGATTTCTTTTCTTTTTGCCTAAACTCTTTATTGTCCGTGTTTCACTTCCATACATGGCTACACACCATACAAATGCTTTCAGAAAAGGCTTCCTAACAATTAAATCTGTACTCAATGTTAACAAATTTCTCTTCTTTAGAAACACTTTCCTTGTCATTGCCAGTCTGCATTTTATATCCTCTCTACTTTGACCATCATCAGTTATTTTGCTCCCCAGATAGCAAAACTCATCTACTACTTTTAACTGTCTCATTTCCTAATCTAATTCCCTCAGCATCACACGACTTGGAATACATTCCATCATCCTCGTTTTGCTTTTGTTGATGTTCATCTTATATCCTCCTTTCAACTGTCCATTCCGTTCAACTACTCTTCCAGGTCCATTGCTGTCTCTGACTGAATTACAATGTCATCAGCGAACATCAAAGTTTTTATTTCTTCTCCATGGATTTTAATTCCAACTCCACGAATTTTTCTTTTGTTTCCTTTACTGCATGCTCAATATACAGATTGAATAACATTGGGGATAGGCTACAAGCCTGTCTCACTCCCTTCCAAACCACTGCTTCCCTTTCATGCCCCTTGCGTCTTATAACTGCCATCTGGTTTCTGTACAAATTGTAAGTAGCCTTTCGCACCCTGCCGCTTTTAGAATTTGAAAGAATAATCCAGTCAACCTTGTCAAAAGCTTTCTCTGAATCTACAAATGCTAGAAATGAAGGTATGCCTTTCCTTAATCTATATTCTAAGATAAAGTCACAGGGTCAGTATTGCCTCACGTGTGCCTACATTTCGAGGAATCCAAACTGATCTTCCCCAAGGTCGGCTTCTACCAGTTTCTCCGTTTGCCTGTAAAGAATTGGTGTTAGTATTTTGCAGCCATGACTTATTAAACTAATAGTTCGGTAATTTTCACACCTATCAGCACATGCTTTCTTTGGGATTGGAATTATTATATCCTTCTTGAATAGGGTATTTCACCTGTCTCATACATCTTCCTCACCAGATGGTAGAGTTTTGTCAGGACTGGCTCTCCCAAGGCCGTCAATAGTTCTAATGGAATGTTGTCTACTCCTGGGGCCTTGTTTCAACTTAGGTCTTTCAGTGCTCTGTCAAATTCTTTACAAATTATCATATCTCCCATTTCATCTTCATCTACGTCCTCTTCAGTTTCCATAATATTGCCCTTGTGTAGATCCTCTATATACTCCAACACTTTTCTGCTTTCCCTATTTTGCTTAGGACTGGTTTTCCATCTGAGATCTTGATATCCCTACAGGTGGTTCTCTTCTCCAAAGGTCTCTTTAATTTTCCTGTAGGCAATATCTATCTTACCCCTAGTGATATATGCCTCTACATCCTTGCATTTGTCCTCTAGCCATCCCTGCTTAGCCATGTTGCACTTCCTGTCGATCTCATTTTTGAGTGGTTCGTATTCCTTTTCGCCTGCTTCATTTACTGCATTTTTATATTTTCTCCTTTCATCAGTTAAATTCAATCTCTCTTCTGTTATGCAAGGATTTCTACTAGGCCTCATCTTTTTACCTACTTGCTCCTCTGCTGCCTTCACTATTTCATATCTTAAAGCTGCCCATTCTTCTTCTACTGTATTTCTTTCCCTTGTTCTCGTCAATCGTTCATTAATTCTCTCTCTCTCTCTCTCTCTCTCTCTCTCTCTCTCTCTGAAACTCTCTACAACCTCTGGGTCTTTCAGTTTATTCAAATCCCATCTCCTTAAATTACTACCTTTTTGCAGTTTCTTCAGTTTTAATCTACAGTTACAAATCCCAATTCGGTTTTACAAAGAGTACTTCATTGTGCTGGCCCCTTACTTAGTTCGCATTTATCGCAAATCTCTCACCCGGCACCAAGTCTCAAGCAACTGGAAGAAAACTCATGTGACTTCTGTGCTTGTATAGAAGAAGATAAATTGTAGGCAAGGTCCACATCTGCCCCTGGAAATGTCTTAAAATTTAAAACCTGGTTCCTAAATGTGTCCTATCATTGTATTTGAGGCGGAAAGCGAAAAGGGACCTCTTGTCAAAAATTTAGGACTTTGAGTTTTAGTTTTTACATTTGGCATTAAATTCTGAACAACCTGTAAATTTTTTTTTATTTCTATCTCTAAATTTGAGGAAGTTATGGCAGGTTGAATATTAATGACATAAAAGAGGTGTTTTGAGATATGGGCTTTTAAAGTTTCACTTTATTATCATTGTTTAACTTTACATATTTAAGAAACAAATTCTGCATATATATTACACTTAAAATGTCCTTTGTCAAGTCGTTTTGAGTTTTTTTTTTAATTAACACTTCACAGTAAGTGGATTATTCCCTCTTACCTATATCACATCAGAGTGTAAATACATTTGAAACCAAATAAATTGGCCCCTTGAGAAAAATATAGCAAGCCCTATGCTTATTTTTTTGGCATAATATTTATATTTTTACACTACGTTATGGCATCTTCTGGATCAAATTTTGATTCTGGAGCAATTAATGGGACTAGAACCACAAGAAATTGGAATTTACAAATCCTCCAAAATAGATTACTGAGATCCCATATTTTGTAGTTGCCAAAGGACTTGATTTTCTGTTCGTAAAAAAAAAAAAAAAAAAAGTCTGAATGGGGTTAAAGGCACTTTAACAAGAGTGTTTCCGCCTCTTCTTTGGTTCGGGAATATTTGTTTGGTCAGGCTCTTCTTCAGGATCTTCATTATCGCTGACTTGAGTTTCTGGTTCACGTTCTGAGCCTACTTTGGGACACAGAATGTATTTGTAGTTCTCTTTGCAATAGGTCCTGATGTTTTTAAAAAGGTACTCTTTTTGTTGTCTTGTTATCCCTGGAGGAATTACTGCAGCAGGAAACCCAGTGGGTCCACTGCCATTGGGGAAGATGCGGTACACAAATTCATTTCCATCAATGTCCAATTTGCAATGTACTCTACCTTTGTAGCTAACGTTGAACTCAAAGTGGTTGTATTTAGTTATGTGAGGTACTTTGTTAGCATTACTATCCTTCAAAAAATTTAGCCAGTCATATCTATTCACAGCAACTTCACCTATTTCATTTCCAACAGCAACAGCTGAGTTAACTTGTGTCGTAGGTGTAGATTTCTCAATGCAGTCGGCCAATTCTTGTATGGAAGAGATATAGGTGACCCTAAATCTTTTCTTTAAAAGTCCAAATGCCCAGTCACATGCAAATTTCGTGTGACCTACTGATATGAATGACAAAACAATTCTCTTATTTTTGTTATTACTGATTCTCAAAGCAAGATATTCTAGTAAGGTATTGCTCTTGTTCTGACCTACACAATTGTCAGCATGAATGAACATTGTGTCTTCTCCATGACTGTAGTTTTCCAAGTAGTTGTGGAAAAGACTGACAACAATGTTGGATCCCTTTGTTGTTCCTACACTTTCTGGGAGTAGATAGTTTACTTGTTTGTTCAGAGTCTCACACATAACCCCAAATATTCCTATTCTGAATGGTACCAAGAAATAAATAGGTCCAGGCTGCAACGGGTTGCTGGGTATGTGAACCTGCTGGGCCATGTCAAAACTGTAGTGTACACAATTTCTATCACCATCTTCAAAATTTTCCTTAGTCTTTTTGATAGTTCCCTTATAAAGCTTTCTTTTGCAACAAGTTGTAGATGGGACCTCATTTTTTCAATAGTTTCCATTTTAGTTTCGTCAGGCACTGAAGCCATTTCAGTTCCTGAAGTGAAATGCCTTTGGCAAAATTCACAAAGATCTGATTTGGGCTTCATGACAACTGTTTCTGGGCAAATCTCCTTTGAAATATTACAAAACACTCTACTTGATACTGGTTTTATGGGCATATCATTTGTAAAGGCAGCTATGTGAGTTTCAAAAATTTTGGCTTTATATCACTTGAAGGTAGAAGTTTGAAATTTGCATTATACTGAGTGCTACTTCTGTCTGATAAAATTATGGCATGTTGTTCTGCGTAATTATGTAAAAACCTTACAACAAACTCTGAATCAGAAAAAGAAGTCACATTCTTAGGAAGTTTTCTTGCATTACAATGAGCTTTGACAATAAATCCTGTATCATTATACATTTTTGTTAGGCGCTTTAGTCTTTTAATTTTAATATTGTTGGAAAACATGTAAGTGTTTTTACAAACATGCCGACCTTTTACTAAGTATTTACTTCGTGGTTGTTTCCTCTGAGTTTGTGCTTTATGTTTACGAACTGTCAAATAAGAATCTGAAGTTACACACTGCTATGGGCCTAAAATTACTTGATCTAATGTGTTGACATCGTTCTCGTAATGATCAATCTCAACACATTCACAACACATTTCCAAACATTCATCAACTGAATAGTAATTGCAACATTCTTCTTTGCACCCGCAACCCGCTTTTAAAAACTCTGAAACAGAGAGCATGGTCTCTGTCGGCATCAAAAGAGTCAATTAAATTTATGCAGTCATCAGTTAAGACCAGGTCAAAGTCTTCAGCACCATCATTCTCATCTACAACTTGATCACTGTTAACATTTCGTTCTATTTCAATAACAACATTACCAATGACATTATTGTTGTTACCTAAGGCTTCATTAAACTTTGGAATGTCTTGTAATAAAGAAATATCAGATAGGTTAACTGATTCATCACCTTGAGGGTCCAGTTCCTCATCACTTGATTCGTCACTACTTGGCATTCTTTCAGAAAAGTAATCTTGAAATACTTCATAATCTTCATCACATAAATCACCACCAACACCAATATTGTTTAGTGCTTTCACAATTCTATCTTCACACATTGCGTATTTTAAACTGAGCAAGCTGTAAACACGAATTTGTAACGTCAGCTGTTCATTAAGGGCTACCAATTTTACATTGACAAAATCTGTAGGCATTCGCAAAAATAGGACCACATGTGTTGTTTGGCATTATTGAAATCACAAAAAGATTTTCTTTTATACGAAATTACTCTGAGCTTCTTAAAATGCTTCTAAAATTTAAGAGATGCTATTTTGTGAAGTACTGCATGTATAGCTGCGATATTTAGAAAAGGGACCTCTTGTCGAACCAATGTTATTTCCCCATAATGACAATAGGTCCCTTTTCTGAAGACTGACATCGATTGCTTTTAATGATATAATTGACTCTTGTTGCATTCAAACAAGTTTCAAATCAATATGAGCGTGTACAGAATGAAGTAAACTATTATAGTGTACAAAAAAACGAAAATCGATATTTTACACATTGTTGAATGTTTTTGCTTGTACTGAAAATTTTACTCTTCCGACAGGAGGTCCCTTTTCGCTTTCTGCCTCACATATAATCTATCTGAAGCCTTCCAGTGTCTACAGGCCTCTTCCACATATACAGCCTTCTTTCATGATTCTTAAACTAAGTGTTAGCTATGATTGGGTTTTGCAATTTTACCTTACCCCCGGTACATATTCACCTAGTACTTTTCCTTCTCTTCCTTTTCCTATTATCAAATTCCAGCCCTCCATGACTATTGAACCTACCAATAACAAATCTAGCAGCCCACCTCTGAACTGCTTTGATGTCTTCCTTTAATCTGACCTGGTGTGGACACCAAACACATGAGCAGTACTCAAGATTAGGTCACACTACTGTCCTATATGCAGTCTTCTTTACAAACAAACCACACTTTCCTAAAATTCTCACAATAAACCGAAGTTAACCATTCGCCTTTGCTACCATAATCCTCACGTGCTTGTTCCATTTCGTATTGCTTTGCCGATATTTAGATGATGTGATTGTGTCAAGCAGGACACTGCTAACACAATATCTTAATATTAAGTGTTTCTTTTTCTTACTCATCTGCATTAACTTGCATTTTCCTCCATTTACTGCTAGCTGCCATTCATCAAGCCAA